>NC_080680.1:128130931-128852004 GCF_030445035.2 Dasypus novemcinctus | reverse complement strand
AGCTGATGTGGACACGTGCGGAGCCTCAGCACTGTAAGCTTTCAACCTTCCTTCCAATACATTCCCACTTTAAAAGCCAACCCATCAGGTCTACTGTGTTGGCTGCTGGTGGCAAAATAAAACACTAGCTGATCATATCTCTGCCTATTTTCTACCAACTTATTCCTTTATAGGAACTTGGCATCCATTCTGACATAGATCCACTGAGTAAAATGCCAGTAATATTTCCTCCCGATGGACGGATCAGGTTAACTTTGTTTACATGTAAGTTTTTAATTTTTTGCGGTTTTCTCTCTCTCTGTTCCTTCAGAATGTCTGCTCTGGGTCTTACCACCCAGGATGGCCAGGCAGTCGCTGCTGCGGCAGGCGAGGTTGGCCGCCCCAGCTGAGAACGTTCTCGTTCCCGTCTGCACCTCTACGGGGGAGCCCTCACAATCCCCTGACGATGCCCTGTTACGAGGAGGGTCTTCACCCAGGTTCCTGGAGACCGTGCGGTTGGGCTCCTCACCTCTTTTGTTCCACAGAACCCTCTCCTGGTCAGGGGAAAACCACAGGCCCCTAAGTCCCCTCTATACTGTGTGTTATTTAATAAATAGCCACACCCACATATCCCCAAGAGAATCAGGTCTTCTGAATTTTCAATTTGAGCTCGCGGAGCCCTGGTTCAGAAGCCCTGCAGTAGAGGGAGGACAGGAAGTCACAGAACAGGAAGTCAGCAGGAGCCCAGGGGAGGGGAGAGGCATCAACATGTGACGGGAGAGTCACGAGCCCCGAGGACCCCGTCTTCAGGGAGAGAGCAAGGCTTGCCAACATCCAGACTTCAGACTCCTGGCCTCCAAACCGTGAACCAGTGCATTCCCACTCAGGTCAAACCAGTCTGTGGTATCTGTGATCACAGCCCTGGCTGACCAGGATGCCTGCATTTTCCCAAAACACTTTCCTAGTTTTCTTTTAGTTAGCTCTTTGTGGTGTGCATTTTTGCATCGCTTGCATGCTGCAGTTCTGACAATCTTTTCCAAACAGAAGCCAACCATCTCCTTCTTGGACATGCCCCACTACACCCCACTAGATTTTCGCTCCTTCCCAGCCACTCTTGCCATTCCACTCAGTACCTGCGGCTCTCATAACCACGGAAGGAATGCACACAGCTGTATGACGCAGTTTTGCTATCCAGTAGGAACGCCCTCAGAGGTTTCTTTCCCCAGGATTTTCTTTTTCATACAAACTTCAAAATCACCTTCTGTTATTCTTTTAAAAAGATGCAATTTTGATTGGGATTGAACAAATTTACAGATTTAGGGAGAATTTACATCTTTGTAACAGAAACAACGTACCCTTATAATTTCTTAGATCTTCTATTACGTCCTGAGTTTTATAGCTTCCTTCGTACTGGCACTGCACATTTAACATCCGGATAATCACTGCTAGGGTGGTGGACATGCTTTCTTGATCTCATGTATGAGGCCATCTTTCCTGGTACATTCTAACTGGCCCTGCAGGTGTGCAGCAGGGCCCTCTGCACTGCTCACCTCTCACCTGGCTGAGCAAACCTAACAAAGGATGAAATCCTAAGTCATGAAAGACTCAAATAATAAAGAAAAACACCAAAAACCAAAGGATAAACAATCAAAGGACATGGACAACTTACAAAAGGGAAACATACCTATGGCAAACTATTGTTTGGAAAATGTCCAACTTCCGGGATAGGAATGGCAACACACGTGAAGAGCAGGCAGCGTCTTCTGACCATCAAATCATAAAACATTTCAACCTGAGAAAGCCCCATGCCGGAGGGCCCTGTCGATGGCCCTGTCCACATGCGGCAGTGAGGCACAAATCCCCAGTGTGGGCTGGGCTGGGATCTGAAGACTTAACTACGGCTCCAGGGCCCAATAATGGCCTTGGTACAAAGGTTCTGCTGATTCTGCCACAAGGCTGCTGTGGTGGTCAGGCTAATGGGTCAACTCGGCCAGGTTAATGGTGCCCAGCTGTTTGGTCAAGCAAGCACTGGACTAACTGTAATACAAGGATATTTATGGACTTCAGTCACCCAGTGAGTTTATGGCACAGATAGCAGGTTACATCTACAATCAACGAGGGAGACTGCCGCCATCAGCACTGAGTGACGCTTTATCCAATCAACTGAATGCCTTAAAAGGGGAAGTGATTCCAGCATTCAGAGAATTTCCCAGCTCGTCTTTGCATAGCCAGCTTCTCCTAGAAACTCAAGGACCTTCACTGGACCGTCACTGGAGGCCCGGGCTGCAGCCTGCCTGTGGAATCTGGACTGTGCATCCCCACGGTCACGTGAGAGAACTTTATAAAATCTCATGCTATTTACAGATAATCTCCTGTTGATTGTTTCCCTAGAGAACCCTAGTACGGCTGCTAATGAAAAAATACCAGAAATGCGATCGCTTTTATAAAGGGGATTAATTTGGGGTAAAAGCTTATAGCTCCGAGACTGTGAAAATGCCCAAATCAAGGCAGCATCAGAGATGCTCTGTCACCAAAGGTTGGCGGCTAACAGATCCTGGAGTCCTGCCACATGACAAGGCAAGACGGTGGGCCTGCCAGTCTCTCTCCTTTCTCCCGGAGCTCAGTTGTGGGCGATCAGGCATCTCTCCCTGGGCCCTGTCTCCTTGAGCCTCACGCCTCTCAGGGTTTCTCCTTCTGCAGCTGTAGGCGAACCTTGGCATCCTTCTCTCACATGGCAGGGTCAAAATCGCAGCGCTCCCTTTTCTGTGTCTCCTTGGCTTCTCCTTTTATTTAAGGCTCCAGTAAGAGGGTGGAGAAGCCACCTGGGTCATAGCAGCTGTCCAATCAAAAGCCCTGAGGCGATCTAATCAAGGGCCTAATCAGTTAAGGAGCCTTAACCTAGCCAAGGCCCCTTAACTGAACCTAATCAAAAGGCCCCATCTACACTGCGCTTACAGGCACGAGTATGGGTTAGCTTGAAAACAGAATTCCCGGGGGTCCACAAAAGACAAACCAGGACAAGTACTAACCACAGCACTGTTTACTGATGAAGAAGAAATCCTCAATAGGTAAATTATGGTATACCCGCACAACAAAAAAAATAACCAGCTGAAAAATGTGTATAAAAGAGATACCCTTACAGTATGCATGGAAAAAGCAGGTACAAAAGCACACTTACATCCAACCCTCAACTATGTCAACATGTGTGCAGCCATGTAATTTTAGGAAAGCACGTTTCCCAGGGGTGCCCCAGGTGGAAGAACAGTGAGGGGCTGTTTTCTTCTACTTTATACCTTTCCGGACTTTGCAATTTTCTCTCGTAAGCAACTATCTCCAATATTTCTCCCAAGTGTGACTTTTGTAATCAGCCAAAAAAGTAAACTGCTAAAGAAAGCCTGGCTGAAACAGCCCTAACTCGGATACAGGTCGTGCAGAGGAGGACAAGACATCTGAGCAAGAGGGAGGTCAGAACAGGCTTCCAAGAAACTACCTCCCAGGAGCGGACATAGCTCAACGGATAGAGCGTGCACTGACCATACGGAGGGTCCAGGGTTCGATCCCCAGGGCCTCTTGGCCTGTGAGGTGAGCTGGCCCCCGTGCAGTGCTGCCGCGCCCAAGGAGAGCCCTGCCACGTAGGGGCGCCCCACATAGGGGAGCCCCATGCACAAGGAGTGTGCCCCAAAGGAGAGTCGCTCTGCGTGAAAAAAGCGCAGCCCCCCCCAGGAGTGGAAATGCACACACGGAGAGCTGACGCAGCACGATGATGCCAAAAAAAAAAAAGAGATGCAGTTTCCTGGTGCCACCTGACAATGCAAGCAGACACAGAAGAACACAGAGCCAATTGACACAGAGAGCAGACAACTGGGGAAAGGGAGAGAAATAAATCTTTAAAAAAAAAAAAAAGGAAAGAAAGAAACAACCTCCCTAGTGCCCATGAGAGAAAACAGACTACTCAGTGCTTCCTGCCCAGGCCCCGCCTCCATCACCCCTGGCCACGTGATAAGACTGGCTTAGAGACACGTCAGAGCAGCAGATACACCTTTCAATGGGGAGAAGTACCACGTTTTGCTTTCATATTACGAGGCTCAATATGCAAAAGAAGTGAAAGAAAAGCTTTTCTGCTTGAAAATGGAGAAATGAGCTTAGACGTGCAGACCCAGTCTACCACATGTTCTCACACCCAACCATCTCGGGCCTCCGGGCGAATGACAAACAGCACTCTTACTGCGGGTAGCTCTATGCAGGCATCAGCTGTGAGCCTCACACGCTCCCCCTCAGTCCACAGAAATGCCACTTGTCAGAGAAGGGCAGACCTGGGCCTCCCACGTCAGCTCTAACACCTGGGCTGGAAAGAGGTGCCTCGTCAGGATGGCTGAGTGGTCTAAGGCGCTGCATTCAGGAAGAGGTGCCCCCTCTCCGTGCCCAGTGCAGGTGTGTGAAACCACCACCTGCCCAGGTCTTCTCCTCAGCGTAAGCCTCCTGAGGTTCGTTTCAACACTCCCTAAGACACAGTCTCAGCCCACATCAACCACAGCAACCTGTATACAAAGCCCAGGCACTGAGCCCACCACCCACACAGCCCAGGCACCAAGCCCACCACCCACACGGCTCAGGTGCCAAGCCCACCACCCACATGCACAGCCCAGGCTCTGAGCCCACCATCCACCCACACAGCCCAGGTGCCGAGCCCTCCACCTGCACACACAGCCCAGGCTCCGAGCCCACCATCCACCCACACAGCCCAGGTTCCAAGCCCACCACCCACACACACGGGCCAGGTGCAGAGCCCACCACCCGCAAGCACAGCCCAGGTACTGAGCCCACTAACCCGCACGGACCATGCGCTGAGCCCACCACCCGCACGCATGGGCCATGTGCCAAGTCCACCACCTGTATGCACGGCCCAGGCTCCAAGCCCACCACCCACCCACACAGCCCAGGCGCTGAGCCCACCATCCACACACATGGGCCTTGCGCCAAGCCCACCACGGGCACAGAGCCTCGAGCCCACCACGTGCAGGGCGGTCAGTATCACCAGGTTCTGAGATGCATTTGGGAGTTAGCCCACTTCCAACCTGAGCATCCCTTCCCTGACAGGCTGCTTTCTGGGCCCTCTAGCTACCTCTGACTGTTCTGAATCTCCCTGGCCAGCTCTCCTCCTCTTCCACCTCAAACCTCTAAGCGTGGGAGTGCCCAGGGCTCAGGCTCGACCCCTTCCAGCCTGTCTGCACCACATACGTGGAGACCCCACAGCCTGTCTCCCCGCTGACCCTGCCGCCCCTACCCATCTGCATTTCAGTGGACGCCCTCAGGGCACAGCAGGACAGCCCTGCGTCAGAGTCCCACAGTTCCCCATGCTGCCACGTCCCACCCAGCCTTTGCGGCACATCCACCAGGTGTGTCCTCCTTGCTCACATCACCAAGTCCACGGGGCCCCTCTGCAACGGCCCAGAGCACCCAGTCCAGGCAGCAGCACTCGCCATGGCCTCCAGCCACTCAATCCTGATGCTCCCTGCCTTGTCTCCACAGAATCAGAGGTTTTCAGACGTCACATCCCAGCCTAAAATCTTTCCACAAATATTAAAGAAAACCTAAAGTGCTGCCTTGCCACATAGGGACTGCAGTGCCTGGGCCTGGGCTCACGCCAAGCATGCCCCTCTCCACTGTTCCCACCCCTTCTCTACAGCAGCCGCCCTGGCTTTCTCTCCATTCCTGTCCACATCCAGTTTCTTCTTGCCTGAGGGCCCTCCCACGAGCTGCTTCCTCCCACTGAACCCTGCTCTTCCCCTAAATGTGGCTGCTCCTGACATCAGGTTTCATCTTCAGAGGCGTTCTCCAGCCACACAGGGCCTGCCACACACCCAGTCCTAAAGGCACCCGCTCCTTCACCTCCGAGAACTCACACGAATGCATTACTATGCAAGGATCTTCGCTGCTGGGTGTCCCCTTCCTCCCATCAGCTTGCTAGCTCCAGGAGAGAAAGGGTAAGGTCTGTTTCATTCAACACTACATGCCACAAAGTAGGGATACAAAGAAAACAAAAGACTATTTCTCTTTTCCAGGTACTGTCCAAACAGCCCAGAATGAGTGAGCGTGAGGTAAAAATATAAAACTGATACTAACAAATAATTCTTCTCAAACTGTTTGAAATGTTATTTCTTTTTCATGAATGACATGAAACCTGCCCCAGTTACAAGTCCTTCTGTGATCTCTCTAACGTACCTGAGATAAAACCTCTGGCTTAGCATCTGCCTTCTGAAGGGCTGGTAAGACAGGTGGGTGTGCTGGTTTCAATCCAGGGATTTCTGATCCCATCTTCTGCTCTTCTGATGACCTGACACTCAGGGCTAAATGGGAAATATTAACTTATACAATATGCTATTAAGACAAAAATCTTTTAAATGCTTCAAAAGAAGCATTTAGGTCAGTGTTATCCATCATAAAAGAACATCGTAAGACTTCAAAAAATCATTTAAATAAATTCAAGAACGGACAAAGAGAATCAAATATTTTCAAAGTACTTGGCAGTTTTTATCCTTATTCATAATCCCCAAACACTCCTTCTCTTTTCCAGCCCAGAAAATGCAATATGGTTACACAATCTATGTGGGCAAACTGTAACAGCTTTTTAGCTTTCTTCCTAAAAGAAGCAATCTTAGAGAAATTCAGAAGAGATTTTCTACATCTTTATCAGAACACTGTCTGGTCTTTTCCAAACGTGCAGTAACGAGTAAATAAGTATAATGAAGTTAAACATAATTAATTTTGATGGAGCATTTGGCCTTCTGACCTAAATTTCTGGATGACTGGATAAATATACCAGCAATCAAACAGCAGCAAATTAACACCTGAGTTCCAGCCATGTGTTAAAAAGCAGCTCTGTGTTTCTCTTCCTCTTGATTTCTTCACAACTAGTAGCCATTTATGCTTTCCCTGGAGCTATCTAAAGTAGATTACAAGACTTCTTCTGCCTAGTCAGCACTCAATGCAAGTATCATTTTAAGGTCCAAGGAGCTCAGATACCTTTCCAGTGGGTGGCTGAATTGATGTAGAAGAGAAGCCCACAGATAACCAGAAAAAAAAACAGGAAGAAAATGACATTGCGCTGCATTCGTGACAGCTGCTTCCATTTCTAAGGATGGAAAATGAGAATGACGTTTTAGCATAACTGGAAATCTCTTGAAAACTGCCACAAGTTCAGTTAGGACAATGAGTAATACAGAAAAACCAGTGTTCAGTTTCCTCTGAGGGGATTACGCTGCGTGGCCACACTACAGGTGACTTAGAAACCAATTCCGTCCCGTTGCATAGGCAGTGGAGACAGACTCAGGCGACCCGGCCCGGGCCCTGCAGCTGCCAGACGTGGTAAGGGACAGACCCAAGGAGGTGGCCGCGCGCAGGAGCTCGCAGTGGTGGAGCAGCAAGCTGCGCAAGGCAGCTGGAGGGGCCTACTCTCCTCAGAGGAGTCTTGCTCCCGCGACCACCATCGCGCAGGACGAGGGCGGCTGCGCACAGCCGAACCCCACCTCCTGGGCCCCCCAGAGGCCCGTCCGCCCCGGACGCGGAGGGCGCCACCCGCGCGGCCCCACTCCTCACCCTCCAGCACGAGCGCCGCCGCCGGCTTTTGCTGTTGTCGTAGCCCTCGCCGAAGCTCAGCGTTACCGAGATAAAGTCCCGATGCGACGGCGGCGGCCGGGACGGCGGCAGATACATGGTCGCTGTGGCGGCGCCCCGGGACGCCGCCCACTAGCTGCGTCAGGAGGCTCGGCTTTGAGCTGGAAACGGAGTTCCGCTCCGCCGACACCCGCGGGCAGCCATTGCAGCGCCGTCAACAATCCGCCGGACGACCCACGATGTCAACGCACCTGCGCAGCGCGCTCGCGACCTACTGCGCCTGCGTCACGGCCTATTGCGCCTGCGCGGACTCGCGACGGCCCGCTACCCCTACGCGCCTGCGCCCTGAGCGCACGGCCCCGCCGCACCCGCGCCGGTGCCCATCTCGGCAGAACACGGCGTGGCCAAAGCAACTAAGCGGGTCCCGCCTCCGCCTCGGTCCTCTTGCCGGCCTGTGAGGCATCCCTCGGGCCCGAAGGGAGCGCGTGGGCCGGCCCCTGGGAGGAGCTTGGGCCGCGCACGGGAAAGGCCTGGCGGCGGGGCGAGCCCCGCGCCCCGGCTGCAGCCAGAGGCCTCCCGGAGCCGGGGGCCCAGCTCCGCGCAGGGGAGGGTACGGAGGTCCTGCGGGGGCGGCCACCCTGGCTCCTGCGGCCCTGGCGCCCCCAGGCCTGCCGCCACGCGGTGGAGTCACGCACCAGGCGGCTTTCGGAGGTTTCCCTCCGTTGCAACCTGCAGAGCGCGGCGCTTAACCGCGCAGGTGAGTCCTCAGCTAGTCACAAAAGCCAGAGCATTCCGGGCCCGCGCCTGAACCTCAAGGCCGCCCCCACCCCGGAGGGGCCCTGCTTCCCCGCGTCCCGGCTGTCGCGAGGCTCCGCGGCCCGTGCGCCTCCCGCCTCCCCTGCTTTTCCGGCAGGCCCCTCTGCACACGCAGGTGGGCTAGCAGCCCCCAGTGCCTCAACCAGCCCTCCCCGCACAGCCCGGCACGGGGAAACGGTGGCACGTCAGTGTGGAGGTGCAGGACAAGCAAGGGCGCTCCCTAAGGGGCAGCCTCTGGGCCCCACCCGGGGCTTCGGCCCACAGGGTTACCTCAAGACCCCAAGACCCTGGAAGAGCCCGACAAGATAGTTGGGGATTCTGCAAGCCCTGCTAGGTGACACAGCTGTAGGGTCGGACCCCTGCCCAGCAGGTCAGCCCTCTGAGACGGCACTGGAACACCTGGCCCGTCTTCACCTGCCCCGGTCAAAGCCACGCCTGCGTGTTTATTGGAAATACCCCACATTATGTGGAAAACCAAGGCTTTGAGCAACCCTTAAACACCGAGCTGCTGCTTCAGTGGGGCCACCACTTGGAGGGGGGGCACGACCCAGCTCTTGGCGGTGACAGGCAGTCCATGTGCTGCCTCCACTGACCCACACAGGACGGAACAATGCAGAGGGCTGTACCGACACCCACTCCCTGGTGCTGCCTTGACTGGAATCGTGGCAGCTATGGCTGCTGGAGCCAGCAGCCCACACCTGACCCCGCCATAGCACCTCTACCACGTGGTGTGATGCTCCAATTAAAATACACAGTTTAAAAAACGAGCTGTTCCAAGAGTTTACCCAACTGGCCACGTTTGTACAAAAGGAGACCACGCGCGGCAGCAGGCAATCATCCCGTGTGCAGACGGCCTCGGGCTTCTGTCCCCTGGCCCTCCACCCCAAAGCCTCTGCTGCCTCCGTGGGAGGCCTCAGAGGTGGTGGAAACACGCAGTTGTCCAGGCTCTGTCTGGACATGGTGGCAGGACCTGCCTAGCCCAGGTCCAGCTGATGGCGCCTCCGTCCCCTCCATGCCATTGGCTGTGGCCGCTGCACCTGAACTGCCGTGCAGCCTCGCCCTTGCCTGGGGGAGGCCACGTGGTGCGGGGAGACTCTCTGCATGGGCATAGAGGCCACCGCGGCAACAATGGAGCAGGGCAGCGCAGGTGGGCAGGGCTGCACTGCAGAGCTGCTTTTCACGTGCTGGGGGCGGGGGGGAGGGGGACTCCTGTGTCCAGCTGACAGGAAGGCAGGTGGCCACTGACGGAGCACCAGCCCCAGAGGGCAGGGTCAGCTGGTGTCCTCCAGGCCCAGCCAGGCTGCGGGGCCCAGGAAGGGGATTAGGACAGAGACCTACCCAGCACCACAAGGCAGGCTGCATCCCCTGGGGAGAGCAGGTAGAGCGCCTGAGCACCAGAGTCGATCAAAGCTGGGAGACGAAGAAGAGGCAGACGAGTTTGGCTTCAGGGCTCAGGGCTCCAGGCCGCTACTTTCTCAGGACCCAGCTGTCCCCCGTGGCGCCAGCTCCGTTGTGGAATGTCATCCTGGGCAGCTGTCAGCCTCAGCAGGACTGTGACCATAGCTAGAGGCCCATCACTGGAGGAAGGGGCTGCCCCTTTGACAGTTGCTACTTCAGGGACGACCCACCAGCCTCCCCGCCCCCTTTCCGCCTGGCACATCTGCAGCAGGGCTTCTTGGCCTGCCTGGTGGCCCCCTCCCCCCAGGAGTGTGACAATTCATACCGTGGTGTGGGTGGGCCAGAGAGGGGTACAGGGCAAGGATGCCCTTACTCTCCCCCAGGCCACCTCCCCGCAGCCTCTCTGCACCCCCTTCACCACGGCCCCACAGGCCGCGCAGCCAGGAGAGGAGCCCAGGGCTGGGCTGGCCCCCGGCGGCCTGTGGTCATCACATCCAGGAGACCAGCAATAGGGGAGAGCCCCGACCCTTGGGCACTGAACAGTCTCGCTCTGTGTCCCACGGGCCGGAAACACAGAGCAGCCTGCTGCCCTACTCTGAACCCTCCAAGCTGCATCCTGGCCCTGCGGGCCCCAGCGTGGACCCTGGAGTAGGCAAGGCTGGCGAGCCAGGACCCTGGAGTAGCAGCGCCCTGGCCTGATCCACGTCCAGGATGAGGGGGGACTGGAACTCCCTCTTGCGCAGGTACGCCTCCAGGCCCTGGAAGCAAGCAGGCCCTGATGGCCCTGTCCACTCTCGCCTGCCCGCGCCCCTCCCGCTGCCCCGAGGAGCCCTGGACCGGCCTGGAGTCAGGAAAGGGCAGGCCAGAAAAGCTGCAGGGGCAGGAAGTGGGAACTGCGGTCCACAGAGCCGAGCCCAGCAGAGCTCTGGTGCCCCCTCAGCAAAGCCTGCCGGGCCCAAACCCCGCACTCCAGCCCTGCGTCATCCTTCCCACCTGCCCCCCCCCCCCCCGAAGACCCGTGGGGCCTCTCAACACCTATCCACCCCTGCATCCTAGAGGGCCCCCTGGAGCTTCAGAGCACAATTTCCCCCTGGGTAAACGGAGATACAGCTTTGATTTCTTCATCTGGATACCCACTGTCCTCAAGCATGCAAGCCAGACCCTGGAAAGCCCCAGAAAGAAACACGGCTCTCACCTCTCCAGAATAAGACACCAAGGGCGAGATCTCACAGGTGGCCGGAGGGTCCTGGGTTCCGGGCAGGCTGGGCGAGAGGCCGCCTGTTAGCACCCATCAGGGCCCGCGCCCACCCCTGCCACAGGGAACACAGCTGGCGCCAGAGCTGAAACCAAGTGCCCTGCAGCCTCGTCCCCCCACGTCCTCCTCCGACGTCCAGAACCCTGAGCCCCCTGCCCCAGCCCGGCAACAGGCCCTGGCCTGGGCTGCAAAACCCCGTCCAGAGCATCCCAGCAGCGCACGGCAGCTTAGGCAGCGGCCAGGGACACGTGGAGAGACAAGAACTAGCCTCCTCCTCGCCCCAGCCCCAGGAAGCGAGCCTCCCTGCTGTCGTCTAACGTCACTCCCAGAGTCCTGGGCAGACCTCAAGGGCTGAGGCAGGCCAGGGCACAGCCGCGACCCCCGCAGAAGCCCCCTCCCCAGCTCCAGCAGCCGCAGAGCGGGCGTGGCCCCGGGTCTGGGGGTGGGCTCACCCAGGCAGCTCGGGGAGTGGGGCCCCCTGCGCGTCCAGGAAGCGGGCGCCCGCCTGCAGAGCCCAGCGGTAGTGCTGCGCCAGCAGGGCCTGCCGGGCCGTGGAGGGGTTGTCCATGGGCGCGGCGTCCCCATTCTTCAGCGGGGAGAACTCCTCCTCCCGCAGCACCTCAAAGGCCACAAAGTTCCTGGTGGGGGAGGGCCGACGGGGGGGGTTGTGGTGACCCCACCTCCGGGGCCTTCCACTGGTTCTCAGCCCCCTGGGGTGGGCAAAGCCCACTGGGGTGAAGCTGGGGCACCCCCTCCCACGCCCACCAGGCTGATGGCCTGGCTCAGAGCAGCCCCCAGCCCCGGGCAAGGGGCAGGTGGAGGGGTGTGGAGGGGGCAATGCAGTCCCCCAGACCTTCCCCACGCTCAGGCCCCCACCCCCAGGGGCTGGAGCACTCTCCAGCCTCCCCGAGACTGGCCTGGGAAAAAGGCCATCGTCCCGGGCCCCAGCTGCACCGGGCTCTGAGCCCACCATCAAAGCAGGGCGGAGGGAGAAGGAAAATGACAGATGCCTTCTGACGCTGACCTTGCAAACGGGAACACGTCGAACACAAACTTCTCCATCTTTATCCCGTTCGGTTTCAGAGGCTTTACCAGATTTCCCTCCTCGTCCACGTACGGGACCTTCTTGATAGCCACGTGTGGCTGCAGCAAGGGCTCAAATTCCCTGGGAGGGCAGGAGGAAAAAAGAGAGAAGGAAACGCTGCTTAGACAAGACGTGGCCACGGCAAGGCAACTCCCTCTTGGAGCAGGCTGCCAGGTAGCGCAAGCAAGCAGTGCAACAACACGGAACACAGGAGGCAGTGGGAGCCAAGGCAGGTCTCCGGGGAGGGCAGCAGGACGGTTCCCACCGCCCATGGTCTCCCCAAGCCCAGAGAGCAGAGGTGAGCTGGCAGTCGGACACCACAGGGTAGAGGCAGCACTCATGGGTGTCAGGGCAGTGGCCACAGGGGAAGGAACAGGTCAGCTTGGCCGCAGGGCCTTGCACCAGGCTGGAGGCAGAGCCCGGCGCGGGACTGTCCAGCACTGCCTCTTGCTGCAGCACGCCTGGCCCTGCGTCTGCCCATCTGGGGGCACACAGCCCTGTCTGGCCCCACTGGCAGCCCGGAGGCGAGGGCCACCTGGGGCCACGCACCTGGAGATGGTCTGGAGAAAGCCTCGGGTGAAGAAGTGGTTGCAAATGTTGCCTGCACCATACAGCAGACCCCCGTCCAGCGCCCGCAGGCTGGCGGTCTCAGGGCTGAGCTCGCTGTACTCCACCACCTGCGGGACCCCGTCCACCTGGCACACCACGCCCACGGGCTCCTCGGCGCAGGCCTTCTCCACCACCTGCAGGCACGGCAGAGCTCAGCACGGGGCCAGGCTCGTGTGGCCGGGCCGGCGTGGGGAGGGCTCACCTTGGCACCACAGTCGGCGCCCTGCAGCACGCAGAAGCCGATGAAGACGGGGTCTGCCAGCCGCACCAGGATGTTGTCCACGCAGTACACATGCACGAACTCCACGCCGCGGCGAGCCATGTCCTCCAGGATCTGGTGGTCGGCCAGGGCGCGGTACAGGCCCCCGTTGCCATCTGCACAGGGGGGAAAGGCATGGGCCTGGCGCCGGCTCCTCCCAGGCCGCGCTGGAGGCTGGGGAGACCCTCGGGGCCGGAGCCCGCCCTGGGGCAGCCCTCTCGCTCCCGCGGTTGCACCACGTGGCCCGTGGGGACTGAAGCCCAGGGGTGGGCAGGGGCTTCTCCAAGGCCACGGGGGCCTCCCACGGCCCACTGACCCCGGCCTGCACGGGTCTCTGGGGGTCGGGCAGTACCTGGGGCCATGGCGACCTTGTCTTTCCGCTCCAGGATGGCCTGACCGTCAAAGCTCACCGCAGGCAACAGGCGCTGCTCGAACATGACGACGTTGGCGGGGTCCAGGTGGAAGAAGCTGTGCTCCCGGAAGAAGGCGGCGGTGGGCCCCAGCGTGAACTCGCTGGTCATGATGTACCTGTGGGGGAAGCGGGGCTGAGTCCGCCCAGCCAGCCTCGCGCGGTGGGGGGTGGGGGTGGCATGGGGTCGGGCCTCTGCCAGGGTGGGCCGGGGCTCCTTGGGGGGCCCACCAGGGCACGGTGCAGGGGTTCCCGTGGCGCGCGCTGGCCAGCTGCTCCACGCGCCGGATCCGCTCGGCCTGCAGCTGGTACAGGGTCTTCTGGCTGGGCAGCCCCACACGGTACATGCCCTTGGGGTAAGCCACGCCCAGACGGGTGCCCTGGCCACCGGCCAGCAGCAGCACAGCCACCTTGTTCAGGGCGATCTGGCGGAAACCTGGGGGCAGTGGGCGGCACGGGGGTCCTGGGAGCCGGCTCACAGCCACCTCCTTGGCTTCAGAGCCACCAAACCTGGGCCTGAGGCTCCCCACCCAAACCCGACCTCCTTGCGGGCTTTTCAGGAGGTGCTGGGAGCGCCCAGGAGGGGGAGCGCCCGGGGGCGGGGTCAGGCTTGCACCCCGGCCCTGCGCAGAGCACCTGCCTCACCTCCGGGTCCAGAGGTCAGGGGGCCCCTAGGGCGGAGGGCAAACGCCTCGGGTGGGGCGGGGCAGGGGCCCTCAGGGGGCGCGCAGGCCCCACACCGCTCCCCAGGGAACGGCCCCGGCGTGCCGGCGAGTTTGGCTGCGCTGGGAGGGGGGCTCCCGGTCACTCGCGGGCTCCTCGACGCGGGGCGGACGTCACGCCGAGAGCAGTCACGCGACGCCAACTTCGCCGGGCCCCCGCCCGCGCCCCGCGCCTACCTTCCTCTTCCCAGCGCCGGCGCGTCTCGGGGTCGCAGCGACTCGCGCTGCCCACGCGCTCGGGGGGGCAGCGGCCGCAGGCGCGCGGCCGGGAAGGGCGGCGGGCCGGGGGCGTCCGTGCCGGCCGCGGCCGCGCGCCGGCAGTGCTCGCGCAGCGCCTCGGGCTCCAGCGCGGCCAGCTCGGCCAGGAGCGCGGCCCGCGGCCCCGGCGCCAGCTCGGCGCAGAAGCGCAGGAGGTGCTCCTGGCCGGCGCGCTGCAGCCGCGCGCGCACGTCCCGCTCGGAGGCCATGGCGCCGCCGCCCGCCCGGGGCGCTTGTGACCCGCGCTCCGGCCGTCACGGGACCGCCCGGGGCGCCCCCGCCCCGCCCCCGCGGCCCCCCGCCCCGGGCCCCGCCCCCGCTCCGCGCCACGCCCCTGCCTAGCTCGGACCTGGATCCTGCCGCGACGGAGAAGGGGCGGCTGAGCCGCAGCGGGGTCGCGCACCGGAACCCCGCGGCGGCAGCCGGTGGGTCCCTGCGCGGGGTCTGGGCCTGAGAGCGGTGCGACCCTTTGGCATTTTTCGGGACCCGCTGAGGCCGCCTGAGGCAGGGGCACGAGAGAGAGGCCTGAGGCCTTGGCTGTGAGCGCGGGGAGGTTCTGCCCAGATGGCCCCTGGACATCACCTCTGAGGAGGGGGTCCGGCAGCCCTGGGCCCCCCCCCGGCACACTGCCCAGCCCCTGCTGCTCCTTATTTTACCCAGCGCCCTTTGAAATCGTTGCTGCTTTTCAGGTCGTTTGCGAAAAACTATGAAAGAGCAGCTTAGACCGTTTGGGGACAAAACTGTCTTTTATAAACTAGTTTTGCTAAATTTAAAATTGTTGACAAAGAGGGTTCTTGTTCAATCGCAGGAAAGAATTCCAAGACCCAACTAGGTAACAAGGTGTTTTATTGAGCAGGGTTACAGGAAGGAAAGCAGCCGCTGGCTAGCTCCAGGGCTGTTGGCTGACACAGTCCTCCGGCAAGGGCAGGCTGCCTGAAAGTGGAGCGGCCTCGAGCTCTTGCAGGCAGGTGTCTTTCCCTGGAAATCTTGCAGCCTGTTGTGGGCTGCGGGTCTTTGCACAGGTGAGGGTCTCTTACTCTCCACCTGTCTCCGGTCTCTAGATAGGTGACTGGCCACTTGCCCCACGTTCCCTGTTCTCCTCCCTGCAAACCAACCAGTCCCTGCACGTGAGTGTAAACAGCACTCCGGGACACGAAGTACCTCCCTGGGCCTGTTGCCTGCCAACCTCGCTTGAGCAACCAGGACTCTGCAAGCAGGTTCTGCCCCCGTTCTGGGTGAGGAGGCACAGGAAGTTCTTTTGGACCTGAAAGGAGTTGTCTTTCCAAGGATGGTCTTGGGCTACCCCAGGCCCTTTGCACTTGTGGTTTCCCTGGGTGGCAGCTCTTCCTCAAAAAGCTACATGATTCCACAGCCCACCTGGTGCAGGTCTCCGTGCACCTGTCACCTCTTTGGGGAGCCCTTTCTGGTGGTGGTGGCTAAGAAACCATCCTCACTTTCTCCTCCATCCCTCCTCTCTGCATTCTCTGCTAATGAACTCCCCCCTAGGAAGGTCAGCTCCACGGGGCAGGTGTCATCTGGTCACGGCTCTGTCCCCGTCACCTTAGACCAGTGCCCAGCATGTGGGAGGCACACTCAGTGTTTGGTGACTGCACACAGAGCACAGCGACCGTGCCACAGCAGGTGGACGGGTGAATGAACAGACTCTGCCCCAGCAGCCTGTGGAGATGGACGGGCAGATGGGGACCAACTGTGGAGGTGGGGGTGTGCACAGCAGGCTCCACGCCCAGGCCAGAGTCCCTGAGCGCTGCCTCGGAGGTGAGCAAAGGTGCCCTTGAAAGCAGGTGTCAGGAAGGGGCTGTGTGAGGATGGGAACCCTGGGCGCATCTAGGTCAGGAAAGCCCCCGAGTCCCGCCTTGAAGTGGGGGTGCATCAAGAGAGCAGGAGACAGGGGTGCAGGCAGGGAACATGTCTACTGAGCAAGGTGATCAGACTGGAGGGCAGGATGGGAGGAGGGAGTGGGCTGAGCTCAGCACCGGAAGGAGGAACAGGGCACGAACCCAGTGTCTTCTACACCTCTCCCATGGAGAACCGGGGGCCCACAGCCGGGGCTGGGGCGCCATGCTGCCCTCGCAGGGCTGGCCTATCTCCCTCCCAGCTGGGGCCACCTCCCCGGGCGCTCTGGGCTCAGAGATGCCCCCTGTCCTCTGTGCAGTGGGCTCAGGCTCCCAGAACCCTTGGCCTGGGGGCTGCTGGCCATACCTTCCTGAGCAGTGACCACATGGCCACTGCCCTTGCACCCGCACACGCCTCCCTCAGGTGCGCCCTGGCTCGGCTCCCTCCCGGGAATGGTGTTTTCCTGTAGCCTCCCAGGATGAGATTTCCTGTGCTGGCCACTGAGTGCCCACTTAGGGCAGGCTCACGCAGGCCTTGGGGTGACCCCTCCCTGCTGCCAGAGAGCACGGGGATTCTTGGAGTGACAGCCACAGCCAGAGAAGGCAGCCCGGTGCTTTGAAGTTTGGGGTGTCTCCAGCCCTCGAGGGGGCGGTTCAGGGCTGAGTGGTTTTGAAGGTTCCCAGCACCCAGCTGGGGGCAGGGGGACCGGGGGGCAGGGGCGGCTGGCAGAGGCTGGGATGGGGTCAGGGCCCAGCACCAGTGGCACAAATGCCATGCTGGGGCCACAGCCGGCCACTGAAAGGGAAGGGGGGGGCGGGGCAGGCCCCATGCTCTGGCAGACAGGCTTCCAGGCACCCCCCATCCAAATTCCTTACCAGGCAGGAGCCTGGACTTTGAGGGTGGATCACCAGAGAAGTGGAGCCAGGCCACTCCCCGACCAGGGCAGCTGCTCCTACAGCTCGAGTCACTGCACCAGGGGCCTTGGGGCCCGAGGACACAGAGGCTCAGACAGGTGCAGGGGCTGTGGCGACTGTGTGCAGGTTAGCGCTGGTGACAGACCATCTGCTTAGAAAATGGGGCTCCAGACTGAGGAAGGGGGGCCAGGGCCACCTGGAGGACGGGCAAAGGTGGGCTGCACCCTGGGCCGCTCCGCGGCTTCCAGAGGGCCTGCAGGATCTGGCTACAGGGCAGCAGGAGGCTGGGGGCACAGCGGCTGCCCCGGGAGACCTGCCAGGAGGCTGCAAGCCAGGGCGGCAGCTGGAGGAGGCTGTGCAGCCACAGGAAGGGCCTGAGTCAGACACTGCAGAACCGAGGGGTGAGGCCGCCAGATGGGACCTGAGGACACGGGAGAAGGTGGCTTTGTCCTGCGGGCCGCAGGAAAGGCCGGGGAGGAGCCGGCAGCCGTGAACAGAGAGGCCTCTGTGAGGGCTAGCGCCAGCCGGCTGGAGGCCCCGGTCCTCTTGGGGCCCTACTCGCGCAAGGGGCGGGGGCAGGTTGGTTGGGGCCTGCGGCTAGAGACTCAGCAGGCAGGGCCCCGGGAGTCAGAGCGGAAAGGTGGGGTCCCTGGAGAGGCACGCCCCTCTCCTGCCCCCACGAGGCCACCTGGGGACAGGTTTCTGTGGGGCGCCAGGAAAAAGGGCTCCAGCGGCGGCGGGAGGGCCGGGGGCAGCTGAAGGGCGGGGGGCGCAAGCCGGGAGCTCGGCTCGGGCCCCTCCCCGCACCCCGCGAGGCCGGCCGGGGCCACAGGACGGGAGGGCGCGCCCCTCGCCGCCGGCCCCGCACCCCGCGGGCGGCCCCGGACACCCGCCGGCCCGGGCGGAAGGGAGCGCGCGGGTCCCGGCCCCTCGGCCGGAAAAATCAAACCGGGCTGGCCGCCTCCCAGCCAATCGGCGAGGAGACGGGCCGGCGCCGGCCAATGGCGGCCGCGGATGCTAATGAGGGCTGACGCCGCGCGGAGGGCCCGTTCAAAAAGTAGCTATTGTCGCGGCTGCGCGCACGCCGGCCCGCGCCCCCGTCCCTCTTTGCGTCCCCGCGCCCCCCCGCCTCCCGCACCTCCCCGGGTCCCGCACCTCCCCGGGTCCCCGCGCCCCCCGCCTCCCGCACCTCCCCGGGCCCCGCGCCCCCCGGGTCCCCGCGCCCCCGCGCCCCCCGGGTCCCCGCGCCCCCCCGCCTGTCGCGCTTCACCGGGCCCGCGCCCCCGGCCCCCGCGCCCCCGGCCCCCGCGCCTCCCCGGTCCCCGCTCTCCCCGGCCCCCGCGCCTCCCCGGGCCTCCCTCCCTCCCCGGGCCCCGCGCCCCCCGGGTCCCCGCGCCCCTCGCCTCCCGCACCTCCCCGGGTCCCCGCGCCCTCGGCCCCCGCGCCTCCCCGGTCCCCGCGCCACCGGCCCCCGCGCCTCCCCGCGCCCCGCCGGGCCGCGCGGGCGCCCATGGCCGGTGCGACGATGTCCGCGCCGGGCCCCGCGCCGGACCCCGCGCCGGGCACCGAGGGGCTGCCGCGCGCCTTCCTGCAGAGCCTGCGCACGCTCTTCGACATCCTGGACGACCGACGGCGCGGCTACGTGCACCTGCGCGAGATCGAGTCCCGGTGGCACGGCGCCGACGCGCGGGAGCTGCCCCGCGGCGTGCTCGACGGCCTGCGCCGCGCCGCCCCGGCCAGCGGCTACCTGACTTTCGAGCGCTTCGTGGCCGGCCTGCGTACCTCGCTGCCCAGCGCCGGCCCGCGGGGCCCGCCGCGCGCCCCGTCCCGGGGGTTCTGCCCCGCGGCGCCCGGCGACCGGCCGCCAGCGCCCCCGCTGCCGCCCCACCTGGTCTTTGCGCCCGCCGACGAGCCGCGGACGGTGTTGGAGAGGAAGCCGCTGCCCCCGGGCGCGCGCCCCCCGCCGGCTGGCCCCGGCGGCCCCTCCCGGAACCTGGAGAAGCTGGGCGGGCCTCCCGAGCAGGAACCCGAGCGGCCCCAGGGCGCGGCGCGGGAGCGGGGCTCGAGCGCGGACGCAGGTGAGTGCGGGTGGCCCCGGGCGCTTTCCGCGGAAGGAGCAGGGGGAACGGGTCCTCAGAGGTCGTGGGGACACCCCCCCCCCCGCGGACACCCCTCTCCCCCGGAGGCAGCCCCTCCGCCAGGGCTGCGGCCGCCACTCCCTCCGAGAGCCCGCCCTCTGCCAGGCCCAGTGGGAGGCAGGACGTCCCCCTCCACTCCACACCTGGGCCGCCGCCCCGTCTCCGTGGCTGCCAAGGCGCAGGCGGGTCCCTCCGGCGCAGGAACGTGGCGGCTGGGGCTCTGCGCCCAGGCTCCCAGCGGGCACACCTGGCCCCACCTCTGGCCCCACCCACTGGCCTTGTACCCTGGGCCCAGCGCACGGCCTCTGAGGCTAGCCCAGCGTCCAGTTTCTCGTCCTGGGAGGTCCTGCTGAGGGGCACGACACACAGTCCCCGTCCTCCAAGAAAGCGGGCAGAGAGGACGCAGCGAGCTCCGCGCTTCCGCTCTGGGGAAGGCTCACGGTGCAGTAACCTCAGATGCACCCCGACATGCTTGCCGCGGCGGTGGCCTGCTGGGGTGAACTCCTGCTTCCTTAAGGGGCATGTGCAGATGACGGGAGGCCCCTCCTTTTCCCTCACCAGCCGCTGTCAGGACCCCCCTGTGTCCCACACTGCTCAGGGCCTGCGGGGTAGGGGGCCAGGAGGAGCCCCTGCCCTGCGGCGCTCACAGCCTGGGGGGCTACAGAGGAAGAGCAAGCCGGTAGCAGCCTCCCCCGAGCTGGGAGGGGCACAGCTACTGTCTCAGGTGTGCTAGCCCCAGCCAGCCTGGGACCCGGGATGGAGCGGGAAGTTGGGCCCGGCCTGCAGGTGCGCCCCGCCTCACCTCCACTGCAGGTGCCGCTGCCCACAGGCCCCCGGAGGCCGGTGCACGGGAGGCCCGGCGGCCCCGAGGCGAGCGCCGCAGGCACACGGTCCCCAACGGCGTTGACTGTGACCTGGTGAGTGGGGTCCCGCTGTCCCCAGAGCCCGGCCACTCCTCTGCCCGGGAGGCTGGAGACTGGGAAGGGGCAGGGGGCCTGTGGCCAGAGCGCCAGTCAGTGCTAAGCATCTGTCCCACCCCAGCGGGAAACCACATGGGGGTGGGCCTGGGTCAGGCGGGGGGAGATCAAGAAGAGCCCTGGGGAGAAGGTGGCTGAGGGTGCAGTGAGGGGTCACCGGCCCCTCTGCCCAAGCCTGCGCCTGCCAGCTGACACAGTAGGGGCAGTGCTGAGGTCAAGGGACACTCGCTGCTCATCAGCTGGGGAAGCTCGAGGACCAGGCCCCCTCCATAGGAAGGGAACGGGCTCTCCTCACCCAGGTTCTCTCCCCGACGCGTGCCGTGCACCTGTACCCGTGCCGGCGCATTCTTGCATCAGCCCCGCATGTGCACGCGTCTCGACCGTGCTCATCGTCCTTATGTGTGTACATAGGTGTGCACAAGCACGCACCCCATGCATGTGGACGTGGCGAGCGTGTGCACCCCTGGGTGCATGTTTGCCGAGGGGTGTGTGATGCTCGGGCCCACGCGTGTTGCAGCTGAAGCAGCTGAAGGAGCTGGAGCAGGAGCAGGAGGTGCTGCTGCAGGGCCTGGAGATGATGGCGCAGGGCCGGGACTGGTACCAGCAGCAGCTGCAGCGCGTGCAGGAGCGGCAGCACCGCCTGGGTCTGAGCAGGGGCGGCTCTGTGAGTGCCACCGCCCCGACCCCGGCGGAGGGACCCGCCTTACACACGAAGGGCCCACCCACTGAACCCAGGGTGCCGGGACCCACCCGGGACCCACCCACCCCATGCCCTGGACTGCTCTTCTCCCAGGGCTTAGGGAGCCCGGGGGCAGACCACCCGGTCAGCAGCAGCCCCAGGCTTGCCTCGAGGCTCCCAGCGGCACTTTGTAGGGCAGGAGTGCCGTGGGCGGGGACCCCCTCCAGGCACGGTGGCCTCCGGGCTGGCCCTCTTCTCTGACACCCCTTCCTTTGCTTCCAGGACTCGGGGGCTGAGGGCAGTCCCCGCCCCCTGGGGCAGCTGCTGCCCAAAGTACAGGAGGTGGCCCGGTGCCTGGGGGAGCTGCTGGCCGCGGCCTGTGCCGGGGTGCCCGTGCTGGCCCTCGACCTGCAGGCCCCGCCCTCCTCAGGCCCCCCCGGCCCCGCTCTGGCGCTGTCCTCGCCCTCGGCCCGCGGCTGGCAGCAGCAAACCATCTTCATGCTGAAGGAGCAGAACCGGCTCCTCACCAAGGTGAGGGGCAGGGGGCGGGGGCAGGGACCCCGCGGGACCCGCGTCCCGCCTGACCACCCGCCCGCCTGCCCAGGAGGTGACCGACAAGAGCGAGCGCATCACCCAGCTGGAGCAGGAGAAGTCGGCGCTCATCAAGCAGCTGTTCGAGGCACGCAGCCAGCAGGACGCCGGCCCCCTGGACTCCACCTTCATCTAGCCGCCGGCCGCCTCTGCCGCCTGCACACGCTCCCCAGGGGCGCCCGCTTCTCCCTGCCTCTCTGCGGGGCCGCTGGCAGGCGCGGTGCCCCGGCTGCCTGACCCCAGACATTGACTCCATCCCGGCCCGGACAAGGCCACTCTGGACGAGGCTGCTGTCCACCCAGCAAGCCCGAAGCTGCTCCTGCCTCTGTCGGTGGAGAGGGGGGACCCCACCCCGTGTTCACCAGACCTCAGGCAGCCCCTGAGCAGGAAGGGGCCGAGGCCCCCACCCTGGGTTACAGCTGGCCTGTGGCCTCCCTGCGCCCAGGGCCACCATCTCTAGTAAAAGGTCCTTGTCACTCCAGGCTGCACTTCCACCCATGGCCAGCAGAGGGCACACAGCAGGAACCAGTCTGGGTTCCCATAGTCCCCAAAGGGTGTCTTGGGGACCCTGGGCTGGACCGGGACACCTGAGGGCACATGGGCAGCTTCCTTCCCTCAATAGGGGAGCAGCCCCTAAGAGGCAGGGGGCCTGGGTGCCCAGGCCTGCGGCCTGGAGTCGAGCCTGGGCGGAAGCTGCGGTGGAACAGGTCCGGCCGGTTCCTGCAGGGACTAAGACTGGCTCCGTCCATCCCATCCCCCAGGCCTGGCGTCCTGAACCTGGGCCCCCAGGGCAGCCTGGGCCCACCTGCTCGGGGTTCAAGGCCCCTGCACCCCTCCCACCCACCATGCCTGCACAGACCCGGGTTTGGGAGGGGTCGCTGCCCCCTTGCGCTGCTCCAGTGGGCGTGGAGGCGTGAGGGGGGTCCTAGCCGTGCTTGGCAGGACCTGCCAATGGTGCTGGACTCCAGGAGGGGGCTGGGTTGCCTGCCCCTTGGGGACCTGGAGCCAAGTCACGGCAATGTCACAGTCCAACATGGGGGTGGGCGTGTGAAGCGTGCGGGCACCCCGTGCCCCAAGAGGGCACCCCGGCCGGCCAGTGTGGCTCCCCAGGGCTCCAGCGCTGGGCTGCCCGGCTGTCCGCCCCGCCGTGGAGCAGGGTGGGCTCCTGGGGCCCCTCTGGGCCTAGACCACCTGAGCAGGCTGGCGAGGGTTCTGGTCGGCGTCGGTGGGCTTCTGAGGCCAAAGACAGGAAGGAGGGGTGCCCGTATGGGAATGTGGCTCCCTCATGGCTGCAGCGCCCGGGGGCAGGCTGTGCAGTGGTCACACCGGCCCCAGCCAGGGAGAAGCTGCCCACAGCCCTGCCCAAGCCCACTGTTTCCCACCCCGTGGCCCCACACCTGCCCAGCCCCAGCCCCAGCCCCTCACTGGAAGCCCCCAGCACACAGACCGTGCTCGTTCCAGAGCGAAGCCCGACTGCCTCCCCTGCTCCTAACTCAGGTCAAACCGCAAGTCCCCAAATAGGGTCTGCCTCAGCCCCCTCCCAGGTCAGCAGGCTGTCAGGCTATGGCCGGGCAGTCGGCCTCTCCCACCCCTGGGTTTTGCGGGTGCTGTGCTGTCCACCTGGGGCCCCTCTGCTGCACCCAGCTCCTGCCCGTCCCCCCACTTCAGACCAGGCTCAAAGAGGGGTCTGCTGAGGCCAAGCCAGAGGGAAGGAGGCCCCTCCCACCCCCGGAGGCTGCGCTCCCAACATCTCCCGGGATTTGGGGCCGGCAGAGGAGCTCGTCTCCCTGGGGTGAGAGGTCAGGCCTCCCACGCCGAGCTGGGCCTTCAGCTGCAGGTGAGCGTGAACAAGGCGCTCTGAACTCCCTGCTCCTTCCTTGGTGCTCCACGGAGGGTGGGAGTACGTCTTCCAAACTGGCACCTGCCGTCGGGCTTCCTGTGAGGCCCGGAGACCTCCAGGGGGGATTCAGAGTGACCCCAGGGAAGCGGACTTGGTCCAACGGATAGGGCGTCCATCTACCACAAGGGAGGTCCGTGGTTCAAATCCTGGGCCTCCTTGACCCGTGTGGAGCTGGCCCATGCGCAGTGCTGATACGTGCAAGGAGTGCCCTGCCACGCAGGGGTGTCCCCCCGCGTAGGGGAGCCCCACGTGCAAGGAGTGCACCCCGTAAGGAGAGCCGCCCAGCACGAAAGAATGACTGCACACACGGAGAGCTGACACAAGATGACGCAACAAAAAGAAACACAGATTCCCGGTGCCACTGATAAGGATAGAAGCGGTCACAGAAGAACACACAGTGAATGGACACAGAGAGCAGATTACTGGGAGCGGGGGAGAGAAATAAGTATTTAAAAAAACACCAGAATGACCCCAGGTACGTCCTCTAGCACGGGTCTCAGCCGGCACTGCTGACAGCTGGGGCTGGCCACTGCCTGGGGGCCCGGACATGGCAGGAGGTTGAGCATCGTCCAGGTCTCTGTCCCCTAGATGCCAGGAGTACAGCCCGCTCCCAGCTGTGACAATGGCTGCGTCCCCTGGGGGCAAGGTCACCCTGGCTGAGAACCACTGGCCGAGGAATGCAATGCCCTTGGCCTCAGAGGTTCCTTGTCTGTCACGTTCCAAGAAAATGAGCGTTTCCAGGTTGAAAAAATAATCATTGCGACACCACAAAGAAAATGTATCATGAGAGCTGACAAACAAGATAGTGGAGTTATCAGGTCAAGAACTGTTTCGCATGTCTAAAGAAAGGAGATAATGAAAATATGAACAAAGAATAACTTTATAGTCTTTATAAAAACATAATTGTTAAAAATGACCAATTAAGTATGAAAAATCAAATAGAATTTCCAAAATAATATAATAGTTGAAATTAAAGTCTCAGTAAAAGGACCAACCTTTAAATGAAAAGTGTCAGCACAGCTAAAAAGAGATTTAATGAATTGGAACACAGACCTTAGGACATTACCCATAACATGGCCCAGAGAGATAAAGGGATGGGGGGTAAGAGAGTGAGATTAAGAGACCTGGGGGGGAAGCAGACCTGGCCCAGTGGTTAGGGCGTCCGCATACTTCATGGGGGGTCCGTGGTCCAAACCCCAGGCCTCCTTGGCCTGTGTGCAGCTGGCCCATGCGCAGTGCTGATGCGTGCAAGGAATATCCTGCCACGCAGGGGTGTCCCGCACTTAGGGGAGCCCCACGCGCAAGGAGTGCACCCCGGAAGGAGAGCCACCCAGTGCGAAAGAAAGTACAGCCTGCCCAGGAATGGCGCCGCCCACACTTCCTGTGCCGCTGCCGACAACAGAAGCGGACAAAGAAACAAGAAACAAGACGCAGCAAAAAGACACAGAAAACAGACAACCGGGGGAGGGGAGGGGAAATAAATAAATAAAAATAAATCTTTAAAAAAAAAAAAAAAAGAAACACAGATTCCAAGTGATGCTGATAAGGATAGAAGTGGTCACAGAAGAACACTGAGAATGGACACAGAGAGCAGATGGCTGGGGGGAGGGGGGGGAAGGGGAGAGAAATAAATAAAAATAAATCTTAAAAAAAAAAAGAGCCCTGGGGGATAGTGACAGACTCTCAGCCTGGTTGAATTTCCTGAAAGAAACAAAAGGACAATAGGAAGTAGGGGTAACGTACGAAGGCATACTGGTTTTAAAATTTTCAGAATTGTCTACAATAGCAGTTTGCATATCAGGGATCCCAATAAATACCAACCAGGATGAATAAAAGAAATGCATGGGGAAGCGGATGTGGCTCAGGTGACTGAGCTCCCACCTACCACATGGGAGGTCCCTGATTCGGTTTCTGGTACCTTCTAAAGAAGACAGCTAGCTGGTGAGATGGGCAGGCACAGCAAACTGACGGCACAAGAGCCACAAGAAGAAAAGCATAATGAGAGACAACAAAGCAGGGAATGGAGGTGGCTCAGGTGATTAGGTGCCTCCCTCCCACATTAGAGGTCCAGGGTTCAGTTTCCAGTGCCTCCTAAAGGAACAAGGAAGACAAACAGGCACAGCAAATGCAAACAAAAAGAGGGTGGGTAGGAATAAAATAAATACTAAAAAAAAAAAACACATGGGGAGTGGATGTAGCTCAGTGGTTGAGCACCTGCTTCCTATGTATGAGGTCCTGGGTTCAACCCGTAGTATCTCCTTTTAAAAAATGCACGTTCTCTTGTGACAAACAGATTACATTCAAAGGTACTGCTGTTAGCAACATTAGAGGCCAGAAAATAATGAAATGATGTTTTCAATGGCTGAACAAAATAATCAGCCTAGAAGTCCACACACAGTGAAGTTGTATTTCAAGAAAGAGGGGCGACTTCCGGCAAGATGGTGGCTGAGTGAGCTTGCCTTGCCGTCTCTCCTGGGAAGAGGCAGCTGGGCACCGCTGGAGGTTCTCCGGGACCAGGCTTTTTCAGGATTTTTTCAGGGCAGGAAGTGTCTGGACATCGATTTGGTGGGAAGGTAACGGAAAGGACTGGTCTATAAGATATAATTTGGGACTTTTCAGGAGGGGGAGGCAAGATGGCGGCTGAGTGAACTTCCCGGTTACTAGCTCCTGGGGGGAATCGGCTGGGAGGCGTCGGAGACTCTTTGGGACCGGCTGTCTCGGGATTTTTCCTGGTCCGGAGGTGTCTGGACATCGATTTGGAGGGAAGGTAACAGAGAGGATCCATCTGTGAAATATACACGGAGATCCCAGCTACGTGTGGAGGACTCCCTCCTTGGGTAGGCGGAGCCGAGGCAGCTAGCACCGCGGCGGGTGGCGGGCGGGAGAGCCGAGCCACACTGTGCCGTGGCGGGCGGCGGGCGAAGGAGACAAGCCCAGCCGAGCCTAGCCGTGCCGCGGCGGGCGGCGGGCGGGAGAGCCGAGCCGCGCTGCGCCGCGGAGGCGGGCAGTGGGCGGGGAAGCCGAGTCCGGCCGAGCCCAGCTGAGCCGCAGCGGGCGGGGGGGGGGGGGGGCCAAGCCCAGCCACGCCACGCCGGGCGGCGGGCGGGAAAGCCGAGCTCAGCCGAGCCCAGCCGAGCCGCGGCGGGCGGCGGGCGGGGGACCGGAGCCCAGCTGAGCCCAGCCGAGCCTGGCGGCGGGGTTTCTGTTCTTTGTTTTGTTTTTGTTTTGTTTTTATTTTTTGTTGTTGTTGTTGTTCTTGTTGTTCTTTTTTTTTTTTTTTAATCCTCTCTTTCTTGTCCCCAATATTCTTCTTATACTATTTTACCTTAACAATACAATAGGTCCTACAGGAAATACCTCACATTTGCTGGGTTTCCTCACCCTCCACTGCCTCATTTCTCTGTGAATAGATTTAGCCTATCTACACTATCCCCTTTCCCCTACAACTTGATATCCTCCACCATCTGCTATCTCTCCTATATTCCATCTCCCTTTCTTTGATCCACAAATTGTCTAACTCTTAATTTCTAATACCTTTGTTTAGTTTTCCATCTGGTATTCGTCCCTGAAACTATTACCTTTCTTTTCTCTTTCCCTCTCTCACGAAAACAATAGCCTCTTAGTACGTACCACATTCCTCCCATATTCAGTCGTCTACCTCATTATAGGTACTTTCCTACTACTATAACTCTACACAATTTACATGATCTAACCTCCATCCTCCCAGAACTCATATTGTTGCTTTGTAAACATATATCACCAATACTACTTCACACTTTTTCCTTCCTTACACAATTGACTTTCCCCAGCACTAATACTTTCCTTTAAAGTGAGCTTAACTAGCAATAAGAAATTGGAATAAGAAGAACAAAGTGACAAAGAAAAGATATAACACTTACGCAAAAACAACAGCTAATTAATCTCCAAGACTAGACAAAGAAGCTAAGGAACTGATTAAACCCGTCAAGAAAAAATGTTGACAAGACAGCAACAAAAATCTACAAACCAAACCAGTAATCAGGAAAACATGGCTGAATCCAATCAACAAACTGAAAATCAGGAAGGGGGGCAGGACTTCGCACAAGCAATGAAAGATCTCAGAACATTTATCACCGACAAATTTGATGAAGTAATGAAAGAGGTTAACAGCGTGAAGACAACACTTGGAGGAGAAATTGCAGACATGCGCAAAAAAATAACAGATATGATGGAAATGAACACCACAATTCAAGAAATCAAAAATACACTTGCAGCAAATATCAGCAGACTAGAAGAGGCAGAGCAGAGAATTAGTGATGTGGAAGACAGTGCATTGGAAATCAAACAGATAGTAGAAGTGGTCAATAAAAAGGTAGAAAAAATCCAGATAGGACTTAGGGACCTGAATGATAACGCAAAACGCTCAAACATACGTATTATAGGCATTCCAGAAGGAGAAGAGAAGGGAAAGGGGTCAGAAGGAGTGTTGCAGGAAATAATGAATGAAAACTTCCCAAATCTACTGAAAGAGACAGATGTACATATCCAAGAAGCACAGCGCACTCCACTGGTCATAAACCCCAACAGGCCCACCCCAAGACATATACTTGTCAAATTATCCAATGCTCAAGACAAAGAAAAAATTCTAAAAGCAGCAAGAGAAAAGAAAACCATCACATACAAGGGAAACTCCATAAGATTAAGTGCTGATTTCTCATCTGAAACGATGGAGGCAAGAAGGCAGTGGTATGATATAGTCAAGGTACTAAAAGAAAAAAATCTCCAACCAAGAATACTCTATCCAGCTAAACTAGCATTCAAAAATAATGGAAAGTTCAAAATATTCACAGATAAACAGAAACTGAAAGAGTATATCAACAAGAAACCTCCCCTTCAAGAAATTCTTAAGGGAATTCTGCAGGAAGAAAGGAAAAAACAGGACAGTCAGAGATGGAGGAGAGTGTAAAAGCAACAAGAAAGACAAAAATAGAAGGGGAAAATAAAATAATACAAACAAAATATAACAAACACAAATCCAACCAAAATATGGCTACCATAAATAACTCTCTAAACGTAATAACACTGAATGTCAACGGATTAAACTCACCTATCAAAAGATTCAGACTGGGACACTGGATAAGGAAATACGACCCATCTATATGCTGCCTACAAGAGACACATCTTAGACCCAGAGACTCATGGAGGTTGAAAGTGAATGGCTGGAAAACAATCATACAAGCAAACAACAACCAAAAAAAGGCAGGAGTAGCTATATTAATATCAGACAAAATAGACTTTAAATGCGAAACAATTGTGAGAGACAAAGAAGGATACTATATTTTAGTGAAAGGGACAATTTGTCAAGAAGATCGAACAATCATAAATATTTATGCTCCTAACAAGGGCGCCTCTAAATATGTGAGGCAAACGCTGGAAAAACTAAGTGAAAGAATAGATGCATCTACAATTATAGTGGGGGATTTTAATACACCACTATCAACTCTGGACAGAACATCTCAAAAGAGAATCACTAAAGAAACAAAACATTTGAACAGTATATTAGAAGAGCTGGATCTAATAGACATATATAGATCATTACACCCAAACACAGCAGGATATACATTTTTCTCAAGCGCACATGGAACATTCTCCAAGATTGACCATATGCTAGGCCACAAAGAAAGGCTTAATGAATTCAGAAAGATCGAAATCATACAAAACAATATCTCTGACCACAGTGGAGTCAAGCTGGAAATTTGCAAGGGACAGAGACCCAGACTTCACACGACATTTTGGAAATTAAACAGCACACTCTTAGAAAAACAGTGGGTCAAAGAGGAAATCTCAAAAGAAATCAATGACTACCTTGAAACAAATGATAATGATAACACAACATACCAAAATTTATGGGATGCAGCAAAAGCGGTACTGAGAGGGAAATTTATAGCCATAAATTCATATATCAAAAAAGAAGAAAGAGCAGAAATTGAAGAATTAACTGCACATTTGAAGGAATTAGAAAAACAACAACAAAGTAACCCAACAGGAAGAAGAAGGAAGGAAATAACAAAGATAAGAGCAGAACTAAATGAAATAGAAAATAAGAAAGCACTTGAAAAAATAAACAAGACCAAGAGCTGGTTTTTTGAGAAGATCAACAAAATTGACAAACCTTTAGTGAGACTAACAAAGAAAAAAAGAGAAAAGATGCAAATACACAAAATAAGAAATGAGAAAGATGATATCACCACTGACCCCACAGAAATAAAGACTATCATAAGAGGATACTTTGAAAAACTATATTCCAACAAAAATGACAATTTAGAGGAAATGGACAAATTCCTAGAAATACATAAGCAGCCCATACTGATGAAAGAAGAAATTGATGATCTTAACAAACCAATCACAAGCAAAGAGATAGAATCAGTCATTAAAAATCTCCCAACTAAGAAGAGCCCAGGGCCAGACGGCTTCACAGGTGAATTCTACAAAACATTCCGGAAAGAACTAACACTAATCCTGTTGAAACTATTCCAAAAAATCGAAACAGAAGGAACACTGCCTAATTCCTTCTATGATGCCAACATTACCCTAGTACCAAAGCCAAACAAAGACACCACAAGAAAGGAAAATTACAGACCAATTTCTCTAATGAACCTAGACGCAAAAATACTTAACAAAATACTTGCTAATCGTATTCAACAACACATTAAATGAATTATACACCATGACCAAGTGGGATTTATTCCAGGTATGCAAGGATGGTTCAACATAAGAAAATCAATCAATGTAATACACCATATAAACAGATTGAGAGAAAAAAACCACATGATTATATCTATAGATGCAGAAAAGGCATTTGACAAAATACAGCACCCCTTCCTGATAAAAACACTCCAAAAGATCGGAATACAAGGAAACTTTTTGAACATGATAAAGAGTATATATGAAAAACCTAAAGCCAACATTGTTTACAATGGCGAAGTCCTGAAATCCTTCCCTCTAAAATCAGGAACAAGACAAGGATGCCCATTGTCTCCGCTCCTATTTAACATTGTCTTGGAAGTACTGGCTCGAGCACTGAGACAAGAACCAGATATAAAAGGCATTCAAATTGGAAGGGAAGAAGTCAAAATTTCATTATTTGCAGATGACATGATCCTATATATAGAAAACCCTGAGAGATCTTCAACAAAGCTCCTAGAACTCATAAATGAGTTTAGCAAAGTCGCAGGTTATAAGATCAATGCGCAAAAATCAGTAGCATTTCTATACACCAATAATGAGCAAGATCAGGAGGAAATCAAGAAACAAATACCATTCACAATAGTAAATAAAAAAATCAAATACTTAGGAATAAATTTAACTAAAGAGGTAAAAAACTTATACATCGAGAACTATACAAGATTGTTCAAGGAAATCAAAGAAGACCTAAATAAATGGAAGAATATTCCCTGTTCATGGATAGGAAGACTGAATATTATTAAGATGTCTATCCTACCAAAACTGATCTACACATTCAATGCAATCCCAATAAAAATCAACACAGCCTTCTTTAAGGAACTAGAAAAACTAACTATGAAATTTATTTGGAATAAAAAGAGGCCCCGAATAGCCAAAGACATATTGAAAAAGAAAAACGAAATAGGAGGAATCACACTTCCTGACTTCAAAACATACTACAAAGCTACAGTAGTGAAAACAGCATGGTACTGGCATAAGGAGAGACACACAGACCAATGGAATCGAATTGAAAATTCAGATATAGAACCTCATGTATATAGCCATATAATATTCGATAAAGCCACCAAACCCTCTCAACTGGGAGAGAATGGCCTATTCAACAAATGGTGCCTGGAGAACTGGATAGCCATATGTAGAAGAATGAAAGAGGATTACCATCTCACACCTTATACAAAGATCAACTCTAGATGGATCAAAGACCTAAATATAAGAGCCAAGACCATAAAGACCTTAGAAAGCAGTGTAGGGAAACATCTACAGGACCTTGTAATAGGAAATGGCTTCATGAATATCACACCAAAAGCACCAGCAGCAAAAGAACAAATAGATAAATGGGACTACCTCAAAATTAAAGCCTTCTGCACCTCAAAGGAGTTTGTCAAGAAAGTAAAAAGGGAACCCACACAATGGGAGAAAATATTTGGCAACCATATATCTGATAAGAGACTTATAACTTGCATATATAAAGAACTCATAGATCTCGAAAACAAAAAGATAAACAACCCATTTAAAAAATGGGAAAAAGATTTAAACAGACACTTCTCCAAAGAAGAAATACAAATGGCTAAAAAGCACATGAAAAAATGCTCCAAATCCCTAGCTATCAGGGAAATGCAAATCAAAACTACAATGAGATACCATCTTACTCCCATAAGATTGGCAGCCATGAAAAAAACAGTAGAATACAAATGCTGGAGAGGATGTGAAGAAAGGGGAACACTCATCCATTGCTGGTGGGAATGCAGAAGGATCCAACCATTCTGGAGGACAGTTTGGCAGTTTCTCAAAAAATTATCCATAGATTTGCCATATGACCCAGCAATACCACTGCTGGGTATATACCCATCAGATCTGAAAACAAGGACACAAACCGATATATGTACACCAATGTTCATAGCAGCATTGTTCACCATCGCCAAAAGTTGGAATCAATCCAAAAGTCCATCAACAGATGAGTGGATCAATAAAATGTGGTATATACACACAATGGAATACTACTCAGCTGTAAGAACCAATACACTACAATCGCACGTGATAACATGGATGAACCTTGAGAATCTTATGTTAAGTGAAGCAACCCAGGCATTGAAGGACAAATACTATATGACCTCAATGATATGAAATAAGTTAACTGCCTCAGAGAGCTAGAGTCTGGAAAAGTGGCTTACTGGAAATCGGGGGGTGGAGGAAGGCTGTGAGGTAATGTCTGTAGGGGTGGAATCTGTGATGAGCTGGGGGTAAGTATGAGCACAAAGAAGGGACAAAATGGGGGCAAGGGGTTACCTTCGGGTGGGGTTTTCTGGGTTTGAGGGGGGCTGGGGATGGGAAGAGGGGTAATATGGTCCAAGAAATAGGTGGGAGGGAGGGGAAACATACAAACATGGGAGAGTGCCAGAAGTTTGTTGAGAACTAAATGTTGAGTAAAACGTATCAAAGTATAAGTAGGAGGGTCACCTGGTTAGGACGCTCAGGGGGTATGGTCTGATGCAGGACGGACTCCGGAGGGAATAGCTGAAGGCTCATTTTGCCAAGGTGGGTTCTACCATTGGGTGGGGTGGACCCATATCCTGGGGAAGACTAATGCCGTCGAATAGAGAGAACTGTATCTCTCGTGAGAAAGGACGGCTCCCAGGGCATTAGATTGGCAGGCGTTGTGGGCCCTAAGGGTAGGGGAAAATGGACGTGCAATGGATAGAACAAAGGTAAATAAGGGGGCAAAAGAGGAGTTATGTGAGAGTACACGAGGATGAATATAAAACAGCTAATATTACACCAAAAACATATAGGGGACGACAGACTAATAATGAAAACCATAAGACAAAACATAGGATAACTAAAAAATTTAGAAAACTGTACAACCTAAAGTATGGACCACATAGTAAGCACAAATGTTACCTTGTTTGAAAACTATAGTTTCGGAATCTGTACATCAGTTTCAGGAAATATGATATGAATAAGTTAAAAGATTATTGCTGTGGAAGGGAAAAGGTTTTATGGTGGATCTGGGGAAATACTGTATATTGTATATACGAATTTTGGTGATCTAAGACTCTTCTGAAGCTGACATTATGTTGGGATTCACTTTACGGGAAGTTTTGGATCACAGAGTGGTTCAACAATGGCAGCGGAGGAATACTGATATGGGATGTTATTGACAGGATATATATGGTTGACAGGGAGTTATACAGGGCATATGCCCAGGGTATATGGTAATGTCTATATATACTCATAGTGGAAACAATTAAAAACAACAGCTGGGGGGGTACTGGGCTCCTGGCCGGGGGGTCACTGTTGTGGGCCCTGGGAGAGCAGCGGCAATCCTCCAGGTGCAACGGCAAGAACCAGGAAGGAAGGAGGGCCCAACAGTGGGCCCTTGATATTAATGGCTACACTTTTGAGCCTATGCACCTGCAATAAGAACAAGGCCTAGAGTAGCATTGTGCCTGGGGGTTTCCTCCTGACAGCCTTCATGTTACTCAAATGTGGCCACTCTCACAGCCAAACTCAGCGTGTAGATGTGATGCATTCCCCCCAGCGTGGGACACGACACCCGGGGATGAGCCTCCCTGGCACCGAGGGATCACTACCACATACCAGCTGAAGAAGCAACTAGAAAATGACCTTGAATTAAAGATTCAATGCGGAACAGCAGAATATACCTGTCTACATATAATAACATGACTTCGGGAAGCGGTTTGACCTAATGTAAGGGGGAAATGGAGAGGAGAAATGAGATTATAAGGCTGTGAGTCTCTAAAAAAGAGTCTGGAGGTTGTCAGAAGGAATACCCCTATGTACAACTGAACAGAGTCTAAGAGACAGATAAGGTAGATACAACCCCAGGTATTGGTTCTTTTGAGGGATAAAGAGACCCACGGGTTCTATGGTCATGGCAGAAGGGGTTCACTGCCATGACAGATGGCCCTTCTTTGGAGCTGGTGTTTCTGCGTGATGGAAATGGACTCAGAGGGGATCTCTTTTCACAAGACTTGCATGCTACTTTATTGGAATTGTATTTGGTGCTGAGTTTAAGATATATGTAGGGGATTTGAATCTCTGGACTGATAATATGACACCCAGGCCCAGAGCCTCAACAGACTTCAGCTCCTACACTTTGACTTATTGGACTTACTCCACTCAGCTAACATGGAGTTGAAGAAGGTCAACCACCACAGCATGGAGCCTAGAGTGTCTACAACTAGAAGCGGGAAGAGTGCATCCAGTACCCATGTGGAATCTAAGCCCTCACTTGACATAGGTGTGCAATGGACACAACCAATCCAATGTCCACAGAGGAAATGTGAAATGGGTGTGGGAACGGTAGCCATGGGGGCTGTTGGGTGTGGGGAACGGGAGGAAGAGATGAGATGTGGAGGCGTTTTCGGGACGTGGAGTTGTCCTGGATACTGCTTCACGGACAATTACGGGACACTGTAGATCCCCCCAGGGCCCACTGGATGGAACGTGAGAGAGTCTGGGCTATGATGTGGACCATTGACTATGGGGTGCAGTGATGCTCAGAGATGAACTTACCAGGTGCAATGGATGTATCACGATGATGGGAGAGAGTGTTGCTGTGGGGGGAGTGGGGGGCGGGGGCGGTGGGGTTGAATGGGACCTCATATATATTTTTTAATGTAATTTAAAAATAATAATAATAAATAAATATAAAAAAAAAAAAAAAAGAAAGAGGGAAAAATAAAAACATTTCCAAACAAAAAATTGACTACCAGCAGAACTTCACTAAAGGAAATTCCAATGGTTGTACTTCAGGCAGAAGGAAAGCAATCTCCAAAGGTAGATCTGGAATTCAAGAAGGAATTGTAGGGAAGGGGATTTGGCCCAACATATAGGGCATCCACCTACCACATGGGAGGTCCAAGATTCAAACCCAGGACCTCCTCACCTGTGTGATGAACTGGTCCATGCACAGTGCTGATGTACGCAAGGAATGTCTTGCTACTCAGGGGTGTCCCCCGCATAGGGGAGCCCCATGCGCAAGGAGTGCGCCCTGTAAGGAGAGCTGCCCAGCACGAAAAAATTGCAGCCTGTCCAGGAGTGGTGCCACACACACGGAGAGCTGATGCAGCAAGATGACACAACAAAGAGAGACACAGATTCTGGGTGCTACTGACAAGAATACAAGTGGACACAGAAGAACACACAGCAAATGGACACAGAGAGCAGACAACTGGGGGGGGCGGGGAAGGGAAGAGAAATAAATTTTTAAAAAATCTTTAAAAAAAACGAATTGTAAATAAAGATGAATTAATTAACTGTCATTGCATAAAAAAGTACCCTGAAACATAGTGGGTTAATGCAACAATTATTTCCTTGCAGTTTCTGTGGGGTAGGCATTCAGGAGCAGCTGTACTGGATAGTTTCTTGACCTCATGAGGTTGAAGTTAAGGTGTCTGCCCGGGCTGCATCATCTGAAGGCTTGACTGGAACTATAGGATCCACTTCCAAGATGGCGCACCGCATGGCTGTTAGCAGGATCCACTTCAAGATGGCTCACTGCATGGGTGTTAGCGGGATCCACTTCCAAGATGGTGCACCACATGGCTGTTAGCGGGATCCACTTCCAAGATGGCGCACCACATGGCTGTTAGCGGGATCCACTTCCAAGATGGCGCACCGCATGGCTGTTAGCAGAAGGCCTCGTTTTCTTTCTCAGTGACCTCCCATAGGGCTGCTTGAGTGTGCTCACAGTATGGCAGCTAGTTTTTCCTAGAGTTAGTGATCCAAGAGAGCCAGCCACAAGGAAGCTGCCTGTCCTTTTTGATCTTGGCTCAGAAGTCACATACCACCAGTTCTTTCATATTCTGTTTGACAGAAGCAAGTCACCAAGTTCAGCACCTACTCAAAAGGAGGGGAAAGAGGCTCCACTTTCCAAGGAGAGAGTAACATATCAAGTAGACAATCCAACACACCAGACATAGTTAAATATGTAGGGAAATCTAAGTAAACGTTGAGTGTTTATAAAATAAGACCCAATTTGTGGGGGAAAACAGACTAGAACTGAAATAATTTTAATAGTGGCACACAGCAGAGAATAATGATTGGAGCTAGGGCATTCTAAAGACCTTTATTTTCACAAGGAGGGAACTATGAGGTTTGGGTTTTATTAACTATGTAGATTAAAAATAACTAGGAGAAAAATAAAAGGAAAATAACAAAAAAAGAAAAAGAACTAGTAAAGTGGAGGATTGTGGGAAGGTGGAGTAGGAAGCTCCAGGAATAGGAATTTCCACAAAAGTCACTACTGAGCCTACAGGAACTGTCTCAATCAACTCTTAGAACCAGGGGTTCAGGAGAACACTGTGCAGCATGCAGGGAGGGCAGGAGGGAGAGGCCGGGAGACTGGAGTAAATAGTGGTGAATTTCACCCTCCCTACAGCAGGGCTCCAGTCCCCACTGCTGCCCACTGGTGCCACGGTGGGATATAAGCGCCTAGTCCTTGAAATTCCTGGGTGGGGGGGGCGTCTTACAGCTGATTGATGCTTCTGATCAACTACTGAAGATCGCTGAGGGCCATTTATGACAATAGCCATTGTTGCTCAGGCAAAAGCAGCAAGAGAGTCTTAGAGAGGCAGTACCTTTTGTTTTTTACCCTTTTTCCTCTTTTCCCCTTTAGAGAAAAATATTTTGGAAAAGTAATAAATAGGACTCCAGTCCTCAATGAGGAAAAAATAAAACAAAAAACCAACAATCCCAAGAGTGGAAAAACTAGATTCCCAGAGCTATGGCAATATGATATTTAGAATGTCTAGTTCTCAACAAAAAAATTAAAAACATACAAAGAAACAGGAAAGAGTGGCCCATTACATAGAACAAAGAATTTGCCAGAAACCATCCTGGGGAAGTTCATACATTAGAACAATTAGTCAGAGATTTAAAACCAACTGTTTTAAATATGTTAACTATACTAAAGGAATCAATATACAAAGAAACAAAGGAAATTAGGAAAATATTGCCGAACAAAACACAGAGATGGAAATTATAAAAATGGAACGAAACAAATTTTGAAGCTGCAAAGTACAGAAAGTGAAATGAAAAAAATCACTAGAAGTCAACAGACATTTTGAACAGACAGAAGAAAGGATTGGAGAATTTGAAGAGAAGACAATTGAAAATATCGGTGTGAGGAGCAGAATGGGAAAACTGAAGAAAACTGAACAAAACCTGAGAGATTTGTGTGGGACACCCTTACACGTACCAATGCATGTATCGCTGGGGCCCCAGGAGGATGAGAGAGAGAATAGGGCAGAAAACCTATTTGAAGAAGAAATGATCAAAAACTTCCCAAATTGATCTAAGACAGGAATATACACATCCAGGAAGCTCAACAAACCTCAAGTCAGACAGACCCCCAAGAGAGCTACACCAAAACACATTATAGGAAAATTGTCAAAATCCAAGGACAGAGGATGTTGAAAACAGCAAGAGAGAGGCAGCTTGTCATATTCAAGGGACCCCAATAAGGTCAGAAACTGTGGAGGTCAGAAGATGGTGAGATGACACACATCAAGCCCTTAAGAAAAAAACCCAGTCAACTAAGAGTTCTATATCCAGCAAAATGATCCTTCAAAAATGAAAGAGAAATTAAGATATTTCCAAGTAATCAAAAGCTTAAAGAATTCATTACCAGAAGAACTGCCATATAAGAAATGCTAAAGGGCATCCTTCAGGTTGAAATAAAAGGTCACTAGACAGTAACTCAAAGCCATAAAAAGAAATAAAGAACATGGGAAAAGGTAACTACATACATAAATATAAATTCCTGAATTATTGTAGTTTTGGTTTGTAACTGCTTTCCCCCTCCCATATGATTTAAGAGGAAAAGTACAAAATAATAGTTAAAATCGATGTTAGTGGGGATACAATGTAAAAAGATTTAATTTGAGATAATAATAATATTAGATAAAAGCATGGAGATATATAGCTGAAGATAGCTTGTACAATACTGAGACCAGATTAGTGCATGCCAAACTAGGATGTTATTAGTTTAAGATATTCATTGTAATTACAAAAGTAACCACAAAGAAACTACCTTTAAAATTTTGAAAAAAAAAGTAAAGACCAAGAGAATCAAAATGTAAACTACAAAAAAACAACTAAATTTGTTTAAAGGCAGTAATGGAGTAAATGAGAAACATAAAACAGGGAAGCAGACTTGGCCCAGTGGTTAGGGCGTTTGTCTATCACATGGGAGGTCCGCGGTTCAAACCCTGGGCCTCTTTGACCCGTGTGGAGCTGGCCCATGCACAGTGCTGATGTGCGCAGGGAGTGCCCTGCCATGCAGGTGTGTCCCCCGCACAGGGGAGCCCCACATGCAAGGAGTGCGCTCCATAAGGAGAGCCACCCAGCGCGAAAGAAAGTGCAGCCTGCACAGGAATGGCGCTGCACACATGGAGAGCTGACACAGCAAGATGACGCAACAAAAAGAAACACAGATTCCTGTGCCACTGACAACAACAGAAGCGGACAAAGAAGATGCAGCAAGCAGCAAATAGACACAGAGAACAGACAACTGGGGTGCGGGGGGGTGGGGGGGTGGGGGGGTGGGGAGAGAGGGGAGGGAAATAAATAAATTCTTAGAAAAAGAAAAAGAGAAACATAAAACATACAAGGCAAACAAAAAAAGCTAAAAAAGCTAAATGGTAGAAGTCAATCCTTCCTTCTCAGTTATTAACTTAAATGTCAGTGGATTAAACTCAAATAAAAGATTGGCAGATTGGATGAAAAAGCATGATCTGTTTCTATGCTGTCTAGAAGTGACTCACTTTAGGCACAAAGACAAAAAGAAGTTGAAAGTAAAAGGATAGTATAGCAGTTTGGTACTGTTTATGAATTCCAGAAATAGATATTGGATTATGCTTGTAAACTGGTCTGTTCCTCTGGGTTTATTAGATTGTATTAAGTTCAGGGGTTTCACTTTTCCTTGATTGTGTTTAAGGCTTTGATTAGGCCACGTCTGTGGGACTTGGTAGGCATGGACTCACAGAGAAAACTAAATGGTAAAGGATTTAGTTGAAGTTTTGATGCTGGAGCCCCAGGAAGTAAACACACAGAGAAGCAGATATGTGAGGAAAGAGAGAAGGCTCCATTAGACACAGCAGGGGCCCTGGGAAGAGAGATGAGCTATCAGCCTGATAGTCTACAGCTGGCCTTGTGGAGTGAGCAGAGCAGCTGAGCCCAGAGAGAAATGAGCCCCAGGAGAGAGACAAGACTTTTCCAGCCTACAGCTGATATTGGAAGAAGCTGGGACCACAGAGCCTTAAGGGGAGGAGGAAGCCTGAACCTTTGCAGACATGAGCAGCCTTCTTGCCCCAACACGGCCATAGACTTTGATGAGGGAAGTAACTCATGCTTTATGGCCTGGTAACCGTAAGCTTCTACCCCACATAAATACCCTTTATAAAAGCCAACATATTTCTGGTATTTTGCATCAGCACCCCTTTGGCTGACTAATACAGATGGAAAAAGATATTCCATGCAAAATAATCAAAAGAGAGCCATCATAGCTATATTATTGTCAGACAAAAATAGAGTTTAGGCCAAAAAAGACTGCAGAGACAAAGAAGGATATTCTACAGGCATACCGCAGAGATATTGCAGGTTTGGTTCCAGACAACAATAATAAAGTGAATATCACGTAAAGTGAGTAACACAAACTCTATGGTCTCCCAGTGCATATGAAAGTTATGTTTATACTGTACGATAATCAATATATTAAGTGTGTAATAGTACTATGTCTAAAAAGTGTGCATAGCTTAAGTGAGCACATGCTATTGGAAAAATGGCACTGATAGACTAATTTGACACAGGGCTACCACAAACCTTCAATTTGTAAAATATGCAATATCGACAAAGACCAATAAAGCAAAGATCAATGAAACAGGGCATGCCTATATATTGATAAAAGATTCAATCCAGCAAGAGAATAAAATGATTATAAACATATATGCACCTCACATCAAAGTTCCAAAATTTATGAAGCAAAAATAAAATTAAAGGGAAAAAAAGGGTAGTTCTAACAAAAACAGGGGAGCTGTAGCTCAAATGGCTGCAGGCCTGCTTCCCGCGTATGAGGTCCTGGGTTCAATCCCTCGGACCGCCTAAAAAAAAATCATTTACAAAAATCATTTGAGACTTCAATATACCACTCTCAATAATCAATATAACATCAAAGCTGCAGGCCAATAAGGAAATAGAGGATTCAACCAGTACTATCAACCAATCAGACCCAACGGACACTTATAGAACATTCCACCCAACAACAGCAGAACATACATGATACTCAATTCCACATGGAACATTTTACGTATCAGTCCTCAAATCAAATCTTACTAAATCTGAAAATACTGAATGTACTGAACATACCTTCTCATGCCACAGTGGGGGGCAGGCGGTGTGGTGGGTGGGGCTGTGTGTGCTCTAGAGAAACACGCTTTCCTGGGGGTGGGAACCCACTGTGAGCAGGACTTCTGATGAGGTTATTCCAGCTAAGGAGCAGCCTACCTCAGTCAGGATGGTTCTAATCTTATTGCTCGAGTCCTTTTTAAGCAGAATGAAATTCAGACCCACGGAGAGAAAGCCACAGAAGCAGAAGCTGAAAGCCAGCGGGACCTGGAGGAGAAGGGAAAGGCCAGGGAGGCCCCGTGGGCATTGCCATGGGACACAGGGGCCAGGACCAAAGCCGGCCGGCAGCCGGCCCCAAACGCCAGTCTTCACCTCGAGGAAGACGTACGTTGGATTTTTTCCTAGCCTCAAGCCCGGAAAAGTGCTGCTACCCCAGTGCTCCAAGCACTATTTTTTAAGCCAACTCATTGCATAGTATTTGCTTAAACAGCCAAGGAAACTGGAACAGATTTTGGTACCAGGAAAGTTGGATGCTGCTATAGCAGATACCCAAAAAATGTGGAAACAGCTTTGGGATTGGGTAATGGGTAAAGGTGCTGAATAGAAAAGGCCCAGATTGCTTTGCAGAGACTGTTAGTAGAAATATGGAGGGTAAAGGTGCTTCCTCCAGTGAGGCCTGAGGAGGGAATGATGAATGCATTATTGGAAACTGGAGGAAAAGCAATCCTTGTTGTAAAGTAGCAGAGAACTTGGCAAAATTGTGTTCTGATGGATTGAAAGTGGAACTCGGATATTTAGCTGAGTGTGAAAAGTAGAGCCTGGTTTCTCCTTAAAGCTTACAGTAAAATGCAAGAGGAAAGGGATAAGCTGAGAATTGTACTCCTGAGCACAAAGAAACCAGAAATTGATGATTTGGAAACTTCGGAGCCTTCCAGATAGTGTGCTCTGAGATAGGCCAGAAGCAGCTCTGCCAGGGCCCTCCCTGAGCTCCCAGAGAGCGAGTCGCAGAGAACAGGGCTCCACACGAGGGCTTAAATGAACATGGGTCCATCGTTCATCTCAGCGGAGGCCGGGACTGGAGTGCAGTTATGCAAGAATGATTGTGAAAGGGTCTATTGTCTGACGATTTGGGCCTCTGGGAACTACATGTAAAGTCTGCATGTTTTTTTGCAAAATATGTATGAACAGATCCACTGTCAGCCCCCACTAAAAGGGTCAGAGAAGGGGTGAAGAAGGAAGAAGGACTTTGAGGGCAGAACTGGGTATGGACAGAAGAGATCTCGGGCCGAGGAAGCCGCCCACCCCTGTGCATGTGTGGAGGGGGTCAGCCTTGCACCCCATTGTTCAGGAAAGTGTTGCCACCCCAGTGCTCGGAGAGGATGGGGCCTGGTCTCCCTCCCAGTGCTCAGGAGCCTTCACCAGTGTTCAAGGAGAGCAGGCTGCCGAGCGAGCCCTTGGAAAGGGTGGGCTGCCACTCCAGCAGGCCGGGGGACCGTGGCTCCACAGACAGTGCTCATTCCTGGAAATCTAGTGGAGGGGGCGCTGCTGGGTTTCAGAATTGTTCGGGACCCAGGGCCCCTGTTTACCTTCCAGCTTTTCCCTATGGGAATGGGAATGTCTCTCCTTTGCCTGTCCCTCTGTTGTATTGTACATTGGAAGCAGATGACTTGTTTTCTAGGTTTCACAGATCCACAGGCAGACGGCAGTTATGCCCCAGACAGACCTCACCCCTAACTGTTTTGATGAGACTTTGTACTCAGATTTGTTTCTGAAGTGACTTAAGGCTTTAAATACATGATGCAATACACGTATTTTATTTCTAGAAAGAACATATCTTGGGACGCAGACTTGGCCCAGTGGTCAGGGCGTCTGTCTACCACATGGGAGGTCTGCGGTTCAAACCCCAGGCCTCCTTGACCCGTGTGGAGCTGGCCCATGCGCAGTGCTAATGTGCGCAAGGAGTGCCCTGCCACGCAGGGGTGTCCTCGCGCAGGGGAGCCCCACGTGCAAGGAGTGCGCCCCGTAAGGAGAGCCACCCAGCGCAAAAGAAAGTGCAGCCTGCCCAGGAATGGCGCTGCACACACCGAGAGCTGACGCAGCAAGATGATGCAATCAAAAGAAACAGATTCCCGTGCTGCTGACAACAACAGAAGCAGACAAAAGAACACGCAGCGAATGGACACAGAGAACAGACAACTGGGGCAGGAGGGAGGGGGAAGGGGAGAGAAATAAAAAAGATAAATAAATAAATCTTAAAAAAAAAAAAAGAAAGAAAATATCTTTTTGGGATCCGGAGGGTGAAGCGGTATGTACCCCAGAAAAACACAGTCTTAATCGTAACCCATTCTGGGGGTGTGGCCACTTTAAGTGGGAACTTACTGATGAGCCGGATCAGTATGGCTCTTAATCCTATTACTGGAGTCCTTTATAAGCAGAATGAAGCTCGGACAGAGAAAGAGCGAGGGGAAGGAAGGAGCTGAAATTCAGTAGAACCTGGAAGAGAAGGGAGAGGCCAAGAGAGGCTGCGGGTACACGGCCACGTGACGGAGGAGCCGGGACCAAGGGCCACTCGCAGCCAGCCCAGAACGCCAGGCTTGGGGAAGAAGCATCGCCGTGATGCTGCCATAAACAGGACTTTCTCTTGGCCTGGAAAGAGTGAGCTAACAGATTCCCATTGTTTATGCTGCCCTACTGCGTGGTATTTGTTTTAACATCCAAGGAAATTAAAACAGAAATTAATAAAAGAAGGAAAACTTGGAAAATTTACAAATAGTTGGACATTAAACCTCATTAAATAACCAATGGGTCGAAGAAGAAATCACAGGTGAAATTAGGAAATCTCTCAAGACAAATGAAAACAAAAACACAATGTACCAAAACCTATGGGATGCAGCAAAGGCAGTGCTCAGAGGTAAATTTACAGCTCTAAATGCCTACATTAAAAAAAAAAGATTTTGTGTGATCTATGTATCATTTAAAAATAAGTAAAAAATGTTATAAAAAAAAAAGAAGAAAGCTCACAAATCAATAACCAAACTTCACACCTAAAGAAACTAGAACAGGAAGATAAAACTAAACCCAAAGTTAGTACAATCAAGGAAATAGTAAAGATTAGAGCAGAGATAAATGAAATGGAAAACAGGAAAACAGTAGAGAAAATCAACAAAGCCAAAAGTTGGGTTTTTAAAAAGATTTTTAAAAATCAACTCACTACAGATGCAAGAAAAAGAAGGTCCTCACACTTTCTGTCTGTCTGGTTGTGGCAGCCAGGATTGAATGGGGAAATACAGGAAATTCTAAAAACATGGGGAAGGGGAAATAATCTTTGCAACCTAGGAAAAAACTTGTAAACAGCAAAAAATAAAATGAAACAAACCCAAAAAAACCCCACAACTTTTAGCCAGATTGATAAAGAAAAAGAGAGAGGGGACACTACTAAAATCAGGAATGAGTGTAGGGACTTTACTACTGGTCTTACAAAACCAGAAAGGATTATAAGAGGGTGTAATGAGCAGTCATGTGCCAACAAATTTGAAAACCTGGATGAAGTGGCCAAATTCCTAGAAACATAACACATTACCTAATCCAATTCAAGAGGAAATAGAAAATCTCAACAGAGCTATACAAGTAAAGAGATTGAATCAGCAATCAAAAACCTCCCAGCAGGGGGGTGGGATGTGGGGCATATGGGAACCTCATATTTTTTAATGGAACATTTTTTGTGGTCTATGTGTAAGAAAATTCTCTGGGCCAGAGTTGGAAGCAGGCTTTATTGTAGGAAAACCTGCCGGGCGGTACTCTCCTCTCAGGTAACAAGAGGAGGTCGCGCTTTACAGGCCGTGGGGAGTTTTTGGCAGGGCGGGTGGGCTTAGCCGGCGTGGCCTGGTAGGGCTCATACAAGCGGGCGCAGACAGAAGCAGAAGTCTGTGGTCATCATGCAGAAGCAGGAGTTTCGGATGGCTGCCAGCCAGGCTTCCTTTTATCTGGCTTGGCGGGCTGGTGCGTGTGGGGGAAGAGGGGAGGGGGTAGGGTGAGGTTATACACTATGTATCTTTAAAAAAAAAAAAGACAATTAAAAAAGAAAATTTGCTACTAAAAAAAAAAACACACAGAAAACCATAGAAAACCAAAAACACATAGAAAACACATAGAAAACCAGGAAAAACTGATGGGAATACACAGACCTCTTTGACATAGCCTATTTGCCATAAATACTTAGATGCACTATTATTTAGATTTTCTTTTATTTCCCAGATTTCTATCTATTTTCCATGTTTATAGTTTACAGTGTTTTTCTCCTTACAAGTTGGTTTACATTTTCTGATTGAACTTTAAAATAAAGAAAACACATATTAGTTTTTAAAAAATTTTTTGAAAGAAAAACAAAAATAAAAACAAAAAAAAAACCTTATTCATATTTGTGTGTGTGTATGTGCACATGTATGTATCAAATGACAAAATATGTGTAATGTACCTGGCACATAGTAAACAATAAATGCTACTTATTATAAAAAAGGAAAACAAAACAAAACAAAATCTCCCAGCAAAGAAAACTCCAGGACCAGATAGCTTCTGTGATGGTTAGTAATGTGTCAATGCAGCCAGGTAATTGTGCCCAGTTGTTGGTCAAGCAAGCACAGGGCCTCTGGCCTGCCCCAGAAGTGTGGACCTCCTCCCAGCACTGAAGCACGTATCAGCCAAACTCCAGCACACGCTACCTAACCTCCACCCCGCCCTAAGAAATCTGCCTTCCAACCCCTGCCTGAAGAGATTGATCCTGTTTTACCAGGTGAAAATGCGAAGAAATGCCCTAAGGTCAGTAGCTTGCAAGGCATTTCTAACCCTTCTCCTTACCTGCCTCCACCACCCCTCCTCTCTTCCAGACCTGTAACAAGACTAAAATCACAACAAGCCCCCAAAGCTCAAGTACAAAGTGTGACCCATGAAGAAGTATGCTGTATTCTAAAAGAACTGCACGATTTTTCCAATTCAGGGGAATATGGTGGGAATGAATACTAAGGGTGTGGGATACTGGTGGAAGGAATATAAAGTTGGATCAGGCTCAATTTATGGATATGGGCCCACTAAGCAGAAATTCTGGACCCAACGCTGTAGCTCGAGGGGTGAGAAAGGGCTCTAACAGTTTGTATTGGTGGCTGATTGAAACATGGGCCAAAAGCTGGCCTAGCATGTCTGAGGTTGAGATGCCTGATTTGCCCTGGTACACAGCAGAAGAGGGAATTCAAAGGTTTGGGGAGATTGGAATGCTAGAACGGATTTACCATCCGAGAGCTGCCAACCCACCCAGGAATGTCCAGAGGACTCACCTTTAAGCAGGACTGCGAGGAATAAATTTGTGAGGCTAACTCCATCTTGCCTCAAGAGCTCTGTGGTTGCTCCTTTCTGTAGTCCAGATATCACTGTAGGGACGGCTGTGATGGAATTAGACACATTAAACATTGTGGGGAGGGTTGTTGGGTCCCGGCTGGTACAAGTCAAGTACAGGCAGTTAATCGCCAAGGGCAAGATGGGTGTGCTGCCGCAAAGAAAGGCAGATTTAAAGCAGCACTCAAAACAGTCTGAGTCGCCTAGAGTTATGGTATTCACCAACAGATCATGGGGTACCTAGAAGTGAAATAGACGGGCAGTCTACTAAATTCCTTCTGGAATTGTATGAGTAGAAGGGTTGTAGGTCAAGTGGACAAAACCTAACTTGGAATTACAGATACGGAGAATCATGGCCTCTTAGTCAATTCCCAGCCCTGAGGCGGTTTACAGACCCTGAGCCCCTTCAACGAGGAGGAGGCCAGGGCCCCTTGGGAAGGATCCTGTTAAACTGCCAAAAACGTATCCTGTTAGTCTGCCTCCCAGCTTTCCCCAAAGAGACTTCCGGCCTTTTACCCGACTAACTGTGCATTGGGGAAAAGGCAATTGAGGCAAGCTAGTAAAGTAAGGAATCAATAGACAGATCTGGAACCTGGCAAGAAGCCCAGTGGCCAACGGTATCCCCAAGATGCTGCTGGAAGAACTTGTAAGAACTCCCATTCAGAACGAGATTTCCTCCGTAATCAAGAAATCCCGGGTATTCTCCAGGGGCCTTATCATTGGGCCCTCCAGGGGATTGATGGGTGGGGTAATCAATCAAAACAGCCAACAGCTGAGACTCCTCCCCTGCCATTAGCAAAGAGGTAGAGTAATTAATGGTTTAAAAAGCAAGTGCAGGGAAGTGGATGTGGCTCAATGGCTAGAGCGTCCGTCTACCACATGGGAGGTCCAGGGTTCAAACCCAGGGCCTCCTGACCCGTGTGGAGCTGGCCCACGCGCAGTGCTGATGCACGCAAGGGAGTGCTGTGCCATGCAGGAGTGTCCCCTGCATAGGGGAGCCCCACGCACAAGGAGTGCACCCCACAAAGAGAGCTGCCCTGTGTGAAAATAGCGCAGCCAGCCCAGGAGTGGCACCACACACATAGAGAGGTGACATAGCAAGGTGATGCAACAAAAAAGAGACGCAGTTTCCCGGTGCTGCTGACAATAAAGGCAGACCCAGAAGAACACACAGAGAATCAATACAGAGCAGAAAATGGGGGGGGGGGGGGGCGGCAAGGGGAGAGAAATAAATAAATCTTTAGGAAAAAAAAAGCAAGTGCAGACCCAGGTCAGCTAACAGGGAAGGGAAGAGGCCAACCACCACACCAGGGAACCAAGAGTGCCGACAAGGGAAGCAGACTTGGCACAGTGGTTAGGGCGTCCGTCTACCACATGGGAGATCTGAGGTTCAAACCCCGGGCCTCCTTGACTCGTGTGGAGCTGGCTCAGGCGCAGTGCTGATGCCCACAAGGGGTGCTGTGCCACACAGGGGTGTCCCCACATGGGAGAGCCCCACGCGCAAGGAGTGCGCCCCATAAGGAGAGCCGCCCAGCGCAAAAGAAAGTGCAGCCTGCCCAGGAATGGTGCCGCACACACGGAGAGCTGACACAGCAAGATGAGCAACAAAAAGAGACAACTGCTGCTGACAATAACAGAAGTGGACAAAGAAAGAGACTCAGCAAAGAGACACAGAGAAAGAACAGACAACTGGGGGTGGGGGGAGAGGAGAGAAATAAATAAAATAAATAAATCTTAAAAAAAAAAAAAAGAGTGCCTACAATTGCAAGCAGGAGAATTACATCACACCAGCCATTAAGCCCCCTCTCGATATAGAGGTGGAGTGGACATAACCATTCCAGGGTCCACAGGATGGAGGAATAAAATATGGATTAGAGTGGACTTACTGATATTCTACTCTGGAACTATTGTGACTAGTAAGGGAAGAAATCATATCATTGATGTGGAGAAAGTGACCACGGTAGCTGCTGAGGGCAGGGAGAGGGAAGAAGAGATGTGGTGGGGGGGCATTCTTGGGACTAGGAGTTGTCCTGAATGATACTGCAGGGACAGATGCTGGACATTATACATCCTGCAATAACCCACTGCATGGACTGGGGAGAGCGTAAACTACAATGTAAACTATAATCCATGCGGTGCAGCAGTGCTCCAAAATGTATTCACCAAATGCAGCGAATGTGCCACACTGATGAAAGAGGTTGTTGGTGAGGGAGGAGTGGGGTGAGGGGGTATGGGGAGTATATGGGAACTTCTTATATTTTTTGAATATAACATTTTTTGTGATCTATGCATCTTCAAAAAAATACAATTTAAAAAATTGATGGGGTGGGGGTGGGGAGTGGGGTATATGGGAGCCTCTTATGTTCTATAATGTAACATTTTGTGTGATCTATTAACTTTAAAAAAAGAATTAAAAATTAAAATTTTAAAAATATAGGGAATGTAACATTTATGTAATCTAAAAAAAAAAATAAAATGACAATTATCTTATTAAAAAAAAAAAAAAAAAAGCAAGTGCAAAAGCCAAACCGGCCCCTGCTCCTGCCTTCTTCCCCCACCTCATCCCCAGCCTGGATCAACAGGCACGTAAACCTGGGGATTTGTAATCTGCAATGGGGAACTATAGTTTATAAATCAGTCTCTTTATCACTTTTCAGCCCCTTCCTCTCTACCTGGGACCCTTGATCTGTTATTTTCTCCCATTTCTTTCCATTTCTTAATAAATAAACTGGCTTGCACTTAAAATTCATTTCTTGAAGCTTAGCCAAGAACCTAGAGAAAATCCAACAACAAAGTGATCAAACATTTCAGGAATTATTAGACACTGGCTCAGAAGGGACATTAATTCCAGGGGACCCAGAACCTCCCTGTGGTCCACCAGGCAGAGCAGGGGCTTGTGGAGGTCACGTGATGGATGGAGTTTTATCTCAGATTCATCTCACAGTGGGTCCAATGGGTCCCCGGGCCCATTCTGAGGTCATTTCCCCAGTCCCAGAATGCATAATCGGAATAGACATACTCAGTAGCTGGCAGAATCCCCACCCTGGATCCCTGACTTGTGGGGAGAGGGCTATTAGGGCTGGAAAGGCCAAGTGGAAGCCACTAGACCTGCCCCTGCCTAGCAAACTAGTACATCAAAAGCAATACCGGATTCCTAGAGGGATTGCAGAGATCAGTGCCACCATCAAGGATTTGAAGGAAGCAGGGGGAGGTTCCCACCACATCCCATTCAACTCTCCTCTTTGTCCTGTGCAGAAAACAGATGGATCTTGGAGGATGACAGTAGGTTATTGTAGACTTAACCAGGTGGTGACTCCGATTGCAGCTGCAGTCCCAGATGTGGTATCAATGCTTGAGCAAATCAATGCATTCCCTGGTACCTGGCATGCAGTTATTTAATTGCAGTTTTTTCTCAACTTCCATCAGTAAGGACCACCGGAAACAGTTTGCTTTTAGCTGGCAAGGCCAGCAGTTTACCTTCACTCTCCTGCCATAGGGGTATATTAACTCTCGAGGCCTCTGTCATAAAATCATCCACAGGGACCTTGATCCTTGTTCCCTCCCACAAGACATCACACTGATCCATTATATTGAGGGTATTATGTTGATAGGACCTATGAGCAAGAAGTAGCAAAGACTCTAGACTTATTAGTAAGGCATTTGTATGAGAGAGGATGGGAGATAAATCCAACTAAAATACAAGGTCCTTCCACCTCATGAAATTTCTAGGTGTCCAGTGGCGTGGGGCGTGTCGAGATGTCCCTTCTACAGTGGAGGATAAGCTGTTGCATCTGGCCCCTCCTATGAACAAAAAAGAGGCACAACGCTTAGTTGGTCTCTTTGGATTTTGGAGACAGTACATTCCTCATTTGCGTGTGCTACTCCAGCCCATTTACTGGGTGACTAGAAAAGCCGCTAGTTTTGACTGGGGCCTGGAACAGGAAGAGGCTCTGCGTCAGGTCCAGGCTGCTGTGCAAGCTGCACTACCACTTGGGCCATATGATCCAGCAGATCCAATGGTGCTGGAAGTTTCAGTGGCAAATAGAGATGCTGTCTGGAGCCTTTGGCAGGCCCCTACAGGAGAATCACAATGCAGACCCTTAGGATCTTGGAGCAAAGCCCTGCCCTCCTCTGCAGATAACTACTCTTTTGAGAAACAGTGTTTGGCCTGCTACTGGGCCTTAGTGGAGACTGGACACTTAACCATGCCATCAAGTTACCATGAGACCTGAGTTGCCTGTCATGAGCTGGGTACTGTCTGACCCACCAAACTGTGGGCGGGGATTCGCGCCGCCGGCACGTTTGTTGGTTTCGCTTTCTCTGCCGCCGCAGCGGTGGCTGCTGGAAGCCTTCCCCGCACCGCCTTCGCGAGCCGCGGGCTGTCGACGCACCTCACCAGCCGTGCACCGGGGACTGCTGGCCGGGGCTGCTCGTCAGCGAAGGGGGACCGCGCTAAAACCCACACAAGCCACTGGCCAGGAGAAGTAGACAGCTTTATTGGCAGAAGCAGGGGAGCCAGGGCGCGCGGGCTTACGCGCGATCTGCGAGCGAGTCCGGGGAGGGGGTAGTGGACGGGAGTTATAGAGGGTGAACGCGGAAACGTTATCTGATTGGTTGGGACAGCAATATGTCTATATATGGTAACTATAGATTTACTAGACAAAATGGCGGAAGGAGATGAAATGGCGGTGCGGCGCATGCGCACTGTCCTCGCCCCGTGACTCAGCGCTTTGAAGACCATCCCTGAGTTTACTCGAGGGCATGTGGGGGCTAGAGTTTACTCACAGTCCCGTGTCTTGTAGCGCAAGTCTCATGGCTTGGACGGCTGCACTGTCCAGCCTTCCCTCACCAAACCATAAAGCTGCGTGTGCACAGCAGCACTCCGTCATGAAGTGGAAGTGGCACATACGAGACAGGGCTCGAGCGGGCCCTGAAGGCACGAGTAAGTTACACGAGGAAGTGGCCCAAATGCCCATGGCCACCACCTGCCGTGCTGCCTTCCCTTTCCCAGCCCGCAGCTGTGGCCTCTTGGGGAGTCGCTTACAATCAGTCGACTGAGGAACAGAAAACTCGGGCCTGCACAACACGCAGGTACCACCCGAAAGTGGGCAGCTGCAGCACGGCAGTCCCTTTCTGGGACATTCCTGAAGGACAGTGGTGAGGGCAAATCCCCCCAGTGGGCAGAACTTTGAGCAGTGCACCTGGTTGTCCATTTTGCTTGGAAGAAGAAATGGCCAGAGGTGCAGTTGTACATTGATTCATGGGCTGTTGCCAATGGTTTCACTGGATGGTCAGGGAACTGGAAGGAACATGATTGGAGAATTGGTGACGAAGAGGTCTGGGGGGAAGTGGATGTGGATCAAGTGCTTGGGCTCCCACCTACCACAGGAGAGTTCCCTCGTTCAGTTCCGGACGCCTCCTGGAGAAGACAGCAAGTCGGCACTGCAGGCAGGCACAGCAAACTGACACAAGAGACACAAGAGAAAAAACATAATGAGATTCACAGCAAAGCAGGGAGCAGAGGTGGCTCAAGTGATAGGTGCCTCCTTCCCACATCGGAGGTACAGGGTTCGGTTCCTCGTACCTCCTAAAGAAACAAGGAAGACGAACAGACACAGGAAGTGGAAACAAGGAGGGGGTGGGGGGAAATAAATAAATTAAAATCTTTTTTAAAAAAAGAGGTCTGGGGAAGAGCTATGTGGATAGACCTTTCTGAGTGGGCAAAAAAACATGAAAATATTTGTGTCTCACATGAATGCTCACCAGAGGGTGACTTCAGCAGAGGAAGATTTTAATAATTAAGTGGATAAGATGACCCACTCTGTGGCTAATGCTCAGCCTCTTTCCCCACCCACTCCTGTCCTTGCCCAATGGGCTCATGAACAAAGTGGCCATGGAGGCAGGGATGGAGGTTGTGCATGGCCTCAGCAACACGGGCTTCTTACCAAGGCTGACTTGGCTACAGCCACAGCTGAGTGCCCAGCCTGCCAGCAGCAGAGACCCACACTCAGCCCCCGCTATGGCACATTCCTCCAGGTGGCCAGGCTGACACCTAGTGGCAGGTTGACTACACTGGACCACTTCCACCATGGAAGGGGCAGCGATTTGTTTTAACTGGAATAGACACATACACTGGATACGGGTTTGCATTTCCTGCATGCAATGCTTCTTCCAGAACTACCATCTGTGGACTTACCGAATGTCTTACCACAGCATTCCACACAGCACTGCTTCTGGTCAAGGAAGCCACTTCACAGCAAATGATGAGCGGGAGCAGGCACACGCCCATGGAGTTCCCTGGCCTCACATGCTCCCCATCGCCCTGAGCAGCTGGGTTGATAGAACGGTGGAATGGCCTTTTGAAGACTCAATTACGGTGCTAAGTAGGTGGCAATACCTTGCCGGGCTGGGGCAGTGTTCTCCAGGAGGCTGTGTAAGCTCTAAATCAGCATCCACTCCATGGTGCTATTTCTCCCATAACCAGGATTCACAGGTCCAGGAATCAAGGGGTGGAAATGGGAGTGGCCCACTCACTGTTACCCCTAGTGACCCACTAGGAAAAGTTTTGCTTCCCATCCCTGCAACCCCAAGCTCTGCTGGTCTACAGGTTTTAGTCCCAAAAGGAGGAGCTGTCATCTGGGAACACAACAGTGATTCCATTGAACTGGAAGTTAAAACTGCCACCTGGCCATTTTGGACTTCTCATGCCTCTGAATCAATAGTCAAAGAAGGGAAATACTGTCCTGGCCGGGGTGACTGATCCTGACTATGAAGGGGAAAGAGGACTGCACCTACACAATGGGGGTAAAGAAGAGTTTGCCTGGAATACAGGAGATCCCCTAGGGCATCTCTTTTTATTACCATGCCCTGTGATTAAAGTCAATGGAAAATTGCAATAGCCCAATCCAAGAAGGACCAACAATGGCCCAGAATTTCCAGGAATGAAAGTTTGGATCACCCCACCAGGCAAGAACAATGGCCAGCTGAAGTGCCTGCTGAGGGTAATGGGAACATGGAATGGGGAGTGGAAGAAGGTAGTGAAAAATATGCACTTTGGTCATGTGACCAGTTACAGAAACGAGGACTGTAATGATAACGAAACTTTCTTCCTTCTTTTGTTATGAGTAAGATTGTGTATATGCATAAATTGCATATCTTTGTTTTCTTCCCTAACCCTTTCCCTTATCATATGATAAGCTGTTTTAGTTTCATGTCCTAATATTTAAGGATGTCAAGTTTAAGAGTGAATATTGGGAAGCAGATGCGGCTCCAGTGATTGGGATCCCGCCTACCACATCCAAGATCACAGGTTCAGTTCCCATTGTCTCCTAAAGAGAAAAAGAGCAGACACAGAGGGTGCACAAAGAGCAGAGAAAAGACAGTGAGCACAAACAATTGGGGGGGGGAATACATAAAATAAACCTTTTTAAAAAACAAAAGCGAGTAAGTGAATATTACCTAAGGATTTGCACCCTATTCTGTAGGGAATTAATGTGTTTCTGGTTGTATGCAGGACTGTTGAATATTCTTAGGCAGAAATATATATATATATATGCATGTTTGTTATTGTTTTTACTTAGAGACTAAGTATGGTTTAGGGTAATGTGTATGGTTGCCAAGTTGACAAGGGGTGGATGTTAGGCTAATGTTTCAACTCAGCCAGGTAATGGTGCTCAATTGTTTGGTCAAACAAGCACTGAACTAATTATAATACAAGGACATTTATGGACTTTACTCGGCAATGAGTTTATAGCATAGATGGCAGATTACATCTACAATCAACCAGGGAGATTGCCGCCGTCAGCAGTGAGTGATGTTTTATCCAATCAGTCAAATGCCTTAAAAGGGGAAGCGATTTCAGCATTCAGAGAAAATTTCCCAGCTCATCTTTAGAGAGCAAATGTCTCCTAGAACTCATCAAGAGCCTTCACTGGACTTTGGAGCCCCTGGTTTGCAGCCTGCCTGCAGAACCTGGACTTGCGCATCCCCACAGTCATGTGAGAGAATTTTATAAAATCTCACACTGTTTACAGATATCTCCTGTTGATTCTGTTTCCCCGGAGAACCCTGACTAATACAGCTGCACTGATGAATTCTACCAAACATTTAAAGAAGATTTAAGGGAAGCAGATTTGGCTCAACTGGTAGAGTGTCCACCTACCATATAAGAGATCCAGGGTTCAAACCCAGGGCCTCCTGGCCTGTATGGTAAGCTGGCCCACACGCCGTGATGATGCATGCAAGGAGTGCCATGCAGGGGTGTCCCTGCGTAGGGGAGCCTCATGTGCAAGACGTGCTCCCCTTAAGGAGAGAAGCCCTGTGTGAAAAAAGTACAGCCTGCGCAAGAGTGGTGCCGCACACACGAAGAGCTGACGCAGCAAGATGACGCAACAAAAAGAGACACACATTCCCGGTGTGACTGACAAGAATTCAAGTGGACACAGAAGAACACACAGGAAACAGACACAGAGAGCAGACAATGGGGGGAAGAGGAGAGAAATAAAAAATAAATCTAAAAAAAAAAAGGAAGAAGATTTAACACCAATATTTCTCAAACTTCTCAAACTCTTTCAAAACACAGGCATATGTCTATGAGGCCAGCATTATCCTTATGCCAAATATAGATAATGACAGCACAAGAAAAGAGACTTACAGACTAATATCCCTTACGTATATACATGCAAAAACCCTCGAAAAAATACTGGTAAACTGAATCCAAGTGTGTGTGTGTGTACATGTATAAATATAAAGATTTATTTTATTTATTTCTCCCCACCCCATCGTTGTTTGCACTTGCTGTGTCTATTCACCTTCCTTGCCTCTTTAGGAGGCACTGGGAGCTGAAGCCCAGACCTCCGAGGTGGGAGGGAGGAACCTAATTGCTTAAGTCATCTCTGTTCCCTGCTTCATTGAGTCTCTCATCATGTTTTTTCTTCTTGTGTCTCTTGTTGTGTCACCTTGTTGCGTCAGCTCGCCGCGTCTGCTTGTCACACCAGCTCACTGTCTTGCTTGTCTGTTTTGGAGGCACTAGGAACCTCTGCTCCCTGCTTTATTGTGTCTCTAATCATGTTTTTCTTCTTGTGCCTCTTGTTGCATCATCTTGTGTCAGCTTGCCACACCTGCCCATTGCACCAGCTCGCTGTCTTCTTCAGGAGGCACCAGGAACCAAACCACGGATCTCCCGTGTGGTAGGCAGGAGCTCAATTGCCTGTGCCACATCCTCTTCCCCCAAGAGTATGTTAAAAGCATTATACACCATGACCAAGTGGGATTTATTTCAGGAATGCAAGGACGTTTCAACATAAGAAAATCAGTCTATGTATACAGCACATTATTAGAAAGAAATTTTAAAAATCACTACATGATCATCTCATGATGTAGAAAAGGGGTTTTATCATTCTTTCATGACAAAAACACTCAGAAAATTAGGAATAGAAGGGATTTTTCTCAACATGATTAAAGGCACTTATGAAAAACATGCGGAAAATAGCATACTTACTGGTAAAAGACCGAAAGCTATCCCCCTAAGATCAGGAACAATACAAGGATGCCTGCTGTCACCACTGTTATTCAGCATTTTACTGGAACTTCTAGCCCAATCAGGCTAGAGAAAGAAAGAAAAGGCATCTAAATTGGAAAGGAAAAGATCAAATTATCCTTACTATAGATTACATGACCCTATATATACAAAATCCCAATGAATCCACAAGAGAGCTAGCCAAATTAATGCACAAATTCAGTAAAGTTGCAGGATACAGGTAAACATGCTGAAAGTTAGTTGGGTTTCTAGACACCGGTAATGAACAATTGGAAGGAGAAATCAAGGAGGGGGGAATCCCATTGGCAATAGCATGTAGAAGAATAGAATACCTAGGAGTAAATTTACCCAAGACGGTGAACGACTTGGACACTGAAAACTACAAAACGCGTCTGAAAAACATTTAAGACCCATAAAGATGGAAAGACAACCCGTGTGCGTGAATTGGAAGATTTAATATTAAGATGATGATACTGCCTAAAGAGACCCCCAAATTCACTGCAATCCCCAGCAGAACGCCCAGCCTTTTCTGTAAAGTGGAAAGCCTGATCCTGAAATGCATGTGGAATTGGAAGGGAGGCCTGAGGAGCCAAAACAAACTTGACAAGGAACACAGCTGGAGGCTCACGCTGCTTGATTTCAAAACTTACTACAAAGCTACTTACTTAAAACAGTGTGGTGCAAGCATAAGGATAGACACACAGACAAATGGACTAGAACCAAGAGTCCAGGGAAAAGTCCACACATCTATGGCCAGTTTATTTTTTATTTTTTAATTTTTTTCATTGTTTTTCTTTTTATTCGACTATACGCCAACAAAATTATGGAATGCTTCACGAATTTGCGAGTCATCCTTGCACAGGGACCACGCTAATCTTCCCTATATTGTTTCAATTTTGGTGTATGTGCTGTGGAAGCGAGCACTGTGACCAGTTTCTTTGTTTGTTTGTTTGTTTTTTAGGCAAGGGAGTGAAGAGTTTAAGAAAGAAGAAAACTGGAAATGAGATAAATACACAACCCGAGAAATGGATTGCGGGCGTGCTACTGGGTAAGACACACACAGCCAGTTTATTTTTGACAAGGTGCCAACTCCAAACTATGGAAAAAGAACTTTCTCTTCAAAAAATGGTGCTCGGACATCTGGAAATCTACAAAATATGCAAAAGAATTAATTTGGACTCCTTCTTCTCACCACACATAAAAATTAATTCAAAATGGATCAACAAAATAAATATAAGAGCCAATACTATTAAAACCCTTACAAGGGAAGCGGATGTGGCTCAACTGATAGAGCGTCCACCTACCACATAGGAGGTCTAGGGTTCAAACCCAGGGCCTCTTGGTCCATGTGGTGAGCTGGTCCATGCCCAGTGCTGATGCATGCACAGAGTGCACCCAGCAAGGAGAGCTGTCCCATGCGAAAAAAGTGCAGCCTGCCCAGGAGTGGTGCCACACACACTGAGAGCCAACGCAGCAAGACGACGCAACAAAAAGAGACACAGATTCCCGCTGCCACCAAGAATGCAAGTGGACACAGAAGAACACACAGCGAATGGACACAGAGAGTAGACAACGGGGGGGGGGGGTTGGGGGGGAAAGGAGAGAGAAATAAATAAAAAAAAGAAAGAAAGAAAATGAAAAGGCAACCTACAGAATGGAAGAAAATATTCAGAAACCAAATATCTGAAAGGTTTTAATATCTAGGATATATAAAGAACTCTAACAACCCAACAAACAAAAAACAAACAAACAAAACTTTAAAAATGGGCCAAGGCTTTGAATAGTTATTTTTCCAAAGAAGACATAAATGACCAAAAGCATATGAAAAGATGCTCAACACATCATTGGTTGTTAGAGAAATGCAAATTGAAGCTGAATGGGATATCACTTTATAACTATTTGGATGGCTACTATTAAAAAAACAACAGAAAATAACAATTATTGGCAAGGCTGTGGAGAATAAAGAACCTTAGTACTTGTTGGTGGGAATGTAAAATGGTACAACCACTATAGAAAACAGTTTGGCAGCTCCTCAGGAAATTAAAGACTTACCATAGGATCTGGCAATTCCATACCCAAAGGAACGAAAGCAGAAAGGTGGACGATTATCTGCTCACCATCGTTCATCCCAGCATTAGTCCCAAGAGCCAAAAGGTGGACGCCATCCAAGTATCCATCAACAGAAGAATGGGTAAAAAATGTGGCTTGTCCATATGATGGGATATTGCTCAGACATAAAGAGAAGTGAGGGAGGTGGATGTGGCTCAAGTGAGGAGAGGGGAGGGGGAAGGGAGGGGAAGGGAGGGGCGGGGAGGAAGGGAGATAAAAAGAGAAGTGAAGTGCTGGAATATGCTCCAACACGGATGAACCTTGGAGGTATGAAGTTGAATGAAGTAAGCCAGACATGAAAGAACAAATATTGTACGATTTCTCTTATATGAAATTAGAATAAGCAATTCATAGAGCCAGAGAGAAGAATAGTGGTTAATGGGGTTGGGGCAGGGGAAATGCAGATTTATTGCCTAATGGGTATGAGTTTCAGTTTGGGATGATGAAAATTGTCTGGAAATAGACTGTGGTGAAAGTTGCACAGTCTTTTCAGTACATTTAATGTCACAGAAATGTCCACTTAAAAGTGGTTGAAATAATTTTTATATTACATATGTTTTAGCATAATTAAAATTTATTTAAAAATTGTAAAACTTGGAAAGCCAAGTAAAGTTACCACAACAGTCCTATCAGAATGCCTAAAATGAAAAATTAAAAAAAAAAAAGTGATAAAACCAAATGCTGGGGTGTGGAGAAACTGGAACCCTTGCACATCGTCGGTGGAAACAGTGCAGCAATTCCGTAAAATCGTGTGGCAATTCCTTTCAAAACCGAAAACTACCTTCCCACACAACCTAGCGATTGCAGCCTTGGGCATTTATCCTAGAGAAATTAAGGTTTGTTTCCATGTAGGAATATGCACACAATGTTCAGAGGAGTTTTGTCGGTAGTAGCCCCAAACTGGAAACTATCAAATATCCTTCCATGGGTGACTGGTCACACCAACGGGTCCAGCCACACCGTGGAATCCTGCTTAGCAACGGCGACCTGCATAAAGCTCCAGGAAAGTACGCGGAGTGGTAAAAGCTAATACCAAGGGCTACAGCGTGCAGGATTCCATCTATGTAACATTTGTAAAACACGCAATTGTGGTGGGGTCAGGGGACGGGGAGGGGGTGAGTGCGGCCCTGAGGGGCAGCGTGAGGAGCTGGGTTGCCGTGGTGCTTCCACAAGGCTAGTCGGGTGGAAAGCTGCACTGACCTGCACACACAGGCAAACTGGTGCCTAGAAAACTGGTGAAATAGAAATAAGCTCTATGAATTGTACCAGTGCCAGCTTCTCGGTTTTGCTATTGTGTTATTAAGATTGGGGAAGATGGGGTGTCCCTCTAAAATTCTCTGCAAGCTTCTGAGAGTCTATAATTATTTCAAAATAAAAAGTTATTTTAAATGAGGTAAAACAAATATTTTTTAAAAATACATATGTGTCAAAACTCTAAAGAGAGGGAAGCAGATGTGGCTCGAGTGCTTGGGCTCCTGTCTACCATATAGGAGGCTCAGGGTTTGACTCCCAGGGCCTCGTGGTGAAGGCGAGCTGGCCAGCGCAGGAAGCGGGCCCAATCAGAGAGCTGGCCCGCATGGAGAGCAGGTGCAAGTGCAGTGCTGGCCCGCACAAGAATGCTTGCCCACATGGAAAGGTGGTGTACAAGATGACGCAGCAAAAAGAGACACAGAGGAGAGTTAATAAAAGACGCAGCAGACCAGGGAGCTGAGGTGGTGCAAGAGATTGAGCACCTCTCTCCCAACCCAGGAAGTCCCAGGATCAGGTCCCAGAGCCATTTAAAGAGAAGACAAGCAGACACAGAAGAACACACAGCAAATGGACACAGAAAGCAGACAGCAAGTGTGAAAACAACAAGGGGGGGTGGTAAATAAATCTTTAAAAAACTCTAAAGAGAAATTGGCATTCAGCATCACTTAATAACTGATAAGATGTTGCAGATTAGAACACATTATTAGTAAGCTTGACCTAATGGACAGATATGGGCCAAAAGACAGATATGAAGCGGTGCACTCACTAATCAAAGTGCACACATTCCTTTCAAAGACATGTGGAACCTTTATAACCATTTGCCACTACTTAGTAGGCCATAAAGCCAGTCCAACATCAAAAGACTGCCCTCGGGCAGAATGCTTTATCCAACCACAATGCAGGTAAGTTAGAAATCAACATCAAAAAGAGAGTTAGAAAGACCAGGCTTTCAAACATTAAAGCACACGCTTGTAAAACAACTCATATGTCAAATAAGAACTCATAATGGAAATTAAATAGATACTTACCCAACTGAAAACAAAAAGAACATGCATTAAGTCAGAGATTAGAAGTATATGTATTTAACAATTTACATTACGAAAGAAGACAGATACAAAAGTAATGAACTAAGCAATGAACCTAAGAAGTATAAAATAGCAGAATAAATGCAAGTAATATGAAAGGACTCATATTAAAATATATCTATTGAGCATATACTATGTATAGCCAAACAGACCAACAAACCCCTCTTCACATAAAGCTACATTCTAGAAAGAATAATAAAGATTAAAGAACATCAATATAAAGAAAAACTTGTTTGAGCAAACTAATGAAGTACACAAACTTCTGACTGGAATAGGCAAGGAAAAAAAAACACCAATAAATTATACTAGGAATAAAAAAGAGGAAAATAACCACAGATGCTGCAGACATTAAACAGATACTAAAAGCACTTTATAAACAAAATTATGTGAATCCATTTGAAGTGGATAGATTCCTAAAAATACAAACCTGACTTAGGAAGAGACAGAAACCTTACACAGTCCTATAAGCATAAAAAAAATGTAAACAGTATTTTAAAATCTTGCCACAAGGGAAACACCAGGCCTCAATGCTTTTACAGGCAAGTTCTGCCATACATTCAGGAACAAATACTCCCAATGCCACAGAAGTTATTTCTAGATAAAAATTTTATGAGACTAGCTATCAAAACCAAAGAGGGAAATGGAGGATTGTGGGAGAATGGTGGTGTAGAGGGTTCCAGAAATTAGTCCCTCCAGCAAATCAACTATTGAGAGAAGCAGACGTGGCTCAGGTGATAGGGCCTCCACCTACCATATGGGAGGACCTGGGTTCAATCCCTGGGGCCTCCTGTGAAAAAGAAGAGAAAGCATGCCTGTGCGGCAGGCCAGTGCTTGCGTGGCGAGCCCAGTGCCCACACAGCGAGCTGCGTACCCCCGTGATGCCTGCATGGCAAACCGAGTGCCCACATGAGTGCCCGTGCGGTGAGCCAGTGCCCGCGTGGTAAGCCAAGTGCCCACGTGAGTGCCTTCGTGGCAGGCTGAGTGCCCCATGGTGAGCCAAGTGACCGTGTGAATGCCTGTGTGGGCCAGGGTCCAAGCAGTGAGCCAGCGCCCATGCGGCAAGATGAGTGCCCGCGCGGTGAGCCAGTGCCCATGCAAGTGAGTCACACAGCAAGATGATGATGCAACAAAAAGAGGCAAAGGGGAGAGTCAAGGTGAAGCGCAGCAGAGACCAGGAACTGAGGTGGCGCAATAGACAGGGAACCTCTCTCCACACCAGAAGTCCCCAGGATCGAATTTCTCCCCAGCTCTTCCTAGAGGAGAAAGATGAGAAGAGAAGACAAAAAGAGAAATAGATACAGAAGATCACACAGCGAATGGACACAGACAGCAAAAACAGCAGGGCAGAGGAGGGGGAGGGGAGGGAGAGGGGGGAAAACAACTCTTGAACTGGCAGGAACTGTCTGAACCAACTCTTTTGCAACTGTGGAGTCTAGAGAAACACTGTGCAGCATCAAGGTAAGATCTGGGTGAAGAAGCTGGTAAACTGAAGTAAACCAGGGAATTTCAACCTCCAGGGCAGGGCCACGGTCCCCCATCCCAACCACATGGCTGGCAGCAGCGCGGGCTCCAGCCGAATCCTGGAGCAGCGTGCGGGGCCAGCCTGGGCTGGAAGGACCTAGCCGTCCAACGGCCGGGGGGTGCGGTCTGGCCAGTCCTCCCTGCGTTTGATCAGCTGCTTCAGGCGGCTGGGAGGCCAGCTCTGAGAGTGGCCCTCGCTCCAGTCCCCACCAGGCAAAAGCAGCAGAGGACTCTTTAAAAGCCAGTGCCTTTTTTCATTTCTTTTTTCTCCTCCATTCCTTTTGGAAGCAAAAATAGTTTAGAAAAATCACAAATAGACGGGCCTATCCCACAACAACAACAGCAACCCCTGAGGAGAGGGAGAACTGGATTTCCAGAGTTTTAGCAATTTAATATTTACAACGTCCAGTTCGCAACAAAAAAATTACAAAACACACAAAGAAATGTGAAAGTATGGCCCATTCACGGGGGAAAAAAAGAACTTGCCAGAAACCATCCCTGAGGAAGCTCATATATTGGAATGATCGGGCAGACTTGAAATCAACTGTCTTAAATATGTTCAATGACTTAAAGGACTCCATATATAAAGAATGAAAAGGAAATTAGGAAAATACTATAAAAAAAAAGATAGAAATTATAAAAAGGAACCATATAGAAATTTTGGAGCTGCAAAGTACAGTAATTGAATTGAAAGACCCACTAGATGGATTCCAACAACAAATGGGGACAGAAGAAAGGACAGGCAAATTTGAATACAAGACCAATGAAATGATGCATGGCAGTGAATGAAAGCCCATAATTATAAAAAAAGGAAAAGGAAAAAAGAAATGATGCAGGATGGGAAGTGAAGGAAAAAAAATGAACAAAATTGAACAGCTCCTGAGGGACCTGTGGGATACCACAAGTGTGCCAACATATGCATTACTGGAGCCACAGAAGGACAAGAGAAAGGGTCAGAAAAAGTGTTTGAAGAAATAATGGCTGAAAACTTCCCAAATCTGATGAATGACATGAATAGACACATCCAGGAAGCTCAACAAACTCCAAGCAGGACAGACTCTAAGAGAGCTACACCAAGACACATTATAGCAAACTGTCAAAACCCTATGACAAAGAGAGGGTTTTGAAAGTGAGAGAAGCAACTTGTCACATACAAGGAATCCCCAGCAAGATTTCTTACCAGTTTACAAACATAATCCACTATCTATTTTTGGAATTCATAAAAATATCAAACTGCTACAATGGGTAAAGGTAACTACATAGGTAAATATAAAATCCTGAACTATTGTACTTTTGGATAGTAACTGCTTTCCTCCCCCCACGTGACTTAATAGGCAAATGTGTAAAATAACATTTTAAGTCTGTTAATGGGTATATACTGTATAAAGATATAATCTGAACCAATAGCAATAAAAAGGGGGAGGGATGGAGATATATAGAAGTAGAGAGTTTGAATACTACTGAAACTAGATTGGAATTAGGTTGTCAATCTAGATTGGAACTAGGTTATTAGTTTAAGACTATATATTTGATATGGTTTATGTTTTAGCTTGCTAAAAGCAATATACCAGAAATGGGTTGGCTTTTACAATTAGGATTTATTAACTGAAAAGCTTACAGTTTTGAGGCTGTGAAAATGTTCAGATCAAGGCATCAGGTGGCACTCTCATCCAAAGACCAGCTGCCAACACTCCTGGACTCCTCTGTCACATGGCCAAGCACATGGCAGCATCTTCTTGTTTATAGCTGCCTGGTTTCCATGGCTTCCTCTCTCAGCTTCCATGGGCTTCTCTGTCTCTCTCCCTATTCATCCTGTTTGTAAAGGACTCAAGTAAAGAGATCAGGACCCACCCTGGGTCACACTTTACTGAAGTAATCTATTTTAAAAGCTCTTAACTGAAGTGACCTAATCAAAGGGTCCCACCTACAGTAGGTTCATACCCACAGGAGTGGATTAACTCTAAGGACACTATCTTTTCTGGGGTCCATAAAAGCTCAAAACTGCCGCAGTTTAATATCCAGAATATAGAGAGAACTCCAAAAATTCAATAATCTAAAGACAACACAATTAAAAAATATGTCAAGGATTTGAGTAGACATATCTCAAAAGAAGATACTCAAATGGCCAATAACTATATGAAAACATGCTCAAGATCATTAACCTTAGAAAAATGCAAATTAAAAGTACAATGAGATATCGCTTCACACCCATTGGGATGACTATTACAGAAATGAAAAGTAACAAGTGTTGGTGAGAACACAGAGAAATAGGAACTCTCATACTTTGCTGGCAAGAATGTAAAATGGTGCAGCTACTACTATGGAAAACAGTTTGGCAATTCTTCAGAAAGTTAAACAGAATTACCCAACAATCCAGCAATTCCACTCCTGGGTATAAGCCCAAAATAATTGAAAAGCAGGGACTCAGACAGATATTTGTTCACCAATGTTCATTGCAGCATCATTCACAATAGCCAAAAGGTAGAAGTATCCATCAACAGATTAACTGATAGGGGAAATGTCGTCTGTCCTCACAGTGGAATATTATTCAGCCATAAAAATGAGTGCCAGTACATGCTGTACAACAGGGATGAACTGTGAAGACATCAGGTTGAGTGAAAGCAGCCAGACACAAAAGGACAAATGTTACATGATTTCTCTTACATGAAATACCTAGAATAAGCAAGTTCATAGAGATAGAAAGCAGAATAGTGATTTCCAGGAGTGAGGGGAAGAGGGCAATGGGCAGGTTATTGGTAAACGAGTATGAGTTTGGGTTTGGGATGATGAAAACAGCCTGGGAATAGGTAGTGTTGAAAGTTACACAGTATTGTCAAAGTACTTTATGTCAAAGAATGACCCACTTAAAATGGTAAAAACGATTTTTGTGTTATGTTCATTTAACCACAGTTAAAAATTAATTAATTAATAAACAAATGGAGACATTACAAGAAAGGAAAAATAGTGGTGAATCCTATTCCAGCTATGTATAAAATAAGATAATACAATGCATTCAACTTGGGGTTATTCCTAGGGATTGCTTAATATATATTTTTAAAGATTTATTTATTTATTCCCCCCCATTGTCTGCTCTCTGTATACATTTGCTGTGTTCTTCTGTGTCTGCTTGTATTCTCATCAGGGGGCGTGGGGGATCTGTGTCTCTTTTTGCTGTGTCATCTTGCTGCGTCAGCTCTCTGTGTGTGTGGCACCACTCCTGGGCAGGCTGTAATTTCATGCGGGGTGGCTCTCCTTGCGCAGGGCCACTCCTTGCACAGGGGACACCCTTACGGAGGGGCATCCCTGAGTGGGCCGGCACTCCTTGTGTGCAGCAGCACTGCGCGTGGGCCAGCACACCCCACGAGCCAGGAGGCCCTGGGTACTGAACCCTTGGACCTCTTATATGGTAGGCAGACACTCTATCTGTTGAGCCACATCCCCTTCCCATGCTTAGTATTTTAAAATTTATTATAATTCCTCACCTTAATAGAAAGATCATATGGTTATCTCAAGTGATGCAGAAAACTAGTCATGCTGTTTTTTTTTTTTAATAATTTTTGAAACTAGGAATTTGCAATAAAACTTTCAGCAAACAGTAGTTTTAATGGCCAAATGTAAAGGCATTATCTTTTATGACCAGGAATGAAACTGTAATGTAACCTAGTCAATTCTATTAAAAATTTAGGGAAACGGACTTGGTCCAGTGGTTAGGGCGTCCGTCTACCACATGGGAGGTCCGCAGTTCAAACCCCGGGCCTCCTTGACCCGTGTGGAGCTGGCCCATGCGCAGTGCTGATGCGCACAAGGAGTGCCCTCCCACGCAGGGGTGTCCCCCGCGTAGGGGAGCCCCACGCTCAAGGAGTGCGCCCCATAAGGAGAGCTGCCCAGCGCAAAAGAAAGTGGAGCCTGCCCAGGAATGGCGCTGCCCACACTTCCCGTGCCACTGACGACAACAGAAGCGTACAAAGAAAGAAGATGCAGCAAATAGACACAGAGAACAGACAACTGGGGGAGGGGGGGAAATAAATAAATAAATAAATCTAAAAAAAAAAAACCCTTTAAAAAAATTTAACTGATCATGTATTAGAATTATTAAGGGATAATTACAAAGGTAAGATAAAATACATTGACTTCTATGTATCAGCAAAAAGTCTTTAGAAAATTATTTTAAAACAATAAAATTATAATGTTACCAAGGACTAAATCTAACAAAAAATGTTCAAAATCTGCAAGGAGAACATTATAAGATAAAATTTTTGAAAGACCTAAAAGAAAGTCTAGTAAATGAAAAAATTAATCATGTTTTTGGATAAAAGACTCAATATTTTAATGATGTTACTTTTCCTCAATTAACGTAGAGATTCAATGCAATTCCAATAAAAGTCCTGTTAGGGCTTTCCCAGGAACCTGACAAATTGTTTTGTTGGATGAGCAAAGGGCACAGAATAGCCTAGAAACTTGAGGAAAAGTGGGGTGAGTGGGCCCTCGTTCCTGCAGCCTCTCTGGGGATGGGCATCACGGGGCATGTGAGTGCCAGCTGCTGCCTGATGCACACCACACAGCGCCCTGTCTGTGGAGTTGGGACCCACGACACCCCAAGGCAGGCGCAGGTGCTGGGGCCGTGGCTCCACCTTTGGGGACATGACCTGGATCCTCGCCTCACGTGCTACACTAAAGCCACTTCCAGGTAGAGCAAAGGCTCGCACACAGCAAAACCATACAACTCTTAGAGAACAAAAGCAGGAAAGACTGCTCATACAAGGCCCAAAGAGCAAGGGTGTGGTGCATTTGGACTGATGAAGAAATTCCATTGTTCACCTGCAAAGGGTCAAGCTATATGTACAGATCCCCCACAAAGCAAAAAGGAAAAGATGAGCAATCCATGGAAAATGGACTAATGACTGGGGCAAATGCTTCATGGAGGAGGTAGCCCTTTTGCGTACAAGAAGGTGCTCAACCTCTTTTGTAATTGAGGAAATGCAAACCAAAATCTCAAAGACGTACCTTAACACTCTCCCCAGATTCTCGAAGGTCAAAATCGCACAACACCAAACGCTGGCAAGGATGTGGAGTCATCGGACTCCATGCACATGGGCTAGAGTCTGGAAAACAAGTTGGCATTTGCCAGGAAGGCACACGACAGCCCAGCAATTCCACTCCCAGGAAGATGCCCAAAGGCTTGCAAGTGCTGATGTACGCGGGAGCAGACTTAGGAAAAGCCCAAAGCCAGCAAGTCCCAAAAGCCTGCAGTGTGGAATGGGAAGGGCTGGCGCCTCCACCCAGCGAGGGCAACGCAGCAGTGAGACTCGGCGCCCCACTGCAAACGTCAACACGGATCAGTCTCGAAAAGGCCAGGTGAGTGAAAGAAGCAAGGCATGGAGCCACGTCAGTGTCTAGAAAGGACAGCCAAAACCACAACATATATTACTTAGAGATGTTGACAGGTGGTAAAACCATAAAGAAACGTGAGTGGGAACCAGCGCCAAGTTCCGGGGGCGGGGGGAGCGGACACCTCTGGGGGCGCACAGGGCGGGGCGCCGAGGGGTCAGCGCTGTACTAGACATAGTCCCTTCATAAGCTACACGGGTGTGCACGTGTGCTCCCATCTCCGCACCTCACCGACAGGTCCAAGGTGCGCTACCCGCTCTGTGAACGCCCTAGCCCTCTGCAGCGGCTGGGTGCCCTCCCCACGCGCCCTCCCAGGGCCAGTGCCCACCCCCTCGCCGCTCGCTGTGCATGCGCAGAGCCCCGCGGCGCAGCACGTCTGTTGAAGGGCTAGGTGAGCACATGACGACGGCGGTGAGGCTGGACGGCCTTTTCCGATTAAGGCGTTTCCGCCACAGGACACTGTGGCTTCCGTTGGGGACACTGAGGCAGGGGCAGCCACGGCCTCAGTAGGACTCAGTGAACCCGGGAGGGCGGCGCCGCATGTGCTCCAAGAATCCCCGGACTGGCCCCGTTCCTGCTGCGCATTCCTCCGCCAGGGCCAGGGCCAAGGCCAAGGCCAGCGCTGCACATCTGGAGCCCCGCCCTGGCGAGGGTCCCCAAGGCCCCGGGCTGCGCCGCTCGGAGCCCCTCCCACCCCACGGCTCAGGCCCATCCGGCCCCCTCTCGGGGCCCCCCAGCCTGCCTTCCCAGGGCCAAGAAGGGGAGGGCCCACCCCTGCGCCCCCGGGCGTGGCGGGCACCCCCTGCCCCCAGTCTGGGCTGTTGTCCTGGCAAGGATAGACCAGAACTCGAGGGAGCCAGGCGCGGGGCGGGTGGCGGTGCCGGCAGCTCTGTCAGGCGGGCGCCTGCAGGCCCCGTCCCTTCCTCCGCAGGCCCCATGACGCGCCTTTTTTTCTCCTCCGGGTTTTCGGGGTGGAAGAAAGGGCCGCGGCGGGGCCAGCCGGAGCTGTGCCTGGGGTCGCGGGGCCACACCCAGGGCGTCTGTGCTGGGCCGGGTCAGCCTGGGCTTCCAGCAGGCCCAGGACCCCCGGGGCTCCCGCCCCTCCCGACCCGGCCCTCGACGAAGAAAGGCCCCTTTGCTAGGCCAGGGACACCAGGCCTCGGTCCGGGCACCCAGCCCGGCCCTATTGTCCCCGCAGCTCCCGCCAGCCAGGGCGTGGCCTGCTCCCATCAAAGGCCCCCCTTTTTGGCTCCCCCCCAACTCCCTGGTGGTCTTGCCACATGGCCCCTGTGACTGAATGGCTAGGATTCTTTGCGCTGGAATTCCCATGCCCAGGGGACAAAGAGGGGTGGCCCTGGGCCAGGGGAGAGGGGTGATGGCAGCCCAGTGTCCCTAGCCACGCTGGCATGCGAGGTGCGGTCACAGCAGAGACGCACTGCCAGACGGAGGGAGGGGGGTGGGTCGGGCAGGGGCTTCTAGAGACCTGTGTGTCCACTGGTACCCTAAGCCTGGTTTGGGGAGCCCTTGCCCTTCTCACCCTCTGGCTCTCTGTTGGGGAAGCCCCCCTTCCCAGACCAGCTGCCCCTCCCCCCCTGGACTCAGTGGGACCATGGGCCCCCCATGCCTCCCTGTCACCTCAAGGGGGGGGAAGGGGCTGTCTGGGGCAGGGGGAGAGACCTGAGGGCTGCCAGGCAGGAGGAGAGCATCTCAGGGGCCGGTTCAATGCCCCTCGCCCCACAAGTAGGTGTGCAGCCTTTCTCTCCTCAAGGAAACTCCAAGGCCAGACTTGCGCCCCCAGCCTGGGCCCACGATCCAGAAGCATCAGGCCAGAAGGCAGCGAGGCCCCCACTCCGGCCAGACCTGCGCCGAGCCCGCCGCTGCCCCACGTGCCAGGCCTCTCGCGCCAAAAGGCGCGTCACAGCTCCCCTGGAGAGGGTGGGGTCCCCACCGGGGCGCTCTCGGGCAGACGCTGGCAGGCGAACATTCGGGGTCACAGGGGACAGGCTGTGGGGCTGGCGGGCCGGAAGGAGCAGGGTGGGCGACGGCCGCGGGGCGCCCGGGCGCGGGGAGGGCTGGCGCGGGTGACTCAGCCGGGACGCGTCTCTCACCTGCGCTCGCGGGCACGAGGCCCCGGCGGGGGCGGGGCTTCCCGGGGCGGGGCTTCCCGGGGCGGGGCCCGGTGGGCGGGGCCCGGTGGGCGGGGCCGGTCCTCCGCCCCGCCCCGGGAGCCTAACCCCCGCCGCGCGGAGCGGCCGCCCCCGCCTCTCGGCTCGTCGCCGCCCGCGCGCCCGCCCATGGCCAGGAAGGTGCCGCCGCTGCTGCCGCCGCTGCTGCTGGCCGCGGCGGGCCTCGCCGGCCTCCTGCTGCTCTGCATCCCCACCCGCGACGTCCGGGAGCCCCCTGCTCTCAAGGTACGCGCCCGGGCTCCCGGGCCCGCGGCGCACGTCCGGGGCGCAGCGCTCCGCTCCCGGGCCGCGGCGTTTCCGGGGACGCGCCGCTGGAGCCAAAGTCCGGGAACTCCTCGCCGCCGCAGAGCCTGTCCCGGGCGCGGCCGAGGCGCTGCCTGCCCGCTCCCCGATGCAGCCCTCGGCCGCCGTGGCACCCCCGCGCCCCAGCCTCGCTGCGCGGCGCCGCCAGGGATTCCCCGGCCGCCTCCGTCCCGCGCCGGAGCCCGGCAGCCGGGAGCTCGCCCCATCGGCTCGGGGCTCGGCCCAGATGGGGACCGATAGGCGCGCGGGCCCAGGGAGCCCTCCCCGCCCCCGTAGTCCCGACAGCGCGGGCGCTGCCCGTGGGTGGGTGCCTGGCGGGTGCAGCTGGGCCCGGGCTTCGGGGGGTTGGGGTGGGGGGCCAGGCCGGCCCCACCCCCAAGCCCTCCGCCTGCTGTCTGCGCTGGCTCCCCTCACCCTCCGTTGGGTGGTGCGCGCCGGTCTTGGGGCTTTGAAGGCGCGGGAGCCTCAACCCCTCAGCGTCGGGTGGAAGTGGAGGGGTGAAGTGGCGCATTCTGCAGCCAGAGCTCCACCAGTGCAGGGGGACGGGTCCCGGAGCTCCGAGGGCGCAGGGTCTCCCTGCCTGGGGAAGGAGGACCGCGGCGGCCCCCCCTCCGGGCTGAAGTCCGAGCGCCGTGCGCGGGAGGGCGGTCTCCAGCCGCCTGGGATGGAATCCAGGCCCTTGGGGCCGTTCTGGAGAGCCGCACTGAGCAGTTGCATGCGGAGCCTGCCCAGTCCTGCAGAAGGCCGGGCGCCAGCCCCACCCGGGGGCTCCCAGCCCTGCTGAGACGAGGGGGGTGGGGGGAGGCAGTCTTCAGCCGGGGCCAGCGGAGTGGTGACCCTGGCGACTTCTTCCCCTGGGGCCCTTGCTTCCGTACCCGCATCCTCCAGTTGAACTGAGGACAAAGCAGATGGGGCAGTGGGGGGGGGGGGGGGCGGGGAGGACGAGTGGCTGGGCTTCCTCTCCCAAGTTTGGGGACCTCGGGCCCCCCAGTGGCTGGGGCAGGGGTCCAAGTGGTCCTGGGACCCTCTGACTTCACCACTCCCCTGTCTGCCCTTCCAGGAAAGCCAGCGACCAAGTGGGCACAGCCGGTCCTGCAGGGGCCCTGGGCGGTAGTCACAGACAGCCCTCCCTCCCCACTTTGCACCGAGCTCTGTCACTGGGTGGGGGTGGGGGTGGGGGGTCCTTGGCCTCCTCTGAGCCTGGGCTTGCCCCCTGCAGAGTGGGAATTCCAGCCTGATGCTTCCACCCTCCCCCAGGATGGTGGGGGGTGGCACGCTGGGGGAGCCCCAGGGCAAGGCCTCGAGGGCACCCCAGCTCAGGGGCTGACCCAGCCCCACCCCATCCCCAGTACGGAATTGTCCTGGATGCCGGCTCTTCACACACATCCATGTTTGTCTACAAGTGGCCTGCAGACAAGGAGAATGACACAGGCATCGTGGGCCAGCACAGCTCCTGTGACGTGCGTGGTGAGGGTCTCCCCCCGCAGCCCTCCCCGCCTGAGAGGGCTGTAGCCTCTCCCCGTCCGGGCTGCGAGGCGGGGGCTACCCCACGGCAGCCAGAAGAGGGGCCGGGTCCTCGGGGCCTGGGAAGGGCTGTGGGCAGGGTGCTCTCTAGAAAGGAAACCCAGGTCGTGGGTGGAAGGTTTGGGGTCCTCCTAATAGAGCGGGAGCCGCCCCGAGGGTTTAGGCAGGCCTCGGGCAGGGAGGCTCAGCCGGCTGACAATGGCCAAGCCGCTTTGTCCTGGCAGCTGGGCCCACACCCACCAGGCAGGGGTGGCCTCATACACTCTGGGTGGCCCCTGGGTCCCTTTGTCTCTGAACTGGGCGTCTCCGACAGCCTGAGCTGGGAAGGTGTGCCTTAAGCAGCCCCCAGGTTGGGGAGTCCAAGACCCTGCCTGCTGGGCCACCCACCAGGCAGGGGCCATCTCCCTGCCCCCCCCCAGGTGGGGGCATCTCCAGCTATGCAGACAACCCCCCCGGGGCTGGCCAGAGTCTCGTGGAATGCCTGGACCAGGCACTTCAGGACGTGCCCCAGGAGAGGCACGCGGCGACACCCCTGTACCTGGGAGCCACGGCGGGCATGCGGCTGCTCAAGTGAGTGGGCTCCCCCCAGGCAGGGGTGGCCTGGGGGGCACCCCACAGCCAGACACTCTGCCCGGGGAGGCTGGCTCCTGAGTCCTCCTCTCCCACAGCCTGACCAGTCCAGAAGCCTCGGCCAAAGTGCTTGGGGCCGTGGCGCAGACGCTGACCCAGTACCCCTTTGACTTCCGGGGCGCCCGCATCCTCTCGGGCCAGGACGAGGGTGTGTTTGGCTGGGTGACCGCCAACTACCTGCTGGAGAACTTCATCAAGGTGGGCCAGGGCGGCTGGCCCTGTGTGCCCCGGGCCGCGGGTGCCCGCCTGCCGGCTGACCCCCAGCCTCCACTCTCCACAGTACAGCTGGGAGGGCCGCTGGTTCCGGCCAAGGAAGGGGACACTAGGGGCCCTGGACCTGGGGGGCGCCTCCACACAAATCACCTTCGAGACGGCCAGCCCAGCCGAGGACCCGGACAGCGAGGTGCAGCTGCTGCTCTACGGCCAGCACTACCGCGTCTACACCCACAGCTTCCTCTGCTACGGCCGCGACCAGGTCCTCTGGAGGCTGCTGGCCAGTGCGCTCCAGGTACCCCGCCACCCACAACCTGCCCCGCACGTGCGCTGTCGCTTCCCGAGGGGAGGGGTGAGGGGAGATGGGGCCCCGGGGCCACACGGAGAAGGGCTCCTCGAGGCTGCTGGTGGAAGGACAAGTGGAGGGAAACTGGGCTCCTGGCCGGGGGAAAGGAGGGCCGGGGAGACCCCTCTCAGAGCCCTGAATGCCTGGCCAAAGGCAGGCCTTGTCCAGCAGGCAATGGGGACCCAGAGATGGCCAGCGGGATTGGTGGGCGATTCATCAGGCCGATCCTCGGGGGAGGCCGTCCGAGGGTCCCGGGTGGGGGTGACGGACAGTGTGTGGCATGGGGTGGTGCCACCTGCATCCCTGCCCTTCCCCCAGACCCACGGCTTCCACCCCTGCTGGCCGAGGGGCTACTCCACCCGAGTGCTGCTCCAGGACATGTATGACTCGCCGTGCACCGCGGCCCAGCGGCTCCCGGCCTTCAACAGAAGCTCCAGGGTCCACTTGTCGGGCAGCAGTGACCCTGCCCTCTGCCGTGACCTGGTCGCAGGCCTCTTCAATTTCTCCTCCTGCCCCTTCTCCCGCTGCTCCTTCGATGGGGTCTTCCAGCCCCCCGTGACCGGGAACTTCATTGTGAGTCCGGGTGGCTGGGCGAGGGTGCAGGGAGGCCAGGGCCCCTGGGCACTGGGCTCGGGACGGTGACCGCGGCTGCCTCGCAGGCCTTCTCCGCCTTCTTCTACACGGTGGACTTCCTGAGGACCACGATGGACCTGCCTGTGACCACCCTGCAGCAGCTGGAGGCAGCTACCGTGACCGTCTGCAACCAGACGTGGGATGAGGTGAGGCCCTGCCACCCACCCATGCGGGGCGGGGGGACATGGCCATGCCTCCCAGGACACGCATTAGCCCTACAAGGACAGAGGGACCCAGGCCTTTGAGAGAGCCCGCGGCAGCTGGGTGACGGCCTTAAGCAGCTTCTCTGAGTGGCCGGGTTCCGGCGGGGAGGCTGGGAGCGCCTGACCAGAGAATCAGACAAGATGGGGTGGCGCAAGCTTCTCTGAGGTCTGAGCCGAGAACCAAAATCTGGGGAGCATGGGAGAACCGTCCAGGCAATGAGACGAGGCCTGTGGCGGCAGGGAACGTGGCCGGACAGGGCAGTGGCTGGCACAGAGCATGCGGGAGAAGGGTATGGGTGGCCCAGCAGGAGGTGGAAGAGTCGCTGAGACCTGGCAGGGTTTGGGTGGGGAGGACTTGAAGGTAAGGCCCAGGTTTCCAGGTCTGCCGCTGTGGGGCACCAGTGCCACCTAAGTGGGGCGTGAAGAGAAGGTTTGTTCTGGGCACACTGCCTGCGATGCCGGCACGAGTCCCTGGGGCAGCCCGTCCCAGCGGAAGCAAGATGCGGGCCCCTGGAGGGACTGCGGTGGTGACAGAGGCCTCCGTCCATTCTCTCCTTGGACGGTTGTCCTCGACGTGGGGGGAGGCGACAGGGACGCGGCCCCACTCTCTCTGGCCCCACCCCAGCTGCAGGCCCGGGCGCCGTGGGAGGGGACCCGCCTAGCCGACTACTGCGCCGGGGCCACGTTTGTGCAGCAGCTGCTGAGCCGCGGCTACGGCTTCGACGAGCGCGCCTTCAGCGGCGTGGCCTTCCAGAAAAAGGTGGGAGGGGGCGGGGCCTGCCGCGGAGGGGCGGGGCCTGTCGCGGAGGGGCGGGGCCTGCCGCGGAGGGGCGGGGCCTGGCCGCGGGGCGGGGCCTGCCGCGGAGGGGCGGGGCCTGGGCGCGGCGGGCGCGGCGGCCGAACCGCGTGGAGGCCTGAGCCTGAGCCGCGGCCCCCGCCCCTCGCCCGCAGGCCGGGGACACGTCGGTGGGCTGGGCGCTCGGCTACATGCTGAACTTGACCAACCTGATCCCCGCCGACCCGCCGGGGCTGCGCAAGAGCACGGACTTCGGGCCCTGGGTGGTGCTGCTCGCGCTCTTCGCCGCGCTGCTCCTGGCCGCGTGCGGCCTGCTGTGCCGCGCGTGCTGCGCCGAGCCGCGGAGCGCCCTCTAGCGGCGCGGCGGGCGCAGCGGCCCTGCCCCGTGCCCGCCCACCCCGCGCCGTCTCGCCCCCAACGTGGCCCCCCGAGGACGCAGACAGCGACCCCGGCTCCCGCGCCCACTCCTCCGCGTCCTCAGCCTGGAGCTCCGGGCCGGGGCTCGAGGGACCGTCAGGGTCCTCGGAGGCACCTGCCCTCCCAGGAGTCCAGCCTGTACTGGGGGAAGGGCCAGAGCCCAGGGGCTGGCAGCCGGCCCAGCGCCTACTCGCTAAAATGTTGAAATGGGGGTGGGGGACGACACCTTAGTGGCTGAGTGCCCGCTTCCCATGTACTAGGTCCCGGGTTCAATCTCCAGTATCCCCTTAAAAAAAAAGTTGAAATAAAAGTTTTTCTTAGAACAGTGGGGAGTTCTCGGGGTGGGGCCCGCTCCCTCCGCTCGGCTGCGCTGGCCGCGCGGGCTGGCCCCGGGCCCCACCGACTTGGCTGCAGTGTGGACACGTCTCCTCCTGCTCCTTTCCGTCTGGGAGGAGACCCGGGCCGGTGCAACCCCCTCCCGTGCCCCCTCGGTAGGGGCCCCCACTGCCGGCGGCGGGGAGGAGGCCCTGAATCGCTTGCGTCTCCTCTCGTCGCCAGAGCCCCTCCCCGGATTAGCACCGCGGACCTCAGCCAGGCTGGAGCTGGGTGGGAGTAGTGGGCAAGGCGGCAGCTTGGGGTGCAGCCAGTGCAGGGAGAGATTGAGGCGAGCGCTCAACTGTGGGGGCGGGGAGGCGGCGAGTCCGTCTCCCTGGGGCGGGGGGCGGGGGGCGGGGGTGACAGGGCCAGCAGGGCGTAACCTGGGCGGGAGCCACTGGAACCCCGCGCCTCTCCCTCCTGCGTGCGGGGTTGCCGGCATCCGCCGCTCCCACGGGCCCCCGCGGATCACGCCGCTCCCGCAGCACCCGCCCCAGCACTGTTTTCTCCCGGGTGGGAAGCCGCGGTCTTGGCCGCTGCCCGCCCCTCACCCCCTTTTCTGGGAAATGAGCTCAGAAACTGTTTTCTGGCTGGTTCGTGCCCTATGGGAGAGGGGGCCGGTCCTTGTTCTGTCCCCCGCCCCCGCCCCCGTCGTCGTTTGAGCCATTTCGCAGACCTGAAGGCCGCCAATCTCAGCTTGGGATTTCCTGAGGCCCCCACGGCCCGGGCGGGGGTCTCGTCCTTGTCCTCTGAGGGGCGTGGGCCGGAGGGTGGCGCGTTCTCGGGAGGTACAAGGTGGGGGCCCAGCGCGTGAAGGGCGCTCGCTATCGCTTTTCAGGGTCCCGGAATGACCACCTTGGACAGCTCCCAGCTGGCTCTCCCCAGCCGCTCCCGGTCACTCTTGCCCCCTGGTGGCCTCGCTGAGAGCCGCCTCCCCGATCCAGCCCGAGTGACCAGCGGCCGCAGCCCTGGCGGTGTGTTTGCTCTCCTCCGGCTCTCTGCGCCCCGGCGCCCCTTTGGGCACACCTGTCTGTGAGCGCCCTCGCCACTCCTCTGTACCAGCAGGGAGTGAGGGGTGGTAGCTGGGGGAGGGGACGAGGGAGGAGCGCATCTCCGGGAAACCCTCCGCGGTCGGTCCCAAACCGAGTTTGTGGGGAGCAGAGGAGGGCCCGGGCTACACTGGCTGTAGGGGCGAAGCACCCCGAGGACTGGGAAAGCTGGGAGGGGAGCGGGAACCGAGCTGGGGGGAGGGGAGGGGGGCGGGGGCGCCGTCTGGAGGCGCCGTCCCGCCCCCGCGGTGGAGCGCGCAGGCTCAGTCCCCGCGCGCGCGCACCGGGCCGCCGCGTCTCCATCCCGGATCCTTTGCCGCAGCGTCAGCGCCGCCGCCGCCTCCCTTCCTTCTGTTCTCCTCGGCCTCCGCCTCCCCTGCCGCCTCCGCCCCTCCGCCTCCTCCGCAGACGCGGCGCCGGATCCCGCGCCGAGCCCCGGGCGGCGCGGTGCCATGCTGCCCCGGCGGCGGCGCTGAAGGATGGCGACGCCCGTGCCTCCGCCCTGCCCGCGGCACCTGCAGCTGCTGCGGCTCCTGCTCTCGGGCCTCGTCCTCGGCGCGGCCCTGCGCGGAGCCGCCGCCGGCCGCCCGGGTGAGCCAGGGCGCTGCGCGCGGGGCGGGGGCAGGGGCCGCCCGGGCCGTTGCCTCCTTCCCCGCTGGCCCCGCCGCGGCCCCGGGGAGAATAAACAGGCCCGGGCGGCGCGGGGCATCCCGGCGGGCGCGCGGCGCCCTCGGCTGGCCCAGGCCCCTCCCGCGTTCCGGGCAGCGAACCTGAACTTCGTGCGCTCCTCGGCGCGGCCGCGGGTGGGCTCCGGCCTGTGCGCGCTCTGCGGCCCGGGCCTGTCCTGGGTGCCCGCCCGGGCATGCGGTCTCGGTGCCGGGCCACCCGGCCCCGCCCTGGGGCTCTGCTGGGCACCCCTTGCTTCTCGCGTTGTCTCGTGGTGGGTCGGAAGCCTGCGCAGGCTTAGGGTCCCGCTTCGCCCTCCGTGGGCGAGGGCGCTCTTCTCGCGGCAGAACTTCCCCGCACCCCCTGCCTGTGCAGGGGCACCTGCCAGCCTGTGGGGTCGGGACGAGAACTGGGACCCCAGGTTCCCAAAGGGCCGCCCCCCCGGCTTCACAGGTGGGCACTGCCGCTTGGGGCCCAGCAGGGCTCTGGAACTGGGATGCAATGGGCCCCCTCCCGTCAGAGCACGGCTGGGAGGCTTTGCACCCAGCACGAGGGTGGGCCTGGGGTCGCGGAGCCCAGCATGGGAACGCCCACCGTTGGATGGCGCCTGCTGAGTTCAGGCCCTTTGTGGGCTTGTCCAGCTCTCCTGGTAGCCCTGTAGCATGGGTGCTATGGTCAGCCCATTCTACTGGCCTGGGGGAGTCAGTGTGTGGCACGGCTGGGTGCCAGATCGGGCAGACTGGTCTTGCGTGTGGCAGAGGGCAGGCTTCCTCCTGCCCGGGGTGTCCCTGGGTGGGGGGCTGGCACACCACGGAGGCTCCCGAGTACAGCTGGCAGTGATGGTGGGGCCTGCAGGGTGAGGTCTGCTGAGCCCCAAGGCCAGCCCCCGCAGCTCTCTATGCACCCCATTGGGAGGGGCCCTCAGGGTGCCCAGTTGTGGGGCGGGGTGCCGGCCACTCTCCTGTTCCTGGGACCGCCCCCCCCTGCGGCTGGCCTTCCCTGGATAAGGAGGCAGCAGCCCCATCCTCTGGGGCTGGGGCTCTAGAATGGGGGAGGCGGTAGGCAGGACCCTGGAACCCAGACCCCAGAGCAGGCTTTGCCCCCCCCCCCCCGCCTTCGGCCTGGCGGGTGTAGGGACTGCCTGGCTCTCCGTGCACCTGGCCCATGGGTGGGGTCCCCGTGGACCTGCCGACTCAGGCTTAATGTTTAACCAACCCCAGCGCCCGACTTCAGGCCGCCCATAGGGACCTGCTGATCTCAGCTGGGGTGGCCCAGCCCCTGCCCCCCCAGACTGTAGCCACTGGGGCAGCTGGAACTTCCTGGGCAGGGATGCGGCCCGAAGACAGGTTCCTGGACACTGAGTGTCCAGTCGCCAAGGAAACAGAGAGGCCAGCCAAGGATTGGAGAAAGTTGACCTTTCCAGCCCCAGACCGGGTCACCCCGGACCCAGGGGCCCTGCCTGGGGGAGAGTGGAGGCAGTGGGGGCCAGGAAACCTGGCCGTGTGGTGAGCTCGGGGTCCCACTCAGCCAGACGGTCTCCCCCCAGCTGGATGGGGTCCCCCGGCCCCGTGTGTCCCTGTGGCTCTGCTGGCCCTGGCTGGCCCCCGTGACTGGGGCTCTGGAAGCTGGGGAGGGGCCCAGGCCTCGGGACGTTCCCTGCCTTTGAGGCCATTCACCTTCTGCATCTCAGAGGGGAAAATGAGGTAGAGTGGGCCACTGCCACCCATCCCCCGGCCTCAGGAGGGGTTCCTGCCCCTTCGGGGAGCCTGAGAGGTCGCTATCTGGGGGCCCAGTGCTTGCCTGCACCAGCAGGACTCTGCAGTCTGGTCTCAAAGTGGGAAGAATGAAGTGTGGTCAGGACCAGGGGTGGGGGGTGCGGCACTGCCCTGGCCAGGCTTCCAAGGCACCGGGGAGCCGCTCAGCCCCTGACGGCACAAGCGTGGCCGCCAGCCTCTGCTGGGGTGGCTGTGGAGTGACTGGAGCAGGTGGCACCAGCCGACCCCGGCCCCAGGAAACTCCTGGCCCCGGGGCGAGTGCAGTTAGACCCGGACACTGCTCTGCGCTCTCCCAGGTGCGGCTCCAGGGCTGTCGGGTGGCGCAATGGGATTTGGGGGGCATCCTGGCCTGGCGGGAGGGGTGGGTGGCCAGTGTTCCTCGCTGCCCCTGAGCCAGAGGAAGTGACTGGGGCTCACTCTGGGGCCTGTGCTCAGACTTGGGAGGCACAGGTCCCGATGGGAAGAGCTCAGCGTCCCCCACGGGCAGGGGGCAGTTTCCCGTGCCTGGCTAGATCAGGTCCAGTGGGTGACCTCGGAGAGGGGGCGGGGTGGTTCCAAGAAGTCTCGGGATTGTTTATCTTCCTGGTTCCGGTGCTGCCACCGGGAGGAAGGGCTGCTCAGAACAATGGCCGGAGCCGGAGCCGAGGGGAGGCCCGGGTGGGTGGCCACACCGCTGACCGCCTGCCCTCTGCTTCCCTCCCAGATGCCGCCGCCTGCCCCGGGAGCCTGGACTGTGCCCTGAGGAGGCGGGCACGATGCCTCCCCGGCATGCACGTCTGCGGGCCCTGCCTCCAGCCCTTCCAGGAGGATGCTCAAGGCCTCTGCGTGCCCAGGACGCGCCGGCCCCCGGGTATGGCCTCGCTCCCCGCCCCACGCGAGACAAGTCCCCCAGCTGAGCTTCCTCCGTGGCAGGCAGAGGGGGCTGCCCTCAGCTCCAGGCCGTGAGAGTGGCCTCCAGGTCCCCTGTGCTTCGGGGGTGCTTGGGCCCAAGGCGGGGGACCCTCTCATCTCACCCTCTGAATGGCCTCATGAGCCTTTTCCAGACCATACCTGTCCAGAGCCTGCAATTAGCCAGTGGCCTGGGGCCATGGGCTCAGGTCCCCCTGCTTTTCCTGCCGTGCCAAGGGACTGCAGGTGTGATCAGGGCTCGGCAAAGGGGTGCCGGGGGCGGGTGGAGGAGGCGGCATCCAAGCATGGCCCTGGCAGTGAGGGCAGAGGGGCTGGAAACAGGCAGGCCCTGCCCTGGAGAGGTCCTGCCTGCCGCTCCTGTGCTGGGTGGGGGTGTCTGCCTGAGCTGCGGAGCCCACGGCGGGGGTGAGTGGCAGTCCAGCCACCAGGCCCACCCCTGGCACCCCCTCTCCACTGATGATGGGGGGGGCAGAAACTGGGTGCTTGTGCTTACTGTGGTCTCTTCCTACTCCTTGGGGAATCCCTGTCCCCCTCTTGGCCGGGGACGATGCTGCTTTGGGGCGGGAAGGGCTGCTATCCCAGTGCTCAGCCCAGGCCTTGCTGGGAACGGTCCCACTGCTTTCGGGGTGATGCGTGGTAAGGGGCACCCCTGCCTCCTGTCAGCCTTGTGCATCGTGCCCCTCTTGCCCCTGCCCCCACTTTTCCTGGGAAGTGTTGACACTGCTCACAGGAAAGCTTCCTCCGCTGTCACCATGGCAACTTGGGATGGAGGGGGGCCTGCAGGTACAGGTGCCTGGGAGCAGCCTGGAGGCAGACGCTCCACCCCCGGCCTGGGAGCCGCTCCCGGAGGAGCACCCTTCCTACTGGGAGGCTGCCTGCTGCCAGGCTGCTGGCAGGTCCCCAGCCTGACGGCGGCTCCCCTCCCTAGAGAGGGGCCCACCCCAGCCCAGGCTGGAAGATGAGATCGACCTCTTGGCCCAGGAGCTAGCCCGGCAGGAGGCCAGACGCTCAGGGACCCCACGGCAGCGGCTTCCGGAGCCTGGTGAGGCCCCTGCCCCCCACAGCACCCCTCAGCTTTGGCCCACCCCAGCTCGGGTCTTCTGTACTAACCTGCCCTCGCTCTGCCGCAGCCACCCATGGGCCCGACGTGGGCCTCCCCTCCCCTCCGGGAGCCCCCGCACCCACGCCCCGCGCCTCCTTGGGCTCCCCCATGTCGTCCAGGCCTGTGCAGATGTCCCCGCTGGAGCCCCGAGGCGCGCGCGGCGAAGGCCTGGCCCTCGGTAGGTCGGGGTGTGGGGCGGCAGGGCGGCTGGGGATGCGCCCGGGGGGCGGGTCCTCACGGCAGCCTCCCCCGCAGTGCTGATCGCCGCCTGCTCCGTGGCCGGTGCGGCCGCCCTCGCCGTGGCCGCCCTCTGCTGGTGCAGGTGAGCGCGGCGGAGGCGGGCGGCGCGGGCCGGGCGGGCAGGGACCGCGCGCGGAGGCCACAGGCTCTGTCCCCCGCAGGCTGCAGCGACAGATCCGCCTGGCCCAGAAGGCCGACTATGCGGCCCCGCAGGCGCCCGCCTCCCCCGCGCCGCCCCGGATCTCGGTGCGTGGCCTCGGCCGGGATCCCCGCGGGCTGGCCCCTGCCCCCGCTGCATGGCCGGTCCTCGCCCCCGCAGACCCCGGCCCCGCCCCCGGTGACTGGGCCCGCCCACTGACCCGCCCCCGGCGACTGGCCCTGCCCCGCTGCAAGGCCCGTCCTCACCCCCGCAGGCCCCGCCCCCGCCGGCTGGCCCCGTCCTGCTGGCCCCGCCCCACCGACCCGCCTGCTGATCCGCTCCCGGCTGGCCCCGCCCACCAGCTGGCCCCCGCCCCTCCGCCCCGCTGGCCCCGCCCCAGCGGCTGGTCCCGCCCACTGCCCCGCCCCCGCCGGCTGGCCCCGCCCCACCGGCCCGCCTGCTGATCCGCTCCCGGCTGGCCCCGCCCACCAGCTGGCCCCCGCCCCTCCGCCCCGCTGGCCCCGCCCCAGCGGCTGGTCCCGCCCACTGCCCCGCCCCCGCCGGCTGGCCCCGCCCCACCGACCCGCCTGCTGGTCCGCTCCCGGCTGGCCCCGCCCACCAGCTGGCCCCCCTCCGCCCCGCTGGCCCCGCCCCAGCTGCTGGTCCCGCCCACTGCCCCTCCCCCGCCGGCTGGCCCCGCCCCACCGACCCGCCTGCTGGTCCGCTCCCGGCTGGCCCCGCCCCCGCTGGCCCCGCCCCAGCGGCTGGTCCCGCCCACTGCCCCGCCCCCGCCGGCTGGCCCCGCCCCACCGACCCGCCTGCTGGTCCGCTCCCGGCTGGCCCCGCCCACCAGCTGGCCCCCCCTCCGCCCCGCTGGCCCCGCCCCAGCTGTTGGTCCCGCCCACTGCCCCGCCCCCACTGGCTGGCCCCGCCCCACCGACCCGCCTGCTGGTCCGCTCCCGGCTGGCCCCGCCCACCAGCTGGCCCCCCCTCCGCCCCGCTGGCCCCGCCCCAGCTGTTGGTCCCGCCCACTGCCCCACCCCCGCTGGCTGGCCCCGCCCCACCGACCGCCTGCTGGTCCGCTCCCGGCTGGCCCCGCCCCCGCTGGCCCCGCCCCAGCGGCTGGTCCCGCCCACTGCCCCACCCCACCGAGCCGGCTGGTCCCGCCCACTGACCCGCCCCTGCCTGCTGGCCCCGCCCGCTGACCCGCCCCCTGCGTGGCCCCGCCCCCGCCCGCAGCCTGCGGACCAGCGGCTGGCGCACAGCGCGGAGATGTACCACTACCAGCACCAGAGGCAGCAGATGCTCTGCCTGGAGCGGTGAGTGCCCCCGCCGGGACGGGGCGCGCGACCGGGGGATCCGGCTCCGGCGTCCCCACCCCGGGGCTCCCGGGCCCGCCCGGAGGGTGCGGGGCGGACCCAGGCACCCGGCCCCTCTCTACCCGCCCCCGCCGCAGGCATAAAGAGCCGCCCGCGGAGCTGGACTCGGCCTCCTCGGACGAGGAGAACGAGGACGGCGACTTCACGGTGTACGAGTGCCCCGGCCTGGCCCCGGTGAGCGGCGCCGCGGGGGGAGGCTGCGGCTCGCGGGCCGTCGGGGGCTCCCGCCTCGCGCCTGCGCGCCTGACGCCCCGCCTCCGCAGACCGGGGAGATGGAGGTGCGGAACCCCCTGTTTGACGACTCCACGCTGCCGGCGCCCCCGCTGCAGTGAGCCGGCCCGGCGCCCACCGGCCCGCGGACCTGGGGGCGGGGCCCGTGCGGAGCGCGCGGACGGCTCGGCGAGCTGCGGGCTGCGGGCGGGGGCGGCGCGCCCCGGGCCCCTCCCCTGCTGCCGGGGTGGTCTTGTTCCCCGCTTGCGCCTCTCCAGTTGGGGTCAGACCCCAAACTGGAGGGGGCAGGTGGGCCCTGGAGACCAGGCAGGGGTGGGGAAGCTTGGAGACGAGCCAATTAAAGTACACATCAAACCTGCTGCCTGCGTGGGTGATCTGCAGGCCGGCACCCCGGGGCCCTGCTGGGGAGGGCTCTCTGTTGGAGCGGCGATGAGAGGCCGCGTTCTGTCACAGACCCCTGGGACCTGTCCCTCACCCCTTGCCTCTGAGACCAGACCCCAGCCCCACCCAGACCTCACTGCGGGGAGAGGGGAGTACAGGTAGGGCCACGCCAGCTCCCCAGCAGCTCCAACACCTGGGAGACCCGGTCCTCGTCTCTGTGAAGAGAAAGCTGGGCTGGGCGGCATGTGGGCAGGTGGCCCAGGGTGGGGGCGCAGGTGTCGATCGTGGACCCTTTTTGTGCAACGGGGCAGGGAGCCAGGGCATGTCAGGCAGAGGCCCCCGGTGGGGAGACAGGGTGGGCTGGGTGAGGGGCGTGAGATGGTGGGGGCCCTTGAATGCCGGGAACTCACACTTGCCCCACCCCACGGCGGGGGGCAGCAGTGTGGGAGGTCCTTTGGCTTTGGGCACCCAGCAGCCGGGGCTTTGAGAGGGGCAGCGGTGTGGGGTCCAGGGATGGCATTGGGCTGGAGGGAGTGGTCCAGAATGGGGTGGGAGGAAGGGATTGAGGTCAGAAGCCCCTCAGGGCCCACTGAGTGGCTCTGGAGCTCCTGGATGGATGGGGGGCAGGACAGGTGGGTCTGAGACAGGCAGGTAGGTCCCTCGGGAGAGGGTGGGTGGGGCTTGTAGTTTGTCCTAAGCAATCTGCTTTGGGGGCAGAGCCCACTTGGGCGGGGGGTTCAGCTGCAGCCTCAGTTTCCCTTCTGGGCACTGTGTGGGAGGCAGGAGACAGGTGCATGGAGCAGGTGCCCCGTGAGGGCCGGATGGCCATGGCGGCCTCCCTCCAGGGCTCCAGCCCAGCGGCTCCCAAGGAGCTTCAGGGTCAGTCCCCTTCCCCCCCCGGCCCCCCAGCACTGGCTCCAGAATGGGGTGGGGCAGGCAGGGTTCTCTCCAAAAGACCCAAGTTCACGCCTGGCCCCAGTCCGTGTCCGCCGAGTCCTGGCCAGTCAACAGTGGTCCTGCCCCTGCACGGGCTACACATGGGCCACTGCCCCCTGCACAGGCTACCCCAGCCGCGCAGCCACCGGAGCCAAAATGCACGTTTCTCCCCGAGGCCGCCTCTGTGGAAGGCTGGTGGGTGGCCTGGAGAGACCCTGGACCAGGATCCTGGCCCCCGCCAAGGCGCCGGGATGGAGAAAGCCCAGATCCTGCCAGGCCCCCCTTCCTTGCCCTTCCCAGTGCCACTGCCAGGGCCCACCCAGAGTGTCTGTCTTCTCTGCCTTCTCGGGGATCCCCAACCTGTCCCCTGCTCCCCACTCCCCAAGGCTCTGGCCAGGAGAGCCTCCCCTCCCAGCAGAGCTGCAATGAGGTGAGCCAGGCAGGCAGGGGCCAGGAGGCTGGGGTCCTCCAAGCAGGGGACCCCAGCGCTGCTTGTCAGCCTGACCCTGCCCACCGGGTCCCCAGCTATTCTGGCTTCAGATGGTCCCAGGCCAGTTCAGGCAAAGCCAGCCCTTGCTTTAGCCCAAACTCCTTGAGTCCAGACAGCGGGCAGCATGCCCTTCCTCCCACAGACCCCAGGGTGGAGGGGCTCCACAGGCACCAACTCGTGGGGAGGCTCGCCCAGCCCTGGCCCCTGCGGCCCCAGGGCCCCGCCCGGGAGGCCCACCCTCCTCCACCCGGTGTCCCGGAGAGGAAGCCCAGGGCTGGACGGGTTTCAGCACCCATCTCCCTGGGGGGCGGGGCCCAGTTTGGATGGTCGAGGTGAGCTGCCCCCAGTCCAGCATGGACCCTGCGTGTAAGATCTCTCGGCACACACGTGGGCCAAGACCCTCAGAAGTGACAGCCCCCAGCCGTGGCCCGGGAGGTGACCTCCTGCCAGCTTGGATCCCGAGCCCCCAGCGGTGTCACCTGTCTCCAGCCTGGTAGCACAGAGGAGCAGGCTTCGGCGCAGGCTGTCAGGGCAGCGAGCCCTGGGCGTGGCACGTGGGTCCCCGGAGCTGGCGCTGGACACGGGCACGGGTGTCCCCCGCCATCCAGGGCGGGCAGGGAGGAGAGTGGAGGGTTGCGCCGGGCCGGCCTGCTAGACACGCCTGGTTCCACAAGTCGCGAGACCACCGCCTCCTGCCCCCTCGGCCGAGCGCCCCACCCGGAGGCCCGCGGCCACCTGCCAGCCTCCGAGGCCCCGGAAGGCGAGGCTGGCGCGTGGCCTGAACCCAGAGCCCCACCCCATGCTGAGCACCGAGAGGGCTCCCAGCGGCCTTTGCTCCCTTCCTCCACCCGGGATCCGGTGGCTCCGGGAACGGCCGCCAGGGGACGCTCACGCCGCGCCTCTGCCACCTGCCCGCTCAGGCCAGGCCCTCGCCCGCCCCTGCCCCCAGGTGCTGCCGGGCGGGGGGCCGGGCTCCTGCTCTTGCGGTGCTTGCAGGCTGCTCAACCCGGTCTGGGGGCGTGTGCCCCCCACGAGTCAGGACGGGGGAGGCGCATGGCAGGATGAGGCCCCGACTTTCGCTTCTGACTCATCCTTCTCGCCCCGTTTCTTTCCTCTGAGAACCTTTCGTTCTGACCCACAACTGGGCCAAGCCCCCTCGCCCCTCGCTCCCCGGCTGGCAGCTTCCCGCACCGCAAGCGTGTCGTGAGGGGCATGCAACGAGGGGGAGCAATCTCGGGGAGGGGGGGCACGCGCCTCCGAGCCCTGAATCCACCCAGGAAGGGGGCAGGCTGTGGGCGCCGCGGGGGGCCCTGCCCGCCTGGCAGCACAAACAGGAAGGCTGGCAGCTTCTGGCAGGCAGCGCCAGGTCCCCGGAGGGCCACGGAGGATCACGTCCTTCCTGCGGGGCCCTGCCCCGCCCGCTGTGCCCACCACAGGGAGGAGAACGGGGGAGAGACCCAGGGCAGGGCGTGGCTGCTCTGGGGCTGCCCTGCTGGGAAGAGGTGCCAGCGGTGGGGCCGAAGGCCAGGTGCTGACCGCGGCCGGCTTCCTGCGCGTCGGGTGGCCCTGGCAGGGCAGGGGCCCAGTGGCGGCTGTGGGGGCAAGGCCTGGCACCCCGAAGGATCCCAGCGGTTCCCCCACCAGATACTGCACAAGCTCCCACCACAGCCCGGGCAGGGCGCGGGAGCCTTGGGTCCACACTGCCTCCCCTCTCCTGGGCTTCCCTCTTCCTGTCGCCCCCATGGCAGCTGCGGCCCAGCCCCAGACCCCACCCCTGGCGCAGCAGGAGCTGGGGGGCCAAGGAGGGGCGGGGCCAGCCAGGCTCTCTAGATGGGCGGGGGCTGGGCCTGGCCATCGTTTCCGGGGCCTCTGGACATGGAGCAAGAGGACAGGGACCCAGCGTGGAGGAGGCCGGCGCTGAGGGCCGTCACCTGCCCTGGGCTGTTCGGTGCGTGGCCCCAGAGGCCGCCCCCCATCTGCAGCCCACGTGGCCACAGCAAAAGGGGAAGGAACTGGCTGTTGAGGCTGGAGGGGCCCGGGAGGCCCAAGGAGGGGCAGGGGCATCTGGACCCGAGCCTGCTCCTTCCTGGAGCGGGTGCCAGCCCCCTGCCCGCCTGCGTCAGGGACACAGGGACGCCTTCCCTTTCCAGCCTGGAAAGCCCCCCGCCCTGCCCCCCGCCCGGCTGCGGCCCAGAGGAAGTAGGGCCCTGTCCGTCCCCAGGCCCTGCTGTAGGCCGCTCTTCCCGGCTGCCCGGGACCCTTGCCCGCCCTTTGCGCGGGTCCTCCGCGGGCACAGAAGGGGCACGTGCGGACCCCCCGCCCGCCTGCCCCCGGGGTCATGGGCCTGCACCTGCTGGGGACGGCCATGCCCGTGGCTCCGGCAGAACCCCTCTCTGGGATCTGCACTCTGGGGACAAGGCGGTTTCTAGAGGTGGCAGGGGTGGGGCAGGTGGCCCCGTTAGAAGCAGGAGAAACCTCAGCGGCCTGCAAACTGCCATACGCGGCGCATCTGGGAGACGCGGGGCTCGGGCCCCTCGGCGGAGCAGATGGGCGGTGAGTGGGGAAGTGGGATGCCCCGGTGGGGAGGCCGGCCTGCTCTGCGCGGGGGGCCCCAGCCTCGGCGGCGGGTGGGGGCCCTCTGGGTCCAGCTCTGGGTGCCCCCGTGGCCCTCCCCAAAGCCTCCCAGGCTGCTCCTCCTCTCCGGCCATCCCTGGCCCTGCTGGTCACCTCCGAGGCACTCCACGGGGGGGGGCGGTCATCGCACTGGGCCCCCGCTTGGCCCCTCTCCAACCTCAGGGCTGTCCGTAACCGCCCCCCGTCCCCCAGCAGCCAGAGCACTGGAGAGGGAGGGGCTTGGGCCGGGGCTGAAGGGCAGGTCTCCGGGCGCTGGGCGTGGCGGGCGGGCGCCCTTGCCCCAATTTTGGGCGGCTGAGAGCGCCTGTGGGCGTGCTGTGATTTCAGGGCGGCCCTGCCCAGGGTGGCGGCTGTGATTTTGGGAGCCCAGATTTTTGGGTGACTGATTCCAGGAACCGCGGCCAGGGCGGAGGTGCATGGAGCATGCCGGTGAGCCTCCCCTCGGGGGAAAGCTGGGCGCGGGGCGGGCGAGGAGGCGGGGGGACGAGTGGGCGCCCCGAGCCTGCCAGGGTGACGCCGCCTCTCTTCCCCCAGGGTGCGGCCCCGCCCGGAGGCACTGGGCCTCCTGGCCGTGCTGGGGCCTGGCCGGGGCGGCCCTGCTGGCGGCCCCGTGGCTCCTGCAGCTGCCCGGACTGCCCCCCGGGGGGGCCCCGGCGCCCCAGCCTGCGCTCACCATCCTCGTCTGGCACTGGCCCTTCACTGGCCGGCCCCCGGCGCTGCCCGGCGACACCTGCGCCCGCTATGGCGCAGCCCACTGCCGCCTGAGCACCAACCGCAGCCTGCTGGCCAGCGCCGACGTCGTGGTCTTCCACCACCGCGAGCTGCAGACACGGCAGGTGCGCCTGCCCCTGGCTGAGCGGCCGCGGGGCCAGCCGTGGGTGTGGACCTCCATGGAGTCGCCCAGCCACACCCGCGGCCTCGGCCGCCTCCGCGGCGTCTTCAACTGGGTGCTGAGCTACCGCCGCGACTCGGACATCTTCGTGCCCTACGGCCGCCTGGAGCCCCACACGGGGCCCCCGCCGCCGCCGCCACCCGCCAAGAGCGGCCTGGCCGCCTGGGTGGTCAGCAACTTCCAGGAGCGGCAGAGGCGGGCGCGGCTGTACCGGCAGCTGGCCCCACATCTGCGGGTCGATGTGTTCGGCCGCGCCGTGAGGCGGCCCCTCTGCGCCACCTGCCTGCTGCCCACCGTGGCCCGCTACCGCTTCTACCTGTCCTTCGAGAACTCCCAGCACCGCGACTACATCACCGAAAAGTTCTGGCACAACGCGCTGGCGGCTGGCACCGTGCCCGTGGCGCTGGGGCCCCCGCGCGCCACCTACGAGGCCTTCGCGCCGCCCGACGCCTTCGTGCACGTGGACGACTTCGGCTCGGCCCGCCAGCTGGCCGCCTACCTGGCCGGCATGAACGAGAGCTGCTACGGACGCTTCTTCGCCTGGCGGGACCGGCTCCGCGTGCGGCTCCTGGACGACTGGCGGGAGCGCTTCTGCGCCATCTGCGCCCGCTACCCCCACCTGCCGCGCGGCCAGGTCTACGAGGACCTGGAGGGCTGGTTCCAGGCCTGAGCTCTGGCTGCGTGAGGCCGCTGGGAGGGGGCGCCAGCGGTGGAGGGGCTGGATGTCAAAATAAAACCACCGGTATCCGGCCCCACGGGATAACCATCAGGCGGGGGGCAGAGGCCAGGAAGAGGAGTGAGGCCAAGCCGGGGGGGCTGCCTGGAGCGGAGGTGGGTGGGTGGGTGCGTTTAGAGAAGGAGGTGCGAGCGGGGGGAGGGCCACATCTCCCAAATCCCGGGCAGTTGCCATCGACAAAACCAGTTTGTGCTGGACTTTCTGTGACCTGTAGGCCGGGGAGGGGGCTTCGAGCAAGTAAAGAACCAAACGAGGCCGCTGCGTGTGAGGTCTGTGTGGAGGGGTGGGGCCCACACACCTGCGCCCCTCTCGTGCCCCCAGCTGTCCGGGTGTGGCCGCGCAGGCCTCCCTGCTCCTCGGGGGCCCATGCCTGTCCCTGCTGCGGGACCTCTCCCTCCTGGCGCCTCACCCCCCACTTCCCTCCGCCACCGCTGAGATGCGCCCTACCGATGGCCTTCTCTGACCCCCAAGTCCGAGGCGGGTGGAGAGCCAGGGCCCGGGCAGAGGCCTGGATGTCACTGTCGGGGTGCAGGGGTGCTTGGGCCAGGGCAGGTTCTGCCTTGGGGTTTGCAGTTCCCTTGGGCTCCTGGTGGGCAGTGGGGGGGGGCCGGGGGCAGTGGTGCAGGTCGAGAGGTGGGGCGGGCGGCCCCTCTGCCTGGAGGGGTGGAGGGGGCAGGGGCTGCACGCTCAGGGCCCCGAGAGGCCAAGCCCCCGGGGCAGGGCTTGGAGCTGACGGGCCGGCCGAGGGCAGCCGGTGCCCCAGATAGGGCGCGGGGCAGTGGAGGCAGGAAGCCGGGGCTCGGTGCCACCAGCCCCCTCAGCAGCGGCGTGTGGGAAAGCCTGCCAGTCATTTCCTGCCCTGGCCCGGGCCCCGGGTGCTGACCCAGGAGGAAGTGTCCCAAGGCTGAAGGCGGGGTGGGGCTCGTGTCTCCCGCCCACTTTCCAGGGCCGCCCCTCGGGAAGGAGTTGGGGAGCCCTGGGGGGTTGCTGTCCCCGAAGTCTTTCATTCGCCCTCTATGTGTGACCCGGACACTGGACACAGCGCGACCCCACTCCCTCCCATTCCGGCCTCCAAGCTAGGGGCCTGCCTGCCCTCCGGTGCCCTCTGCTGGCCACACAGGAAATCGCCCCGGCCCCCTGCAGGCCCAGCCTGGGGGGGTCTGTCCCACCTGTCCCTGCGTTCCAGCCCCAAACCGAGTCTGCGGAATTCGGAATCCACTCACCCCCTAACCCCCGGTGCAGAGACCAGACGCCCTCGGGCAGGAGAAAACAGGCCCCAGGTAGGGGCCACCTTGGGGCCCCGTGACCCTACCTGGGGAGCCCCCTCCCCCCACCTCAAAGCTGGCCAGGCCCGCCCTGCCAGCCCCCGGGGTCAGCGAGGGGCTCACTCACAAGGAAACTCTCGGGGTCAGGGAGGAGGAGACCCCCTTCCACGCAGCCCACTATGGCCTCGGTGGACGGCACGAGTCAGGACCAGCCCCGGTGGGATGGGAACGTTGACCCCCGATGCCCGGGAGGGCAGCCAAGCTGCGCAGGGGCTCCCCGGCCGGGCTGCGGCCCCTGGTTTGCACTTCTGGAGGAGGGCCGGCAGAGGGGGCGACCTGGGGGGCTGAGCCTCCCCCAGCATCCCTTCCAGCTCAGGAGCACAAGGGGGCCCAGGGGCCAAGGGCCGCGCAGGGCGTGTCTGCAGGAGGATGCAACTGGGGGTGGCCGGGCGCAGCCGGGGGCCACGGGGGGGAAGGGCCCAGTGCCCATTGGTCACCTGGCCCTGGAGGCTGGGCAGGGGCTTGGGTTGGATGTGGGTGCTGAGGGGCCTTAGAGACAGGGCTGGCCAGGGGACCGCCCGCGGGCTGGGGAGGGGGCGCAGGGCCTGCGGGGGGCGGGGGGGGGGGGGGGGGATGGTCACAGGTCCTGCCCGTCCTCGGGAGCGCGGCCGGGGGCGGGGGGGTCTCCCGGTCCGGGGTCCCGGGCTCCTCCCGAGCGCGGCCGGCAGGGGTCGCGGGCGCGCGCGGGGTCGCGGGCGGCGGGCGCGCGCGGCGCCTTTAAGCGGGGGCGGCGCGGGCGGGGGCGCGCGGGTCGCTGTCGCCGTCGCCGCCGGGGCGGAGCCAGCGCGGAGCCGGTCCCGGGCGCGGGCGATGCCGAGCGGGGCGGCGGGCGGCGGGGCGCGGCGCGGCCATGGGCTTCCTGCACCAGCTGCAGCTGCTGCTCTGGAAGAACGTGACGCTGAAGCGCCGGAGCCCGGTGAGGGGCGCGCGGCCTGCGGGCGCGGGGGCGCGGGGGGCGCGGGGGCGCCGGGCGCGGGAGGCCGCGCCGCAGGCCGGAGCCCCCGCCCGCCCGCTGGCGCAGCAGCCCCGCCCGCCGCCCGCCGCCCGCCTGGGGGGCTCGCCGCGCCCCCGGCCCCCGCGCCCGCCGCCCTCGCGGCTCGGGGGCTGAGTCACGGGCCGGCGCCCCGCGCGGCCGGCTGCGGGTCGGGGGCAGGCGCCCAGCCCTCGGGGCGCGGAGACACCACGGCTTCCAGGGGGGAGGCGGGCCCGGGGCTGGGGTCCCTTTCGGATCCGGGGCACCGTGGGCCCCAAGCCCAGCCCCCTTGAGCCGCGTCCCTTCCCGCCCTCCATGGCCCGTCCGCCCTTGGGGAGGCACCTGACACGGCGCTTGGTCTCGGCACCCCCACTCCCCGCCCTGGCACCTCCACCGGCCCGTGCTGCGTTTTTTTTTTTTGCTACCAGGAATGTCCTTGCTGTTCCTGCTTGGCCAGCGGCCTCCTGCACCCCTTTGTCCTTTGGAGCCCAGGCTCGGCTGCTTGGGGCTGTGCTCCACGCCTGGGCAGCCACCGGGCCTGAGGGCATAGCGGCCTCAGGGACAGGTGCCCTGGGCGGGAGCGGGGCTGGGGCGGGACGGCCCCTCCCGCCTCCTGCCCTGCGGGTCTGCCCAGGTCACCCAGAGGCCTGGCCAGCTCAGGTGTCTCAGCGCACCCCTGGGATTTTCCAGGGCGGGGCCCAGAGCAGCTCGGGTTCCCATGGCCTGGCCCTGGGCCCTTGAGGGGGGTGGGGGAGCCTGAGGAGGAGGCGTCCTTTTGCCCAGCCTGGGACCCTGGGGTTCAGTGCCCCATGCCCCTGGGCAGCTCCTGCTCGGCCTCCCTTGCCCCTGTCCGCTCCTCCTTGAGCTGGCCTTTGAGGTGCCCACTGGGAGCCCCAGGGCTGCGGCCGGGGGGGGGGGGGTGGCGCCGTCCTCCCCGCGGCCTCCCAGGGCTCCCCCGGGCACCTGGCCCTGGCGGTGAGCCAGGGTTGGGGCAGCTTCCTCCATCGGGCACACAGACAGGGCAGCCCTGGTGCAGCCCCCCAGCTCCAGGCCTGGGGTCCCTGGGGGTGGCAGGGTGGAGGTGGCAGAGGCAGGGCTGGGACGGGGCATCATCAGAATTTGCCCCAGGGGTCTTGGCAGGAGGGGCTTCCCCCAAGGGCTGGGAGCAGAGTGGGAGTGGTGGAACTGGTGGGGACCTCGGGGTCCTCTCGGCCAGGGCCCTGCGGGCAGGTGGGCGCTGCCAGGGGGCAGCGTGGGCCTCCGTGGGGCAGGGACTTCTCCGGGCAGCTGGGGTCTTGTGGGCTTGCTCCGAGGGTCTGGGCTGCCTGGGAGCTGGAGCACACGCCCACCCGCCCCAACCCCGCTTTCCCCGGGAAGGGCCTGGGGCTTCGGAGCTGGACTCCGGAGGCTGGACTCGGGTGACCAGAGGCGTCCCGCGTGGCCTGGGGGTGGGGGCGTGGTGGAAAGGCAAGGACGGGGAGCGCCAGCCCACAGCGGGCCAGGGACCTCCACACACAGCCCGCTCCCCCTTCCCAAGCTCGGTGCCCGCGTCCTCGTCTGTGAGTGTGGCCACCACCTCTTCATTAGCTGGATGCGGGGCAAACCCGGCGCCAGAGGAGCCGGAGGGTGGAGGCGGGGGGAGGCGGCACCCCCTGCCTCCAGTTACTGTGGCAACTCGGCCCTCACGTCTCACCTGTTCCCCCCGACCCCCGATGGGGCAGGTGCCCCGAGGAGGGGGGCCTCAGCTGCGTGGGGGCAGCTGGGCAGCTCCAGAGGGGGGAGGGCGGGCCCCTGGCAGGTGCCTAGGTGGGGCTGAGCCCACACGGCCCGCCCGCCACCCGAGGCCCCTCGCGGTCGCCCCCAGCAGGCCTCTTCCCCTCCTCCCGGCAGCTCGTGCGCGGCCGTTGCTATAGCGATGGGGGAGGCGGCCGGGCCTGTTGCTGCAGCCACGGCAGCGAGGTGCCCGGTGGCAGGTGGCGCGGGCAGGGCTGGCACCATGGCCGTGACCCCTGCCTCGGGTGCCGCCGGGTGCGCACCCAGCCGCCCCTGCCTGGGGGCGCGGTGGGGCCTGCGGTGCCTCTTGGCGGGCAGGCGGGCACGCCCCGGGCTCGGGCCTGGCTGGCAAGGGCCGGGGGCCGGCACAGGCTGGGACGGGCGTGGGGCGCGGAGACACACAGCCCGGAGTGTTCCAGACCACAGAGCGCTATTGTCAGTGACAGTAAACACAGCGGCCTCCCCACCGGGCGGGCAGGGGCTCGGCCTGCGCCGGGCGGGGGCGCCGCTGGGGAGCACCCAACTCTGGCTCCCAGTGCGGTGGGGCTGAAGGGAGCCTGGCGCCCACAGAGGATCCACGTGGCCCCGCTGGGCGGGTGCAAGGGTCAAGGGTGCCCGGGGGAGGGGGAGGCGGCCCTGGCCAAGTGCTCCGTTGGTCTGGTGAAAACGGAGGCCACAGGCTCAGGCCCAGGCCTCCACCAGCCCTGCCCGCGTGGCGCGGGGGGAGCCGCGGTGGTCCCGGGAAAGCTGAGCCCAGGCTGGGCCCGAGCAGGAGCTGGGACTCGAGACCCAGGAGCCCCCCTGAGTGTCCCGGGCAGAAGGAGGTGCCTCTCCCGCAGGGTTGTCGGGACCTCCTCTCACCAGCCACCCCGCGTGGGGGCTGGACAGCGCCGCAGACATGGCGAGGAGGAGGGCCGGCCCTGGGGGAGTGTCGGAGGGGCCAGCCGGTCCTGCCCAGGCAGCCCTGTCAGGTGGGGAGGGGGAAGATGAGTTGGGCAGAAACAGGTCAGAGTGGACCGCTGGCTGGCTGATTTGTCCCTGCTGGCCCTAGCGGTCCTCACGGGGCGAGGTGCCCCGAAGTGAGACTTTGCCGAGCCCGCCTCGGCGAGGCATGGACCCCGGGGGCGCCCCGGGAGGCCCAGCTGGGGGGCGGGGCTCACGCGGCCTCCCTTTCCAGTGGGTCTTGGCCTTCGAGCTCTTCATCCCGCTCGTGCTCTTCTTCATCCTGCTGGGGCTGCGGCAGAAGAAGCCGACCATCTCGGTGAAGGAAGGTGAGCCGCCCCCGCACGCGCGCCCCCGTGCGCACGGCAGCACGCACGCCCCGCGGGAGCGCGCGCAGGGCCGGCTGGCGGGGCCGGGGGCGGCGGGCCGGCCGCGCGGCGCCAGCCCTCACCGGCCTCCTCTGTTCTGTCTCGACCCCCCACGCATGGCCTCCCACCCTCTCACGCCACGCCGCCGCATGCAGTCTGTAAGTGAGAGCCACCTGTCCACCTCGCCCCGGCGGCTGCGGCGGGATGGCCCATGGTCTGCTGTGGCTTGAGCAACTCTCTCTGCTTGCATTAACAGCCCCTCCCAGGTCCGGCCGGGCCCCACAGGGCAGTGAAGGGCCAGGCGGCTGGGCCACGCCTGGTGCCCGGGCCAGGCTGTCTGGGTGTCTCTCTGTGGGGTCTCCAGGCCGTCTCCCCTGGGTGGAGAGCACCTGGGCTAGCCTGGGCTGGAGCTGGGCTAGCCTGGGCTGTGGCTGGGCTAGCCTGGACTGGGGCTGGCTTGATGAGCCTACAGCTGGGCTAGCCTGGGCTGGGGCTGGGCTAGCCTGGACTGGGAAGCCTGGACTAGGTCTGGGTTTGACTGGGCGGGGGCTGGTCTAGCCTGGCTTCTTTCCCCTCCTGCCCCTGGGAGCTCCTGCACCCACTCTGCTAACCAGCTGGCCAGAGAGGTTAGAGGTCACTGCCCAGTGGGGGCCGCACGTGCCCCCCCTGGCCCTGGGAAGTGCCACAACTGAATTCTCAGGGCAGGGTGGGGGGAGGGGCCAGGGCCTCGTGGCCTTAGCCTGGCCGAGGAGAGAGGGCTACCCTGGGAGTTATGGGGGTGGGGTGGTGAGTGGCCCTTTGACCTCTGACCTGCCATGGTCATTTGCACTGGAACTCTCGGTCCCTAACACAGCTGGGGCTGGATGCTCTGCCCTGCCCGCCGTCTTCTGCCGAAGGCTGCTTCCCCTTCCTGACTTTCTCCCAATTTCTCCTCTCCGCCCGTCTCCCCCCCTACATGAACCCCCCCCCCTCACTGCCCTGTCCCGCCAGCCTTCTACACTGCAGCGCCCCTCACGTCCGCTGGCATCCTGCCCGTCATGCAGTCGCTGTGCCCCGACGGCCAGAGGGACGAGTTCGGCTTCCTGCAGTACTCCAACTCCACGTGCGTGCCCCCCACTGGGGGAGGGACCCCGGGAGCCCCTCCCCCTACCTGTCCTCCGGCCCGGCTCCTGGGGTGACGGCTTCGTGGCGCGCAGGGTCACGCAGCTCCTGGAGCGCCTGGACCGTGTGGTGGAGGAGAGCAACCTGTTCGACCCAGCCCGGCCCAGCCTGGGCGCGGAGCTCGAGGCCCTGCGCCAGCACCTGGACGCCCTAAGCTCAGGCCCGGGTGCCTGGGAGAGCCGCTCCCGTGGCTCCACAGGTGTGTCCTGGAGGGGGCAGGTGTGCCCTGGGGAGGGTGGGGTGGGGCTGGGGCCTGGTCTCTGGCATGGGGCTGGGACCCCGCCCTGGCGTTGCCACTGCCTGCCAGAGACCTGCTGCCACCCGCGGGTCTCCCTGTCACACCTTTGGGCTCACGTGCACGTGGTGCAGGCCCCGGCCCAGCCACCCACCCTGCTTCCTGCGTCGCAGCGCGAGAAGCTGGCCCTGAGCCAGTGGGGCCCCCAGCTCGGCAGGGCCCCCAGCCCATCCTTCTACCTTGCAGTGGCTACTTTCTCCCTGGACTCTGTGGCCAGGGACCCGCGGGAGCTCCGGCGCTTCCTGACGCAGAACCTGTCCCTGCCTAATGGCACTGCCCAGGCCCTCCTGGCTGCCCAGGTGGTCCCTGCCGAGGTGAGGGGCCTTGCCCCACGGCAGGTCTGGTCACTCTGCCTCGCCCTCCTGTAGCCCCTGGAGGTGGGCGTGGGGGGATGCAAATGATTGGAGCCAAACTCCAGGGTGCTGGGGAGGACCCCCCGGCCTGAGCCCTGCCCCCTCCCCAGGTCTATCGCCTGCTCTTTGGGCCATCACCTACCCTGCATGTGGATTCTGGCCTTCCCAGGAGTCAGGTGCCCTGGGGCCACCAAAGTAGCAACGCTCTGATCCGGATGGAGGTGAGGGGGCTGGTGGGTGGGATGCAGGCACACACCTGCCACTGGGTAGGTGTGCCTGCCCAGGCAGGTGAGGAAGAGGGCGCCTGATCCTATCAAGCTTCTCCTGGGGCAAGGGAGGGTACGGGGGTGGGGGCAAGCAGTACGGCCATGTCGGGGACCCCCATGGTGCAGAGTCCAGCAGTTTCAGGCCTGAGCAGAGTGGGTGGGGCAGGGTGAGGGCCGAGGGCTGTCCTGGTTCGGGACCTTGGCCCCCTTCCTGTGGGGGTGCCTTCCCAGAGTCCTTCCTTGGCCCCAGCTGTCCCCCTGTACCTCCCCCAGGAGCTGCTGCTGGCCCCGGCCCTCCTGGAGCAGCTCACCTGTGCGCCAGGCTCCGGGGAGCTGGGCCGGATCCTCGCAGCGCCCGCAGGTCAGCAGGCCGTGCTGCAGGGCTACCGCGAGGTCGTCTGCAGCGGGCCAGCCGCAGCCCGCGCCCGGCGCTTCTCTGGGCTGGCGGCCGAGCTCCGTGAGCAGCTGGACCTTGCCCAGCTCGCCCAGCAGGTGAAGTGCCTGGTGCTGGGGAATGTGCCACGGTTGCGGTGGACCCCGGGGGCTCTTGCGTCCAGCCGTGGGTGGACGGTGCCTGCTGTGGGGTGTCCAAGGTCATTTCCTCATGCCATGCTCAGACCCCTGCATGTCACCCTCCCTAACGGGTTACTTCCCCTCCCCACCCTGCACCCCTCCCTTGGTCCCCGCCCCCAGCCTGTCCCAGCTGCACGGGGCCCTCCTGCCCTGGGCCCTCCAGCTGCCAGCCTCCATTTCCCATGTACCGTCTCCCCCTCAGCTGGGCCTGGATGCTGCCAACGGCTCAGACCCCCAGCAGCAGCCCCCACCCCCGCGGCAGCTGCAGGCGCTGCTGGAGGACCTGCTGGACGCCCAGAAGGTTCTACGGGACGTGGATGTCCTCTCGGCCCTAGCCTTGCTGCTGCCCCAAGGCGCCTGCGCGCGCCGGCCGCCCGGGTCCCCAGCCAGTGGCCCCGGAGGGGCAGCCAATGGGACCGGGGCCAGATCAGGTCCCAACGCCACGGCCGAGGAGGGCAGCCTGCCCGCGGCCGCCCCCGCTGCCCCGGACGCGCTGCAGGGCCAGTGCTCGGCCTTCGTGCAGCTCTGGGCGGGCCTGCAGCCCATCCTGTGCGGCAACAACCGGTAGGTGGGGCGGGGAGGGGGCGCGCCAGCCGGACGGCCCACTCTGTCCCCCACTCCCAAGCCAGCAGCCCTGCCCGCACTCTGGGTGCCCACTGGGCCCCAAACCCCGCCCGAGGCCCCGCCCACCCCAGGCCCCGCCCACCAGGACCCCGCCCGCCCCCAGGCCCCGCCCGCCCGAGGCCGCGCCTAACCCCTCCGCCCCGCCCTCCGCCCAGCACCCTGGAGCCCGAGGCTCTGCGCAGGGGCAACATGAGCTCCCTGGGCTTCACGAGCAAGGAGCAGCGGAACCTGGGCCTCCTCGTGCACCTCATGACCAGCAACCCCAAGATCCTGTACGCGCCCGCGGGCTCCGAGGCGGACCGCGTCATCCTCAAGGTGCGCCCCTGCGCAGGAGCCGCGGGGCCCCCGCCTGTGAGCCGAAGGGGTCGGGGGATCGCCATGTGTGGGGCGCAGCACGGCCAAGGGGGAGCCCGCCCCGGGGCTGGGGGTTCCTGGCCCGGGCTGCCGTGGATTGCAGAATGCAGTGGAGGCCAGCGGCTGGGTCCGGGCCTGCGCTGGGTGGAGATGGACGCACGTGAGCCCTGCGCTGTGACCAGGTGGCCCGACTGGGCCGAGGACGGGTGTGGGGCTGAGGGACAGCTGGGTGGGTGATGCCCTGGGCTCTCCGGGGGCACCTGCCCTTTCTGGGAGTTGAGTCGGGAGGGGTCAGCTGTGGGTGAGGCTGGGGGCCCTGGGTGCCAAAGGGATGCCTAGGACGGGACAAGCAGCGATGAGGGCTGCGGGCAGGGCCCTTAACGGGTGAGCTGAGATGGGGCGTCGAAGGAGCTCGTGAGGGAGGCTGAGGCTGCGCGGTGTCTGAGGTGGATGGGGACAGCTGTGTGGGCGCTGCAGAAAGGCTGGTGTGTGGGGGGTGCTGCCAGGTCCAGTTGGAAGTTCGGCCGGCAGGAAGAGGCCGTTAGCACCCGTGGCACGGCTGTGGGTGGGGATGGGCTGCGGCACACGCAAGGGGGTGGCGGCCAGCCGTGCCTCCCGGCCCCCCTCCCACAGGCCAACGAGACCTTCGCATTTGTGGGCAACGTGACTCACTATGCCCGGGTCTGGCTGAACATTTCGGCCGAGATCCGTGGTTTCCTGCAGCAGGGCAGGCTGCAGCGGCACCTACAGTGGCTGCAGCAGGTGCGGGGAGGGGAGCTGGGGGAGGCGGTGGGAGGGGCGGGGTGGCTGGAGCAGGCCGCCTTCTGAGCCGGATCCTCACCGCCCCAGTATGTGGAGGAGCTGCGGCTGCACCCCGAAGCGCTGAACGTCTCGCTGGAGGAGCTGCCCCCTGCCCTACGCCAGGACAACTTCTCCCTGCCCAACGGCTCGGCCCTCCTGCAGCAGCTGGACACGATCGACAACGCGGCCTGCGGCTGGATCCAGTTCATGTCCAAGGTGGGCGAGGGCGTGCCCGGGCGGTGGGGCTCCGTGCCTGCGCCCAGGCCTGGCTCCGACGGCGTGCTGCCCCCCAGGTGAGCGTGGACATCTTCAAGGGCTTTCCCGACGAGGAGAGCATCGTCAACTACACGCTCAACCAGGCTTACCAGGACAACGTCACCGTGTTTGCCAGTGAGTGCCTGGTGGGCCCCGCCCTGCCCCTGCCCCGGGGTCCCCCGGCCCCCCGCACCATGGCCAAGCCCGCTCTCGCCGGGCCCCGCCCACGCCCCCGCCGCGCACCCCCAGGTGTGATCTTCCAGACGCGCAAGGACGGCTCGCTGCCACCGCACGTGCACTACAAGATCCGCCAGAACTCCAGCTTCACTGAGAAGACCAACGAGATCCGCCGCGCGTATTGGCGGCCCGGGCCCAACACGGGGGGCCGCTTCTACTTCCTCTACGGCTTCGTCTGGATCCAGGGTGAGGGGCGGCCCGGCTGCGCGCAGGGGTGGGGGCGGGGCCGGGGCCAGGGGGCAGCCCTGACTGCGCACCCCCCGCAGACATGATGGAGCGCGCCATCATCAACACCTTCGTGGGGCACGACGTGGTGGAGCCGGGCAGCTACGTGCAGATGTTCCCCTACCCCTGCTACACGCGCGACGAGTGAGTGCGGCGCCGCGGGGCCCCCACGCCCTCAGGCCCTGCCTCCTGCCCCCCATGCCCCCCATGCCCTCAGGCCCTGCCTCCTGCCCCCATGCCCCCCACGCCCTCAGGCCCTGCCTCCTGTCCCCCCATGCCCCCCATACCCTTCAGGACCCTGCCTCCTGCCCCCCATGACCCTCAGTCCCTGCCTCCTGCCCCCCCATGCCCCCACGCCCTCAGGCCCTGCCTCCTGCCCCCCGTGCCTCCTGTCCCCCTCGCCCCTCAGGTCCTGCCTCCTGCCCCCCACGCCCCTCAGGCCCCTGCCTCCTGCCCCCCCACGCCCCTCAGGCCCTGCCTCCTCCCCCCCATGCCCCCACGCCCTCAGGCCCTGCCTCCTGCCCCCCACGCCCCCCACGCCCCTCAGGCCCCTGCCTCCTGCCCCCCACGCCCCCCACGCCCCTCAGGCCCCTGCCTCCTGCCCCCCACGCCCCCCACGCCCCTCAGGCCCCTGCCTCCTGCCCCCCCACACCCCTCAGGCCCTGCCTCCTCCCCCCCATGCCCCCACGCCCTCAGGCCCTGCCTCCTGCCCCCCACGCCCCCCACGCCCCTCAGGCCCCTGCCTCCTGCCCCCCCACGCCCCTCAGGCCCTGCCTCCTCCCCCCCATGCCCCCACGCCCTCAGGCCCTGCCTCCTGCCCCCCACGCCCCCCACGCCCCTCAGGCCCCTGCCTCCTGCCCCCCCACGCCCCTCAGGCCCTGCCTCCTCCCCCCCATGCCCCCACGCCCTCAGGCCCTGCCTCCTGCCCCCCATGTCCCCCTCGCCCCTCAGGTCCTGCCTCCTGCCCCCCACACCCCCCATGCCCCTCAGGCCCCTGTCTCCTGCCCCCCACGCCCCCCACGCCCCTCAGGCCCCTGCCTCACACCCCATGCCCCCCACGCCCCTCAGGCCCCTGCCTCACACCCCATGTCCCCCTCGCCCCTCAGGTCCTGCCTCCTGCCCCCCACACCCCCCATGCCCCTCAGGCCCCTGCCTCACACCCCATGCCCCCCACGCCCCTCAGGCCCCTGCCTCACACCCCATGCCCCCACGCCCCTCAGGCCCCTGCCTCACACCCCATGCCCCCACGCACCTGCCCCCCCAGCTTCCTGTTTGTCATCGAGCACATGATGCCGCTCTGCATGGTCATCTCCTGGGTCTACTCGGTGGCCATGACGATCCAGCACATCGTGGCTGAGAAGGAGCACCGGCTCAAGGAGGTGGGAAGTGGGGGACAGCAGCAGGGCTGCAGGGAGGCGGGGCCCCAGGGGCTGGCAGCTGCCGCCTCCCTGCCAGGCTGGGGCCGGGGGCTGGGGGCGTGCGCCCCGTGCCCACCCAGCCGCCCCCGCGCCCCGCCGCAGGTGATGAAGACCATGGGCCTGGACAACGCCGTGCACTGGGTGGCCTGGTTCATCACCGGCTTCGTGCAGCTGTCCATCTCGGTGACGGCGCTCACCGCCATCCTCAAGTACGGCCAGGTGCTCATGCACAGCCACGTGCTCATCATCTGGCTCTTCCTGGCCGTCTACGCCGTGGCCACCATCATGTTCTGGTGAGCAGGGCCGCGCCCACACCACACGGGCACTCAGCCAAAGAGGCCACGGCCGGCCGCACCCAGGGGGCGGGTGCGGGCATGGGCGGGGGCGTGCCCTGCTGACGGCTGCGGCCCCCAGCTTCCTGGTGTCCGTGCTGTACTCCAAGGCCAAGCTGGCCTCGGCCTGCGGCGGCATCATCTACTTCCTGAGCTACGTGCCCTACATGTACGTGGCCATCCGTGAGGAGGTGGCGCACGACAAGATCACGGCCTTCGAGAAGTGCATCGCGGTGAGGGGCACATACGAGGGCGTGGCCGGGGCTCGCGGGCAGGCGGAGCGTCCCTCCTGCCACCTGCCCACGTCACGCTCTCTCGCAGTCCCTGATGTCCACCACGGCCTTCGGCCTGGGCTCCAAGTACTTCGCCCTGTACGAGGTGGCGGGCGTGGGCATCCAGTGGCACACCTTCAGCCAGTCGCCGGTGGAAGGGGACGACTTCAACCTGCTGCTGGCCGTCACCATGCTGATGGTGGACGCGGCCGTGTACGGTGTGCTCACGTGGTACATCGAGGCCGTGCATCCAGGTACTGGCACCCCCGGCGAGGGGTGGGGCAAGTGGTGTCCCCGGAGCCACACAGGGTGGCGCGCGTGCCCCAGGCCCGGGGTCAGCCTCGCCTGCCTTCCCCGCCCCCAGGGATGTACGGGCTGCCCCGGCCCTGGTACTTCCCGCTGCAGAAATCCTACTGGCTGGGCAGTGGGCGCGCGGAGGCGTGGGAGTGGGGCTGGCCGTGGGGGCACGGGCCCCGCCTCAGCGTCATGGAGGAGGACCAGGCCTGCGCCATGGAGAGCCGGCGCTGCGGTGAGCGGGCCCAGGGCGGAGGGCGGTGGGAGCGGGCGCCCCTCCTCCCCCGCCCCGGCCCGCTGACCCGCGTCCCTGTGCAGAGGAGACGCGCGGCATGGAGGAGGAGCCCACCCACCTGCCGCTGGTGGTGTGCGTGGACAGGCTCACCAAGATCTACAAGAACAGGAAGCTGGCCTTGGACAAGCTGAGCCTGAACCTCTACGAGAACCAGGTGGTCTCCTTCCTGGGCCACAACGGCGCGGGGAAGACCACCACCATGTGAGCGACCGGGGGCGGGGCGGGGCGGGCCGGGCCGGGCGGCCTGGCTGGCAGTGGCAGGAACCGGCTGGCCTCGCCTGCCCAGGTCCATCCTGACCGGCCTGTTCCCGCCCACCTCGGGCTCGGCCACCATCTACGGGCACGACATCCGCACGGAGATGGACGAGATCCGCAAGAACCTCGGCATGTGCCCGCAGCACAACGTGCTCTTCGACCGCCTGACGGTGGAGGAACACCTGTGGTTCTACTCGCGCCTCAAGAGCAGGGCGCAGGAGGAGATCCGCAAGGAGATGGACAAGTGGGCGGGGCCACGGGGTCCGGGGCGGGGCCGCGCAGGGAGCGGGCAAGGGGCGGGGCGGGGCTGTACTGGGAGTGGACAAGTGGGCGGGATGGGGGCGGGGCCATAGGGGAGGCGGGGCTGCGCAGGGAGCGGGCAAGGGGCGGGGCCGGGGGCGCAGACGGCGATCCGCAGGGAGACAGCAAGTGGGCGTTGGGCTGGGGCGGGGCGCGGGCAGATCTGGCACAGAGGAGCAGTGAGGGTCTCCCCCCCGCCCATGCCCAGCCCCACGCCCTGTGGCCCCCTCGCCTCTCCAGGATGATTGAAGACCTGGAGCTTTCCAACAAGCGTCACTCGCTGGTGCAGACGCTGTCCGGGGGCATGAAGCGCAAGCTCTCCGTGGCCATCGCCTTCGTGGGCGGCTCCCGCGCCATCATCCTGGACGAGCCCACGGCCGGCGTGGACCCCTACGCGCGCCGCGCCATCTGGGACCTCATCCTGAAGTACAAGCCTGGTGAGCGGGGCACGGCTGACGCTGGGGCGGCCGAGGGGCGGCCACTGCCTGCCCGGCCCACCCCCTGACCCGACCCGCACGGCGGCAGGCCGCACCATCCTCCTGTCCACCCACCACATGGACGAGGCCGACCTGCTGGGCGATCGCATCGCCATCATCTCCCACGGCAAGCTCAAGTGCTGCGGCTCCCCGCTCTTCCTCAAGGGCGCCTACGGCGACGGCTACCGCCTCACGCTGGTCAAGCGGCCCGCCGAGCCCGGGGGTCCCCAAGGTGTGCGCCGGGGCCGCCCTGTCTGCGGGGAAGGGGCGGGGCCCACCCCCGCCCCAGGGGCCCGGAAGCCCCGTCGGCCCCTGCCCACCCCTTGCCCTCCCCCGGCAGAGCCAGGCCTGGCGTCCAGCCCCCCAGGGCGCGCCCCGCTCAGCAGCTGCTTGGAGCCCCAGGTGTCGCAGTTCATCCGCAAGCACGTGGCCTCCTGCCTGCTGGTCTCCGACACCAGCACCGAGCTCTCCTATGTCCTGCCCAGCGAGGCTGCCAAAAAGGGGGCCTTCGAGCGCCTCTTCCAGGTGGGCGAGTGGGCAGGGAGGGCGGGCTGGGGGCGTGGGCACCCGCCCGCCACGCCAGGCCTCACCCGGCCCTCCTGTAGCACCTGGAGTGCAGCCTGGAGGGGCTGCACCTGAGCAGCTTCGGGCTGATGGACACAACGCTGGAGGAGGTGTTTCTCAAGGTGTCGGAGGAGGACCAGTCGCCGGAGAACAGCGAGGCGGGTGTGTGGTGGGAGGGCCCCTGCAGCCCCTCGCTAGCCCCCTCCCACAGCTGCACGGGGGCCCGGGGCTTATCGCTCCCACGTCTCTGGGTCTGGGGGCCTGGGTGACCAGGTGGGCTCAGGGATGGACCTGCAGGGCCAGGTGCGCAGGTGGGCTGCCCTGAGCCCTCCTTCCTCCTCGCCGGCCTCTGTGCCCTACAGACACGAAGGAGTCCCGGAAGGACGTGCTCGTGGGGGCCGAAGGGCCTGTGGCCGGCCAGACTCCAGCCGGCAACCTGACCCGGTGCTCAGAGCTGGCCCAGTCGCAAGTGTCCCTGCAGTCGGCGTCCTCAGTGGGTTCTGCCCGGGGCGACGAGGGCACCGGCTACGCCGAGGTGTACGGCGACTACCGCCCGCTCTTTGACAACCCGCAGGACCCCGATAACATCAGCTTGCAAGGTGGGGGCACGGCTGAGCGTGGGGGCACGGGGGTGCGCAGGGCAGCACGGGCCACCGCTCAGCCCGCCTGTCCCTGCACAGAGGCTGAAGCCGAGGCCCTCACGCGGGTCGGCCAGGGCAGCCGCAAGCTGGAAGGCTGGCGGCTCCAGATGCGCCAGCTGCACGGCCTGCTGGTGAAGCGCTTCCACTGCGCGCGCCGCAACTCCAAGGCGCTCTGCTCCCAGATCCTGCTCCCCGCCTTCTTCGTCTGCGTGGCCATGACAGTGGCCCTCTCCGTCCCCGAGATCGGTACGGCCGCTGGTCGGTGGGCTTGGGCCATCGGGGGGCTCTGAGGGTGAGCGGCCAGCCTTGCCCCGGCCCTGCTCCCTAGTGACCTGGGGACACCCTGGTCAGGGCCAGGACCCCAGGCTCAGGCCCTCTGGGTCTTTTTTTTTTTTTTTAAAGATTTATTTATTTCTCTCCCCTTCCCCCACCCCGTCCCAGTTGTCTGTTCTCTGTGTCTACTTGCTGGGTGTTCTTTGTCTGCTTCTGTTGTTGTCAGCAGCATGGGACTCTGTGTTTCTTTTTGTTGTATCATCTTGCTGCGTCAACTCTCTGTGTGTGTGGCGCCACTCCAGGGCGGGCTGGGCTTTTTTTGCACTGGGTGGCTCTCCTTATGGGGTGCACTCCTTACACGTGGGGCTCCCCTACGCGGGGGACACCCCTACGTGGCAGGGCACTCCTTGTACACATCAGCACTGCGCACAGGCCAGCTCCACACGGGTCAAGGAGGTCTGGGGTTTGAACCACGGACCTCCCATGTGGTAGGCGGACGTCCTAACCACTGGGCCAAGTCTGCTTCCCCTCTGGGTCTTGAGAAGAGGGCGCGAGGCCTGGGGGCGCCGGCTGACCCCGCTCAGCCTCCACCCCTTCCCAGGCGACCTGCCCCCTCTGGTCCTCTCGCCGTCCCAGTACCACAACTACACCCAGCCGCGCGGCAACTTCATCCCCTACGCCAACGAGGAGCGGCGGGAGGATCGGTGAGGCCCCAGGCCGGCGTGGGCGGGAGGTGGGCTGGCACCTGCCACCCCCGCTCATGGTCGTTGTCCCCCACCCCCAGCCTGCGGCTGTCGCCCGACGCCACCCCCCAGCAGCTCATGAGCACCTTCCGGCTGCCGTCGGGCGTGGGCGCCACCTGCGTGCTCAAGTCCCCCGCCAACGGCTCTCTGGGGCCCACGCTGAACCTGAGCAGCGGCGAGTCCCGGCTGCTGGCCGCCCGCTTCTTCAACGGCCTGTGCCTGGAGTCCCTCACGCAGGGGCTGCCGCTGTCCAACTTCGTGCCGCCCCCGCCCTCGCCCGCCCCGTCCGACTCCCCGGCCGCGCCCGATGAGGACCCCCTGCAGGCCTGGAACGCCTCGCTGCCGCCCACGGCCCTGTCGTGGACGTCGGCCCCCTCGCTGCCGCGCCTGGTGCGGGAGCCCGTGCGCTGCAGCTGCTCCACGCAGGGCACCGGCTTCTCGTGCCCCAGCGGCGTGGGCGGGCACCCGCCCCAGATGCGCGTCGTCACCGGCGACATCCTGACCGACATCACCGGCCACAACGTGTCTGAGTACCTGCTCTTCACCTCCGACCGCTTCCGGCTGCACCGGTGAGCTGGGGCGGGGCTGCTGCCGAGGGCGGGGCTCCGGTATCGCGCACCCGGCCTCACCGCCCTGCCCGCCCACCTGCCCAGGTATGGCGCCATCACCTTCGGCAACGTGCAGAAGTCCATCCCGGCCTCGTTTGGCGCCCGGGCCCCACCCATGGTGCGGAAGATTGCGGTGCGCAGGGCAGCCCAGGTAAGCGGCGCCGGGGCTGTGGGCTCCGTGCCGGGGCCACCTGCCGCCTGCCGTGCCCCACAGCGGCGCGGGGTCTCCTGTGCCCGCAGGTGTTCTACAACAACAAGGGCTACCACAGCATGCCCACGTACCTCAACAGCCTCAACAACGCCATCCTGCGCGCCAACCTGCCCAAGGCCAGGGGCAACCCCGCGGCCTACGGTGAGCAGGGGCGGGGACAGGCGCGGGGCGGGGTCCAGGGCAGGGGGCAGCCTGAAACTGTCCGCCGCCCGCAGGCATCACCGTCACCAACCACCCCATGAACAAGACGAGCGCCAGCCTGTCCCTGGACTACCTGTACGTGCGGCTGGGGGACACGGGCGGCGGGGGGCGGCCCGGGGCGGCTGTGGCCGGCCGGGCGCAGGGCTGAGGGCTGCCTCGCCCCCAGGCTGCAGGGCACGGACGTGGTCATCGCCATCTTCATCATCGTGGCCATGTCGTTCGTGCCGGCCAGCTTCGTGGTCTTCCTGGTGGCCGAGAAGGCCTCCAAGGCCAAGCACCTGCAGTTCGTCAGCGGCTGCAGCCCCGTCATCTACTGGCTGGCCAACTACGTGTGGGACATGGTGCGCCCCCGCCCGGGCCACGCCCCTGCGCCCGCGCCCCCCGCCCGCGCCCGCCCGCGGCCCCCTGCCCAGCCCGGCCAGCCCCTCCCTCCCGCTCTTGCAGCTCAACTACCTGGTCCCGGCCACCTGCTGCGTCATCATCCTCTTCGTGTTCGACCTGCCGGCCTACACGTCGCCCACCAACTTCCCCGCCGTGCTCTCGCTCTTCCTGCTCTATGGGTACGGCCGGGCGGCGGCGGGGCACGGGGGCGGGCGCGGGGCGGGGGACAGCCAGTGACTGCCGCCCGCCCCCAGGTGGTCCATCACCCCCATCATGTACCCGGCCTCCTTCTGGTTCGACGTCCCCAGCTCGGCCTACGTGTTCCTCATCGTCATCAACCTCTTCATCGGCATCACGGCCACCGTGGCCACCTTCCTGCTGCAGCTCTTCGAGCACGACAAGGTGGCGGGCGGGCGGGGCCCGGCGGGGGCGGGGGCGCAGGGGGCGGGGCGGGGGCGACGGGGCCGTGTCGCCGTGCCGCCCCGCAGGACCTGAAGGTGGTCAACAGCTACCTGAAGAGCTGCTTCCTCATCTTCCCCAACTACAACCTGGGCCACGGGCTCATGGAGATGGCGTACAACGAGTACATCAACGAGTACTACGCCAAGATCGGTGGGCGCGGCGCCCGGGCGGGCCGCGGCGGCGGGGAGGGGGGGGCGTGCAGCGGGGGTTGGGCGGCCGGGCACCCCTGGCCCGGGCCCTGAGCCGGCTGCCGCCCCACAGGCCAGCTGGACAAGATGAAGTCGCCGTTCGAGTGGGACATCGTGACGCGCGGGCTGGTGGCCATGACCGTGGAGGGCTTTGTCGGTTTCTTCCTCACCATCATGTGCCAGTACAACTTCCTGCGGCAGCCACAGTGAGTGGGGCGCGGGGGCGGCGGGAGGGGCAGCGGGGCGCGCAGCCGCGGGGTGCTGCCACCCTGCTCCCCCAGGCGCATGCCGGTGTCCACCAAACCCGTGGAGGATGACGTGGACGTGGCCAGCGAGCGGCAGCGGGTCCTGCGGGGGGATGCGGACAACGACATGGTCAAGATCGAGAATCTGACCAAGGTGGGTTGGCAGGAGGAGGCGGGAGCATGGGGCCCCGGAGGGTGGGGAGCAGGGCCCAGGGCGGGGAACCGGGCCCAGGGGGTGTGGCGTGGGGGGCGGGCCCAGGCGCCCGGCTGCGCGGCTGAGGGGCAGGCGCCCTGGCCCAGGTGTACAAGTCGCGGAAGATCGGCCGCATCCTGGCGGTGGACCGCCTGTGCCTGGGCGTGCGGCCCGGCGAGTGCTTCGGGCTCCTGGGCGTCAACGGGGCGGGCAAGACCAGCACCTTCAAGATGCTGACGGGCGACGAGAGCACGACGGGGGGCGAGGCCTTCATCAACGGGCACAGGTGGGCAGGCGCGTGGGGCGTGGGTGGCTCCGAGGGGCCGCGTCCCCCGCGTGCTGGTGACGGCCGCCGCTCCCCAGCGTGCTCAAGGAGCTGCTCCAGGTGCAGCAGAGCCTCGGCTACTGCCCGCAGTTCGACGCGCTCTTCGACGAGCTCACGGCGCAGGAGCACCTGCAGCTGTACACGCGGCTGCGCGGCATCCCCTGGAAGGACGAGGGGCGGGTGAGGGCCGAGTGCTGGGCAGGGCCAGGCGGGGCCGGGCAGGGCCTGGAGGTTGTGGACCTGGGGCGGGGCCTGGGTGCTGGGTGGGGCATGGGCGGAGCCTGGAGGTTGTGGACCTGGGGTGGGGCCTGGGTGCTGGGCGGGGCCTGGAGGTGTGTGGGCCTGGGGGTGGGGCCTTGGTGCTGGGCGGGGCCTGGGTGTTGGGCGGGGCCTGGAGGTGTGTGGGCCTGGGGGTGGAGCCTTGGTGCTGGGTGGGGCCTGGAAGCATGTGGGCCTGGGGGCGTGGCCTGGGCCCTGGGTGGGGCCTGGAGGTGTGTGGAACTGGGGGCGGGGTCTGGGCACTGGGCGGGGCCTGGGCGGGGCCTGGAGATGCAGGGTCTGGGGCAGTATGAATTTTAAGGGGGGCCTGGGGGGTGTGAGGTCTGGGCGCTGGGCGGGACTTGGAGATGTGTGGGACCTGGGTGCTGGGTGGGGCCTGTGTGGGTGAGGATCTGGGGGCAGGGCCCGGGTGCTGGGCAGGGCCTGGGGCAGCGTGGGATCTGGTGGGGGGTGGGGGCTGGGGCTGGGCGGGGCCTCAGGTGTGTGTGCTATGGGGCCATCGCCTGGTGCTGGATGGGGCCCAGGGAGGCGCCTGGTAGGGCCGGGGTGTGTGGGGGTCTGTGGGCGGGGCCCAGACAGGGCCTGAGCAAAGCCTGGGGGTGTGAGGGTCCTGGGGGTGGGGCCTGGGTGCTGGACTGGGCTTGGCACCTTGACACAATGTGGGATCTGGGGCCTGGGCCTGGGAGCTGCGGCCTGGGCGGGGCCTGGAGGTGTGTGGGATCTGGGGGCGGGGCCTGGGGGCGGGGCCCGGACCCGGAGCCCTCTCTGTCCCGCAGGTGGTGCGGTGGGCGCTGGAGAAGCTGGAGCTGACCAAGTACGCCGACACTCCAGCCGGCACATACAGCGGCGGCAACAAGCGGAAGCTGTCCACGGCCATCGCCCTCATCGGGTACCCTGCCTTCATCTTCCTGGTGAGTCCCCGGGCCGGGGGTGCGAGGCCGGGCGGGGGAGGGGGTGGAGCCGCTAAGGCTGCTGTCCACCGCCAGGACGAGCCCACCACGGGCATGGACCCCAAGGCCCGCCGCTTTCTCTGGAACCTCATCCTCGACCTCATCAAGACCGGGCGCTCCGTGGTGCTGACGTCGCACAGGTGCGGCCGCCCCCACCCCCTTCCCGCGGCGCCCCGGGCCCGCGCGGTGCCAGCCTCTCCCCTCTGCCCGCAGCATGGAGGAGTGCGAGGCGCTGTGCACGCGCCTGGCCATCATGGTCAACGGGCGCCTCCGCTGCCTGGGCAGCATCCAGCACCTGAAGAACAGGTGAGCCCGGGGGCGCCGGGCACGCCGGGCGTGGGGCTGCGGGCTGCCGGGGCTCCCGCCCGGGAGGTTTGGGGATCCCCGGGCATGGACGTGTTCCGCCAGGTTTGGAGACGGCTACATGATCACTGTGCGCACCAAGGGCAGCCAGAACGTGAAGGACGTGGTGCGCTTCTTCAACCGCAACTTCCCGGAGGCGGTGCTCAAGGTGGGCGTGGTGTGGCTGGGTGGAGGCGTGGCCACGGGTGGGGCGGGGCGTGGGGCGGGGCCTGCGAGGCCGTGACCTCCGCGTCCCCGCAGGAGCGGCACCACACCAAGGTGCAGTACCAGCTCAAGTCGGAGCACGTGTCCCTGGCCCAGGTGTTCAGTAAGATGGAGCAGGTGGTGGGCGTGCTGGGCATCGAGGACTACTCGGTCAGCCAGACCACCCTGGACAACGTGAGTGCCACCGGTCTTGGCCCCCACCCCTGCCCGGCCCCGCCCGCCCACCTGGCCGCGCCCTGCCCCTCCCCAGGTGTTCGTGAACTTTGCCAAGAAGCAGAGCGACAACCTGGAGCAGCAGGAGACCGAGCCCCCCTCGGCCCTGCAGTCCCCGCTGGGCCGCCTGCTCAGCCTGTTCCGGCCGCGGCCCACCCCCACGGAGCTCCGCGCCCTCGTGGTGGATGAGCCCGAGGAGCTGGACACGGAGGACGAGGGTCTCATCAGCTTCGAGGAGGAGCGGGTGAGGGGGCTGGCGGGGCGGCCTCGGGGGCTCAGCCTGGGTGGAGGGGCAGCTGGCCATGGCGATGCATCTCGGGGGCAGACAGGGACCCGCACGGAGGCCCCTGGGCACGGGGGCTGGAGTGGAGCTGGGAAGGAAAGCTGGAGACGGGCCGAAGAGACGGACTGTGGCAGCGCCCAGAGCTCCTGGGGAACAGCGGGCGGCACAGGCGGAGCCGGGCAGGGGTACGGGAGCAGAGGGAGGAGCCCGCCGCGGCCCCCCGGCCTGGGCAGAGCGGGCGTGGGGGCCACCAGGCACCGGGTGGGTGTGGGGGGGAGGCCGCCACCCCAGACCGGGCCTGCCTGCCGCCCCCAGGCCCAGCTTTCCTTCAACACGGACACGCTCTGCTGACCGCCGGGAGCTGGTTCAGACGTGGCGGGGGACAGCCGGGTGGTGGCTGAGGCCCCATCCCCAAGCCCTCCGAGCCCACCCCCTGGGTCCTGGAGTGGGGGTCCAGGACCGATGGCTTCAGTCCCTCCTGCGCCCACTACCCCATCCCCAGCCCTGTGATCACTGCGGCCGCCCACCCCCAACTGTGCCAAAGGCTGGCCCGGCCACCGGGCCGCACCCTCACCCCGCTTTGCCTTAAAGCCTTGGGGCGGCCCAGCCCCCCGGCCCTGCTTCTGCCCAGTTCTGCCCACCACCACGGGGTCAGACCTGGGCCCCACCGCCCGTGCTGGGCATCTCCGCCTTCTCCCACCACGGCCGAGCCCGGCCTCCCCGTACGTGGACGCTGGCGGGCTGCCTGGCTGGGCCCGCTGCCGCGGAGCGGAAAGCACAGGTCGTAGTACCTATTTATTTTGCTTTAGGGCAGGCAAGGGCCGGGGCAGACAGAATGGAGGAGCTGGCCCTGCCGACCAGGCCAGGGCCAGCCCTCCCTGTCCGTTCAGCTCCCGTCCACTCTCCCATCCGGCTTAGCCCCTGCTGCCCCCGCTGGGAGCCTGGCCTGTACATAGCGCACAGATGTTTGTTTTAAATAAAAACAACAGCCAAACCTGCCCTAGCTGTGTGTGAGGTAGCCCCACGGGCTGTGCCAAAGCCACCCGGCTTCTGGCTTCACCCCCCGGGCACATCTGGACCAGGGCCCAGGTGCAGGGAGGGGGCAGCTGGGCAGTTGGCAGTGCTGGTGGGTGACCGAGGCCATGGGCCTCTTCCCTCCCCTTCTCCCCACTCCCCACACCTGGGCTCCCTGGGTGCCGGGGTCTCACGCCAATGAGGGTGGGCTTTGGGGCAGGTCTGAGTGGGGTTCACAGCGGGTCTAGCAAGTGGCCAAGGCCCCCAGGAGGCTGGGGTGTGGGCATGGGCGAGGCTGACAAAAGCTGGGCTGGCATGGGCTGGGGTGGTGGCTTCCATCTGGGCCACGCGAGCTTGGGGTCCTGTGGACGTCCGGCTGTGGCCGCCACGTTCTGGGGTTGCTGAGAGGCTGTGCCCAGAGGGCGATGCTGGGGGCCGTTGGGATTCACGCCGTCTCTGGGGCCTGGGGACAGCGGGTGCCCAGTGTGGTGAGAACCACGGGGTTTGAGGTCAGCCTCGCGGGAGAGGCAGGCCCCCCCGGGTGGGGCTCAGGGCTCGGGGACCCAGTCCCACCAGCCCCAAGAGCGAGCCCCGCCAGCAGGAAGACCCCAGGCTCCGGGGGTGCGCAGCCTGGCTGGCGTCCAGGTGGCCCCCTCAGCCGGCCCTGGCAAGGCCCCCGCCCCGCCACGGACCCTGCGAAGAAATGACCAGCTGTGCTAGCTTGAGCCGCTCGACTTCTGATCTGTAACGTGGGAGTCGAAACTGATCCATCACTGCAACTTTTTATTTTAAAGCCTCAGAGAAGCTGCAGGGGCCATACCGTCCACAGCGTGGACCCAGATTCGCCGGCCGCTAAAACCCTCCCTGGTTGCTTTCCCTTGCCCTCTCTCTGCACACCTTTCTTTGTGCTGACCCATTTTAAAGTGAACAGAAAACCGAGGCCCCTCCAGCCGCTCTCCCCCAAGAACAAGGGCTGAGCGAGCACACGCTGTGCCCCGGCACACAGGCCAGGTTTTCTTGCAGTCCCCTCCCCACCCAGGACCCTGTGGCCTCCCCGAAGCCACTGCCTCACTCACCCTGCTGTCCTGCAGGAGGCGTGGGGACGATGGCTCCAGCTGCATCAGGATCGGATGCTGTCCTCGTGGCCAGATGCAGCTTTGGGCCGGGATGCCATGGGGTCCTTCATGGGCATGCCAGGTCACGCGCGGTGCCGGTCGTCCAGTGCTGGCCGTGTTGGGTGGGATTGCGTGGCTCGGGGCGGCGCCAGCTCTGCTCCATGAGGGAGCCTTTCTCCCCTTGGGGCAGCAAGCCGTCTTGGGTGATGCTTTGGCCACGGAATGTTCTGGCACCCAGTGGTTTTGGCCCACAGGTGCCACAGAATGGTGATTCCCAATCATTTAATTCTTTCTGCTTTCATTAGCTGGCATTTTTCTGGCACAAAGAACTGCTCCCCTTTTAAAATGTCACCATGCACTCGTGCTTTCTTCCTTCAATGAATCTTAAAATTCATTAGGTCACTTTCGAGCACTGAAATGGCCCCGGATTTGGCCAACAGAACCCCTGCAAGGTGCCTTTCATGTGCTTGCGACTCGTTCCAACCTTTTTTTTGAGTACTTCCTTATTTCTTGTTACAAGATTTCCGGGCACACTCCACCCTCTCCCCCTGAAATCAGCCACTTCTCTGAGGAGCCCTGTCCCCTCAGCAGGGAGTGGGTACTGGGCCTTGCTCCCAGCGTGCCGGGCTTTCTCTTCGGACCATAGTGGTTACAGTCGTTGATGGGAGGGGTCCGCAGAGAGGGGTCCTTCCGGAGAGAGCATTTCGCCAACACAGCGACAAGCCCTGGCGCCTCGGGCAGAGGCCTGGGGGGGAACAACGAGCAGACACAGAGGCCGAGGGCCCCTCAGGTGGTCTGTGGACCTGGGGGAGGCGAGGCCCCTGCAGGCTGGGCGGGTGCGGGTTGCTGAGGGAGAGGTTTGGCACCAACAGCCATAGCCTCGGCAGGCCACGCGTGCGCTTAAGGTTGGATTTCTTTAAGGCGCTATGAAAATATGGTAGAATGGCTAAAGAGTAAAGTTAAATTTCTGTTTCTCCTGGAGGTAATCACGAGATTTCCTGAGTCCTTTTTTCAGACATATACAAGTGAATATTCAGAGTGATAGTCCACGGGGTGGAACAGTGCCCCCACATCCCTGCCCACCGGGACCGTGGACGTGGCCTTTACTGGAAATAGGATCTTTGCAGATGGGCTTAGCTGAGAGAAGGTCAGGCAGAATGAGGCAGGGCCCCAAGGGCAGCAGGAGTCCTTACAGGGAGGGCACGGGCACGGAAGCACTAGGAGCCTCAGCTTCTCCTGTTTGCCTTCCCCCCACTTGTCTAAGCCACGAGCCTCACAGGCATGCGGACTACCTCTGTCCTCTTTATGGTTGCACCAGGTCTTTCTACCGAGAGATCCCGGCCACCGGGCCTTTGTGCTCTTAGCGCAGGCCACTGAGCAGCACAGTGGCTCTCTTAGCGGGGAGCCTCTAGATCCTGGGCACAGGTGCAGCCTGGGGCCAGGTGCTCCCAGCTCCCCTACGCACATTTCCAGATTTCTGCCAGTTAGACCCATAGAGCCTATCTTCTATTAAAACATCTCCCCATATAGTTTGTTGTTTCGTATTTCCTTTTTTTCTGAAACACCTGCTCATGTCATTTTCAATTTCTTTTACCAAGACTGAGAATTTTTTTTTTAAATTTGTTTTTAAATAAAAAGATATATACACTAAGGACATCTGGTGGGCACGTGCAGGTGCAAGGAGCCCAGGCAGCCTCTGCAGGGTGGCAGTTTGTTTGCCAGGGAGACGGGAAACCAGTGCGGAAGCAAATGAGCGGAAACCGAGGTGCCAGGGACGGCCTTGAAGGGCGCGGGCGAGCGGGACCCCAAACACGTGTGACCATGCGGCGAGGCAGCCTCGGGTCCTCGGTCCGGCGACAGGGGCCCCTGGTCGCAACCGAGGCTTTGGCAAAAAGGCGGGGCGGGCGCGCGCAGGCGTCGGGGAGCCGGGGCCACCGCGGCCGCCCCGTCGGGGCCAGCCTGGGGCGGCGCGAGCGGGCAGCGCCAGGCAGTCCCGCGCTTGGCCGCCAGGTGGCAGCCGAGGCCCGGAGCTGCCCCCGCCCCCAGCACGCGGCGGGCGCCCCAGGAGGGGCGGGTGCCGGGGCGGGTCCGGGTCGAGGGTTCCTCGAGCCCCCGGGGAGGCCCGGGGTCGGGGTGGGAACCGGCTCGCCCGGCTTCCCGACCCTCCGCGCCCTGCTCTGCCCCGCGGGGCCCCTTTCCAATAGGTTAAGTGGAGAAAGGTGAGCCTGTTTCGCGCCTGCGCAGGGGGCGCGGCAGTGCCGGGGTCGCGGGGAAGCGCGGGGGCCAGGCCTCCGTCCCGCCCGCGGGCACGTCTGGAATGTGGCCCAGCCCTGAGCCTCGAGGGCCGGGGAGGGCGGGGACCGGCCTGACGGGGCAGGCCGGCTGCAAGGGCACCCTCCCTTCCCGGGTAATGCCCCGATCCTGCAAATAGGGAAACTGAGGCAGAAGCTCGGTTGGTCGTGCCTTCCCCCTCTCCCAATAAAGGCACCCTGATTTTCTGGGCTGGGGACCCTGAGAGTGGGGGTTCGCTGCAGGGAAGGGCCCTGGGGGCTGCCCCTGACCTCCGGCTGGGCCCCCCAGTCTGCCCCCGCCTCCCGCCTCGCAGTCCACTCCTCCCGGCTCCCTGCGCCCAGGCCCGCCCAGGAGCGCGGCGCGCTCAGCCTGCGCGGGGCTGCCTCGCTCTCCGGTTCCCCCACGTCACGCCCACGGGCCCCGACAGCCGCCGGCGCCCCACGAAGTCCCGCGGCCGGCCCGCGCGGGCCCTCCTCCACCGCCCGCGCCTCCGCACCAGGGGGCCCCAAGGGGCGGGCCCGCGCCCGGGAGGGCGGGGCGGCCAGGCAGCCTTAAAGCGCCCAGGCCCCGCCCAAGCCGGCGCCGCGCTCAGCCTCGCTCAGCCTCGCTCAGCCGGCACCATGGCCGAGACCGCCAAGCTCCAGCTGTTCGTCAAGGTGCTGGCGCGGGTGGGGGCGCGGCGCGCCTCTGCGGGGCCGGGCTTTCTGGGGCGGGATGAGAGGGGTCTCTGGGCAGTAGCCAAGCCCCCGTTCCCCTGCGGTGGGCTCTGGGACCTCCTGCAGGCACCGGAGGCTGAGCAGAGTGGGGGCAGCTTGGGCAAGGAAGCCCCTGGGAGTCAGGCTCCAAGGGAGGGGGCCCCAGCTCAGCTCTGAGGGAAAAGGCCAGGTGGGGAGGCGCCGAGGAAACGGCCTGGGCATTGGGGGTCAGTGTGTGGGGGGAGGCGCTGGCCCAGGCGGCCCCCCTTGGCCCTCAGGTGGGTGCCCAGGTGTGTCGACCTGCCTGTGCGGGGGCTGCCGGTCGCTGGACCCCGCCCGCCCTGATGCGCTGGGGAGCCAGTGCGGTGCCAGCCACGGAGCCCAGTTTCGCGGAGTGAATCACCGAGGAACCAGCTCGCCGGGCCCACCCCGTCGCCGCGGCCTGCCTGCTGGGCCGTGAGCCCAGGCGCCTGGCCTCTGCCCCGGCTCCGAGGGCGGAGGGCCCTGGGCGCGGCCCCGCCCCCCGCAGCGCTGCGCCCCTCCACTGCTCGGCCCATGTCGAGGGCCCTCGCCGCCCTCCTGGGCAGCCCAGGCCGGCCGGGCAGGGGCGAGCTCCTGCTCCATCCGGCGGCCTGACACCGCCTGCCCGCCCACCCCCAGGCCAGCGAGGACGGGGAGAGCGTGGGGCACTGTCCCTCCTGCCAGCGCCTCTTCATGATCCTGCTGCTCAAGGGCGTGCCCTTCACCCTGACCACCGTGGACATGCGGAGGTGAGCCTGGACACCCCCCAACGGCACCCCCGGCCTGTGAGCCCCCCCAGTGCCCCCACCGCTTGCCTCGCACTCACAGGTCCCCCGACGTGCTGAAGGACTTTGCCCCCGGTTCGCAGCTGCCCATCCTGCTGTACCACGGGGAGGCCAAGACGGACACGCTGCAGATAGAAGAGTTCCTGGAGGAGACCCTGGGGCCCCCCGAGTGAGGGTGCAGGGCTCAGGGATGAGTGGGAGCGGGTGCATGGAGGAGGCCCTGACAGGGTGGGCGGCCCCCCAAGAACCTAACAGATGCTCCCCACGCCTGCAGGTTCCCCAGCCTGGCGCCCCGCTACAGGGCGTCCTCAACAGCGGGCAATGACGTCTTCCACCGGTTCTCTGCTTTCATCAAGAACCCGGCGCCCACGCAGGACGATGGTGAGGCAACGGGGTGGGCTGGGAGGGCGCTCCCCGGCGGGTCCTCACCGCAACCCCCCCCACCACAGCCCTGTACCAGCTCCTGCTGCGTGCCCTCGCCAAACTGGACGGCTACCTGCGCACGCCCCTGGAGCACGAGCTGGCGCGGGAACCGCAGCTGCGCGAGTCACGCCGCCGCTTCCTGGACGGCGACCAGCTCACGCTGGCCGACTGCGGCCTGCTGCCCAAGCTGCACATCGTCGATGTGAGTCGGGGGCGCGGGGTGGCGGGCCAGGGACCACGGCGAGGCGGCGTGAGGCCCTGACCCGCGCCCCTTGCCCGCAGACGGTGTGCGCGCAGTTCCGCCAGGCGCCCATCCCTGCCGAGCTGCGCGGCGTGCGCCGCTACCTGGACGGCGCGCTGCAGGAGAAGGAGTTCAAGTACACGTGTCCGCACAGCGCCGAGATCCTGGCGGCCTATCGGCCGGCCGTGCACCCCCGCTAGCCACCCCCCACCTACAGAAGCGCTTCTGCTCCGTGTGCTGTGATCGGGAACAGAGGCCCCGCCGGGATTGCTGCCCTACCCCCACGCTCAGCTCGCAGTGACCTCACAGAAAAAGGACAGGAGAGAGCTGGCCGGGGGCAGCCCACCACCCACGGAGCAAGGCCCAGGCCCCGGCCTCCTGCAGTTGCGCCTGTGACAGGAATCCCAAGGACAGGACTGGGCTCCCAAACCAGTCGGGCCAGGGTGGGGCAGGAGGGCTGAAGAGGGTGGGGAGCCGAGGCGGGGACCTGGAGACCTGGGCACGGGGGCTCAAACATGTAACTGCACGGGACCTACTGTGTGCATCTGAGTGCGTGTGGGGTCTGCGTGCCGTGGCTCTGCCTGGGGGGGGGCGCGGGATGGGGTTTTACCTCCTTGAGCCCCGGCCCTGCGAGCACGGCCCCCTCGGGTCCTGGGCTGGAGGGCAGGGGAGCTGGACGGTCTGGGAAAGCAGACGCATGCCCAGCCAGACCCCGCGGAGTCTCCCCCCAGGGGCAGGGAGCCTGGGGCTGCGCTGCACCCCACCCAGGAGCTCAGGTCCCAGGGGGCCAAGCCCTCCCTCCCCCAGGCCAGCCCTCAGGAACGAGCCTGGTCCAGCCCTGAGTGTGTTTATTTGCCAGGGAGGGGTTTGAGGAGCAGCAGGAGGGGGGCGGGGGTGGGGCCTCGGGGTACCCCCTCCCCTCCCAGGCTCATTCCTGGTGGTGTCACACCTCCTGCACAGCCTTCAGGAGTCCTCGAAGTCCACGCCTCTGGCAGGTTTCTTACTGGGGACAGAGGAGAGGGTGCCCAGTGAGGGCCTGGGGCCTGGGCGTGGGCGGGAGGGTGGGCAGGGCAGTACCTCTTGAAGCCGGGGTTGATGAGCGACTCTCCAGGACACGGCCTCCTGGCTCCGGGTCCAGGGCTGCCTCTTGGAGGATCTGGGTCTGGGGGAAACAGGATGGGAAAGGATTGAGGGTCCTGCCCTGAACCTAGCAGCACCCCCAGTCTCAGCCGCACCTGCACGTGGAAAGCTCCTCTCTGGACCGTGAGGCTCAGGATGGGCTTGTTCTGGGGAAACTGAGTCACGGGCTGGCGTGGGGGGGGGGGGCACCTTACCTGGTAAAAAGAGCTGGGGCCCTGCTGGCCGGGGGCTCTTCCTGGGGCTGGCAGCGGTCTCCATCGTGGCTGGACAAGAAAGCCAGTGGGTGTCCGGCTCGGCACCAGGAAAGGGGGCATGGGCAGGGAGTCCCCGGCTTAGGCGTGGGGTACCCATCCCCACCCTACCTGCCAGCTGCCGCTCCAGCCTGCACACGTGCTCGGCCAGGCCCAGCGTGAGTGCCTGCAACCTAGGGGCTGCCTCTGGACTCGGCACCTTTGAGAGGTCAACGGTCAGGGCCGAGGGACCCCCAGAAAGGGCCAGGGATACTCTGTCCTCCTGAAGCGTCAGGGTCACAGCGTCCTGCTCGCAGGCTGTTCTGGGAAAGGAAGGGTGCTGAGAGCTGTGGCCAGGGCCACCTGCTCCCCCCGCCCCCCCACCCCCATCGTCCAGAGTACGGCCTCACCTGAGCCGGTGGATGATGTCCTCGGCAGCACTCAGGCCAAAATGGGCTTTCTGCAGGGCACAGGGGCTGGTCACCAGCTGCCTGGGACCCTGGACTCACAGGGCACCACCCCCAACCTGCCCGACCTCAGAGCCACTTGGGACCCCTGACGCTGCTGGGGCCTCCAGAGCCTGGAAGAATGTCCAGATGGGAAAGACCCCAGATTTGCCTGATGTGAGCGCCACCTGAACTACAGCTACCGCAGACGGGTGTGGGGGGGGGGGGGAGTCCTGTGCCCAGACCACTCTCGGGAATCCCAGACCCCCTTCTCCCCAAAGGCATGGGCGCTGCGGGATCCCAGGCCCGCCCTGACGTTCCCGCTACCCACAAGGGCCGCAAGGCTGTCCGGCGTGTAGCAGGTGCTCCAAAGCTCCGCGGCGTCGGTCACCCTGGGCAGGAGGGGGCGTCAGGCGCGAGCGGCAGCAGGACCTTCAGGAACCCCGCGTCCCCGCGAGCCGCCCCCGCCACTCACTGGAGGTTGAAGCCGCCCCCGTCCCCGCTGCCCTCCCCCTCGCAGTAGCACACGAAGCGGGGGCGCCCGGGGCCCGCCGGCAGCGTGCAGAGGGGCGGCAGCAGCGGCGGCGGCACCATGGCATCCCGCAGCGGAGGGGCGCGGAGGGGCCTGCGGGAGCCGGGCAGAGGCGGAGCCTGCTGCGGGGCTCCGGGCGCCTGCGCGCGGGCGCTTCCGGAGTCGGGCTTCGGGCGCCTGCGCAGAGAGGAGACTAGCCGCGGGCGGGGCTTCCAGAGCCCAGGGGGGCGGCGCCTTCGGCGGATGGGCGGGTTTGGGCGGGGACTGGCTGTGGGGCGGGGCCTCCGGCGGGGCGGGGCCTAGGCTGGTTTTGGGTCTTCCGGCGCCTGCGCAGGGTGGGGCTCGGGGCTCCCCGGGGCCGGGGTCGCGCCTGGGCGGGGCCTCCGGAGCCGGGAGGGGCGGAACCTGCGCCGATGGGCGGGGCGGGGCTCCCAAACACGAAAAGAAATCGGCAAAACCTAAATATGGGCCGTGTTTACGTGGGTATCTACAAAACGCTGTCCACAGCCCACAGCAATCGGCTTTTCCTAGGTAGTGAGCAATTCTATCAGCGTGGGGTCCGCGTTGGTAGGGGGGCGCGATGTGGGCGGGGCCTCCAGCTCCGAGGAGGTGAGGGGCTGGGGAGGGCGGAGGGAGGACGGGCCAGCGTCCGCCCCACGACACGGAGCCCGCGGAAGGGCAGCCGCAGACAGGAGCGAGCGGACGGGGAGGGAGGAGGGCAGCCCGGAGCTGGGGTCAGAGGTCAGGGGAAGACGGCGTTCCCAGAGCGGGGAGACGGCTGTCCCCCGTGCCCCCACCTCCAGGTGGGGGAGGCTGAGCAGGGGCTGCGCTGGGGCCGTGGTGGGGCAGGAGCTCAGGGGCACCGCGACCTGTGCTGGCCTGGGGGGTGGGAGTCCCACCCGCTCGCCGGAGTCGGGGGGGCCACGTCACCTGCTTCACCAGTGACGGAGTGGCAGTGCCAGCACGACCTGCCGGCGCCTGCGGCTAATCGGGCTTGGAGCAGAGCTGCCAATCCACAGTGTGGGAAATGTGCTTTCTTCGTGCAGGCAGGCAAGTGGCGGCTAATTTGTCATCGCGGCAGTGCTAGGCCCGAAGGGTGTGAAAGGGGGTGCTGGGGAGGCTGAGGGGGGCTCCGGCGGTGAGGAAGCAGAGGCAGGAGCGTTCACGGCCCCTCCTCCAACGGGTGGTAATTCCCCCTGCATGGGCCAGGCTAGTTGTCTACTGCTGCGTCACAGCCACCCCAGATGGGGTGGGGGGTTGGAGCAGGCCCTGCCCCGGTAGCTGACCAGGATCCTCGAGGGCTCTGCCGAGGTGGGGCCGGGCTGGGCCGGGAAGGCCTTCGCCCGTGAGCCTGGACTTCGGAGAAGCACAGGAAACTTGGACACGGTCTGTGAGTAGACGCCAGAGAGGAGCGGGCTCGCCACGCGACGGCGCAGACGGAGCCACGCCTAGCCCGAGACAGAGGCAGCGCACCGGGGCCTGGCGCGACCTTGCCGCGGGCTCCTCACGTCCAGAGCTGAGACAGTAGATTCCGTCGTGCGAGCCGAGTGGACTCGGCGCAGCCCTGGAAGACGCGGGCATGCATCGTCGGCCGTTGATCTTGGTCCCGTTTGGGCTGGGTGCTGGGCTGGCTTGGTGCTGGGCGTGGCCGGCCTGGCTGGGGCGGCCGGTGCCGGCAGGTAGTGCTGACCCGGGGTGGCTGGAATGAGGGGCGGGCATCCCAGGAGAAAACACCAGCTGGAGCCGGGTCGCTGGGTCGCATCTGCTTCTTAGAACAAGTCCCTAAGTCAGCGGCCCGTTTTCAAAAGAAGGGGGTTAGACCCTCCAGGAGGGGTGACCCAAAATGTGTGGTCCACATGAACCTTCTGATCCTTCCCAGCAAAGAGGACGGGGACGTATCCGAAGTGCAGCGGAGATTTCTAAGTTGTAAGGAAGTACTACACACAACTTGACAATAGATTTGCTGATCCTTATGAAATGGATGGTTTTCTGGGAAACCTGAATAGGTGTAGAAGGAACTGGAAAGGGAGTCAAATACTTACTGCCCTGAAGCTTCATTTACAGTAGTATCAAAAATATGATATACTAGGGATAAATCTGCGCTGCAAACTACTGTACACCACAGGAGAAATTAAATAACACCTAAATGAATGGGGAGATAGGCTGCGTTCATGAGTTGGAAAAACTTAGCATTGTTAAGATGCCAGTTCTCCCCCAAAGTGAGCTATAGATTCAGTGAAATTCCCGTGGGGCTTTGTTAATTGACAAACCAGTTCTAAAATTTACATGGAAATGCAAAGGGTGGAAAGAGTTGAAACAACCCTGGAAAAGAGCAACAAAGATGGCCAGGTCACGTTAGCATTTCAAGTTTAGAAAAGTACAGCAGTTAAGCAGAGCAGGTGTAGCTCAGTGGTTAAGCACCTGCTTCACATGTACAGGTGCTGGGTTCAATCCCTGGTACCTGCTTTAAAAAAAAGTACAGCAGTCAGGACAGGGTGATGCTGGCTGAAGACATTCACACGAACCAATGGACCAGAAGAGAGAGTTCAGAGACGGGCCCCACATGAACGGACATCTGGCTTTGGCAAAGGGCGATTCGGCAGGGAAAGCAGGCACAGAGAGCACACAACGAACAGACACAGCGAGTGCAACCACGGGGGTGGGGGAGAAGTAAATAAATCTCTAAACAAACCGAAACAAACACCTTTGCTCCACACCTCACACCACAGGCAAAAATGGACTCAAGTGGGTCACGGGGTCTCCACCAAAAGCACGGTCCATAAAAGAAAAAAATCGATAAATTGGACTTCATCCAAATTAAAAGCTTCTGCTTGTTGACACATGCCTTTAGGAGAATAAAAAGACAAGCCGCTGAGAGAAAAAACAAGGTGGAGAGGGAATATTTGCAGATCACATAGCCGCTAAAGAATTTCCAGAACAGATCAAAACTCAACCATAAGGAAACAAACACCCAGTTAAAATGGACCCAAGGGGAACGGCCATGTCAGCAAAGAGCAGCTATGGATGGCCGATAAGCACTTGAAAACGGCACGGTGTCCCTGGCCATGGGGAGACGCACACCAAACCACAGCAGGATGGCTCTGGGTGGTGGGGACGGGAAGGTCCTGCCAAGTGGAGGCTTAAACCTGAGGCGACGGCAAGACGTCCACGCCCATCGCCACACTGTGACCGTGGACGGGTCCTTCGCCACAGATGAACTCACGGAGGACAGTAAGCGGTGGGCGCGGCAAGAGGAGCCACCAGCGGCAGCGGGAAGGCTCTGAAGCTGGACCCGGATCTGCAGCATGGTGGCGGCTCACAGGCTGTCCTCGAAGAGTCCAGTGGCTCGATGTCAGGGCCGCCAAGGCTCAGGATGGACACTCTCCCCCGGTTTGCGGCTCCTCTGCTTTTCTTTCTCCACCCCCAATTTCTCTTTCCTTTCTTTCCAACAAACGCCATCACAGAAGCAGGAAGGCCACCCTGCGAGCGAGCAGTGGACCTTCTCTATTACACAGCGAGAGAGAAACGGAGTCCAAAGGGACCCAGGAGAGCAGAGGAACCTTCCTGAAGTGTGTGGCATTATCAGGATTCTCTAGAGGCAGAAGCAACAGGAGAGACCTGTCAATAGTGTGAGATTTTACGAGTCTCACGTGACCGTGGGATGCACAAGTCCAGATTCCCAGGCAGGTGCAACCAGGAGCTCCAATGAAAGTCCAGTGAAGGTTCTTGACGAGTTCTGGGAGACGCTGGCTGTCCAAAGACGAGCTGGGGAATTCTCTCTCAATGCTGGAATCACTTCCCTTTTAAGGCATTCAACTGATTTAAGGCATTCACTCATAGCTGACGGCAGCCTCCCTGGTTGGTTATAAATGCGATCAACCAGCCGAGTTGACACATTAGCCTGACCTCACAAGAGCTACCATTTTCTATCCAATTATTATGATCCCTGAAGCAAGACCTTATCCCTGGAGAAGAACCTGCTGTTCTTTACTGAACTACTCGCTACCTGTTAGGGAAAGAGCAGGAGAGGAAACATGTATGTATTTTGAAACACTCATCGAAAGGAAAGACTACAATGAGTCCCCACTTGCACCTATTTGCTTGGCTAGAATTGAACGGTGACACTAGTCCGTGGCGGTGAGGCTGTGGAGGTATTGAGCGCTCACTGCTGTGGCAATGCTACCAAGCACTGTGGAAAACAGCTTGGTGATTTCTTACAAGGTGAAACATAACCTGCCACGTGAGCTGCTTATTCTACTCCTGTGTGTGGAGCCAAGAGAAACGGAACATACAACCACACGGACATACAACCATACAACTGTGTGGACATACAACCATGTGGACATTACAACCACATGGAATACAACCATGTGGACATACAACCACATGGACATACAACCACACAACCCTGTGGACATACAACCACGTGGACATACAACCACATGAAGGCTTGAACAAGGATATGCGCAGCAGCCGTGCTTGTAACCGACAAAAACGGCAAACAACCCGAATGCCCATCAAAGGGGAAGGAAAAGCAGCTTGCGGAGCAGCCGGCGGCGGCTGCCCGGGTGGGGAAGGACCTGCTGCGGTGCTCGCAGCAGCTACTCGGCTGAGTCTTGCTTGTGCTGCTGAAGGAGCCAGACCTCCAGGAAGCATTAAGAGTCTGGTGAGTGCAAACTGACCTGCAGTGACAACGGGCAGATCAGCAGGGCCCTGGGTGTGGGGTGGGGGGTGAGAGTCAGCTTTTGGGGGAGGTGCCTGTGATGCTTCTCAGGTGCGTGGAGGTGCCCACCCTTACCAAGTTGTACTCTAAGTGTGTTCAGTTCGTCTCCCGTCAACTACACCTCAGCAGATGGTTTTAAGAACACCCTGAGAAAAGACGGAAAAGAGCCCAAAGCTGGTACCGCCTCAGCATCGCCGGAAAGCAGAGGCTTCCACAGGAGCCTAGAAGTCGAGGAGCTGCTGGCCTTGCCTTCCGAAGCCAGCTCTCACGGACACCCGAGCCAGACGAGGACGGCACGAGGGCCGAGTGGGGTGACTCGCTCACAGACGTATGAAGGGAGTCGGAGCTACTAAGAGCGTGCCCAGTTCAGAGGAGCACGAGGCGTTCTCGACAGGGTGCGGCCCAGTGCTGGACTTGAGGGCGGTGCCCGGTTCCCGCTCCGCCTGCACCTGCCGGAACGCAGCCAGTCCCACTGCTTTCCCTCCTGCGGCCGCAGCCCTCTCTCAGCACCTCCTGGGTGAGCCGGGCGGGCGTACCCCTGCTTGCTGGGCCCCAGGGGGGGGCCGCCTGCCCACGCCCTCCCCCACTCCTCCCACATGCCTCTCCAGCCGGGCCACCCTCCCAAGGTGAAGGGCAATAAACACCCCATGGTGTTTCACAGTAGGCCAGAAGGCGGTACATGCTCCGGGCTAAAGAAAGTGGAAGGGAGACGAGGAGTGCTGGAGCAGGGTGGGTGGTGGGCTGCGGACCCAGCAGCGTGGAATTTGAGCAGGAGGCCAGAGGGCCGAGGGAGCCAGCTGGGCAGCTGGGAGGACTGTACCAGGCCGTGCTAAGGCCCTGAGGCTGGCGCTCGAGGGGGAAGGAGCGAGTGAGCCAGGAGGTGGGTCAGAGAGGGCCTAGCCCGGCTCCTGGGTGCTCTGGCCCTCTGGGGGCTGGGCGTCATCTGCAGTGAGTTGGGAGCCGCTGGCTTCCGAGTGGAAAACTGGCTAATGGCTGCCCTGGTGTGGCCGGCACAGGGCAGCGCCAAAGGAGACAGCCTGGACTGAACTGCCGGGGCCAGATGCCCCTTCCCAGGCTGCCCCACCCCCAAGGTAGCCCCTCTGAGGGAGTGTGTCCCTGGCCATGGGGCAGCCTGCCCTTTTCCCACTTGGGACCCTTCCAAAAAGGAGTGTGTGTGTGGGGTTGGTGGAGGGCGACCTGCTGGCCCGAGGGCAGGAGAAAGGTGGAAGGGGAGTGGCGTTCCCAGGCCACGGGTCACTTGGACTTAGCCTGGCTCAGGCCCTGGGGGGGTAGGCTGGGCAGAGGTCCCCGTGGCCGCCGTCCCTCTGTTCCTGCAGCCAGTCAGGGCAGCCAGGGGTGGCCGCTGATGCGGGCAGGTGCGAGGGGCGCGCGGAGCCGGAGCGGGGTCTCCGTATCCTGAGACCTCCCTGCCCAGAGGGCCACGGTCAAGGGAGGCAAGTGTGCAGGACCGGGCGGGGGTGTTTTTAATTTAGAGAAGAGTGACCAGCAGGAAAGCCCCCATACCTGTCACCTGGACGGAGCAATTATCCACAATTTGACAATTTCACACCTTGTATTAAGTTTGCTTTATTTTTTACATTTTTGGCGCAGTGACATTTTACCTCCCCCCCCCCCTTCCTCAGATGCGTCTTTAATAAACACATTGCCCTGGGGGATGCAGGGGCAGAACAGGACTTTGTACCCCCACTGCCCCTCTGCCCCCACTCTAGGCAGGGAGGGCCTGGCCCGAGGAGGGGAGCGGGGAGGGCAGGGAAGAGAAGAGGTGGGCCTGGCAGGGGCGCGCAGGCAGGGGACGCAGGCTGGCGACGGCCACTTGAGCCAGGGCACCGCCCCCCACGCCCACCGACCCCGCCCCCAGCCTTCTGGCCCCCTCCCCTCCTGAGACACACACTGGACCGCAGGTGCAGACTTTTGCTGACCGTTTATTGTGCTCGGGGGCTGGGGGTGTGGAGGGGCGCTCTTTGGAGAGGGGTCCGCGGGGCAGGGCCTGGGCCCCCGCGGGCGGCTGCTCCCCCGCCCCGGGTCGCTCACTGCAAAACAAGGCGCGGCGCGTGCGCTCGGCCTCAGCGCCTCCGCGGCAGCCACACCCCCGCCGCGCTCGCAGCCTGCCCCCAGGACCCCCCACGCCGCCCCGCCGCGCCGCCCCGAGGGGCAGGGTCCCGGCAGCCCCCTCACTCACCTGGGAGGCGACGTCAGCACACTGGTCTGCGGGAGAGAGAGGGGCTGAGAGCCGCCCTGGCCCCCTCCACAGCGCCCCTGGCCCCCCGCCCTCCCGGGCTTCCCCATCTAGCCTGGGGTCTCCAGCTCCGGCAGCCCCCAGCCGGGGAGGGGGCAGCACTCACCCGACTTGGGCAGCAGGGCACCCTGGCTGGGGTTCAGGCCCACTTGGGGTGCCATCTGCTGCATCTTCTGGGCACCTTCGGGAAACAGCTCCGGGAGGCGGGCTGAGAGCAGGTGAGAGCAGGTGAGGACAGGTGAGGACAGGTGAGGGCGGGTGGTGACAGAAGATCGTGAGGATGAGGAGGGAGGGGCGTGGGCACGGGCAGGGAGGGTGTGTAAGGGGCTTAAGGGGTGCTGCCTCCAGGGAAGGGGGTGCGTCAGGGCCCCATAGCCACAGAGCTGGGGTTCCCCCCGGCCGGTGCCCCCTGGCCACCCACCGTAGAGCTGCAGCCAGACGTTCTGCACGCCCGCCTTCTCCGTCTCGAAGTACATCACGGCGTAGTGCTTGTAGTCCGTGCTGGCCACGCGGATGTCCACCTGCCCCATGGCTGGGACGAGAGCCCGGGGTGAGCCCCGCCGGCCGGGCGCGCCCAGCCCTCCCCCCACCCCACCTCACCTGCGTTGCTGAACTGCCCGTCCTCGGCGCCCTTGGCGAAGGTCGCGTCCATCTTCTGGCACCCACCGTCAGGCCTGGGGAGCAGGAGCTGGCAGCCCCCCACCCGGCCCCCGCCCACCCCCAGGTCCAGGCCCGCCCTGCTCTTGGACCGCTCAGCCCCCCACCAGGTCACCGCCGGTGTCCGAGGACACAGCCGACCACGGGGTGGTCTCTGCCAGGAGGCAGGCCCTTCACCCTCACGCTGCAGGTGCGGACACTGAGCCCCGGGGAGTGGGCACTTGCTCAGGGGATACTGATACTGATGCAGACACTGGCCCCGAGCCTGTTCTGAGCTGTGGGCCCCTTCCTCCCGGCTGACCTCTGGCCCAGGAGGGGAGGCGCTCGTGGGTCACTTACGTGGGGTACCCAAATTTTAAGGACAGGTCGCCGTTGTCCAAGGGGGTCACGAAGACCACGGGCATCTTCAGGTTGTCCCTGGAGTCCAGGAAGGTCTGGTCGTCCGAGGCCATCCCGACCACGTACCAGGCGCCCTGGAACTGCAGGGAGGGCGGGGGCTGGGACCAGCCTGGCCGTGGGGGGGCGCTGTGCCTGCCCCGGGGAGCCCCATCCTCACCGACGCCCCGGGGAGCAGGGAGGCGGGCTCTGTCTTCTGCACCCCCAGCCCTGAGCTGGTCACAGAGGGGCCGGGGAGGGCTGGGCGAGCCCCTCGGAAAGGCAGCCGGCCGCCGGGGCCCGGGAGGGGGACACGGCAGGGAGAGGCCGCCGGCGAGGGCAGGGGCCGGGCTGGGGCGGCCGGGCCTGGGCGCACCTGGCTGGCGTCGAAGTCGGGCTGGACGGGGACCTCGGCCTGGCCTGGGGCCGCGCAGAGCAGGCCGAGGAGCGAGCCGGTCAGCAGAGCCTGCAGCATGGCGGAGGGCGGCGGCGGCGGCGGCGGCGGCACAGGACGGAGCAGGAGAGCTGGGGTGGCCTGAGCCTCCCGGCCTTTATGCCCCGGAGATGCCTCGGGGCGGCTGGCCGGGTGTCCTGGGAGGGAGCCCGCCGCGATAGCCTCCCGATCGGGTTGCACCCCGCAGCACCCATCAAACCCGCCCCTGCCCCCGTTTCCTCCTGGGGAGGGGGCCAACTGCCCGGCAGTGGTGGGTGGAGCCGCCATGGTTCTCCTGAGCCTCTGGGGCCAGGGGGCAGCCCCTTCCCCCCAGCTGCCCGAAGCCCCTCCCCCCCCGCAAGCACACCCAGAGGCTCAGGCTCGCCTCTGGGCCACCCGACCCTCTGCCTCTGTAGGCCCCGGCCACGCTGTGCCCAGGGGGCCCTGTGGGCAGCAGGTCACTAGGGGCAGGAGGGCCCAGGACGGGGCTGACAGGGCCACGGGGGCTGGGGACGCGGGAGGCGAGGGGAGGGCCCTGTGAGCAGGAAGGGCAGAGGCCCTGGGGGCTGGGGGTGCTTGGTGTCCAGCGGGCACGTGGGGTGGCCTGTCCCCAGCCCACTCTGTCCACTTGTCCCACCGCGGGGACGCAGACACTTCGTTTTGATCTTTTTTTTCCATCCGATCTTCTAAGCGAGGAGGACCCTGTTGGCCCCAGAGCTCCTCATCCTCGCCTCAGACCCAACACCCAAGGCTCCCCGTGGCCCTCCTGGCAGTGGGGGCTGGGCCACACTGCCCCCCACCAGCCCAGAGCAGGCGGCTGGAGCCGCAGCCCCAGCGGTGCAGCTGAGGAGGGGGCTGGGGGAAGCCGACACCAGAGGGCCCTCTGCCCGCCCTGCGGTCACACCTGCTGAGGGGGGGCAAGCGGGGAGTGGGCCAGGTCTCGGGGAGCGGCCGGGGCCACGCGGACAGAGGACCAGCTGGCGACTTGCTTCTGGAGTTTATTTCTCAGATAAAAGCTGGAGGAGGTGGTGGGGGCCGGGGGGGAGGGGCTGGGGTCTTGGGGTTCCTGGAGCAAAGAGCCGAGCAGAACAGGGCGCAGAGGTCCCGAGGGCTGGGGTCACCTGGCCGAGAGAGCAGGACCAGTCCAGAGGGACAGGCAGGCCCCCGGGACCCCAAAGTGCCCAGTGGAGGGGAGGGGGCAGCCGCCCTCCCCCTGGCTCTCTCTCAGCAAATGCCTCCAGCCGCCCCGACCCCCTCCACCCCCTCCCCTCCTCCTACCTCACCCCCACCCCCTTGGGGCTCACTGGCCCCTGCAGGGGAAGCCCCTCCCTTAGGCCAGGCTCTCCCCCACACCCTCGCCCACCCCTGCTCTCACTGCCACCGCCCACCCCTTCAAGCCTCTGGAAGTTGGGGCCCCCTTCCCCCTGCGGGATGGGATTTTCTGACCCCCAGGATGGAGGCCAGGGGACAGCCTTGGGACCCCTGCGTTGCAATCGCCCGTTCTGTGTCCCCCGACCCACCCTGCACCTGCCGCCTGCCTGGTGGGGGGCAGTGTGCGCTGGCGGGTGAGTGCGTGAGGGCTAAGGCGAGGCAGCCCCCCACTCACCTATGTGGACTTCTCCATGCACTTATCTGCCAAGAAAGCAGCCCAGGTGGGCGCGGTCAGCGCCCCGCGCCGAGCCCCACCTGGACTTCCTCCCGGCCCCTAACTGCAAGGAGCCCCCGACCCTGGTGAACCCCAACTGCACAGACACCATCCCTCCCACCCCTCCTGCCCCCATTCCTCTAAACAGAGAGGAGTGCGGCCTTTCTAGCCTCCTGGCCGACCCCCGCCTGAGCCCCCCGTGGGTGTCCCGCAGCACTGGGAGGCCTGAGGCAGAGCCCAGAGCGCAGGCGCGGCCCCCGCACCAAGGGCTGGTTCCGGTTTTGCTGCCCGCCCCCCAGGCTGGGGCTCCCTGTGTCCCTGGGGTGGGCCTGGGGCCACTTGGAGTGCTGGCAGACCTGCGGGGAGGGGAGGGGCCGGAAGGGGCCCTTTCCTGGGGGGGCTGCAGCCAGAGGCCCCGGGGACAGGGACAGCCCGGCTACCCCGGGGCCCACGGGCAGGGCAGGGGGCTGGGGGCCAGGCGCGGCCCCCCCCCCCCCCCGAATCAGCAGGCCCTGTGTCTGCCTCTAATCCCTAATCTCCAAATCCCCCGCGGATTAGCGGAGCTCACCGGTTGGGGGCAGGAAAACAATGGCGTCGTCTGTGAGGCCCAGGGCCCTGGCCAGGGCCGTGAACTTCTCCTTGGCCTCCACGCTGGGCTGCTGGGTCCGGCCTGGGGGGGGGTACAGCTCCGTGGGCGGGAGGCCTCTGCTCCTGACCCTCCTTGGGGCCCCCCCTTGGGATGCCCCTGTGTGGTGGGGCCTCAGCCCTTTGCCTGGGCAAAACTGGAGGGTGAGGTGGGGGACACAGGAGGCTGGTGTGGGCGGTGGGGTGGGGGACACAGACTGTAGAAGGAGAGCAAGCTGGGGGGGCTGGTGAAGGGGACACCTTAGAGGGGGCCAAGCTGGGGGGCTGGTGGGGGGGACACCTTAGAGGGAGGCCACGCTGGGGGCTGGTGGGGGGGACACCTTAGAGGGAGGCGAAGTTGGGGGGCTGGCGAGGGGGGACATGTACTGTAGAGGGAGATCAAGCTGGGGGGCTGGGGGGCACCTTAGAGGGAAGCCACGCTGGTGGGGGAACACCTTAGAGGGGGGCCAAGTTGGGGAGCTGGCGAGGGGGGACATGTACTGTAGAGGGAGAACAAGCTGGGGGGCTGGGGGGCACCTAAGAGGGGGGCCACGCCGGGGGCTGGGCACGTACTGTAGAGGGAGGCCAGGACGAAGTCGCGGCCCGGGCCCTTGGCGCCCGCGGTCAGCAGCAGGGCGTACTGGCTGTAGTTGGTCTCCACCACCGACACGTCATGGGTGCTGCCCCAGTCTGGGAACCCACAAGGCAGCGGTGGCCTGGGGACCCCGCCCGGCAAGCCTCAAGGGGGCCCCCTGCTGCCTCTGCTTTGGGGGAGGGTGCCCAGGCCCTCCCCCGTGGACGGGGCCTTGCGCCCTTGGAGGTGGGGTGCCCACCCCCGCTTCCCACCGGGGCAGCCCGGGAGCCCCCTGGAGCTTTGGTGGGCAGCAAACGCGCAGGCGCAGGCAAGGCCGGTGCTGGCCGCACAGCCACAGCAAGGAGAAAGGCTCCTGACTGGGGGTCAGCGCGGGAGGGTGAGGAGGGCAGGGGTCTGCGCGGAGGCCGGCGGGGGGGCGGTGAGGGGGGCTGCCTGCGCGGCCCAGCACGACCAGCAGAGGGGGCTGCGGGCCGCCCGCCCCGGCACTCACGGGGGCTGGTGTAGCTGTAGCGGCCGGGGGTCCCCGCGGGCTGCAGGAGCATGGTCCTCGTCTCACACTGGTTGTTCCTGGGGGCAGGCCACCCGCGGGTCAGGGGTCGGGGTCGGGGGTCGGGGTCAGGGGGCGTGCCCAGGCCCAGGCCGCGGGGCGGGGCGCCTCGCCGGCAGCCCGCCCCGCGCGCACCTGAGGAAGGTGGAGGTGAGGTTGAGGCCGCCGTCTGCGGTGGGCGCCGCGGCGGACGAGCACATGGAGAGCACCGCCTTCTTCTCCCGGAGCCAGGTCGAGTTGGAGGCCAGGCCGGTGCAGAACCAGCGCCCCAAGAACTGCGGCGAAAGCCTCGCTCAGGCGGGCCAGACCTCCCGCACCCCGCGGTGGGCGCCCCCGCCCCGGCCCCGGGGACGCGCTGGGCTGGGGGCGCGCGGCTGCAGCGGCGCGGGCGGGTCCTCGGCTCCCACGGCCAGTCGCGGGCGCGCGGCCCTGCGCGGCCCCGAGCGCGAGCGCGCGGCCCCCCGCCTGTCGGTGCGGTGCGTGTGCCCGCGAGCATCTGCGTGCGTCCGGGAACCCGCGGGTCGCTGTGCGGTGCGTCACGCCTCCCGGTTGGCTGCGCCTCTTCCGCGTGGCCCTCCGTGTCCGAGCTCCCACCCAGGGCTGTGCGGGACGCCCCGGGCCTCGGAACGCGCGGCCGCCTTTGCTTGGGCCTCGCGCGCTCTTGCCTGCACCGCGCACCTGGGCGTCCGCGCGTGTCTGCGGTGCCTGCGTGCTTGGGCGAGGCCGTCAGGGGACCTTGGAACGCGGTCCCCCGAAGGGCCTCTCCCATCGCCGGGGACGGGCGTCCGCCTTCCCCCTGCCACGCAGACCTCTACCCCGCCCTGCTGGCTCAGCGGCCTGGGGTCCTGGGGCGTGCGCCCGCCCTCCTGCCGTGCGCACCAGCAGGGGGGGCCCCTCACCTTGTCCTGTTGGAAGCCAGGCTGCACGGGGATCTCAGCCCTGGTCTGCAGGACCACAAAAGCCCCCAGCAGGCCCGCCCAGAGCAGGCGCTGCGCCATTCTCCCGAATCCTGCAGGGGCCAGCGGCATGGGCAGGCGAGGGAGGTGAGCAGAGCAGCAGACGGTGCTGGCGAGACCCCTATTTATGGGCCCGGCCTGGCCTCCACCCAGTGCCCAAGGACAGCCCAGTGGAAGCTCGTGATGCTGGAGGGGGAGGGCTGGGGTGGCCGGGCCCAGCTGTGGCCTCGTCCCCCACGGGGCTGCTTATGCAAGCCGCTAGCCGGGGACGGGACCGGGCCCCGCGCGGGGGGGTGGGGGGGGTGAGGCAGCGCTGCTGGCCTGTGCTCCATCCGCCCCACGCCTGACCGAGGCCCACCCACCCAGCTGGCCCTGAGGGGTCCGGTAGGGCCTCCGGTCACCTTTCACCAGAGCCAGGAACCCCAACCCGTCACCCCATCTCACGAGCCCTACCCCCTCTCCCTGCCACGTGCGATGACCCCGGAGGAAACATGGAGCCCCGTGGGTGCCCTCAGGCTCTAGTCCTGGTGGCAAGCTGGGGCCAAGGTAAAGAAACTGGAGCTGCCCCCGCGCCCGAGGGCCAGGCGTGTGGGAGCCGCTCCCCCGAGCCGGGCGCTTGGCCAGCGGCTGGGCACTGGCCTGGGGCCCCGGGCCCTCTTCTCCGGGCCTGGGCGTGGATGCCTGGCTGCCCAAACGGGCCCCTCCTGGAGGTGGCCCAGGTTTGGGGGCCCTGGTTCCCCGGCCTGCCCTGGTGCCCAGCGGGGGGCACGAGGAGAGCTGCCCAGTCTTCCTGAGAGAGCGGCAGAGACACCCCTCTCCGGACACCTCTCTCCGGGCTGCCGGCTGACCGCAAAGGTCTCATGGCCCTGCCGGGGTCCTGCAGGCAGCCCCCTCCCCTGGTCCCAGCGCAGTCCAAGTGGGGAGGCCAGGCCACGGGTGACGGGGCAGGGGCAGCGTCTGGGGAACCCACTTTCTAGCCTCTGACCTCAGGAGCAGGGGGAGAGGCTCCGACACACCGAGCAGGCGAGGCTGCAGCAGACGCCCGTGTGGGACAGGGCCTCGTGGGGGCCGTGGGGGCGCAGGTCCTGGTCAGGCGTCTTCCTCTCCCAGTGACCCCTGCCTGCCAGAACCCCCCGCTGCCCTGGGCGGCCCCAGGCCCCTGCCTCGCCATGCAGCAGCCAGTCAGGGCTTCCTTTCAGGTCGAGCAGCAGAGGGGCTGGGGGGCAGGGGCCGGAGGGCCTGGGGTGGGCTGGCCGGGCCTGCCCTGCAGATAGCGAGCGGGGCCGGCTGCCGCCTGCTCACCACCCCCCACCCCGGGCTCCCCGTGTCCACACCCGGGCCTTGCCGCCCTCGGCCTTGGGGACCTGGCTGGAGAGCCCTGCCCGGCCCTGAGCGCTAGGGCCCCTCCCACAGCGGGGGTGGGTGGGGGTGGGGAGCAGCCCCAGGCGGGGGCCGGGGCCCAGGACAAGGAGAGCCGAGACCCTGGGGGAGGAGGCTCAGGACAGCGAGGCCCCGAGGTGTGGGGGCGCCCAGGACAGGGGAGGAAGGGGTGGGAGGAAGTGACCCGGGTTGTGGCCCTGCCCCCGGACCCCCCTCATCTGGGCTTGCTCAGGTCCCCCTGTTCTGGCCCCAGGCCCGGTGGGTCCCCCTTACCTTGGAGGGGGCCGGGGCAGGGCCCAAGCAGCTCCCGTGGGCTCCTGGCCGCAGTGCCTTGGGCCGCGTGTGCCTCTCCCTCCTGCGACGGGTGGCAGCAGGCCCACAGACCCGTATCCCCTTCTCCCAGACACTCACCCGGGCGGGGGGTGGGGGGGTCGGCCCCACCTGGCCGTGCTCTCTGCCCCGTCCGCCTGGGCGGCCCTGACAGAGGGGTCCTCCTGGAGGACGCTCGGACCCCCGTCCCAGGGAGTCTGCCCCTCTGAGCCCGTCCCTGGTGGTCCCCGCCTGGCCTAGCGCCCCGACCGCCACCGGACTCCACTGGACCCTCCCTCTTTGGGGCTGTCCCTCCCCGCTTTCCTTGCTCACCTCCACATCCACATCCCCTCTTTTCTTGGGGCCCCCTCCCTGATTGTCTCCTGGGTGATGGGCCCTGCGAGTGTCCTGGCCACTCCGTGCCAAGGTCCCCTGGTTCTCAGCCACCCTGACCCCTCTCTGTGCCCCAGAACCCAGAGCTGAGCCCCCAAACTGCAGGAGCTCCAGCCCCCACCGTGCGCCCCGCTGGGTGGGCTGCTGCGCCCCCTCTATTCCTGACCCACCCCCATGCCGTCTTCCCCCTGTGGGACTGGCCAGCCTCCTCCCAGCCCCCGGCCGCCCCCACAACGCCCACCCGCCTCAGCCCGGGGGTCCCTGCCCTCACCACGCGTGGAGCCTGTGCCCCAGGCTGCCGCTTCCTGCAGGAGGGGTCCCTCTGACCTGGAGCCCCCGCCCCTGCTGCCCAGAGGCTGCCTCCAGGAAGCCCTCTGGGGAGCCTGGCTGTGGTTCCGGGCCGGGCCCTGGGACCCCCCCCCATTCCAGGACACGCCCGTCCTCTCCGTCTGGTTTCCAAGGACGGTCCGTGCCCCCTGGTGTCCTGTGCGTGGGCCTGAGGTGAGCAGCGAGGGTGGGTGCAATGAGAATGAATGAATGACGGAAGGAGTGATGAACCGCCCACAGATACGCGGTTTGGTTGCACGCTGGGTGGGCTGCACCCTCCGCCCTGGTCACAGTGGGGGCGCCCCCTGGAGGAGCCGGCGTCCATCTCTAAGTGGCCAAGGACGAACCTCTCCGGGGGGAGCTGGGGTGGGCAGAGCCAGGCCGGCCCCCAGAGACCCCCCACCCTCCCTCGCCAGGCAGTGTCCCAGGGTGGGGTCTGCACTGAGGCCCCTGCGGGAAGCAGGCGCCCGGCTGGGGGCGGCCCTGGGGGGGCCGGCCTCTCTGGGCCTCGTGTCCTCCTCGGCGCAGAGGGCTACCTGCGGGTGCAGGCTGGGAGCAGCAGGTCTGTTCACGTGCCCCTCTGACCCCCGGGCGGGGGCTTCCATCCTGGACCCTTCGCCCCCCCACTCCTCCTCCACCGCCCTCCCTGCGGGGGCTGCCAGGGTCCTTACCTGGCCCCCGGGACCCTGCTCGGGGTGGGGGCGGGGCCCGGGTCTGCCCCAGCAGGGGACCCAAGGGCAGCACGCTGGGCAGGGGGCTGCCAGACTGGGCGGGGACAGCGCAGAGGCAGCAGGTGGGGAGGGGGCCACCTGGGGGCTCCTGATGGCCCCCCCAGGGTGGGGTGATTCATCCTTTGCCCAGTGCAGGAAGTGGGGGTACAGGAGCTCCTGCTGCAGCCTTGGCCAGATGGCCTTGCCCCCTGTGCATGGGGAGGGGAGGCCTGGAGGAGCCAGGGGGTCCTGGGGGGAGGCCTGGGGGGAGGCCCAGGGTGGGGCTGGTGGCTGGGGGGCCAGGAGGGCTACCCCAGGGCCCTACCCCTCTGACAGGGACAGGGCTTCCCTTTGCATACCCCTGTGCCCCCCGCACTCTGGGTGGGCCCTGATGGTGGTCCTTGGACCCTGAGCTGGACAGGAGGCCATCTTGCGAGGGCCCCCTGGGAGCCGCTGCTCGGACGTGGGCCTGGGGGCTGGGCTGGGCACTGGGCCCCCTGCCCCCACCGGCTGAGAGCAGACCCCTCTGCTTCCTGCTGCTCCCAAGGGCAGGGCAGGTGGCAGGAAGCGGACGTTCCTGGCTGGCAAGGACAGGCCTCCCGCTCTGAGCCTGTGGGCCAGAGTCAGGCCTTCCCGGGAGCCCAGGCCGACCAACAGGCTGACCTGGAGGGTGCCTCCCACCCTGGGGAGCGCTCCTGCCCCACCCCTCAGGGCCCCCGCCGTCGGACGCCCAGCTGGTGCCTGGCCACAGACGGGCTGCTCAGCCAGCGGAGGCGGTGCTTGGGCTGCAGAGGGGTGCTCTCACCGCTGGGCCGCCCTGGAGCCCAGTGGGAAGCAGGTGGGGCCAGGGGCTGCAGCTGCCCGGCGGGGGGTGGGAAGGCAGTGCTCCCGCCCTGCTGCTCTGGCCACCTGTTGCTCTGAGTCAAGGACTTGGCTGTCCTCGAGAGGTCATTGAGTCCATCCCCCTGCCTCTGGCCGGGTCGTCTGGTCATGATGCCAGGGGCCCAGAGGCCCAGAGCTGGGTTCCCAGGACTGCCCCGTGAGTCGGCGGCTCCCAGCCTCGTCCTGCAGGAGAGCAGCTCCTCACGGGGCCCTGGCCAGCGCCCTTGGGAGGCAGTGACAGGTCGAAGCCATCGTGCGGGTCCCCCAGAGGTGCTCCGCCAGGAGGGCCGTGGCTGTCCCGGGCCCTGCTGGCCTCTCGCTGGCCTGAGGCTGACCGGGGCCCGCTGGGCTCCGAGGAGGCCCCTGGGGACCACGGCCCCTCTACCCACCTGCTGCTCGGGCGCCAGGCTCCCCTGCCGTCCCCAGCCTCGGCTCTGAGTGGCAGGACCCTGGAGGGAGGGCCTTCGGGGTGTCCTGAGCTGCGGGAGGTGTCGCCTAGGCCCCCTGCAGGCTGGACATTCTCCCCCCGCCTGCCTGCTGCCCGTCGCTGCACAGGCCCGCAGGGGGAGCGGGTGCCCACGGGTGCTGTGGCCCCCGAGGCCCGCGGGGGCCGCGCTGCACCTCCCCCACCTCGTGGCCTCAGGCTTCACCCTCCCTGGGTGGTCCTTCTTGAAAGGGGGCCCTGACTCTGCAGACTGTGGGGCGTGGGAGAAGCTCGTGGACGGGGGCCCCCAAAGAAAACGTGGGCCACACAGAGCTGCTGGACAGAATATTTAGGACTGGGGAGGTCAGGGGGCAGGGGGCAGGGGGCAGGCCCCGGGGCCCAAGCTGGCTGGCTCTGAAGTGGGGCACACTAGGTCTCCCATAACTTCCTCTGACTCCTATGGCCGCGGTGGACAGCTCCCCGGCCTCCTGCGCCCCGGCCAGCTCTGCTGCTCCCTTGCCTCTGTCCCAGGCCACCGGGCCTCCGCCTCGTCCCCCGCCTCGTCCCCCGGCTGCCCCCCTCGCGCCTTCTCCCCCACCCAGCCTGAGGTCGGGCCGCCCAGGAGCAGAGGGAGGCCTGGGCGGGGACTCGGGGGGTCCCAGGTGGACCGCGTGGGGCCCCAGGACGGTCATGACTGTGGGCTGGGCCAGAGGCCGAGGGGGCTGACCGGCCGGCGGGAGCTCGGTGAGGGGGGGCTGGCCGCACCTGGAAGGTCACGGGGCAGCGGGGGCTCCTCGCCTCAGGAGAGGCTGCAGGGAGGGACCTGTGCGAAACCCAGGCTCCCCCCCACGCAACCCCCTTGCTGCCGTGAAGCCCCCTCTCTCCCGGCTGCCGCCCCCATGTTGGCGCCACTGCGCGTCGCCCCTCCCGCTGGGCCTGGAGGGGGCCGCGGGTCCTACCGCGCAGGCGGGGCGGGGACGGCAGAGGGCCTTGTGCCCCGGGAGCCCGCGTGGTCTCGCCGCCCACCCCCTGCCGCCCCGCGGGCCCTGCAGACCCTGGTGACGCCCCCTGGGCGGCTGTGAGAACCGGTCCCCCTACCTGGAGGCCGCGGATGGTCAGCATGAGCCTGGACGGGAACGCGGGGCTCTGGCCCCTGACGCGGCTGGGAACGTTCTAGAGGCCGCGAGGGTCTGTGTCCCCCAGGCACGCCCAAGGTGGCCGGCCCCCGAGGCCCCACAACTGTCCCCGCCCGGCGTCCTGGGCCGGCCTCCGCGCAGGCTCGGCTCTGGCCGCCGAGGAGGCCCTGCGCTGGACGTCGGGGGCCTCTCTGAGGCCGGGGTGGGGAGCTGGGGCAGGGGCTCTTGGCACCTGCCGAGGGGCCTCTGGGTCCCCACAAAGTCCTCCAGGGGGAGGGCGCGGGGCGCACCTGAGCAGGCAGGGGGTGGTGGCCAGACGCTGGAGGCCCTCAAGCTCGGAGGCCGTGGGGAAGGTCGTGACCCACGCCCCCTTCTCCGTCCCGCAGGCCGGAAGGAGGACTCCCCCCGCTGGGGGAGCCGCAGGAGGTGGGGCGGGCACCCCGATCCCACCCCACCCTGGAGCCCCTCCCTCCCAGTCCCACCAGCACCCTGGGATCCCACCCCGACTGGTGGCCCTCTCACGCAGCAGGCGCCCCCCGGGCCACACGGGGTCCACCGCTGGAGCTGGCGGCGGCCAGCAGGGAGGTGGCCCTGAGCCCAGCGGGGACGGCCCCCCGGTGGCTGCCCAGCCCCCCAGCCTCGGTCTCCTCCCCGTGCGGAGGTCCTGAAGCCGTGCCCCCGGCTGAGGGCTGGGGGCGGGGCTCACCTCCGTGGACCCCCAGGCCAGCGCCCCTCCCTTCCTCAGTCCACCCCGCTCGGGGCCCTGCCCTGCGCCCGCCACCCGGCCCCCTTGGTGAGGAGGGCCTGGAGACCACTCTCGGGGGGAAGGCAGGCAGGGCCAAGCACCTGGGCCTGGGTCTGCAGCAAGCCCGGGAGGGTGAGACCCCCCCGGGGGTCTCCAGGCCCCTCCCCTGGTCCAGGCCTGCGCCATGGGCGCCACCTGCAGAAGGGGCTCCTGGACTGGAGCTCCTGGGCCTGAGCCGAGGGTCTGCTGCGCGTCCTGCTGGACTGTGCCGCCCTGGAGCCCGGCCCACCCCTGCCCAGTGCCTCCGGCCTGGGAGCTGGCCAAGCCGTGTCCCGGTCCCTGGGGGCGGGGACGGAAGCGCTCAGGCCGGCGGGACAGGCCAGTGGGACAGGCCCTGCCCAGGCAGGAGCGCTGGGACGCCTGCCCCCTCCTCTGCACCCGTCCACCCACCTGCCGCACGGGGAAGGGTTCGGTGAGGTCCCCGGCCCACCGTGGGGACATGCCCTGGCCCGCGCGCCCCAGGCCCCGGCCCCCCCCTGCACCCTGGCCCTGAAATGGGGGAAACAAGCCTCAGGTGCGGGTTTTTGAAGGGGCGGCCGCAGGTGGCCAGAGCGGGAGCCAAAGAAACTAGGGGCTGAAGACGAAAGAGGGAGAAAACAGTTACGCGCAGAGACAAAAAGGAGAAACGAAGACGTGGCAGGATCAGCAGAGCCCAAACCCGCTCTTGGAGAGGACTAGAAACAGAGAGCCCGAGGCAGGATTTCTCAGGACGGAAAGCTACAAGGCACGGATAAGCCAGAGGAGGGTGAAAACATCCCCACGGGGCGAAACGGGACCTTTCCCGGCAAATTATCATTTACCAAAACAGCCCCAAGAAGCAAAGGAAAGTCTGCGTTAGTCCATAAGCAGTTCAGAAAGAGAATCCGTGGTCGGAAAACCCTCCCATGAAGAAAACACCTGGTGCCAGCGTTCTTGCTCAAGCACGACTGGCACGCAGTGAACTGCACGTATTCAAAGTGCACAGCCTGAAAAGCTTCTTAAAGTGGGCTTTTAACCTTGGGATTGTTTTAGAGTTATGTGAAGATTGTGAAGCCAGCAGAGCGCTCCCTAATACCCCGTGCCGTTTCCCTATGCTTTTTTTAAAAGAGATTTGTTTGCTTTATTTTTTTTTATTTACCCCCCCCACGATGGTCCTCTCGTGTCTGCTCATTGTTTGCTCACCTGCTCCAGGAGGCAGCGGGAGCTGAGCATGGGACCTCGCACACAGGAGGTGAGCAAACAATGAGCAGACAGACGAGAGAACCGTCTGGATGGGCCTTGTGGCATCTGCTCATTTAGGCACCTGCTCGTTTAGACAGCTCCTCATTACAGCAGGTGTGGCGTCTGCTCATCTTCTTTAGGAGGAACCAGAACCTGAACCCAGGACCTCCTGTGTGGTAGGCAGGCACCCAACCAGTTGAGCTACATCCACTTCCCTCCTTATTCTCAACATCTCATGCGAGTGAGGCAGGTGTGTCCCGGCTGAGGAGCCGATGTTGACGCGTTATTAACTCAAGTCCGCACGTTCTTTGCATCGCCTTAGTTTCCACCTTGCGTCCAGGATAAACACGGTGTGTCCCTGAGTCTCCTGGACTGGCCGTTTCCAGACTTCCCGTATTTAGAAGCCCTCATTCGGGGCCTGTCGGATGCTCCTCTGGTTGGACTGGGCCCGTGGGTTGGGGAGGGGGCAGAGAAAGCCCCCCCTCCCCTCCTCCCATCCAGAGACCCCGTGCCCTAGTGTCGCTGCAGCGTTGGCCCTGAGCCGCTGGCCGGTGTCTCCACTGAGAAGCCGCTTTCTTCGCCCTCTCCACCCTGTGCTCTTGAAGGATGCTCTGTGCAGCCCACACCAAGCGTGGGTGTGGGAGCTGGGCCCGTGTAGGAGCCTGGCCGCAGATGGTCTGATTCACATGCGCAGGAGCTGGTCCTCTTCCCCCCTTTGCTTGTCCGTCACTTCTTTACCTCCGGATGGACTCGTGGCTACTTACTTCCTGTGCTGAGTTACACTCCTCACTGCTTTACTAATTTTGTTGCTCAAATGGTTCCAGCATTGGCCACGGGGAGCTCTCTCAGTTGGCACCTGGGTCCCTCTGACGTTCGTACCCCATCTTTGCCTCTGTGCAGGGTTTTTTGCATGAAATTTGAGGTTATTTAAAGATTTATTTTAAGGAAGTGGACTTTGGCCCAGTGGTTAGGGCGTCCGTCTACCACATGGGAGGTCCGTGGTTCAAACCCCGGGCCTCCTTGACCTGTGTGGAGCTGGCCCATGCGCAGTGCTGATGCACGCAAGGAGTGCTGTGCCACGCAGGGGTGTCCCCCACGTAGGGGAGCCCCACGCGCAAGGAGTGCGCCCCGTAAGGAGGGCCGCCCAGTGCAAAAGAAAGTGCAGCCTGCCCAGGAATGGGACCACACACATGGAGAGCTGACACAGCAAGATGGTGCGACAAAAAAAAAAAACAGATTCTCAGTGCCGCTGATAAGGATAGAAGTGGTCACAGAAGAACACACAGCGAATGGATACAGAAGAGCAGACAACTGGGGTGGGGGGCAAGGGAGAGAAATAAATAAATCTTTAAAAAAAAAAGATTTATTTCATTTATCCCCCCTCGTTGTTTGTGCTCGCTGTCTGCCTTCTGTGCCTGTTCATTGTGCTGTGTCTGCTCCACTTCTTTTTAGGAGGCGCTGGGAACTGAGCCCAGGACCTTCCATGTGGGAGGGAGGCGCCCAGTCACTTGAGCCACCTCCACTCTGTACTTGCTGTGTCTCTCATTGTGTTTTCTTGCTGTGTCTCCTCGTTGTGTCATCTTGTTGCATCAGCATGCTGTCTTCTTTAAGCCTGGGGAAGTGAACCCAGGACCTCCAATGTGGTAGGCGGGCACCCAACTGCTTGAGCCACATCCATTTCCCTGAGGTTCGATAAGCTTTGACCTACATAAGCACCTATCAAGACATCACTAAATCGAGAGAGTGAACACATTCATCACCCCTGGAAGATGCCTTGTGTCCCTGCAACTATGGATTAGCTGTTACTACAGACTCATGCACATTTTCTAGTGACTCGTACCATACGTATTGTCTAACTTCTTAGAAATTATTTGGAAATTCATCCACGTTGCTGTGAGTGTCGATAGATGGTTCCTTCTCCTGCTGAGTGGCATCCATCAGTAGCAGTTTGATATGGTTATGAATTCCAAAAATAGGTATTGGATTATGTTTGTAAACTGGTCTGTACCTGGGCATGATTAAATTATGAGTAGGGCTTTGATCAGGCCACGTCAGTAGGGTGTTGAGTCCCTGCCCCTTGGTGGGTTGGGACTCACAGATAAAAGGCATGGCGAAGGACAGAGCTGGAGTTTTGATGTTGGAGTTTTGATTTGGAGTTTGATGCTGGAGTCTTGAGCTGGAGCCCTGGGAAGTAAGCACACAGAGGAAAGAGAAGCCAGCCCCAGGAAGAGAGGACCTGAGCCAGGAGAAGAACACAGAGGAATAGAGACGGCTCCTTAGACACAGCAGAAACCCTGGGGAGAGAGACAGAGCCGATCGCCTGAGAGTCTACAGCTGACATTGTGGAGAAATCAAGGAGCTGAGCCCAGGGAGAAGCAGGCCCTGGGAAGAGAGGAACCCAGGAAGGCTGAACCCGCACAGATATCGGCAGCCATCTTGCTCCAACATGTGAAAATAGATTCTGGTGAGGAAAGTAACTTATGCTTTATGGCCTGGTATCTGTAGGCTCCTACCCCAAATAAATACTCTTTATAAAAACCAACCCATTTCTGGTATTTTGCATCAGCCCCCTTTGGCTGACTAATACGCCATCGTATGGAAATGCCACATTTTGTTTACCTTTCACCTGTTGATGTACATTTGCTGTTTCCAGTTTTTGCCAATTACATTTGTGTACAAGTCTTCGTGTGACGTGGTTCTACTCCTCTTGGGAAATGCCTCATCGTGGGATGGCTGTACATGCGTCACTCTTTAAACACACAGCCCACGCGGTGGTGCCGTGGCCCCCATTGGACAGGTGCAGTCGCTCCACCTTCTCACCTCACGGCCCAGTCAGCCGCTTTAGTTGTCGCCCTACTAAGAGGTGTGCAGTGGTAGCTCGCTGCGGCTTTTTGTTGTTGTTGCTTCTTTTTTAGGAGGCACTGGGGTCTGAACCCAGGACCTCACCCGTGGGGAAGAGGCGCTCGGCTGCCAAGTTCCACCAGCTGCCTCTCGTTGTGGTTCTAGTTTTCATTCCCCTAGTTGGCTACTAATGATGTTGAGCATCCTCTTTTCATACGCCTGTTTGCCATTCATGTATCTTTTTGCTGAAGTGTCTACTCAAATTTTTGATCATTTAAAAAATTAAGTTGTTTCCATATTATTGAGTCTTGAGGATTCCTTATGTATTTTGATACTAGTCCTTTTTCAGATATGTGATTTGCAAATATTTTCTTCCAGTCTGTGGCTTGTCTTCATTCTTTTAACAATTTCTTTTGAAAAGCAAACTTCTTAATTTTGAGAAGGCCCGACTTACCAATTCTTGTCTTTTATGGATCATGAAATTTGGCATGGTATAACCAGTTACTATGGCAACACTTTTGCAGAACCCATCCTTTCTTCACCCAAATGCCTCTGCAACCTTGATGGACGTCAGTTGACCAGAGGCATGGCTTTCCCCTTCTGGACTCGATTCCCTTCCTTGGGTTTGCCCGCACCACTGTCTCCATCACTGTAGCTGTTTATTTATTTATTTATTATTTGTTTATCTCCCCTCTCCCACCCCCCACCCCCATAGTTGTCTGCTCTCTGTGTCCAGTACTGGGCAGCTCTCCTTACGGGTCGCACTCCTTGCGCGTGGGGCTCCCTCACGCGGGGGACACCCCTGCGTGGCATGGCACTCCTTGTGCGCATCAGCACTGTGCATGGGCCAGCTCCACACGGGTCAAGGAGGCCCGGGGTTTGAACCGCAGACCTCCCATGTGGTAGACGGACGCCCTAACCACTGGGCCAAGTCCGCTTCCCTCTGTAGCTGTTTAAAGTCTTGCCATCAGACAATGACGTCCTCCAGCTTTGTTCTTTTCCAGTGCTGTTTTGGCTATTCTGGGTGCTCTGCATTTCCATATAAACTTTAGAGTCATCTTGTCTGTTTCTAGAAAAAAGAAAGCCCAGTGTGATTTTAATTGGGATCATACTGAATCCACAGATCAGTCTGGGGAGAACTGACATTTTTTTTTTTAAATTATTTATTTATTTTTAAAAATTACATTTAAAAAATATGAGGTCCCATTCAACCCCACCGCCCCCACCCCACCACTCCCCTCACAGCAACACTCTCTCCCATCATCATGACACATCCATTGCACCTGGTAAGTACATCTCTGAGCATCACTGCTCCCCTAGTCAACGGTCCACATCATAGCCCACACTCTCCCACGGTGCATCCAGTGGGCCCTGGGGGGATCTACAGTGTCCCGTAATTGTCCGTGAAGCACCACCCAGGATGAGGGCAAGCATGCAAAAGTTTGGCTCTCAGAACTGGCCGCCTCCGAGGTCTGAGGCACGAAATACGCCTCCCCTGGTTGGCCCCTCGGGACGAGGTATGCACCTACGCCTCCCCGCAGGGGAAACTCACGCAAGCCCCCTCACACCACCTCCGTCCGGGCCAATCTCAGGGCCTCCTACCTCGTAAAGACACGCTGCTCTCTTCCGCCTGTCAGCGATCTATCCAGCTCAGCCCTCTCAAATTTACGCTCTCCCTAGTAACTACTGACCAGCCTAGTAGACGAGTTCTGCCTCTATGCCCTTATAAGGTAACAACAGCTAATCTAGCCTATCAGACCCAATCACCCTCCACCAATCCCCTCTCTTCATACTCTATAAAACTGCTTGTACTTCCTCAATAAAGTAGACCTGCGCCATCCGCCTCATCTCCGCAGTTGTCCTTCGAGCCACTGCGCGTCCTCTCACGCCTGCGCCTCCCCACCCCAAGCCCCCTGTCTAGAGAAGCGGGGGCTCCTCACCTCACCAGGACATCTCCTCGTCCCGAAAACGCCTCCACATCTCATCTCTTCCTCCCATTCCCCAAACCCAGCAGCCACCATGGCCACCCTTCCCACACCCATTCCACATTTTCTCTGTGGACATTGGATTGGTTGTGTCCATTGCACATCTGACATTTTAACAACATTGAGCTTTCCAATCCATGAAGATTTCTATCTCACTATTTATTTAGACCTACTTTAAGTTTCCTCAGCATTGTTTCTCAGTTTTCAGTGTACAAATCTTACACATCTTTAGTCAAATTTGTCCCTAAGAAGGTCATATTTTTGATACTATTATAAATGGTGTTTTAAAATTTAAATTCCCAATATTTTGTTGTTAATATATAGGAATAAATAGATTTTTGTATAATAAGCCTGTATCCTGCAACCTTGCTAAACTCACTTATTTGTTCTAGTAGCTTTTTTGTAGATTTTATCAAATTTTGTTCATAGATAAACACGTCATTTGTAAATAGAGAGTTTTACTTCTTCCTTTCCAATAAGAATGCCTTTCACTTATTTTGTTTGCCTTGGTGCGCTGGCTGAACCTCCAGTACACTGCTGAGTGGAAGTGGTGAGAGCAGGCGCCGTGCGTTATTCCTGAACTGGGGAGAAACATCCGATCAGTCTTTACCATTAAGTATGATGCCACCTATTTTTTTTTGTACGTACCCTTAACAAGTAAAATAGTTCCTTTCTTTACTTGTTTGATGTTGGGTTTTGTCAAGTGCTTTTTCTGCATCTGTTGAGGTGATCGTATGCTTGTTTTTCCTTTTTTTAGTTTGCAATCTGGTGAATCACATTGATTGATTTTCAAATGTTAAACCAACCTTGGTTTCTAGGGATAAGCCCCACTCGATTGTGGCATGTTATCCGCCTCATCGATTGTTAGATTCTCTTTGCTGAAATTTTGGTTAGGGCGTTTGCCTCTTTGTCCGTGGGGACATGGGCTGGAGTTTTCTTTTCGGGTTTTAGTGCGGGGACCCGCTGTAGCCCTGCGGGCTTGTCTGCAAGGCTCAGCCCCAGCCCCGACAGGCCCTCCTGCGGCTCCAAGGAGCCGAGGACCCCGGCCCGAAGCTCTGCACGGTCAGGAGAGGATTCCACTGTTGGAGCGGAAAACCCCACTGGCTGTGGCTGAAGAGCGGGGCGCGAGTGTGCTCTCTCAGGCGAGGTCTGGAGGTGGGGCCGGGCGGCGTGGAGGTGGGGCCAGGGCCGTGTTTCCTCCCGGGCTCGAGGCCGCTTCTCCCGCGGCTTCCCCGGGCGTGGCCTCCATCCCCAGGTTCAGGCACAGTCCAGCGCCCGCCGCCCGCTCGGCCAGCGTGGAGGAGCGGGGGCGAGGAGGCGTGCCCCTCCGGGGGTCCTCTGGAAGCGGCCCACCCCGCTCCCACGGAATCGCCTGCCACGAAGCCGGGAGAGGAGCCTTTGTTCTGCGGCGCTAACTTGCCAGCTGAAGTTTGGGTTCTGCCGGCAATCAGGAAGCGGAGGAGGATATGGGGGGAAGCTGCGTCCTTTGCCGGGTTCTCCCTTTTCTCCGCCTAAATACCCGCCCTTCTTCCCACTCACGACACACTCGTCCTTCCCAAGGGCGACTGCACCACCCAGCCCGCCCCTGCCTCCCGCTCAAAGTCCACCTGGGCTTCAGTCCAGAACATAGGAAGAATTCCCATCACTCAGCAAAGACAAACAGCCTAATAAAAATGAGCCGACAGCTTGAACAGACGTTTTTCTGAAGAAGGTATTCGAATAGGCAGTAAGCATATGAAAAGAGGCTCAACATCTTTAGCCATTAAAGAACTGTGAATTTACTTATTTTTTAATTTTTTTTAGTTAGGGTTGGGGAATGAGGGAAAAGCCCAGAGCTTGCTGAGAGATGGGAGAGGAAGATGGAAACACACACCGAGATTGGACGCCGGCTCCTGTGGTAGGAAGAGCAAGCTCCGCCTCGTGTGGTCGCCTTTTAAGCTAGTAATTATCGCTCCCCCTTGCTGATGCTGAGGGGGGCCGCTGTTGTTGGCTACCCCTCCAGGGCTGGGGCCAGCGGGAGGCCTGCTTGGAATATCCGGGGCCAAGGGAAGGTCCCAGAAGGAGAAACTGGGACCTCAAGGGCACACTGGCGGCCTCGTGGGGTCTTGCGGCCAGCTGCCCGGCCGTGCCGCGGCTCGTCTTCCCCGCTAAGCCGCCGCCACTCCCCCTAGAGAGTCCTCGCCCTTATTCTTAAGGGGCTGCTGGGGGCGACGGCCGTCCCTCTGTAGCTTCTTCCTGCTGGTTTTCCGCCACCTGACTGAGCAGAAGCCTCTCTGGGCGTTGTTTTTTTTAAGGCTCTCAGTATTTTGATTCCTGCTGCCTTTTTATTTTAAGCTTTTTTAAAAAACTCCCCCCCTTGCGGCTTGCTCGCTGTCTGCTCTCTGTGACCTTTCGCTGTGCACGCTTCTGTTCTGCTTGTCTCCCTTCGTTGCGTCCTCTTGCTGCGTCGGCTCTCCACAGGTGCAGACCGTCAGCTCTCCGCAGCGCACGGGCGAGCCTGCCTTCACAAGGAGGCCCCAGGACGGGAGCCCGGGGCCTCCCCTGTGGTGGACGGGAGCCCGGGACCTCCCCTGTGGTGGACGGGAGCCCGGGGCCTCCCCTGTGGTGGACGGGAGCCCGGGGCCTCCCCTGTGGTGGACGGGAGCCCCACTGACTGAGCCACAGCCGCTTCCCTCTGGGTAGTCTTTTGAGGTTGATGAAGATGGGCCGACGCTGGGGCTTCTAACCGGCTGAAATCCCCTTGTGACTAATACCTCGTGGTGGGTTGTGGCGACTCAGGCTCCAGCGGGGTCAGGGCACCTCTTGCCCTTCTGTCTCCTGGCTGGCTCGCCAAATGAAGACGGGAAGTGCTAGATTCCTCCAGGCTCTTGGCTATGTTGCTTAAAAGAATCTAAGAACACCAGTTTAGTGAGACCAATAAAAATAATTTATTGGGAAATGGGGGGAAAGAACAGAGTTTGCTGAGAAGTGGGAGAGAAAGACAGAAATCCACGCTGAGATCTGACACGGGCTCGTCCAGGCAGAGCGAGCAGAATGTGAGTGTAAACTACGATGAGATACCACATTACTCATGGGGATGGCTTTTATTTAAAAAAACAAAATTGAAAATAAATAGTATCAATGAGGATGCAGAGAAGTAGGAAAACTTGTACGCTGTTGGGGGGAAATGTCAAATGGCACATGGCCCAGTCGCTCTGGAAAACAGTTTGGCCTTTCCTCAGAAAGTTAAACATAGAATTTGCATGTGCCCTGGCCACCTAACGCCCAGGTATATATGCACGTATGCATCAACCGAGAAGCAAGGCTCTGCCCGCCACCTGCTGTTTTCATGTACACTTGTACACAAGGGGAGTGCAGTGAGAAACTCACCCCTTGGGAAGCGGGGTGGGGTGGGGTGAACTCCAAAACGCTCTGGCTGGTGCATTCCACCAGGCGGGAAGGGTGAGGACCACCAGGCAGGAAAGCAAGTGCTCACCTGGCCCACCTAGCCCACCTGGCCACCTGGCTGCAGCCCAGGCTCCCTCCCATGTACAGGCCTCTGTGATAGGTCTGCTGAGGTCACCCACAGTCCAGCTCCCAGGAGGGTCCAGAGCCAAGCAGGGGCCCAGGCCTTTGCTTGGGACCACCCACTCTTTTACAGGTGGATCTGCTTCCTCGTGGCCATAGCTCCACCCCCCCCAAAGACCGGACCCCTCCCTCCCAGCCCTCCCATGTAACCAGGGTTTTGGTGGTGACACTCTGGCCCCCCCCGACCCCACAGCAGCTCGTGGCCCCACACACCCCTCCCTTGTCCAGGCCGCAGGCCAGGTGGGCTGAGGAGGCAGGGGCGGTGGTGGTGGAGGGGCTCCCTGGGAAACAGCAGGGGCCCAGCGACGAGCCGCTCTGGCGGGTGCGGAGGGGACACTCCGTGGAGCCCCGCCTGGCGAGGGTCAAGGGCTGAGCTGGAGCTGAGCTGCCAGGTGAGGAAGGGGCCGGTTCAAACCCTCCCTAAGAAGGCTTGGGGCTGGGAAGCAGATTTGACCCAAGGATAGGGCGTCTGCTTACCACATGGGGGGTCCAGGGTTCAAACCCAGGCCTCCTGACCTGTGTGGAGCTGGCCCATGTGCAGTGCTGCTGTGTGCAAGGAGTGCTGTGCCATGCAGGAGTGTCCCTGCATAGGGAAGCCCCACGCACAAGGAGTGCACCTGCAAGGGGAGCCGCCCCGCGTGGAAAAAGCGCAGCCGGCCCAGGAGTGGTGCCGCGCACACGGAGAGCTGACGCAGCAAGACGACGCAACAAAAAGAGACACAGATTCCTGGTGTTGCCGAGAATACAAGCAGAAACAGAAGAACACACAGTAAATGGACACAAGAGAGCAGACAATGGCGGGGGAGGGGGTGAGAAATAAATAAAAATAAATCTTAAAAAAAAAAAGAATGCTTGTGGCATTCTAGAGGGGGCAGCCGGCCCCTGCCCGGGGTGAGGGGGTGAGGGCTGGGGTCACAGGAGGCAAAGAGGCTGGTGGGACGGCCGGGCCCTCCCAGGGCCACCGAGGAGACAGTGAAAAAAAGCAGCAGAAGAGGAGAAAGTGGTGACGATGGAGGTTGGGTGGCTGTGCTGCAGGGGGGCACCTGCTGCCCCGAGCTGACGGCCAGCCAGGCCTGGCGTCGGGAAGGGCTGACCCAGAACCCTGGCCAGGACCTGCAGGACGCAGAGGGGGGTCCCAGGGGCCCCTGGGGGTGCGGACGGCTGGGAGGAGGGTCATGGGAGAAGAGGGAGACAGGAGGGCTGGGATCACAGACCCATGAGGCACATGTCCACGAGGAGCCCAGAGCGCAAGGCCGGTCCCGGGAGGTGCGGCCGGAACAGGGCCCGTGGGAGGGCGCAGGCCCCGCCCACTGCCGAACGGAGGCCCATCGCCCCCCAGCTGCCCCCCAGCACCTGGGACGGTGCATTCTGCCCCTTGACCTGGCCGTGGGGGGTGTGTGCCCACCTGCCCAGCCTCCAGGTGAGGCCGCAGGCCAAGGAGGGGCCAGGACACCGGGAGAGGGGCCGGGGCTGCCAGGCGGCAGGGCTGGGGTCTCACCACCCAGGCTGGGCCCGGGGACCCCCTGAGGGCCCCTGGGATTTGCCCAGCTCAGACCTGGGTCCAGGGCTCCATCCAGTGCCGCGCCGGCTGGTTCCTTGGCCCTGGGTCCCCGGGGGCCAGGCAGGGCCGCTCAGTGCTGGCTGCAGGTAGAGGGAGGCGTCTGGCTTCAGGCCAAAGGCCGTGTGTGATCGTCCAGGCCCGACCAGGCACTCCGCGGCTCTGCCCGCCGCGCGGCCCCCACTTTCCCCTCCCACCGCCCCTTCCCCTCCCCCAGCCCCAGTCCCCCGAATGGCAGGGGCTTTTGTTTGGGGTTCCGCGGGTGAGAGGAGATGCCCCGTCTGCGCTGGCACATCTGTGCCAGGACCGGCCTCGCTGGCTCTCCGAGGCTTCCCTGCCTTTGGCCTCTGGTCTGAAGTGGCCAGTCCACACCTGGCGGCTCTGCACGCGGGGGCCTGGCCGGATGGGGCCGTGCGGGGGCAGAGCCCACCTGGGCCAGTGGGCCGCCAGCCGGGGGGGGCTGCTCTCCGGCCCTGCCCGAGCGTGGCCAGCGGCCGGGGGAGGGGCTTTGGCTTAGAGGCTGGCCGCACATAAGGAGGGGGCCCCCGCGACAGGCCCAGTGCTGTCGGGCATGGGGCCGCTGGGTGCCCTGTGGGCGGCGCTGACCTGGCTGGGGGCTCTGGCCACCCGGGCCCAGCCAGACCCCAAGCGCCTGAATGGTCTCCGACCGCAGCCGGACTTCCAGGAGGGCCGGGTAGGCGGGTGCCCGGGAGGGCCAGGGCTGGGCTCCCAGAGGGCCCCGGGCAGCCGCTGGCGAGGGGCGCTGCCCGCGCGTGCCACCCAGGATGCGCCTGGAGTGGCCTGGTCCCTTGCCCCTTAGCCCTCCCTGGCTGGGCGGCCTCCGGCTCCCGGGACAGGGCGGGGGTGCCCAGTGCCAGGGCAGGGGGCCACGGGGACCTCCCTGGCTCTGCCCTGCCAGCCCTGCCCTCAGTTCCAGGGCACATGGAACGTCCTGGGCCTGGCGGGGACCTCCTTCAGGATGGAGGACAGGGGCCGGCTGCGGATGTCAGCGAGCACCTATGCGCTGGACGGGGACCGTGGCTACCAGGTCACCACCGCCATGCGCAGGTGAGGGGCGCCGGGGGTCTCCACCCCGGAGCCTGAGGTCCCCCCGGTGGTGGCAGAAAGGTGGGCAGTTGGGGGGGGGAAGGAAGGGTGGACACAGGCGCTGGGGCCCCCCATCCTCCCAGCCCCCCACGTGCTGCCCCCTCGGAGGGGCTCTGACAGCCCCCCACCCCCACCCATGCCCTCCCCTTCCCTGCACGGCCCCCCAACCCACCCCATGGTCCAGGGGCTTCTGCTGGCCCTCAGACCCCGGCCCCTGGACCCCCATCCTCTGTCCCCCCAAGCCCAGCCCCGGAGCCCACCTGCCTCCCCCCGTTCCCGCCCTGTCGCCTCCGGCTTCGGCTCGGACGTGCTTCCGGGCAGGCCCGGGTTCCAGCCAGCTTCCCAGGCCGCTGTCCCCCCTCACCCAGGGAAGAGGGCTGTGACACCTGGACCGTTCCTTGGATCCGGAAGCTTCTGCCTGGCCAGTACATCGTGGGCAACGTCAGGGGTGAGGCTATGGCGGGGAAGGGGCTGGGCCCCGGGACGTCCCCTGCCCGGGCTCTGACTGGCACTCCGGGGGCAGAGTTCGGCGCACACAACCTCGTGGCCACGGTGGTGGAGACGGACTACGCGCGCTGGGCCCTGGTGCTGCACCGGCAGGCGGAGGGCGGCACGCACACCTTCAAGGCCAGCGCGCTTGGTGGGCCCCTCCCCGCCAGCCAGCCACAGGGCCCCGGGACCCCCCCCCCGGCTCTGCCTAGGGTCCCACCGGTGGGTGGGGGGTGGGGGCCAGGACCGGGAGGAGGGGCTCCATCGGGGGGCTCAGGTGGGGGCTGCGTCACCCCAACCCAGGCAGGTCCAAGAAGCTGAGTCCTGACCAGAAACTGAGGTTCTTTCGCTTTGCCCAGTCCCTGGGCGTCCCTGGCAACCTTATCGTCCTGCTGCCCGAAACAGGTGACGGGACCCAGGGCTGGGGAGGGCCCTGTGGGCACCTGGGAAGGGGGCCCGAGCCTGGGGCCCCGGGTGGGGAGGGCCCAGCCGGGGCAGGGTCTTCTCCTGGGGGCAGTGCTGCCTGTGCCCACGGGGGCACGTTTCCATGGTGCCCCTCCCCTCCTTCTTGGCCCCTTTCCACACGTGCACACACACCTGCACGCACACCTGTAAGCCCACCTACGTGCACATTGCATGCACACCTGTACACACACCTGCATGCACACCTGTGTGCACACCTGTGTGCACACTGCATACACACCTGCATGCACACCTATATACACACCTGCATGCACACCTGTATGCCAACCTGTATGCACACCGCATGCCCACCTGTACACACACCTGCATGCACACCTGCATGCCCACCTGCATGCATAACTGCACGCACACCTGCATGCCCACCTGCATGTGGGACCTGCTCACCACCACTATCTCTTACAGAGGACTGTGCCGGCGCCTCCTGAGTCTGCTGTGAGTCTCGCAGCCCGTGGGGACCAGGCGGGGGCCGGGCAGGGGCTTCCCGAGGGCCTGGCCTTTAGTGCCCCCTCCTCCCGGCCCCCCCTCCTCTGGAACGGCTGCTGCTGCCCCCTCCCACCTGCCCGTCTCCTGAAGCTGCTCACCGGCCTCTGTTGGTCTCCCCTGGCTGAGCCCCAGCCCCAAGTCCCCCCCGTCCTCCCGCCAGACCTGCCCGATCAGGCGCCTGCCCCAGTGAAAGAGGAAGTGACAACCCCCCACCGGCCGGGCAGGGGCAATGTGGGGGGGTCCTCCCTGCCTCTGCTTCACCTCGGTTGGAGTCAGGGGCCTCCTTGCTTCATCTGTGCCCCCCCAAGTCCCCCAAATAAACTGTTCTCCCCGGAATCAGGACTCTGAGCTGCTCTGAGTGCAAATCCAGCTCGCAGGGGTGTCGTCGCCCCCGGCCCCGTGCCGAGCCCTCAGCCCTGCCTGAGGCCCCCCGCTGGCCCTGGGCTGAGCTGGCCCCCTGCCCTGCCCTCAGGGAGGCCCAGTGGCCATGGGGAAAGCCGAGGATGGCCTGCCGGTCCCCCCAGCGGCCCTCCCAAGTGGGGGCCTGAGGCCACCCCCACGGCGCCGCTTGGACCCCAAAGTGGCCGCGGGGCGAGGCTCATGCCAGTCTGGCTTGTGGGGGGCAGCGGCTTCACGAGCCCCCTGGCTAGTCCAGGTGTCTCTCATCCCCACCACAACTCGGCCCCCCGGGAAGTGTGGTTCTCGCCGGCCCCTCGCGGCCCCTCACGGTGGGGCAGGTGGGGCACGTGTGCAGGCACGTCTGCCCAGGCCCCTACTGCCCCCACCCCAGCTCTGAAAAGGCCTGAGGGGGGCTGGCACCCCACCCTTTATGTGGCTCAGGAACCCAGACCGGTGAGGGGGCAGGGCGCGCTCTCGCAGAGACCACCAGGTTGGAAGGAGACCCCCAGTGCTGGCCCAGCGCAGAGCCTTCCTGCCACCCGACAGGGTGGGTGCTGTGCCCACCGGGTCCCCAGGGGAGTGCCCAGCCAACCTCCCACGGGCGCGGCCCCTCGCTGCGGTCCCAGCTCCCGCCCCGAGAGCGGCTGAAGGTGCACGAGGGCCGCGTGGGAGCAGCTGTCCAGGCCACAGCTGGGGTCCGACTGGGTGGAAAACCCACTGCGGGTTTCCCCAGAGCAGGAGCCAACGGCCTCCCGCCCGCCCCCTGCTCCCGCCGGGCGGTGCTCTCAGATGCACAGACAAGCCGGGCAGAGCGGGGCGTGCAACGTGTACGGGTCGTGGGTTCGGGTGCGGGGGTGTCCTGGGGGTGGGCGTGGCTCTGCCCCCTCCCCCCAGGCCCAGACCCTCCTGCTGCCTCAGGACAGGGAGCCCATCCCCCCAGGCCATTCCCGGAGCCCTTCCCTGTCCTGGCTCAACGGCCCCCGCCCCAGCCCACCCCTGTTGCCAGCGTGCCCCTCCTGCCCGCCCTCCACCTCTCCCCACAGGCAGTGGGGTCTCAGCCTGCACCCCTTTGTCTGTGACTGCGTGGTCCTGGACGTGCCCCGCTGCCCCCGCAGGCCCCACCTCCTCCCTGTGCTCTGCACCCCTTTGTCTGTGACTGCGTGGTCCTGGACGTGCCCCGCTGCCCCCGCAGGCCCCACCTCCTCCCTGTGCTCTGGGGACCCGCGCGCACCCTCGCCTGGCGCCTGCGGCCCTCGTCCCCTGCCCCGCTTAGCCATGAGCCTCCTGAGTGCAGGGGCAGCATCTCTCGCACCCGCCGCTCCGTGGGGTACTCGGCCCGTGGCAGTGAATGCCAGCTCCTCTTGCTTTCATCCCCTCTTCCTCTTTGAGGAAGACACCCATGGTTTAGCAGGTTCATGGCCACTGGCAGAGGACCATGTCCCAGCCTTCCATGGAGTGTGACAAAGGTCTGGCCAAGGGGATGCAAGGGCTGGCGCAGCGGCAGCCTGCACGGGGCAGCTGGGAGGCCCCAGGGCCTTGGTGAGGGGCGCCTCCAGCTGGCCTGGGCTTTTCCGTGAGCGAGAAACAGGCTTCTCTATTGTGCGCTGCTGCTTCCGGGCCTCTTTAGTGCGCAGATGCGTATATCCCGCCTCGCCTGGGGGTGTCCCTTCCCGTGGCAGAACCTCCAGGATGGGAAGAGGCCGGCCGACCCAAGGGCCTCGAGGGGCCAGGTGAGCCCAGGAAGGTGCGCAGGGCCCGGACGCGGCCAGGTGCCGCTCACACAGACGTCAGTGCGCGCAGAGCCCAGGCGTGCCCGGCTCCCATGGGCTCCCCGCAGGGTCGCAAGGGGCGAGAGGGAGGGGTTCCCGGTGCAGCCGAGGCTCAAGGGGCCATCGGCCCCTCCCCAGAGCAGGCCGGGCAGGGGCCAGGCTTAGCGGGAAGGAGGTGGGCGGGCACGGGCCTCTGCCCCGCTGAGCCCTGCGAGGATTCCCGCCCTGTGGATGCCGAGATGGTGAGGAGGGAGGCCACGGCCGTGCGTGTGCACCTGCGCCTCCCTGCGCGCCCGCCTGCGGGGGCTTGAGGACAGAGGCCGCATGGCCAGGACAGTGGACAGAGCCCCCCGGCCGCCTGGCACAGGCAGGCTCGAGGCTCAGACACCCAGACTCTGGCTCAAGGCATTTATTTGGGGGAGGAGGACGGGGGTCCCAGGTGCGCGCAGGCAGGTCGCCGGCTCCACAGGGAGGGGGCCGGGGGCCACAGGCGCCGCACAGCGTCCTGGCACACTAGGAGCAGATCACGGAGGAGGGGCTGCGCTCTGAGGGCGGCTGGGATGCTGCGGGGAGGAAGACAGAGCAGGCGAGCGTGGGGGCCCAGGCGGGGGCCGGAAGGCCGAGAAATGGGGGAGAGGAGGAGCGGGGGTCCAGAGGGAGGACTAGGGAGAAGGCCGGCTGTCCCCCAGATGCCTGGGGAGAAGGGGGGCCCCTTCAGGATGGGGCGCTGGTGGGGGCAGGAGGAAGGAAAGGAGGGTGAGAATGGGAGAAGGGCCGACAGGGGGCTCGTGAGCAGTCACCCGTCCCAGGTGGGTGGCAGGGTCCAGGCCCTGAGCTGCTTCCCAGGACAGAGCCAGCCCCGGGGTCACTTGGCCCAGGGGGCCCAGGCCTCTCTGGGTGGGCAGCCGGGGCTACCCTGGCCAGGCCGCCTGAGGCCTGGGTCCCCGGCAAGATGAGTCCAAGGCCCTCGTGAACTGGGCTGGGGTGTGGGAGCTGGCGGCGCCGGACGGGCACCCCGGCTGAGAGCAGACTAGGAGAGCCTCACCCCAATGGACCCCCCCCCCCGGGAGGGACGCCCAGGGCCCGCTCCCTGCCCCCAGCCCCCTCCCTGCCCCCGGCCCCTTACTGTCTTGCAGGATGAAGGTGACGTTGCCATGGGGCAGGCCCAGAGCGCGGACGAACTGCAGGAACCTGTCCTTCAGCTCCGGCGTCAGCTGCTTTTCTCTCCCTGGGCGGGGCAGGGGCTCCGTGACCCGAGTGTCCCCGGCCACCCCGAGGCGCCCCGCCCTGCCCTCTGGAGGGCCGAGAACCTACCGTAGAGGGAGGCCATAGCCCTCTGCCCAGCGCCCCAGGTGCTGACGTGGGCCACCAGGGCGAAGCCGCGGTAGTCTGTCTCCACCACCCGCAGCTCGTACCGCCTCAGCCCCAGGCCTGGGGACGTAGCAGTCAGCTCCTCCTTCCCGGGACCCTGCAGGAGCCCCTGGACCCCCCGGCCTTTCCCAGGGGAGGGGCTGCGCCCAGGCCCCGGCGGGCTCACCCGAGAGGTTGTCCAGGGTGAACAGCCCCAGGTTCCCGTGCTGGACCAGGTTTCGGCTCCAGCTCTCACAGCTGGTGTTCCTGGGAGGAGGGGCACGGCCGGTCAGGAGCCCCCAGTCCTGGGGGCAGGCTGAGTGGGTAACCCCCAGGTGGCGAGCGCCAGGGAGCCCCCAGCTGCACCCCCAGCTGCAGCACACCCCCTCTTTCTGGGCCTCCTTGGCCTCCCTCTGAGCTCCATAAGGGGCCAGTGTGGCCCCAGGCCCCAGCCCGCAGCAGCGCCCTGACCCGGCGTCCTGGGGCAGCCCCCGCCCCGCCCCTCCCTCCTTGGGGGCACGCGCCCTGGTCCAGCCCCGCCAGCCCCCCTGCACCCCCAGCCTGCCCAGCTTGGTCCCCAGCCTGCCCCGACACCCCCTCCACTAACCCCTGGCCACCCCCCACCTGCCAGGGTGCCCCCCAGCACTGTACCCACGGCACCTGGGGGTCTCTGGCTGCACCTGGCTCACCTGTCTGCGTACCTGGCTCCTGCCCCAAACACGGGCTCCAAGAGCTGGCAGAGCTGGGCCATAAGCGTGAGCTTGGGTGTGCACACACACACACCTGCACTCACACACCCACGCTCACACACCTGTGCTCACACACCCCCACACTCACACACACCTGCACACATCTGTGCTCACACAACCCACGCTCACACACACCCACACACGCGCTCACACACACCTGCGCACACCATGCTCACTAATACACACCTGTGCCCATGTGTACTCACACACACCTGCGCTCACACATACCTGCACCCACCTGTGCTTACACATGCCCGTGCTCACACACACCTGTGCACACCCGCACTGTGCGTGGGACCTGGGCGGCGACAGGCCTGGGGCCTGGGCGCGGGGAGGGGGCGCCGGCCGGGCTCTGCGCGGGGCCTCACCTCTTCTGGAACGAGTACACTTTGAAGACGTGTTCTTTCACCAGCTTGAAGGAGATTGTGTAATACAGCACGGCGCCCCCCGAGCTGCTCGTCTCACTGAGGACGTACCACTTCCCCTGGAACTGCAGGGCAGGGCGGTGGGCCAGCCCTGGACCCCCTGCCCGCGCCCCACTGGCACCCTGGGCAGCCCAGCTGGCGCCAGGCACCCTTCATGGGACCGCCAGGCCGGGCAGGTACGTCAGGCAGGGACAGGCGGCCCCCCAGCCTCGGCTCCACGCCCGAGAGGCGGACGGCACGCCCGGGCCCCCCAGCTGCCAGGTGAGGCCCCTCCTCTGTCTCCTCATGATCCCCCCAGGGCCTCGGGGCCCTTACCTGCTTCTGCTGGAAGTCGGGCTGTGGGGGTGCCCTGAGCAGAAACGGGGCCCAGGTGGGCGCGGGGCCCCGGACCGGGGTCTGCAGAGCCCCCAGCAGGGCGAGGCTGAGGCACAGGGCACCCAGAGGCATGGTGCCGGCGGCCGAGGACGCGGGCGCGGGCGGCTGCTGGGCCCGGTGGGAGGCCAGAGGCACAGCGGGTGCGCCGGCCCCCAGGGGTGTTCTTGTGGCCGCCGGGTGGCAGGGTCATCGTGTGCCGGGCCCAGCAAGCGGGGAGCAAGGGCCGGCCCCGCCTGCCCACAGAGCCAGCCGGGGTCAGCCCCTCGGTGGGCGCGGCCCGAGGCAGGTGGGGTGCTGGGGGCCTGGGGTGGGCAGGGCAGGGCGGGCGGTTCAGCCAAGTGAAGGGTGAGGCCCCCTGCCAGCACCCCTGCGTCCACTCCTGCGTCCCGCCCAGGAGATGGGTGAGGAGAGGGCTGGGGTGGGGGCCCTGCTGGGAACACCGACCCCCTGGGAGGTCCCCGAGCCCGGCCTCTGGCTTCGAAAGCCCGGCTCTTTCCCGTGTGCCCCCAGCTCTGCCACCCTGCCTCCCCCCCAGGCTGTGTCACCTGCACCCCACGCCCGGGCATCGGGGACCCCTGGGCCCAGAGCCCCCGGAAGGAGTTCCTGCCACCGCGTCTGGGCAGGACCCAGACAGTGAGGGGACAATGCCACCTGCGTGGGCCACCGTGGGGAGGGGCCCAGCACCCCTTGTGCCGTGTGGGGGCCCTGACTGTCCCCAGGCCTGAGCCCCAGCCAGTCCCAGCAGTGTCCCCCGCGGCCTCCCGGAAGGACGTCCCGCCGCGGGGACCGCGAGGGGACAGGCTGGGACCCCTCCGGGGCCCCTCCACGGCGGCCTCCGCTGCTGCGACTGCATTCTCTCCTCCCAGAGCCAAGCTTGATTTTATGGACCCGCGTGGTGGCCGCCCACTCCTGGAGGATGTGATTCATCCTTTGCCAAATCTGGGGAGGGTGAGGCCATCACCTCCCGCCGCTGAGGCTGGAGGGGAGGGGTGGGTGGGTGCTGCAGGGGAAGGCCTGGGGGTCCGGCGCTGGGAAAGCTGGGCGTGCTCGCCTGCCCCCGCCAGCGTCCAAGAGGGCCCAGACGGAGCCCCCACCGCGTCCGAGAAAGGCTCCCGCCCTGGAAGGCTTGGCGCTGCTCTCCCAGGGGGCTGGGTGTGCCTGTCAGGGGCCGTCCTGGAGGACGTGGGGGTCCCGGGGTGGCAGAGCCCACGTGGCAGCCCCCAAAGATGAGGCAGACGCAGGCCTCCTCGGGGAGGGCCGCGGGGACACCCGGGCATCGGAGCACCGCAGCCCAGGGGGTTGTGGGCTGGGCTGACTGCCAAGCGGCTGGACTGGCGGGCAACAGATCTCGGGGGTCCCCAAGGCCCACTAGGCCTCGCAGGACCCCAAGGAGCTGCTCCACTCATGACAGGGAAACAGATGGGTTAAAGTCAGCAGAGGAGACGATGCCAGGATGGCCCAGGTGAGACCAGGTGAGACCAGGTGAGGCCAGGTGAGGCCAGGTGAGGCCAGGTCAGACCAGGTGAGGCCAGGTCAGACCAGGTGAGGTCAGGTCAGACCAGGTCAGACCAGGTGTGGGCTTGCACCTTCACTGCCGTGTGTCAGCGGACCTGGAGCACTGCCGGCTGAGGAAGCAGCCCCATGCCCCAACATCCGGGGTTTCACAGCAGTCGGCCCCGTGGCCCCCACTCTTCATGGGATGGCGTTCCAGGCACCTAGGGCTCGTGCCCCAGGAGCAGCCAGGGTCCAGGTCCCTCTGGGACATCCCAGACCTGCTGGGTTAACCCTTTCCTGTGGCTGGTCCCAGTTCCTGGCTGTGTGACTGCAGTATGGCATGGGGGCGGATATTACGGCAGGAAGGGCTAAGCCAAGCGCTGGGAACCCCGCCCTGCCAAGGTGGAGAACGAGAAGCAGGTGCGCTGACACTGAGCGCTCCCCACCTAACTCGCCCCTTTGGGGCAGCAGGCAGATGGGTTTGGAGGATGACCATGGACTGCCGTGAAGCGAATCAGGAGACTCCTGTGTCGCCCCAGACGCTGCGTCTCTCCTGGACCCTGCACCTGGTACGGGGCGGCTGACTCCGGCTGCATTTTTCTCCAGACCCATTGTCGAGGTGCCTTGGGTTGCCCCACGCGGCAGGTCCAACGCCACCACCGCCCCGGAAGCCCGGCTGGGGTGAGCGCAGTGCTTTGACTCATCTACAGGGACCCTCGAGGCTGCCCGTCTTGAGTGGGGACGACAGAGGGTGCTGCACAGCGTCCAGGCAGACGCGCATCCCTGCTCGGCCTGCGACCTGCAGGCCCAGGGGTCCCGAAGGGCCCGTGGAGAACGGGGCTGCTGCATGGAGGCCTCGGCAGGCACAGGTGGGAGAATCAACCCTCTGGTTGGGGAGCCTTCTTATGCCTTCTGTGGGCAACGCTTCTTGGAAGGAACAGCCTCTGGTTTGCCCCTGGGCATGGGACACTGGGCACCGTGTGGCCGGAGCTCCTGGCCCAACCCAGCAGGACCCTGTCGCCAGGTGGAAACCCCCACCGAGGCCCAGCCCGGGCGTGAGGAAGCGGCAGGGACGTGGCGTAAGCCGGTCTCAGGGCCGGCACCGCGGCCACCTCTCTGGTTGCCTCCTCCGCGCCGCCCCTGCCCGTGGCCTCCTGGGACTGGCGGTGGTTTTCTGTTTTTGTTCCTTTTTTTGGCCAGCCCTCTTAGGAAGAAGTCGAGCCTGGCTGGTGGGCTGGGGGCTCACGCTCTCCGGGCACCCACCTCCCCGGAGCCAGCTCCAAGCCCTGCGCAGGATGAAGCTGGAGGCGTGCTGAGGTGCGCCGAGGGCACCCCTGGGAGAGGCCGCCGGAAGCGTGGCTCTGTACGGCCTCGCGGGCGGCGGCCAAAGGCTGCTCCGGCCTGGGGGCCTGGCCCGGGCGTGTGCCTGGCCTCTTAGGCCAGCCCAGCTGGACAGCTATTTGTGTCTCGTGTCACTGCCCACAAAGCGGGGGCTCTTACCCAGGTGAGCAAAACGACCCTGCTGTGGGGGCAGGTGGACTCTTGTCCCCCCTCCCCAGTGCTGGCTCGAAGCCCCCGGATGAGGTAGCCGTGGGTTGGGGCTGGACACGGGCATGGGCTCCCCAGGAATGCCCCTTCCTGAGGCTGTCCTGGCGGCCACGGCCACCAGCCCCTCGCTGTCGGCAGGAGAGGTCCCGCGGCCCTTCCCCGCAGCTCGGGGACGTTAGCCCTCACCCGCTGAAGGGGGAGGGGCGGTCTCCCCTCCTGAACACGTTCTGGGGGGTCAGCGCCCCACTCGCCCTGCTGGAGTGCCCTGTCCACGTGCTGCCGTCACGCAGCCTTGCTTCTGAGGGAGGAACTTACCCCACTGCGAGAGCAGCCGCGGGCTCTCAGCCCTGGGGTTTACTGACTGACCGCTCAGGCCAGCCCTGGGAAGGGGGGTGGCTCCTGGAGATGCAGTCAGGGGCTGAGTCGGAGATCACTCTACGGTGCCGCGTCCCCACAGCCGGAGTCACCTGGGCACGCAGGTGTGAAGTGTGAGGGTGCTCTCACCAAGAAACCCAACGGCCCCTGTGCAGAGAGCTGACTTCCTGAACAGGTAGCCTCCAGCTCTGCTGCCAGGAGACAGCCAGGGGCAGCCAGGGCACAGCCAGGGACAGCCAGGGGCAGCCAGGGACAGCCAGGGACAGCCAGGGGGCAGCCAGGGGGCAGCCAGGGGACAGCCAGGGGGCAGCCAGGGACAGCCAGGGGCAGCCAGGGGCAGCCAGGGGGCAGCCAGGGGGCAGCCAGGGGGCAGCCAGGGTGCAGCCAGGGACAGCCAGAGGCAGCCAGGGACAGCCAGGGGGTAGCCAGGGGACAGCCAGGGGGCAGCCAGGGACAGCCAGGAGACAGCTAGGGGACAGCTAGGGGGATTCAGGGGGCAGCCAGGGACAGCCAGGGGGTAGCCAGGGGGCAGCTAGGGGACAGCTAGGGGGATCCAGGGGGCAGCCAGGGACAGCCAGGGGCAGCCAGGGGGCAGCTAGAGGACAGCTAGGGGGATCCAGGGGGCAGCCAGGGACAGCCAGGGGCAGCCAGGGGGCAGCTAGGGGACAGCTAGGGGGATCCAGGGGACAGCCAGGGACAGCCAGGGGCAGCCAGGGGGCAGCTAGGGGACAGCTAGGGGGATCCAGGGGACAGCCAGGGACAGCCAGGGGCAGCCAGGGGGCAGCTAGGGGACAGCTAGGGGGATCCAGGGGGCAGCCAGGGGGCAGCCGGGGGCAGCCAGGGACCCAGGGATGCCCTGGTGGCCTCCTGCCGCTTCCCTGCCCACAAGCAGATCCATAGGCGCGTGGGCTCCACCCGGAGCGAAGGCTGCTCCGAGGCACAGACCTTTTGGGAACGAAGGTCCGGGAGACCCCCTCGGGCTCACTTGGCTCTTCTTCTAACTTCTTGAGCTGGATAATTAACTCTCTTTGCTAAGACATGCATTTCCAGGCATGTCTTCACCACCAGGTCCTGCTTTAGGTATATTTCACACGTTTTAATGTGAAGTATTTTGGTTTTGTTTAGTTCAAAATATTTTCTAATTTGGCTCATCCACTGTTTAGAGGAGACTTTCTTAATTTCCAGATAGATGGGGATCTTCATTTAACATTTGATTTTTTTTTAAGATTTTTTCTCTCTCTCCTCAACGCCCCCACCCCCACCCCAGTTTTCTGCTCTCTGTGTCCATTCACTGTGTGTTTTTCTTTGTCCACTTGCATTCCTGTCAGTGGCACCAGGAATCTTTGTCTCTTTTTTGTTGCGTCATCTTGCTGCATCAGCTCTCCGTGTGTGCGGCGCCACTCCTGGGCAGGCTGTGCTTTCGCACGTGGCAGCTCTCCTTGTGGGGCGCACCCCTTGCATGTGGGGCTCCCTTACATGGGGACACCCCTGTGTGGCATGGCACTCCTTGCGCACATCAGCACTGCGCGTGGGCCAGCTCACCACATGCGTCAGGAGGCCCTGGGTTTGAATCCTGGACCTCCCATGTGGTAGGCGGACGCTCTATCCGTTGAGCCAAATCCGCTTCCCTGCATTTGATTTTTAATAGAGTTGTTTTGTGGTTAGAGAACATACTCTTTTTCATTTTAATCCTTCTATTTGTTGAGACTTCGTTTATGATCTAGTATTTGGTCAATTTTTGTAACTATCTGTGTGTGCTGGCTTTATTTGTAATGGCCAAAAACTGGAAATCACCAAAATGTCCATTAACAGGTGAAAGGAAGAAAAAAATTGCAGTATGTCCATACAGCAGATACTGGCTCAGGGCTTGGAGCCCTGAAGTCCAAGCGGCTAGACAGGTACATCGGGAGACCGTTGTTTCTGAGTGAAAAAAGCCAGACAAAAAAGCGTACACACGTGGGATTCCATGTACGGAAAGCAAGCTGCACCGTAGTGACAGGAGCACTGGGGTGGAGTGCGGGGAGTGGGACGATGGGGGGCACGGAAGCTTTAGGGCGGTGTACGTGTTTGCTCCCCAGTGGGTGCCGGTTCCAAGCACATGAGTAAACCAAAAGCTTTATTTTTTTATTTTTTATTTTTTTAAAGATTTATTTATTTTATTTATTTCTCTCCCCTTCCCCCCCTCCCCCAGTTGTCTGTTCTCTGTGTCTTTTGCTGCATTTTCTTCTTTGTCCACTTCTGTTGTTGTCAGTGGCACAGGAATCTGTGTTTCTTTTTGTTGCATCATCTTGTTGTGTCAGCTCTCCGTGTGTGTGGCGCCATTCCTGGGCAGGCTGCACTTTCTTTCCCACTGGGTGGCTCTCCTTACGGGGCGCACTCCTTGAGTGTGGGGCTCCCCTACACAGGGACACCCCTGCATGGCACAGAATTCCTTGCGCGCATCAGCACTGCACATGGGCCAGCTCCACACGGGTCAGGAGGCCCGGGGTTTGAACCGTGGACCTCCCATATGGTAGACGGACGCCCTAACCACTGGGCCAAAGTCCGTTTCCCTCAACCATACGCTTTAAATGTGTGCCGCTTACCGTATGTGCATTACGCCTCAGGAAAGCTGTCGACAAAGGCCCCTGCATGGGTCCTGCAGCCGCGCCGGGCAGCGCCCTCCCTGTGTCCTTACCCGCTAACCGCTCTTTATCCTCGTTGAGTTTTTTGGCTTGTATGTTATTTCCTGAAGTTGGTGTATAAAATTTTCCCACAGTAGTGGTAGATTTGTCAATTTCTCCTTGGGGTTCTGTTAATTTTTGCTTTCACTATTTTGAGGCCAAATTATTAGGTGCATACAAAGTGAAAGTTCTTGTATGTTCCTGGTGGGCTGGGAAGGGACCTTCATCTCTGGCAATCCTTCGCCAGTGGTTGCTAAAGCCCTTTTGGGTTGAAAGCTCACCCGGTGCACCTTTCCCTGCATTCAGCCCCCGATCTTGCTGTACCCCTTACTTTGTCTCTTGTAAACAGCATATAATAGACTTTTTTTTTTTTTAAAGATTTACTTATTTATTTCTCTCCCCTTCCCCCCCCACCCTGGTTGTCTGTTCTGTGTCTATTTGCTGTGTCTTCTTCTTTGTCCACTTCTGTTGTCAGCGGCACAGGAATCTGTGTTTCTTTTTGTAGCTTCATCTTGTTGTCAGCTCTCCGTGTGTGCGGTGCCATTCCTGGGCAGGCTGCACTTTCTTTCGCGCTGGGCGGCTCTCCTTAGGGGGTGCACTCCTTGCACGTGGGGCCCCCCTACGTGGGGGACACCCCTGCATGACAAGGCACTCCTTGTGAGCATCAGCACTGCGCATGGGCCAGCTCCACACGGGTCAAGGAGGCCCGGGGTTTGAACCGCAGACCTCCCATGTGGTAGACGGATGCCCTAACCACTGGGCCAAGTCCGCCGCTGATAATAGACTTTTTTAGGAAGTACTGGGTATTGAACCTGGGACCTTGTGCGTGGGAAGCAGGCGCTCAAACCACTGAGCCACATCCGCCCCCCAATATAATAGGTTTTTAAAATCCTGTCTTACCAGCTTTTTCTTTTAAGAGGTATATTTACTCAGTTTATTTAATGCTATATATAATACTTGAGGGTCTAAATATACCATTTTGTTTTGTGCATTTAATTTTGCCCGTCTGTTCTCTCCTCAACCTTTTTTTTTTTTTTTTAAGATTTATTTATTTATACGTGTCCATTCTTCTGTGTCTGCTTGTCTTCTCTTTAGGCAGCACCGGGAACTGATCCCAGGTCCTTCTGGAGTGGGAAAGAGGTGCTCAGTCTCTTGTGCCACCTAGCTCCCTGGTTTGCTAAGTCTCATATTGTCTCTCCTCTGTGTCTCTTTTTGTTGCATCCTCTTGCTGCACCAGCTCTCTGCGTGGGCCAGCTCGCCTTCACCAGGAGGCCCTGGGAATCGAACCCTGGCCCTCCCCTGTGGTAGACAGGAGCCCAATCGCTTTAGCCACATCCGCTTCCCTGGATTGACTCTTTTTCTTCATTTCATTATTTCCTTTCTACTAGTGGTGTGTAAATGTTTATCTCGTGTGTGTGTGTTTCTGTTCTCTTAGCGTCTGTTGTCGCCGTTACGAGGTGCAGCTCCAGCTGAGAGAGGCAGGCCCCTCTTCTCCCTCCTTCCAAGCAGCACAAGGACTTCGGCCCGAGCCCCCGTGGCCCATGTCCTTGGCCGTGCTTTAAAATCAGGTACTTTGGTCCCTTAAACGTTAGGGGACTGTTGTTTCGCACAGACACCAGTGGCCTAGAGTCGGCTGCCCTGCCCCTGCTCCTTCGCCCCCGTCCCCAGCGGCGACCTGGCCCTGCCCGGGGGTCTTCTCCCGCCTTTGGAATGTTACTTAGAGGGGGTGTCGTGGCAGTTGCTCGTGGCTTTTTGCTTCGTTTTGATTTTGGGCCTGACGATGCTTTTACTTGGTGCTCCTCGGTGAGAGGTTTCTTTGAATAGAGAACCCGGGCTGGGCTGTCACGTCTCCAGCAGCTTGAGGTGCCCTCCCTGCTCGGCCTCCACGGCCGTGGGGAGCCTGCCGGCCGGTCCGTTTCCTTAACAACCTGTTTGTGGACGTCTAACTTAGGTCAGCACAACGTGCAAACCAGATGTGATGGCTGCGTGAGGCCACCAGCTCCGGAGACAGACGGACGCCAGGTCCAAAGACAGACAGATGCCAGGTCCAGAGACAGACAGACGCCCAGGTACTGCCCTATCGTTTGATGCACGTTTGGGTTGTTTCCACTTTGGGGCGATGAAAATAACACAGCCGTGCGCCTCCAATCACAGGTGCACCCCTCTCCGCCAGCTGTACCCCGAGGGTGGCGCCGCTGGCCGCTGGGAAATCCGCATGTCCAGCTTTGGCGGACACTGCCCGGCCGTTGTCCCAGGGCTCGTTTCCGCTTACCTCGGCCGGCAGCGCGCACCCATTGCCGTTCCCTTGGTGGCGTGAGGCAGGAGCACACGCGTGTAGGTCGGGGTCTGGGGAGGGGGTGCTTATCCTCCTTGTGGCACCCAAGGATGAGACCGTGCTCCTTCGAGGACGAGCTTCTGAACCACAGTGTCCCTTCTGCGGAGATCCCAGCCGCCTGAACGCTGGGGGTGGAGCCTCGTCGGTGGGCACCGGGGGCTCCCGGGGGCTCTGCCAAGGCCAGGCTGCCCGGACGTCGCGGCCTTGCCGCGTGGGGCGTGGCGCGTCCTGGTGTGCTCTGGGTGCACCTCTCACTGCGGCCTTCTTTTCCCGCCTGCTCCGGCTTCCTCCCTCCTTCCTTTTTTTTTTTTTTTTTTTGATTTTTCTCCCCATTGCCCTCCCCCCAGTTGTCTGCTCTCTGTGTCCATTTGCTGTGTGTTCTTCTGTGACCACTTGTATTCTTGTCAGTGGCACCAGGAATCTGTGTCTCGTTTGTTGCGTCATCTTGCTGCATCAGCTCTCTGTGTATGTGCAGTGCCATTTCTGGGCAGGCTGCACTTTATTTCATGCTGGGCGGCTCTCCTTACAGGGCACCCTCCTTGCTCGTGGGGCTCCCCTACATGGGGGACACCCCTGCATGGCGCGGCACTCCCTGTGCGCATCAGCACTGCTCATGGGCCAGCTCCACATGGGTCAGGAGGCCCGGGGTTTGAACCGTGGACTCCCATGTGGTAGGCAGACGCTCTATCCGTTGAGCCAAATCTGCTTCCTCCTCCCTCTTTTCTTGCCTCCTTCTGGATTAATAATTTCTTGATGATATCCTTGTCCCTCTTTATTAGTTTAATCTTTTTACTCTCCTTTTAGTAGAGTAGAGAACCTGGGGGTTCCAAAGTCACCTCCGAATTCTCGGTGGCTAATACAAACGCGCTCTTTTCCCGTCTCCAGGGTGGGCCTAAAACCCTCCAGCTCTACTTCTGTCCTGGAGTCTGCTCGATTTTGGCCTGTGTTTTAATTCTAAGTATATTTTACACCCTGGTCTGGTCATACAATCCCAGGTGCTTAGGGCCCCGCCCCGACTTTCCTGGGTCCCTCGTTCCTTCCTGGGCCTCGGAGCTTCCACTGACACCACTTCCCTTCCGGCCGAAGGCGCCCTTTACCTGTTTTCTTTATGGAAAGCCTGATGATGACGAATTCCTACTGCTTTTGCTTGTCTGAGAAAAGTCTTTCACCTCCGTTTCTAAAACGTGCACTTCACTGCGTTTTATTACACTTTAAAATGCACACCATTTAACTGTGCGATTCCGAGAGTTTTGACCACTGTGTCCACCTGTGTAAACACAACCCTGATCAGGACGTAGAACATTCCACCGCCCAGAAGCCTCCTGCCGCCGTTTGTGCTCGCCGCACACCTCCCTTCGCCCCCTGCCGCCAGGCATCTGCTTCCGTCCGCCCTGGCGTGGTTTGGGTCGCTGTGGAGCTCGTGTACAAATCGCACGGCCGTGGCCTCCTGTGCCTGCTCCTTTCCCCAGCGCCCCCCCCCCGCAGGGACAGCTGCGCCCACCTCCTGGCCAGGCCACCTGCTCCGGTCAGGGCGTCCGCCCCGTGGCGGCAGGGCCTCCGGACCCCAGGCAGACAGCTCTGCTCTCACAGGCCGCGGCGCAGGCCCGGCTCTCGGTCGGCAGCTGGCCGGCATGGCGAGTGCTTTGCCGTGTGCCTCAGTTTCCTGGCCTGTACTCAGGGCTGTCCCTGGGGGATGGGAAGGCCGGGGGAGGCGGCTGGAAGGTGGCAGTGTGGGCAGTCAGGGCCGGGTGGACCGGCAGACCCCCGAGACCCTCGCACCATCCACGGTCAGCCAAGGGGGGCCCCTCGAGTTGGGGAGCAGGGAGGGGGCCGGGGCGGGGCACGATGAGGCCCGCACAGTCCCAGCCCTGGCGGGAACCCCTTACCCCCCACCATGCAGGCCGGCGGGTCCCAGGACAGCCGCGCAGGGCCAGGGGGCCTGAGGCCTGGGTGAGACGTGACCTGCCAGGCGCCGGCTCCCGCTGCACAGCCGGGCTCCCGACCCCACACAGCAGGGCAGTGCCTGCCCCATGGCCACGTGTAAGAAAGAAATCTTCTGGGAGAAAATAAAGCTCACCCGATCGTGGAGAAGAAAAGAATTTATTCTCAATCTTGCAATAAGTGGCGCACAACCAGAAAACATGGCTGGCACCCTGAACCAAGAAAAATGACACAATTTATCCCCCTAAGCCTAGCACGCAAGCCCTTCCTGTTTCTCCATAGATTGGATACTTCAGAGGTTACAGCCTATTTGATAAGATCTTACTTTCCTACGCAAAAGTTTGTGATTAGGGAAGCGGACTTGGCCCAGTGGTTAGGGTGTCCGTCTACCACATGGGAGGCCTCCTTGACCCGTGTGGAGCTGGCCCATGCACAGTGCTCATGTGCGCAAGGAGTGCCCTGCCACGCAGGGGTGTCCCCCGCATAGGGGAGCCCCACATGCAAGGAGTGCGCCTCGCAAGGAGAGCCGCCCGGCACGAAAGAAAGTGCAGCCTGCCCAGGAATGGTGCCACACACACAGAGAGCTGACACAGCAAGGTGACGCAACAAAAAGAAACACAGATTCCCGTGCCACTGACAAGAATGCAAGTGGTCACAGAAGAACACACAGAGACCAGACAATGGGGTGGGGAGAAAGAAATAAATAAAAAATAAATCTTTAAAAAATAAAAATAAAACAAATGGGGTTTATTATCTTGCGAGCTTAGTTTTGAGGCTGAGGCCCAGGAAAACGTCCAAATCGAGGCGTCAGCAGGTGAAGTTTCCTCCCTGAACGCCGACTGAGCCTCTCGGCACGTGGCGGCACTGCTGCTCGCCCCCTTCCCTTCCAGGTTTCCTTGCTCTCAGCTCTGGCTCCCGTGGCTCTCTCTTCTCTCCTCCTAAACTCATTCTCTTAGAAAGGACTCCACAAAGAGGAGTAAGGCCCACCCTGGGCCACCCGCAACGAAGTCACCTCATCTGAAGGTCCTGCTCACGGGTGCACCCACGGGGACGGATTAGCTCTAAGGTCGATTTTCTGGCCCACACACTTCACACTACCACAGGCTGTGTCCACTTTCTGGCTGTTGTGAACACGCTGCTATGGCCATTTGGATACAATGCTTCTTTTTGACCCAAAACCGGGGGTCCCCGAGGCCCACAAGCCCCTGAGGGCCCTTCCCGGCCCCTCCAGCCGGCACTCTCACGGCCGAGAAGGCCAGAGCCGACCGAGGCGGAGGTGGTGGGGAGCAGCACAGAGGGCGAGTGCGCGTGTGCGTGTGCGTGTGGGATTGAGAGTCCGTGTGCACATGTGGGACTGTGCGTACATCCACGTGAGTGTGCATGTGCACGTGTGAGTTCACGTGTGTGCACACAGGCGCAGGTGTGTGAGTACACGTGTGCATTGTGTGCGCATGCATACGTGTGGTGTGTGAGCACACATGTACACAACGTGCATGCAGGCATGTGTGCACACGTGTGCATCGTGGGCATTTCTTTGTGCGCACATGCAGGTGTGTGTGCTGTGAGCACACGTGTGCATCGGGTGTGTCTTTGTGTGTGCATGCACATGCAGGTATGTGTGCTGTGTGAGCACACGTGTGCATTGTGTGCGTGCATGCATACGCATGTGTGTGCATGTGTGAGCACATGTGCACATCATATGCATGTGTCTGTTGTTGGGGGCACAGGTCTAGGGCAGAGGAGAATGGAGACGTCCCAACCCCCTCCTCCCACCCTGCACCCCCTCACAGGGGAAGGGGCCCCGGTGCTGAGACACCGCCTCTTGCCCTGGGGGTGCTGTGGCCCCCCTCTCTGCCCCCAGCCCTGGCCTTTCCCGGCCACGGGTGTCCAGCCCCAGCTGGCTCAGACACAGACATCAGCCCCAAGGCCCGGCCACCTGTGACGCCCACCCCGGCTCTCAAGCCACCCAGCCACGGTGGGGCAGAGCCCTTGGCGCCGCCTCGGGGTCTGCTCCCCCCATCGGCTTGCACTGGTGTCCTCTCCACTGTTCTGGGGGCGGCCAGAGCCCACCCGGCTTGGCCCACAGGCATCCACCTGGCCCAGGTGTGACACACGTCCAAAGGGCAGACCCGTTGCTACCTGCAGTCCCTGGTCTGCAGGAGGGAACAAGCCGGCCAAGGCGGGCCAGGCCCCTCGAGGCCGCTCCCGAGAGGCCCAGGGCCGGCGGCTCAGAGCTGGGGCGGGGGCCTGGGCGTCAGCATCGAGGCTGGGCTGCACCAGGGGCAGCGCGACGCTGAGCCCTCAACACGCAGGACTGCCCTGGCGAGAGCGAGGCAGGAGGCCGTGCTTCCAGGCGGTCACCGACCCGTCCGAGGACAGGCCGTGCCCGTGCCCGCCGAGAGGACGGGGAGGGACGGGGAGCTGCTGGGCGCTGGCCCCGATCCTCTGACGCCCTGCGGGGCCGGGAAGCCCCCGGGGGCAGTGGCTCCGGCAGGTGGTGGGGGGCGTCCTGGGCCGCGGGCCGGCCAGCCAGCTGTCACAACACGGCCGGGACCAGCCCGGCTCTGCTCCCTCCACGAGGCTCTTGACTTTGGCCGGGGTTGAGCCACCTGGGGCTGCTGACTCAGGGGCCGCCCGCCCGGCTGGGAGGTGGGCTTCCCGCAGAGGGCCGAGGGTGGCAGGGCCGGAGCGCAGGGGCCACCCGCCGGCTGACACCGAGGGGCTCAGGGCCTCACGCTCTGGGAGGGCCCGGCCAGAGCACCCCCTCACGCCCCTGAGCAGGGGCAGGAGGGGCTCAGGCCGAGGGCTGCTGCGGGCGGATGCGCCTGCCCTGCGGGCTGGACCGCTCCTCGGCCGCACTGCGTGAGCCGCGCAGGGGCTGGGCCCGCTGCGACCTGGGATTTGGGGGCGCACAGACTGTGCCCTGGGGGACCGAGTCCCCTCTGCCCCCTGCCAGAGCGAGGGGCCGGCTGGCATGGAAGCCCCTGGAGGCTGCCTGGCCCTCTCCAGCCCGCACCCTGGCTCGCTTGGCCCCCGTCCCCCTGCTGGACGTGCGCCAGGCCCGGCAACCCCAGGGGCACTTGCCGCTGCCCGATGGCTTCCCGGCCCCGAGGTCTTAGACACGCCTCTCAGCTCAGAGCTCCAGGCACCTGCTCCCCAAATCCCCAAACAGCTGCCCCCCTGCTACCCGGGTCCCTGCCGCCACGTCCACCTGCCCAGAGCGGGTCCTGCTTCATCAGGTCCCACCTGCTCTTGCTACTATCTGGAAAGGCGGGAACCGAAGTAAGAGGCAGGGATCGTGCAATGGAGGCAAAACTACCGTGGTTTTAGGTAATATCTATAAACACCTCAATCTCAAAACAAAACGTTTTAACATGAGAAAGTCCAAAGAGGCGGCCCCTCTGCTTCTCACCGTCACTGAGCAGCAAGAACTGGACCTGTCCTTCTGCACAAGCAGCGAGGAAGCAGGACAAGAGACGGGGCCACCGCCGGGATCCCCGGGAGAAGACGCACACCCGGGCCGGCCGTGTGCTGGACGTGCTTCCCTGAGCGCAGGGCACAGCGCAGGGCAGAGCGCAGGGGCTCATGGAGGTACGGTGTGGAGGTCAGCGTTTGGGAAGGCCGAGGCGCTGGAAGCCGCGGGCAGCGTTCCCGGGAGAAGGAGCGGCACAGGAGGGGCCACGAGCACCCATTAGGCACCCACGCTCGATCCCCATGGGTGCGGCAGCTTGACCAGCACCGGCCGGGAGCCCGAAGTCTGCGGTCAGTCTCCCCGGGCAGACAGCCCCGCGTGGGCAGGGGCTGAGCTCCCTCTGCAGAGCTCCTTGCCCTCTCTGCTCTCCCAGCCTTCCTCCGCCCGGGGCCCCCTTCTCCAAAGCAAAGCCGTTGTGGAGCGCCTCGCCCGGTGCCCCGTGGCTGTGTTCCACGGCCAGACCCGGCCATATTTTTATTTTTATTTTTATTTAGACACGGCATTTAGAGCCCACCTGGCCAGCCACCCCCACAAGGGCACTTTCGCCATGTAAGGCCGAAGCCGCGAGGTCCAGGGACGAGGGCCTCAAGGCTCCAGGGGGGGATCATCTCTCAGGGGACCCCGGTCCCTGGCGGCTGAGAGCTGCGTGGCACATGCTTAGGGTGGACTCCACGCCTGGGGAGGCTCTCACGGGCGAGCCTCGGTCTGTGCCCGGTGGACGCTGCCCAGGGCCTCGTGGAGCAGCCTGGCTGCGGAGGCTCCGGCCTGAGTCCCTCCTGGAGATTCTGTGAGGCCCCCTTCCCCGGCGGGAGTGACCCAGGTCAGGGCTCCACGCTCACAGTCCTGGTGAATACAAGAGGCTGTTGAAAGAATTGGACGGAAGCCACGGCGCTCATCATCTGACACGGTGGAGAATCCTCGGAGGAGCCCACAGCCGAGGGGAGGCACGGCGGCTGGGAATCTCCTGAAAGTTCCAAGAGACCCTCTCATTTTAAAAGCAGATTTGCATGGCCCATAAATTCTCCGTGGCCTGCAGAGGCCGCAGCCTACCTCGGACCCTGTGGGGTAAGGAACCCTCTTCGTGGAAGCCCACTTTGTCCCCCCTGGGAAGTGGGGCCGTGGGAAGATGACCAGGACGCCCTCCGTGGGCGGGTGGCTTCCCAAGGGGCACTCCCCGGCAGGCTGGCCGCTGGCTTGGGAGCCAGAGAGAGTTGGTCTCTAAGGTTGGATGGGATTGCGTCAATTAGAGAAAGAATCTAGCATCAGCGAGTTTTCGATTGGATCCTTTATTTGCCTAAGCAACATGTACATTGTTTTTGTTTCATTTCCTGTTTTATCTCCAGCAGAAAAGAAAATAAGACCAAAACAAGGCCTCCGGCGGCGCTGAGATGAGAAGCGGTCACACTGGAAATCCCACCTGCCGGCCTGGCCCCACCGTGACCTCTGCCCTGGGGAGCCTTCCCAGCCTCCGGGCATGCTGGGGGCAGCTGCGAGAGGGCCTTGGCCTCGGAGGGGGTCTCCATGCTGCCTGGTGGCTCGGGCGGGGGTCTCTGCAGGGCAGGAAGACCCCTTCCCTCTTTTTTCCGGGTGCTCCTTCGCTCTGCTTGGAGGAGGGTGCAAGGAGCAGAAGCGTCTCCGAGAGACTGCGGCCGCAGAGGGGACCCTAGAGGCTTGTGGCCAGGTGGAGGGGCCGCCTGCGGGGAGAGGGGCTGGGAAGGGGCCCCCAGGAAAGCCAGGCCCAGCCCGCCTTGGACTCCACCCCCGCTCTGCCCTCGGGCTGCCTGCCGCAGCTCGGCCTGGATGGGCCGCCAGCTCCCTGGACCGGGCGCAGGAGGCCTGGGGAGGCTGAAGGCTGGCAGTGCTGGTGTGTATCCGGCCCAAGCAAGCTGCTCTTTTTTAAAGATTCATTTTATTTATTTCTCCCCTCCCCCCCAGTCTGCTCTCTCTGTCCCCTCGCTGTGTGTTCTTCTGTGTCTGCTTGTATTCTTGACAGCGGCACTGGGAATCTGTGTCCCTTTTTGTTGCGTCATCTTGTGGCAGCCCTCCGTGTGTGCGGCGCCACTTCTGGGCAGTGTGAGCACTTTTTTCACATGGGCGGCTCTCCTTGCAGGGAGCACTCCTTGCTTGTGGGGCTCCCCTACGTGGAGACACCCCCGCGTGGCAGGCACTCTGTGCGCATCAGCACTGCGCATGGGCCAGCTGCACACGGGTCAGGAGGCCGTGGTTTTGAACCCTGGACCTCCCATGTGGTAGACGGATGCTCTATCCGTTGAGCCACGTCCGCTTCCCAAGCAAGCTTCTCAAAGCACCAGAGCCTTCAAGCTGACCCTAAAATGCACATGGAAGTACAAAGGGCCTCAAGTGGCCAAAGCAGCCTCGTGACGTCTGTGTGGGGACTCCAGCTCCTGCTCCGAGGCGTCTCAGCCCAGTGGCCGCCACGTGGAGCTAGGGGAGGCTGGCTGCAGCCCACGGGGACGACGGGGAGTCCAGCAGCAAGTCCACTCCCATGGCCACGCGAGTCCTCACAGACGTGCCGAAGGATCACCTTCAACGAACGGTGCTGGGAGAACCGGAAATCACGTCCCCACGACCCCACCTCACACCAAGCACAAAAGAGCTGAGTGCTGGGAAATGGACGTGGCTCCACCAACTGGGCTCCCGTCTACCATACAGGAGGTCCAGGGTTCCATGCCCAGGGCCTCCTGGTGAGGGCAAGCTGGCCCACGCAGAGCGCCGGCTCACGCTGGAATGCAGCCCTATGCAGGAGCGCCGGCCGATGCGGAGAGCTGGTGCAGCAAGATGACGCAGCAAGAGACAGAGGAGAGAAAACAAGACGTAGCAGAACAGGGAGCTGAGGTGGCGCAAGAGAGTAATCGCCTCTCTCCCACTCCAGAAGTTCCCAGGATCAGAAGAACACAGTGAATAGACACAGAGAGCAGATGAAGGGAGCGAGTGGGATCAGGGGAGAAATAAATAAAATAAATCTTAAAAAAAAAAAAAGCTGAGCCCTGCCCTGATCAAGGCAGCGGGGAGCCCTCCAGGGCCCCGGAAGCTCTGAACAACCAGCAAGACACAGAAATCTTTCTCAAAGCTCCAGAAAGCAGCTGAAGGCCTGCACTGACAGGTGAGTGGCTCTGGAAACGGGCGCTCATGGCCCCTGGCTGGCACCCCCACCCCTCCCAGCCCGTGCTCCCAGGCGGGGCCCCTGGCTGTGGTTCTGGAGGGGGTGGTTCGTCCAGCCCACTCCGTCTGGGGGTGGTCTCGGGTTCTTGCGGCCCACTGCGCCGTCCTCCAGACACCTGTGCTGCCTAAGCCACCCCAGGGCTGTGCCCGCGGGGGTCTCCAGGGCCACACGCACACGCCCAAGACGAGGTGCGTGTGCGGAACGGGCCAGGGGCCCCGCCGGTGGAACGCTGCTGGGAGGGGCAGCCACAGGGGCAGGGGCTCAGGGGGGACGCCCAGAGCACGAACGGGGATGGGAGAATCGCAGCACGCCTGCCAGCTTACGTCACAGCTGAACTCCCCGAACGAGGCCACTGCGCTTCCGGCGGCTCGTAAGCAGCTATCTCCCGAAATGCACTGGGCAGTTTTACGTGCTCAAGGAGCACCAGGGGGAAGCAGACTTGGCCCAGTGGTCAGGGCGTCCGCCTACCACATGGGAGTCCACAGTTCAAACCCCCGGCCTCCTGACCCCTGTGGAGCTGGCCCATGTGCAGTGCTGATGCTCGCAAGGAGTGCCCTGCCATGCAGGGGTGTCCCCGTGTAGGGAAGCCCCACGCGCAAGGAGTGCACCCCGTAAGGAGAGCTGCCCAGCATGAAAGAAAGTGCAGCCTGCCCAGGAATGGTGCCGCACACACAGAGAGCTGATACAGGAAGATGACGCAACAAAAAGAAAAACAGATTCCCATGCTGCTGACAACAGAAGCGGACAAAGAAGAACACGCAGCAAACAGATACAGAGAACAGACAACCGGGGGTGGGGGGAGAGAAATAAATAAATAAATAAATAAATCTTTAAAAAATAAATAAAGGCCCTTTAAAAAGGGAGGGGAGAAGCGGCTGTGGCTCAATCAGCTGGGCTCCCGTCTACCATGTGGGAGGCCCTGGGTTCACGCCCCGGGGCCTCCTTGTGAAGGCAGGCTGGCCCGCACACCGCGGAGAGCCGCTGGCCTGGGCACCGCGGAGCGCCAACTCAGCAAGGTGACACAACAAAAAAGAAAGGAGACAAGTGAGAACACAGAAGAGCCCGCAGCAAATGGACACAGAGGACAGCACGCAAAAAGCCGCAAGCAGGGGGGATAAAAAAAGGGGGGGGAGGGGAGCTGAGACCCTGGACACCCACCCAAGGCCTTTCCGTGGGTCACTTCATCCGTCGCAGGCCCAGTGCCAGGGCAGGGCATCCTGGGGTGAAGCGGCCGGAACACCCCGGCTCTCATGGGCTTGGGGTCTGGGGGGCAGACGTGCCAAGGGGACGCACGGGCTGAGAGGGCCTCGGGGCTGAGTGCGGGCTCGGGGCAGGCTCAGGTGGCGGCGTGGGGGCGGGACGCGCACGGTGGAAAGCCGGGGTGGGGTCCGCGATGCAGAGCTGGCTGTGAGGGGCCGGGAGGGAGGGACAGGACAGGCGCCGTGGGTCCAGGCCGCTGGCACGTGGGGTACCTGGGAGGTGTTGGGGGCTGCAGGCAGGAGGCCCCTGCCTCCACCGCCCTCAGGACCCCGGGCCCTGCCGGCCCTGCCCTGCTCGGCGGCGGGCCCTGAAGCAGGCGGCAGCCGGGGAGTAGAGCCCCCTTCCTCCTGCCTGAGGAACAGCCGCGCGGCCACGCCATGGGCACGCCGGGGGTCCGCTCCGGGGCTGCTGCCCTGGGAGCAGCGGCCGGGCCAGGACGGGGCCCCGTGGACAGGGGCTGGCTGGAGGGGGCCTGCGGGCCTGGGCGAGGCCACGCCTGACCCGCCCACGCCCTCGCGCCCCACCGCCAGGACCCCACGAGGCCGCTCGCCACCTCCTGTGCCCAGGTCCAGGTGCACCAAGATGCAGGGACCCGCTGGCCTAGAGGGCGCGGGTCAGCTCAGGACGTGGCCCTCCCACCACGGCAGCTGGCACTAGAGGACGGGTGGGCAAGGGCCCAGGGCCAGCCCCCAGGCCACCTGCTCCTGCCCTGCCTCTGCTGGCCCTTCTCTCTGGGGGACTGGGGGTGCAGGGGGAGGGCTGGGGCCCGAGGGCTGGCTGCGCTCAGGGCCGGGGTCCAGGGGCCACTGTACTGCCGCCAGCTCGGCCTGCCTGGCACGGCCCCCGTCTGGGCCCTCTTCCCAGGGTGGGAGGACGTGCTTGGACCTGGCTTGACCACGCGTCCCTCTGCCATGGCCGTGGGAACGGGGACAGCGCAGGCTGCGGGGGTGAGGCCGCCGGATTGAGCTGCGGGAGGAGACCCGGGGCCTCGGGCCGCCTCCCCCCTAGGAGGCCAGTGGGTGCTCGTGGCTGTACAGAGGGCGGCCGGCGGGGGGGCCTGCCCAGCTCCTGGGGCCCCAGCACCCCACTGTGTGAGAGCCGGGTCCCCCGCAGATCCCCTGGGCTGCAGGCAGGGCTGCCTGGGTGCCTCCCCGAGCCGTGGTCCCTCCTCCATGCAGACTGAAGACCCTGCGCGGGGGTCCCCTGGCAGGTGTGGGGAGCAGGTGGGCCCGCGAAGCCCCTCAGGCAGGGATGGGCCCCAGGCCACGTCTCCCTCAGCCCCTCCCCCTTCTCTCCCTGGGTCTGGACCCCACCCAGTCACTGTCCCCTGCCTGGCTCAAGGCCCTCCTGGAGCCCCTCCAGAAGTCTAGCCTGGAAAGAACATTCCGTGGAGGCCCGTCCAGTCTGGTACTGAGGCTTCGAATGGGGCAGCAACTGGGCCAGTGGAAGAGAGGAGCGGGGCGCAAGCAGCACGAGGGAGGGGTCCCGTCCTTGGCGCAAGCAGGATGGACGACTGGGCACGACATGGCCATGACCCCCCAGCCGGGGACCGCTAACCTCCAGGCCGTGCCAGGGCAGGCCACAGGCTATGGCCAGCACTGAGCCCTGTCCTACCAGGTGCCCAGGGTCTCAGGGCTGAGGAACTGGCTGTGGCTGCACTGGACGGAGCCTGGACCCAGACCTGCAAACCCCAGGAGCCAGCCTGGGGGTCCCCGAGCCCAGCCGGGGCTGTGAGGCCCCGACCCTGCCACCTGGTGGCTCCAGCCCCTCCCCCACCTGTCCTGCCCCCGCCTCTGCCCCAGTCCTCCCCCAACCCGCCCATCACTGCCCTGCCCCTGGTCCCAGCATGCCCCATCGCAAGAACAGCTGGGCCAGTTCCTCCTGCTGTGGGGACAGTGAGGGTGGGAGGGGGCAGGCTGAGGCCCAGGGTCCTCACGTGCCAAGACAACTGGCTTCTGTCCAGGAGTGGGCAGAGCCTGATTCCGCCAGCCCACAGTCCACCAACCCACCCATCCGTCCATCCATCCGTCCATCCATCCGTCCATCCATCCACCCATCCATCCATCCATCCCTCCCTCCATTCACCCACCCACCCCTTCCTCCACCCATCCATCCCTCCCTCCATCCCTCCCTCCATCTGTCCATCCATCCACCCACCCATCCACTCATCCGTCCATCCATCCATCCATCCGCCCCTCCATCCACCCCTCCATCCATCCCTCCATCCATCCACCCACCCATCCATCCATCCACCCATCCATCCATCCATCCATCCCTCCATCCATCCACCCGTCCATCCATCCATCCACCCATCCATCCACCCACCCACCCATTCATCCATCCATCCCTCCACCCATCCCTCCCTCCACCCACCCATCCACCCACCCATCTACCCATCCACCATCCATCCCTCCATCCATCCACTCACCCACCACACCACCACCCATTTATCTTTGTATCCACTCTCCCACCTATCCACATGTCCCCCCACATAACCATCCATCCATCCCCCCACTCGACCCCCAGCCATCCCCTGGCTCAGCAGGCAGGCGTCCCCAGCCGCTGCCCCGCAGTCAGGCTCTTGTGTCCAGGCGACAGGCTGCTCCCCGGGAAGCTCGCAGGGCTGGGTGTGTCGACTGTGTGCTCCACACCCGCGCCCTGGAGGGCAGCCCCCGGGCTCTGGCCGGCAGAGAGCAGGCTCTGGTGTGCGCCACTGGGGGCGGGGCTGAGGGGGAGGGGCCTGCCCTGCGCCGGAACGACCCCGCACGACCTTCACCCTTCCCCGTCGCACCCCACCGCCCCTCACCACGCAGAGCGCGGGCATGGCGACGTGGCGGCGTGGCGGGCAGGTGCGGGAGCTCCCGGGGGAGCTGCTTGGTCCTGCCGGGGCCGCCACCACCCAAGGTCAAGCTGCCCAGGACACAAAGCCTTTATTTCAGGGTGAGAACCGGAGGGGGAGGCGGAGCTGGGGTCTGAGCGACGGGCAGGGAGGCGGCGGCCAGCACACACGCCTTCAGCAGGAGTTCGGAGCAGGAATCCAAACTGGTCAGAGGGAGAGATGTGGCCGGAGGACGGGGGAGAGACGGGGCGTGGGGGTGGGGGGGCCAAGATGGGAGTGAGGGAGGGGAGGGGGCCCAGGATGAGAGGGGAGGGGCGCAGGACGGGAGTAAGGGGAGGGGAGCGGGCCCAGGATGGGGAGGGAGGGGGCCCGGGACCCGGGGGGTGGGGGGCGGAAGACGGGGGCGCAGAGCCAGAGCCAGGGTCGCCCCGCCCAGCTCAGGCTGAGCTCCCGCCTCGGGCCGCTGGGGCTCTCGGGGGCCGCGCCACCCTGCGCCTGGGCCTTGGGCACCCACGCCCGCCGCCCGCGCCGCCCGCGCCGCGCACCGATCACTTCGGGAAAGACAATGTTGTCGTTGGACAGGTGGTGAGCTCTGGCCAGGCAGATGAACTTGTCCATCGCCTCCGGGCGCAGCGTCCACGTTCTGCCTGTGGCGCGGGACACACGTGGCCTCAGCGTGGCGCCGAGGGCAGAGGCCCGGCCGGGACCCTCCTCCTCCCGGCCCCAGGGGCCCGGCTGGCCGCGGGCGGGGCGCACCCAGCAGGCTGACCCTGAGGACCTCGCGGCCGTGGGACACCTTGCGGGAGAGCAGCACGGCAAAGGTGCGGTAGTCGCTGTCGAACACCAGGACGTCCTCGCGCTGGCCGCCGGTCCCTGGGTGTGCGGGCGGCCGTCAGTGTGCCCCCCCGGGCCTGCCCTCCCCCCGCCCGGGCTCTGGGGGGCCAGGCCAGGCCGTCGGCACGTGGAGGACACCTACCAGTGTCCACCGTGAAGTGGCCAGGCCGGCTGGACGCCAGCAGCCGGTACGACCAGGTGCGGCAGTTCGGGCCCCTGGTGAAGAGGTGGGAGAGCGGAGCAGAAGGTCCCCGAAGCCAGGAGCCCGGGGCCTTAGGAGACCCCTGCAGGTCGAGCCTGGGCAGGGACCCACCCACCCTTCCTGAAGCAAACCTCCTGGGGGTCCGACAGGGCGGCTTTGTGGGGTTTAGCTCAGGATCGCACCCCTCCAGGCAGCCCCGGGACCCTCCTAGACGAGCCAAGGCGCTCCCCAGCCCCCACCCCAACAGCTGGCCTGGAAAGGACCTGAGAACGCTCGAAGGACGCCACTGGGCAGGGCGTGTGCTCTGGCAGCAGCGTCGCCCTCCGGGGGCACTGGGCTGTGCTGAGTGCAGCAAGAGCAGAGGCCCTGGCTCGGGGCGCGTGGGTGCAGGCTCGGGGCCCGGCGCCGCCTGCCACGCAGTGCGCTGACCCTTCTCTCTGCCACCCACCCCCTGGATGTCTGGCCCGAGGGGGGGCTGCCTGGAGGACATCACGGCCAAGCTGCGCTCCTGCTGGATGCGCTGCCCCCACTGCGCCCCCCCAAGCATGAAGCCCCTGCCCCAAGCTGGGCAAGTTGGGTCTTCCCAGGAACCAGGTGTCCCCAGGGAGGGGGTTCTGGGCTTGGTCGAGCCTGCACCGGTGACTCCAGCAGGCGCAGGCGACTGTGCTCACCGCAGGTTTGCAAGAAGTACCCTGGAGGCCCTGCGCGGCCCCTTCCTCAAGCAGAGAGCGGGCGCCGCATCCGGGCTGGCGGATCAGAGGGCACCCCGAGCACGGGGACTCGTCCAGCAAGGGCACACGACGGAAGGGCCGCTCAGAGCCCATTCCCAGGCTTGCCCGGGCGCTCCCCGGCTCTGGCACGGGGCCCGGGGATGATGGGGGCGCAGGGTGCCCCTTGCTGTCTCGCGGCCACGAGGCGAGGGCCTGCCCGGACACAGCAGGGCCTGGGCCTGATCACAGCGGCCGAACCCCTGGGTCCAGCTGTGCCTGGAACCCCGCGGCCCTCAACCTCCGAAGCTGTGATCCAGCAGAGCCGGGCCCCGTTGCCTCCGGCTTCTGCGCATGCTGCTCGGAGCCTGGCTTGGGCACTGGCGGTCTGTGCGGGCTCTGTATCGGGAGGCCCCTGGGGGCCGCCGGCTCCTCGGGACACAGGCCCAGGGTCCTCTACCACTCAGAAGGGCTCGGATGGGAAACGGACTTTGGCCCAGTGGTTAGGGCGTCCGTCTACCATATGGGAGGTCCGCGGTTCAAACCCCGGGCCTCCTTGACCCGTGTGGAGCTGGCCATGCGCAGTGCTGATGCGCGCAAGGAGTGCCTTGCCACGCAAGGGTGTCCCCCGCGTGCGGGAGCCCCACGCGCAAGGAGTGCGCCCGTGAGGAGAGCTGCCCAGCGTGAAAAGAAAGTGCAGCCTGCCCAGGAATGGCGCCGCCCACACTTCCCGTGCCGCTGACGACAACAGAAGCGGACAAAGAAACAAGACGCAGCAAATAGACACCAAGAACAGACAGCCAGGGGAGGGGGGAAATTAAATAAATAAATAAATCTTTAAAAAAAAAAAAAAGAACGGCTCGGATGGCCACTCACCGGTTCATGGAGTATGATACTTGGAAACTGTTGTCGGGATTCAGCTCAAAAGTAGCAGTGTAGGGGTTCAGCAGCCTCCTGTCCTCCTTTCGGAAGGAGTTCCCGGCCAGGCCCAGCACGTACCACTCCCCCTGGAACTGCACGGGGAGGGGCCGCGACGCTACGTCCGCCCCAGGGCTCAGCCGGGAGCTGGAGGCCCCCCCGGGGGGTGGGGAGGACGCCCTGAGTCTGCAGGAAAGGGGGGGGACCTCCAGGTGGGCCCCCTTACGGGGAGGGTGAAGCTCCTTCCCCTTGCGGGAAGGGTGCGGCTGGCGGTGGGAGCGCGGTGGCAGGTGCTTCACAGCTGGGGGCCCTGCCCAGCGCCAGGGCCTGCGCCTCCGTGCTCCCCTCCCCCACCCCGCCTGCCGCCCTTCCCCCACAGGGCAGCCCCCCCCCAGTACCTGCTCTTGATGGAAGGCCACCAGCCAGGGCGTGACCCTGGTCCTGGCCCTGGTCACGTAGCTGACCGGGATGGGCCTCGGGGTCTGGCTCTGGAGGGCTCTGAGCAGGGCGAGCAGCACCCAGAGGGATCGCCAGGGCCCCATCGGAGCGGCTGCGGCCCGGCCCGGCCCGGACACTCTTCTTTATGGACACACCCCGCCCCCAGGGCAGTGCCCCTTTGCCCTCTGATTGGCAGGGCGGCACCAGAGCAGAGGGGGGCCTGGGCTCCTCGGGCTCCTCCCGGCAAGGATCAGGGCTTCTCACGCCCGCCCGCCCCCACTGGGGCCTCAAGGGTCCAGCACAAGGGCGGGGGAGGGAGGGAATGCGGGGGGTGGGGGGCACCTGCTGCAGCCACAGCTCCCTGGGAGGGCCCCAGCCTCGCCCTCGGACTCCCCCACCCCGGACTGAGGCGCTGCCGTGGCCCTGCCCCTCCCGGCCAGGTGGCGGGCAGAAGGCGCCGTCCCAGGCAGGGAGCGTGACCTCCCCTGCCCAAGGGTCCGGCGCAGAGCCCAGGCCTGCAGCTCCCAGGCCCCTCTCCAGGAGCCAACTGGGGCAGGAGGGGCGAGGCGGAGGGGAAAGGGAAGCAGAGGGGGGGACAGAACAGGGAGGGGGAGATTAGGCGGGTGCAGGGGAGCAGAGGGCAAGAGTTAGACGGGGTTTGGGGGGGACAGGAGGGGGTGCATCGGGCCAGCGGGAGGCACAGACCCACCCCTGGGTGACGGGGAGCCCCCAGGGACTGAGCAATGGGTGGGGGTGTGTGCAGCAGGGGGTGGCCAGGGACAGGGAGCGTGTAATGCGAGTGGGACCCCTTCTACCAGGGCAGTGGGTGCCAGAACAGGCAGAGGCGCAGGTGGGGGTGGCTCAGGCAGGCTTGGGGTTCCAGCCACCACGGGGGGGGGGGGGTGATCCCCCCTCCATCCCTGGCCCCGCTGATACTCCTCACTGGCCACTGGAGGGCGCGCGCTGGCCGCAGCGTGAGGAGGAGGCTGGGGAGGGAGGGACCAGCAGCCGGGGAGCCCCAGCACCCGGCCCTGCCGCCTCCTCCCTCATTCCAGTCCTGCTCACAAGGGACTCGGGGTCACCCAGGAGTGCCCTGGGTCTCCCCCTCCTGGAAGAGGGAAGCTGCCTGAGCCCTCCTCTGGGAATCCCGGGGCTGGGTGGAGCAGGCAGAGGGCAGCCCCCGTGGGTGGGCAGAGCGGGGGCCCAGGCTGGCCTCCGGGGTGGGGGTCCCTGAGCTCTGGCGCCTGCCCCCCGCTGGCGTCACCGCGCGCTGGCCGCCGGCACCAGAGGAGGTGAAGACAAACCAGATCCCCGATGCTGGAGCGGGGTGGGCCCCGGGCCGCCAGCGCCCGCCCCCGCCGAGACTGGGGGGGGGGTTGCGGGCGGGGCCTCCGGGTGGCCGCGGGCGCGGGGGCTGATAGGGAAGGGGCGCCCGCGTGCCTTTCCCAGCGAGGGCTTGAGCGGTGAGCGAGGGCCAAGGCCAGGGGAGTGGGCAGTGACCGTCCTGGCGCCCGGTGCCGGGGACTGCGCGGGGGCTGCGCGCCTGCGGCCCCGCCCTCACGGGGCCTCGGCCTACACTGTAAAGGGTCAGCTCTAGAAGCTTCCTGACCGGCGCGCAGAGCCGGGCCCAGGATTTCCTAGGAGCCGGCCAGGGGGCGCCCCTGGGGAGGGGGCTGCGGGGGGGCTGGGGGGCGGGTGGGGGCCTGGCGCGGGGAGGCTGTTCTAGGGGCCTGCAGGCTCCCGTGGGGGCAGGGGTGGGGGCCAGGGCTGCAGCCCGAGGGCAGGAGTCTCGGGACGGCTGTTGCCCTGAAGTGGGAAGACCCGGGGAGCAGGGGGCGCGTCGAGGGGCCGGGGCGAGGGGAGGCCGACTCAGAGGGGGGCGGTAGCTGCCCAGGGGCTGGGCGATGCCCTCGGCTGGGGCGCGGGGGGCGGCCAGGGGCGGGGTCTCCAGGAGGGGGCTGCTCCCCAGGAGCTGGGGAAGGCCTGGTGGGGAGGGGCCGGCAGCGTGTCCAGAGGGGGCACAGCCGTGGCCGGAGGTCCCCGGGGGACAGGGGCTCCGCGTCGCAGGGAGTCACGTGGTACAGTCCACCGTCCTAAAGGGCGTGGCCTGGCGAGGGCACCCACGGGTGGCGTGGAAGGGGCGGGGCTGCCTGGAGCCGGGGGGGGGGGGGTTGGGGGGCGGGGGGCGGGGCTGGAGGGCTGAGCGGCCTCGGGCGGCGCGGGGGTCCCGGCAGAGGAGGGTGGGGGCGGCATTTAGACCGGCCGCGGCGTGACTGGCCCGCGCGCGGCCTGGAGCGGCAGCGCCACGCCGGCCTCCCACGGCGACGCCCCGAGCACGCGCGTCCCTCGAAACCCCTCCCCGCGCCGTCGGGCCTGCCACTGAGACCCCCGCCCCTCCCAGCAACTCGCCCTTCTCCTTCCAGGGGCCCCCTCCCCAACCGAGTCTCCACCAGCGACGGTGCCCCCCAGGTCTCCGGAGACAACCCACCTCCACTCCCACCCCACACTCCACCCCCCACCGCACACACCCCGCCGAGAGCAACCCCCCCAGGAGCTGCTGACCTCGCTGACCCGGAGAAAACAAGCCCCTTCCGGTCCCCCACCCGCGCCCACCGCCCTGGGCGTCCCTCCCTGGGCTCACGGGAAAACTCCTGCCCCCTATCGAGGCCCCCAGTGGCCTGTGGGGCTGCCCCGTCCTGTCCCCTCCCTATGGGCCTCCACCTCAGCACCCCAGAACAGCAGAAAGCAAGAAAGAGTTGCGCCACGCCCCCCCCGGCCTGCTCAGCTGGGCCTGTCCTGCTCCCCCCGTCCCCCCACCTCGTCTCCTGGCCCCACGGCACCTGCAGTGTGTTCCGTGCCCCCCACCCCTGCACCCTGGAAGCTGTTTCCGGAGCCTCTGATCTGGGGCAAGGGGACCCCCCGGGGTGGGGGGCACATGGCCAGCTTAAGGGGAACGGTGCTGGGCTGGAGGCCGGGGCACGAGGGGGCGGCCGAGGCCACCGAGTGGGAAGGGGGCTGCGGAGGGCGGCCCTGTCCCCTCCGCCACCAGGTCCCCCGCCGGTGGCACAGCCTCGGGCATCACTGTCTCAGGACCGCGTTGTGGGTGTGGCCGCCCCGGGGCCACTCACTGTGTGTAGGGGGGAGCGGGATCCGGGACTCCTCAAATAGTGTCCTGCTGCCCTCGCGGCCGCCGGACCCCCACCGGGCCCCCGCCACCCGAGGGACTCTGGCAAGACTGCAAATTAAACCTTCCTTTTCACAGATTTTTAAAGCTGCTCTTTCCTTCTAAAATATTCAAAATAACCAAGTAGAATTAAAAGGCAAGTGTGTATATAACACTGAGTGTTTTAAGTAATTTATGTAAGTTGTGGTGAGATGCGCACAGCCTAATCATTTAGGCATTTTTTTTTAAGATTTATTTATTTCTCTCCCCTCCCTACCTCACCTTACCCCCCCCCCCCCGGTTGTCTGTTCTGTGTCCATTTGCTACATCTTCTTGGTCCGCTTCTGTTGTTGTCAGCGGCACGGGAATCTGTGTTTCTTTTTGTTGTGTCATCTTGCTGTGTCAGCTCTCCGTGTGTGCGGCACCATTCCTGGGCAGGCTGCACTTTCTTTCGCCCTGGGCAGCTCTCCTTATGGAGCGCACTCCTTGTGCGTGGGGCTCTCCTACGCGGGGGACACCCCTACGTGGCATGACACTCCTTGCATGCATCAGCGCTGCGCGTGGGCCAACTCCACACCGGTCAAGGAGGCCTGGGGTTTGAACCGCAGACCTCCCATGTGGTAGACGGACGCCCTAACCACTGGGCCAAGTCCACCGCCCTCATTTAGGCATTTTACTGGACAAGTCTTTGACTTGAAGCACATGGCAAGGCTCCCTGACTCACCACCTTTCCCACTGTTCTCATCACCCTAAAGCAGAATTCAGGCTTGGGGGATGTGATGTGGCTCAACTGATAGAGCATCCGCCTACCACATGGGAGGTCCAGGGTTCAAACCCAGGGCCTCCAGGCCTGTGTGAGGAGCTGGCATGCACAGTGCTGATGTGTTGAAAACTGAGGCACAGTGGTCTTGCAAGGAGAGACGTGCTGTCTCCATGGCTACGCTTGCAACAGAAGGAATGCAAAGGTTGAATGCTTGATGGCTATCAGGATGATGCCACAGGCAAAGAGAAAAATGAGCACATATATTTCTAGTAAATAGAACACTTTGGACTTTGCACCTTGAAATAAGATTTCTTTTTAAATTCCTTAGATCATGAGTAATGCTGATAGTTAACTGCATGTTGCTGCTTGTTCTCACATAGTCTGGGGTATACAGAGAGCCCCTTGTAAAAAATAAAGTTGTCTGATGCGTCTCTACTCGAAGACCCCCTGATCCCAACTCTCTCTTTCTCTTTCTTTCATTCTCCTTTTTCTCTTTCTTTCATTCCTGATACCCTTCGGGCCCAAATCGCCAACACTGATGCACGCAAGGAGTGCCCTGCCACGCAGGGGTGTCCCCCGTGTAGGGGAGCCCCACACGCAAGGAGTGTGCCCTGCAAGGAGAGCCGCCCTGCGCGAAAAAAAGCACAGCCCACCCAGGAGTGGTGCCGCACACACGGAGGGCTGACGCAGCAAGATGACACAATAAAAAAAAAAGAGAGACACAGTTTCCAGGTGCCGCTGACAAGAATACAAGCGGACACAGAAGAACACACAGCGAATGGACACAGAGAGCAGACAACTGTGGGGGGGGGGCGGGAAATAAACAAAAATAAATCTTGAAAAAAGAAGAATGCAGGTTCACCCGGAGCTCCGCTTCCCGGCCGGTTGCCACTATTCAGCTTTGTGTCTCTGGATTTGTCCACTCGAAGTCTTTAATGTAAGAGAGCCATACACAGGGGCCTTGTCTGGCTTCTTCACTCGACACGATGTCTCCGAGGTGCGCCGTAGCGTGTCCCAGCACCCCACTTCATCCTGCTGCGGAGTGTTTCTCCGTCACCTGCTGGACGGCGGGTGCACGGCAGGTGAACGGCGGGTGGCGCCTCCTCTTGGCTCCTGCGGATGATGCCGCTGGGAACGTTGGTGTGGAACTCCCTGTCTGAGTCCTGCTGCCACTTCTTTGGGGAATATGCCCAGGAGGGGCATTGCTGGGCATGTGGTCATTCTAGGTTTAGCCTGAGGAACCACCAAACTGTTTCCCCCAGCAAAGCACGAGGGTTCCTATTTCTCCACATCCTCATCATCACTGACTGACTTTTCTTTTCCGCTCTCTAATTTGCATTTCCCTAATGACTACTGATGTTGAGCATCTTTTCACACACTCACTGGCTGTTTGAATAGTCTTTGGAAGAATGTCTGTTCAAGTCTTTTGTCCATTTTTAAATTGGGTTTTCTTTTCGCTGTTGAGTTGTTCTTTATATATTCTGGATGTAAAATTCTTATCAGGTATATAATTTCCAAATATGTTCTTCCATTCTGTGGGTTGTATTTTCATTTTCTTGAATACTATTTTTAAATAAAATTATTCAAATAGCCTTACCTAATTTTTGAAAATTTATTTAGGTCTTATTAGTTCTTTTTATAAAAATCAAGTGCATTCCAATCCAGGCATCCCGTGTCACCTGGTCTCTGTATAAGAGCAAACTGGTGGGAAGCGGACTTGGCCCAGTGGATAGGGCATCCGTCTACCATATGCGAGCTCCGCGGTTCAAACCTCGGGCCTCCTTGATCCGTGTGGAGGTGGCCCACGTGCAGTGCTGATGCGCACAAGGAGTGCCATGCCATGCAGGGGTGTCCCCCGCGTAGGGGTGCCCCACGTGCAGGGAGTGCACCCTGTAAGGAGAGCCGCCCCGTGGGAAAGAAAGTGCAGCCTGCCCAGGAATGGTGCCGCATACACGGATAGCTGACACAAGATGATGCAACAAAAAGAAACACAGATTCCCGTGCCGCTGACAAGAACAGAAGCGGACAAAGAAGAACACGCAGCAAATAGACACAGAGAACAGACAACCGGGGTGGGGGTGGGGGTGGGGGTGGGGGGGATAAAATAAAATAAATAATAAATAAATCTTTTTTAAAAAAAAGCAAACTGGTGATCTAGTTCACACGCATTTCTCAAGAATGACAAGTCTGAGACTGGCTTATTTCTGCAACTGGCATGTGATTTCTCAGGCACCCTGGCGCTGTGCTGTGGACGCTTGCCCCCAGGAGGTAGTGCTCCCTCACCTCAACAGCCGAGTTCTGCCCCTGCACAGACCCCCCCCAGCTCCCCCCAGCACCCTCCCCAGCCCCCCCCCAGCACCCTCCCCAGCTCCCCCCCCAGCTCCCCCCAGCATCGCCCAGCATCCTTCACCATCCTGCCGCCAACATCCTGCCCCAACCTCCCCACCCCTGAGCTCAGGGATCTTGGGGTTCTCTTGTACTGACTGTGCCCATCACTTCACACCCTGGAGACGTTGGTGCCGATGCCAGCACTTCCTTTGGGGGCTGAGGCCCCCCACGCGGAGGAGACCTCTGGGGCCAGGGCGGTGCTGGCCGTGGGGGGGTGTCTGAGCCCAGCCCAGCACCCAGGAGCCTGCTGGTCTCTGTCGCTACGTTCTGAGGGTCTCTTGTCCCTGACTGGGGGTTAGGGTCCCGTCGAAGCCCCTGGAGCCTGGCCCCCGCCTTCCCCTCTCCCTGCTCCGCCCTATTTCACAGCCTACCCAGTGGAGACACTGAGCCGCCCGCGCGGCTGCTGGGCCCTCCTGGCAACCGCCCACCCCAAGCCGGTGACCCCTCTGCCCCTCCCGGCCCAGGGGGCGAGTGGGCGATGCAGCGGCAGAGGGACCAGGCCAGCCTAGCCTGTAACTCCCCGCAGTCCAGCTGGAGGCGGGAGGCAGCTCGGCAGCGTCCCCTGACTCACCCGTGGACCCCCAGCTATCTGCCCTCACCCACAGGGCTGCGCACCTTCACCCGTCCCTGGGGTGGCGCTCCCAGGGCCTGGCGCCTGCCCACCGCGTCCGCTGACTTACGAGGTGGACGTGGGAGGGCCGCAGGTCAGGCCCCGCGTGCCCTGTTCCTCCTTCCTCAGCCTGGCCCTGCCCCTCCCCAAGTCCTCCCATCCCTGGTTCCCCTGGGCGGCGCCAGCCCACCCCCCGCAGCACCCCTGGGGAACGGCCAGTGGGTCACACCAGCCAGGCCTGGCCAGAGACAAAGCGAGTGGGCGAGGTCCAGTGGCAGGAAGGAGGCCTGGGGAGGGGGCCTCGGAGAGAGGCTGGAGCGGCCCGAGGCACCCACCATTGCGGGGAGGCAGGTGTGTGTGGGTGAGGGGCACCCCTCAAAGCCCCTGCAGCAGCCACGTGGGTCCCTGGACCTCCAGCAAACGGAGAACAGCCTTGTGCTTGCGCAGTGGGGCAGGGTGTGGGGGCGTGGGGGGGAGCCTGCTCAGTGTGTGGGGGCTAGGCTCCCGGTGGGGGGCGGGGCGGTGCCTGCGGGGAGTGGGATCGCTGTGGGGGGTCGTGTTGTGGGAGCGGGCAGGGCCTGGGGGCTGGGCTTCTTGTGGGGGGGCGGGGCAGGGTCTGGGGGGCGTGGGCTCACCGTGGGGCCTGGGTCCAGAGCCTGCCACACAGAACCCCACTTGGCCCCGAGTTTGGGGTGGCCCCTGCCCTCCTGCCCGTCTGTCCCCCCCGCAGGCGCTGGAATCCGAGTCTCTGCCTGAGCGCCTCCGGCCCTGGACCAGCTGTCTCTCCACCCCTCAGCCTCCTTTTTGGCAGGTCTTCTCCACTGTCCCGTGACCCCTGGGGCCGGGTGGCAGCGGGGACCCCGATGTGTGGATGGGGGGGGCTGGCAGGGAGAACAGTGAACCCCCGATTCAGCCCAGAGCCGGCTCCCCCGCCCTCCCCGCTCCCCGCCCCTCCATGTGGGGTCCCGAGGGGCCGTCCAGGCCGGGTCAGGGGGCTCTGCTGCGTGTGTCTGGAAACCCTTGCTCACCCCAATCCCGGCGGCGAGGCGGCTGAGCTGGGCCCCCGGCCGGAGCTGCTACCCCCGCCACCCGCTCCTTCCTTGGTGCCGACACTCGACCACGCCCCTTCTCTCTGGGCACAGGCCCCACCAGCCCGGCACTGTCACCGGCCAGGCCAGCCTCCGGGATGCCAGAGAGCCGTCCCCAGGTCTGGGGACCGAGGAGGGGTCTCCGCCCCCCACCTGATCCGAGGTCACGTGTGCTTTGCCCCCGCAGGGAAGGAGGCGGGCCTCCGTCTCAGCCCGGCCCCGGAGCCCAGCGGGACCGCAGGGGGTGCTCAGGGGCAGGGGCAGAGCAGGGGGCAGAGGGGAAACCGAGGCCCGGGAGTGCAGGGCGCCCCGCGTCCCCACCCCCTCACGTAAGGGGCACACGCGCGTCCCCTCCGGTCCGCGCGGCGCAGCAGCTCTGTCCCAAGCGCCGGGAGCGACGAGGGCCGCCCGGGGAGGGCAGAGGCCCAGGCGGAAAGGAAGGAGTCGGGGCGCCGGAAGGACTTTTAATGAGAAGGGCCCCCCCGCCCCGGCCGGACGGCGCCCTGAAGCTCCGCGGAGGACGGACAGCTCGGGGTGGGGGCTCGGGCGGGGCAGTGCCCCCGGCGGGGGCGGCAGGAACCAGGTGCCCGCGTGCCTGAGCCGCGCGAGGGGTCCACGGGGCTCGCCGAGGGGCTTCTCTCCAGGGCACGCCCGCGCGGCCGCCTCCTGCCCGTCCCGGCGGCCTCAGCCCCTCGTCTCTGCGGCACAGACGCGCGCTCGCCCCGGCCCCGGCCCGCAGGCCGCCCCCACCGGAGGCCACCCCCGCCCCCCCCCTGGGCCCCGCAGACCTACCCCGCCCCCGCCCCAGGCCCCGCCCCGCAGGTGTCCCCCCCTCCACCCCGCAAGCCCCCTCCCGCCCCAGGCCCCGCCCCCCGGCCCCGCAGGGCCCCCCCCCCACCTACCGTCCAGGGTGTGGAACTGGTCGGCGGAGTCGCAGAAGCCTGGGGGCGCAGGGGCAGTCAGCGGGGTGGGCGCGGCCGTGGGCTCGGGCCGCGCGGGGGCCGCGCGGGGCGGGGCGCGCTCACCGTATTTGGGGAAGAACAGGACGTGGTCCTCGGTCAGGTTGGCCGCGTGGACCCGCCGCTCGAAGGCGCTCAGGGCCGAGTCAGTGACCGGGAGCGAGCGCGCTGCGGGGACAGGCCGGGCTGGGACGCGGGAGCCGAGGGCGGGGCCGCCGCCCCTCCTCCCCCGCCCCCGCCGCCCCTCCCCCGCCGCCCCCCGCCGCCCCCCGCCCCTCCACGCCGCGGCCGAGGGGCGCGCACCGTACAGCTTCACCGACAGCTGCCGCGCGCTCTGCAGGTGCAGGACGGCGAAGCCCCGGTAGTCCGTCTCGCCGACCACCACGTGCACGGGCCCCCGGGCGCCGCGGGCTGCGGGGGGGGGCCGCGTCAGCACCGCCGCCCGCGCCCCCGCGCCCCCCGCGCCCCCCGCCCCGCCCTCCTCACCTGGGAGCAGGAAGCGGCCCGCGGCCCCGGCGTGTTCGTAGAGCTGCCGCACCTGCCAGCAGACCCCGTCCCTGGAGCGGGGAGGGAGGGGAGCAAGCGCGCGGAGACCTCAGCCCCCGGGCGGCCCGGGCCGGGTGGGGGCGGGGGCTTGGGGGCGGGGGGCGCGGCCGCCGGGGCTCACAGCTTGAGGAGGGTGCTGGCGGTCCAGGCCGCGCCCCGGGGTTCCGCACGCAGCGCGGTGGCCTCGGCGCGGTGGCCCTGCTCCCGCAGGAAGCGGCACTCGGAGGCCACGGCCGCGAGGAGCCACGTCCCTGCGAACTGCGGGCGGCGGGTGAGGCTGGGGGCCGGGGGGCGCCCGCCCAGCGTCTGCCCAGCTGCTACCTGCTCGACGTCGAAGCGGGCCTGCGGGGCCACGGCGCTGATGGGGGACGGCCACCGCGGGGGGCCCCGCGCCCTCCAGCCCAGGGAGCCCGGGGCCAGCAGCAGGGCCGCGAGGAGCGCAGCCTGGGCGGGCAGCATGGTGGCGGCGGCGGCGGCTGGGAGCGACTGGGGGAGGCTGGGGACAGGACGGGCCGTTCCCGGGTCAGAGTCCATTGTCCAGTGCCGCCCAGTCCCTGCCCTGGCCGTCTGGCCTCCATCCCCCACTTCCCGACAGGGTCGCGCGCCCATGTCTTGTGAACAGAGTCCTAGGCGACCCTGGCCCCTCCACATCCACGGGGGCCAGTGCTCAACCTTTTATCCGTGGGTCTCCCAAAATCCCCCGTGAGGCAGAAATAGTCTTAGCCCACTGCCAAGTCCACTGGGCTACAGAAGCCTCCGTGCTCGGAGCCCGACGGCCCGCACCGGGGCCAAGTCTCGAACCCGCGCAGCAGAGTCCTCGCCCCGCCCACGGCCCCGGTCGCGACCACGCCCCCTCCCAGCAGCAGCGGGCCGCGAGTCGGAAAAAGGGCCGCAAGCGCGCATGCGCACGAAGAAGCGCCGCCTGGGGCCCGAGGCGCAGGCGCTGAAACAGCGGGCGCGGACGGCCCTCCGCAGCCATCGATGCCTCCGGGTTCGTGGCGTCGGGCCTGGCGGGCCTCATCATAGAGACGCAGGGGGGCGGCGGGAGCGGCGCCGCGGGCCGGAAGTGGGTCCGTGCGGGCAGGCCGGGGCGGCGGCGGGGACAGCGCAGCCGGGCGGAGGCGGCCGCGGTGAGTGCGCCCGCGCCCCGCCGCCCTGCGCTTGGGGGCCGCCCCCGGCCCCGCGGCCTCGGCGCGCCCCTCGTCTCTGCCCCCGTCGGCGCCCGCGCGAGGGCGGAGTGGCCGGGGCTGCCCTGCGGGGCCGGGGCGCCGTACGCGGGCCGAGGCCGCCGGGCGGCGAGCCGCCCCGGGGAGGGGGAGACGCGCCCCTGCCCCCGGAGCCCCGAGGCCCGTCGCCCGCCTCTGTCCCCGGCTGGCTGAAGCCGCGGGGCAAGGCCGGTCACGCGCTCGTCCACGGGCCCGAGGGTCAGCGCGGCCCTGACGCACCCGCCTGGCGGCCCGAGCGCCCCCGTGGGGGCGGGGCAGGGGCCCCCGGGGTGTGTCCTCGAGGCCGAGACCCTTCGGGGCGAGGGGCCCGCGCGGCCCCATGCCTGTCCTCCGAGTCTCCGGAGTGCGCAGGAGGGTCCCCTGCCAGCGGCCAGAGGCCTGCGGTGCCGCGGGGGCCCGTGGAGCCACGGCGTCCTGGGCCGGTGGGCGGTGACGGCCTGCCGCCCCCCACGCGCAGCCGGGGAGGGGGGTTCCCAGCAGGAGCTGGTGGTGGTGCTGGAGGGGCGGCCGGCAGCCCCGCTGGCAGCTCAGGCCCCCCCCCCCCCCGCGCCGCGGACCTGGTGGCACCGAGCCCCGCGCTGGCCTCGGCTGAGGGGGCTGTGCGGCTTCCAGGGCCGCCTGGGACAATGTCGCGATGGACGAGGGGGGCACGCCCCTGCTCCCCGACAGCCTCGTCTACCAGATCTTCCTGAGCCTGGGCCCCGCGGACGTGCTGGCCGCCGGGCTGGTGTGCCGCCAGTGGCAGGCGGTGTCCCGGGACGAGTTCCTGTGGAGGGAGCAGTTCTACCGCTACTTCCAGGTGGCCCGCGACGTGCCGCGGCACCCAGGTCAGCAGTGGGGCAGGCCGCGGACGCCCCGTGCTCCGGGCAGACCTGCCAGCAGGGGCTTCGCAGAGGGGCTCGCGGCCACGAAGGGAAGGGGGGCTCCGCAGGCGCGGGTGACGCGGCCCCGCCCACCCCGCAGCGGCCACCTCCTGGTATGAGGAGTTCCAGCGGCTCTACGACCGGGTGCCCTGCGTGGAGATGCAGACGCTGAGGGAGCACACGGACCAGGTCCTGCACCTCAGCTTCGCCCACTCAGGCCACCAGTTTGCTTCCTGCTCCAAGGACTGCACGGTGAAGGTGAGTGCAGGCCGCCACACCCCGCCCGGGTCAGGCCTGCGGCCTGGGCAGCCAGCCAGCACATGGGCCCCTGGCCTGCTTGGGGGGACCCCCAACAGCCCTCAGAGAAGCGGTCCCTGGGGCTGGCAGGAAGGAGCTGTCCATGGTGGGCTCTGGGCCTCGTGGAGGCGGCAGGGAGCGCCAGGCCTCTGCTCGGCAGGCTGCGCTGACCCTGCGGCGGCTGCACAGATCTGGAACAACGACCTGGCAGTGTCGCTGCTGCACAGTGCCGACATGCGGCCCTACAACTGGAGCTACACCCAGTTCTCCCAGTTCAACCCCGACGACTCACTGCTGCTGGTGTCGGGCGTCTTCCTGGGACCCCACAACTCCTCGTCCGGCGAGATCGCCGTCATCAGCCTAGGTGAGCCCGGGCTGCACTGTGCCCCCCCTCGAGGCAGCACCCTAGGACCCCTGTTCTCTACCCTCCTCGACAGCCTGCCTCCCTCCCCGCAGACAGGTTTGCGCTGCTCTCGCGCGTGCGGAACAAGCCCTACGACGTCTTTGGCTGCTGGCTCACGGAGACCAGCCTCATTTCAGGGAACCTGCACCGCATCGGGGACATCACCTCCTGCTCCGTGCTCTGGCTCAATAACGCCTTCCAGGTGGGACGGGGGCGCCCGCGTGTCCTGTGCCCCTCTGCTGCTGGCACATCCTGGCCGGGTGCCCACTGCAGCCCCTGCTCGCCCCTAGGACGTGGAGTCCGAGAACGTGAACGTGGTGAAGCGGCTCTTCAAGATTCAGAACCTCAACGCCAGCACCGTCCGCACCGTGATGGTGGCCGACTGCAGCCGCTTCGACAGCCCAGACCTGCTGCTGGAGGCCGGCGGCCCTGCCCCGCCCCCCTGCCGAGTCTTTGACCTGGGCGGCGGCAGGGAGGGCGCTGAGGGGGCTGGCCCAGGCCCGACCCGGGCCAAGGAGGGCCTGCGGCACTTCCTGGACGCCATCCTGGAGGGGCGGGCCCCAGCCCAGCTGTCTGAGAACGTGCTGGAGACCAAGGTGGCCAAGCTGCTGGCCCAGAGCCACACCCGGCCGCCCGAGCACAGCGAGGCGGGAGCCAGGCGGAAGTACCTCATTTTCACCACCGGCTGCCTCACCTACTCGCCCCATCAGATCGGTAACGCGTGGGGCGGGGCGCCTGCCGCCTCCCTGTGGACTGGGGGCCCTGCGCAGCTGGTGCCCACCAGCCCCTTGGCACCCCTGGAGCCCTTGGGCAGGGGATGGGGGTTCCTGAGGTGGCAGCGAGTCTTAGGGCCCTGCCTCCGTTTACCCATGTGCTCCTGGGGCGAATGGGGCGCGCAGTCCACGGAGGAGTAGTGCGAGTCAGGGACCAGCTCGCGTTCCAGGATTCCGCGAACGGGCAGGCCGAGGGCGGGCTTCGGGGCGGGGGCTGTCCTCACCGCCCCTCCCCTGCAGGCATCAAGCAGATCCTGCCTCACCAGATGACCACGGCGGGCCCTGTGCTGGGCGAGGAACGCGGCTCGGATGAGTTCTTCGACGCGCTGGACCACGTCATCGACATTCATGGCCACGTCATCGGGATGGGCCTGTCGCCAGATAACAGGTGAGTGCCCCGCGCAGCGCCTGTGAGCCCTGCGCCCAGGGCGGCCTGCCAGCTGGTGTTCCTGGCGCAGGTACCTGTACGTCAACAGCCGCTCGTGGCCCAGCGGCTCGGTTGTGGCCGACCCCATGCAGCCACCACCCATCGCTGAGGAGATCGACCTGCACGTGTTTGACCTCAAGACCATGCAGGAGGTAAAGCGCGCCCTGCGCGCCCACCGCGCCTACACGCCCAATGATGAGTGCTTCTTCATCTTCCTCGATGTCAGCCGGGACTTTGTGGCCAGGTGCGGCTCGGGGCAGGGGCCGGGGCCGGGACGCAGCCGGCGGTATGAGGGGTCTGGCAGGGGCCTCACTCTGCACCCACCCGCAGCGGGGCCGAGGACCGGCACGGCTACATCTGGGACCGCCACTACAACATCTGCCTGGCCCGGCTGCGGCATGAGGACGTGGTCAACTCTGTGGTCTTCAGCCCCCTGGAGCAGGAGCTGCTGCTGACCGCCAGCGACGATGCCACCATCAAAGCCTGGCGCTCACCCCGCACTGCGCGTGCTCACCAGGCCTTGCGCCCACGCCCCTTCTTCTCCTGGTTCGCCAGCCACAGGCGCTGAGGGACACGTGGGCCTTGGTGGCCGGAGCATCCTGCGTGTCCTTGAGTCACTTGGACGCCATGGAGGACGCCACGGGTCTCTGCCCTGAGCCGGGGGCACAGCTCGGCGGGCAGGCTTGGCAGGGGCTGGGAGGGGTGGCACGACTCCCACCACGCTCGCAGCGTGCACAGCCCGCACCGCCACGGCCCTCAGTGTGGGGGCTGACATGGACGGGGCTGCGGCCCCCCAGCCCCAGGTGCACAGCCACGGCAGGCCCTGGTCTCACCCACCCTCCCACAGGGCCACGGCCTCGGAGGGGGTCCGGCACCACCCCCACGCCTGGTGGCAGCCTGCTGGGTGGCAGTGTCTCCCAGGCCCCTCCCCTCCCAAAGCCGTGGTCTGTGAACCAGCAGTGGCTGGGACGAGGGTCAGGCTGGCCGGGTACAGGCCCCAGCACACACCAGGCTCCACTGCGTCACCGTCACCTGTGCAGGGCCCTGAATAAACAGCTGGCAGCAGCCCTTCCTGTCTCTGTGCTGTCTGCAGGGAGGGGGGGAAGTATCCAGGGTAACCCGCATCACCCCCAACCTTTGGTTGTCCTCCAGGTTGTGAGGGGGCGGCCTGGGTCAGCCCGGGGCGGTGGTGGGGTCTGCGTGCCTAAGCGCTGCCCGTTCAGTGCCCTGTGAGGCACCAGGCAGCGCTGGGCCCGTGTGAAATGCGGAGCCATGGGGCTGCAGGGCCCCCGGCCTGGGAAGAGCTCCTGCTAGTCGCCAGTGCCCAGGGAGCCCCCGGGCAGCAGCTGCAACAGCCACCAGCATGGGCCGCACAGCCCAGAAGGCTGCTGCTCTCCTGGGAAGCCCTGAGGCGGCTGGAGTTAATCCTGAAGGCAGCAGATGTGAGCAAGAGCAAGGCAAAGAGCCGCGGAACCCCAAGAAGGTCCACAGCTGGTGAGCTGCCAACAGCCCAGCCTGCACTGGCTCGGACCTAAGAGCTGACAAACTCAGCAGATGCAAATACACTCTTGAAAAAAGCAGAAAACGCTAGTGATTTTGTGTAAAGAACTTCAAAAACGTGGAGATAGGACTCAAGAACATGTAAAAAGTTAAAATAAGGGAGCCAATTAGAAACTGGAAAATTAACACGTAGACCCTTGACCTTAAAAGGCTCAATATGTGCAAGAATGGGCTGGACACAGCTGGTGTGAGGATGAGGAAGCAGAAGAGGAGTGGAGACAAACCTGAATGTAATGCAGAGAACGATGAGGAATGAAGAGGGACAAGGCGAGACACCCCGACAAGCCTGCAAGGCTCCCAGGGAGCTCGTGGGCAGCGGTGGGGGTTGTGTTCACAGAAGGGGCTGAATTGCAGAAAGACGTTTCTCGAACACGTGCTGACGCCTGAACCCGTGACTGCAGACCATGGAGGACACAGGCCCTGGAAGCCACAGCAGCGGTGCTGCCCGAGGGTGCTGCGCAGATGTCAGGCCCGCCTCCTGTGGTGGCAGCTGTTTGGAACTGAGGTGCGCACAGCAGAAGGCTGCGGAGCCAGTGCAGTCTCAGCAGCGTTGGGACCCCCAGGCTGACCTCTCCAGAGCCGCTCATGGGGAGTGAGCGGAGCTGGCAGCCATGGGAGCCCACCTGAGCCCAACTGAGACGGGACCTTCGTCACTGTCCAGTGCAGCTGTGGTTCCAGCTCTGGTTCCAAGAGGTGAGACCGAGCACACGGACTTGCTCTCTGCCCTCTCACTGTGTGGGTCCGGATGTGGCCTAATCAAAGAAGGGCGTGGCAGAGGGGGGTAATGAGAACCCCAAGTTCCTGCTGAAGGAACAAACGGGGGTGTCCCAGGGAACCAGAAACTACCAGGAGATCACGGGGAGAGGCAGCTGTTCTGAACTCTAAGGCTCTTCCTCAAACTGCTTGGTGCTGATCCTAATGATCACACCCAAGATCTTGGGAACTGGCTGACGGGGACCCAGGTCCCACTGATGACACGTGAAGCCGGTTGGGGGTACAAGCCATGAACAAATGAGTTGACAAAGGATCATGGCCCCAGAGGGCAGGTGGGAGCCCTGAACACAGCAAGACAAGTGCCCGCTGAAAGAAACACATCAACATTTCCCACAGGATTTGAACAGCACCAGTCTCATAAAGTAATACTCAAAATGTCTAGGTATAATCTAAAACTAACCGGCAGGCAGAAAGCCACGAACACTTCAACTGTCAGGAAAAAAACCTGACAGGCACGAAAAATGAGACAGCACACAGATGTTGGAATCCCCAATGGATGCTGAAGTAACGATTATAAGTATTTGAGCAAGCAATCACAGACATTGAAAAATGGAGGTAAAGTACAAAAGTCTCAGCAAAGATAGAACTGGAAAGCACAATACTTAAAATTTAAAAACTCATGCGATGGACTCAATAGCAGAAAGGAAATGGCAGTGGACAGGGCAAGTGGACTTGACTGAAAGTAGATCAACTGAAATGATCCAATGTGAACAACAGGAAGAGAAAAGACTAAAAAACAAAACAAAGCCTCAGGGATCTGTGGCCTAATATTTGTGTCATTGGAAGCCCAAAAGGAAAAGAATGGTTTGCATAAATAATGGCTAACAATTGCCCAAATATGGTGGAAGGTGTAAACATACAGATTCAACAGCAAACCCAAACCAGGATAAACCCTAAAAAATCCACACCCAGACACATCCTCTCAAACTGCTGAAAACCAAAGAAGTCTTGAAGGCACCCACGGGAGAAGGACGCCTTACCTCCAGGGGAGCAAAGGCTGGAACTGCAGATTTCTCCTCAAGCTGCACGGCATTTTAAAAGTACTGAAAATAAAAAACTATCAACCCAGAATTCTATGTCAAGCGAAAATGTCCTTCATGAATGAAGGTGAAATGAAGTCTCAGATAAAACAAAACTAAAAGAATGTTGCAGCCAGCCTGCCTGCTTTAAAAGAACTGCTAAAGGAGGCTCTTTAGACAAAAGGGAAACAATGCCAGAAAGATACTTGGCACATAAGGAGTGAAGGGAGAACAATAGAAACCAGAAATACAGAATGTTCTCCTGAGTTCTTTTAAAATGCCTGACAGGTGAAAGAAAAATTATAATATTGTCTGGTGGGGTTTCCAGTATAGAAAGATGTAAGAGATGTAATATGGCATGGTAAAGAGACCTAGAGTGGTGAGGTTTCTACAGGCCAACTAAAATACAAAATACTAATTCTAAAAAATAAGTATGTATTTTGTGGTCCTTGGAACAACCATTAAAAACACTATACAGGGAAACGGACTTGGCCCAGTGGTTAGGGCGTCCGTCTACCACATGGGAGGTCCGCGGTTCAAACCCCGGGCCTCCTTGACCCGTGTGGAGCTGGCCCATGCGCAGCGCTGATGCGCGCAAGGAGTGCCGCGCCACGCAGGGGTGTCCCCGCGTAGGGGAGCCCCACGCGCAAGGAGTGCACCCCGTAAGGAGAGCAAAAGAAAGTGCAGCCTGCCCAGGAATGGCACCGCACACACTTCCCGTGCCGCTGACAACAACAGAAGCAGACAAAGAAACAAGACGCAGCAAATAGACACAGAGAACAGACAACTTGGGGGGGGGAATTAAATAAATAAATAAATCTTTAAAAAAAAAAAACACTATACAAAGAGACAGTCAAAATCACAAGAGATATGCTAAAATGGATATTTTAAAATGTTCAGATAACCCTATGTCATTAAAGACAGGAAAGAAAACAGTAAGACAGTGAACTTAAACATAATATCAAAATTATATTATGCTCAAAATAGGTAAAAAAAAAAAAAAATGACCCAAGTATATGCCATCTCTAAGAAACTAACTTCAAATATGATATAGGTTAACAGCAAAAGGAGAAAAGATACACCACGAACATACTGATCAAAAGAAAGCAGGAGTGGCTATACTACTATCAAAGTAAAGCATTTCAGAATAAAAAATACTATCCAGGATGCAGAGGGACATTTCATAGTGATAAGAGGGTAAATTCACCAATAAGACAATCCATGCACCTTACAACAAAGTCTCAAAATACAGGAGGCAAAATGTGACTGGACTGAGAGGAGAAATGGAGAAATCCACAATTGTAATTGGAGACTCTCATGATAAATAAAAAGTCAGCAAGAAGTCAGCAAGGACACAGAGCAAGACATAAACTGTGTTTAATTGATATGGACAGGAAATCCCACCCAATGGCAGAACGCACAGTCCTTTCAAGTGCACATGGAATATCTTGGGTCAAAAAACAGACTTCAAGTTTAAATATTCTCAGACCATAGAAGAATTAAATTAGAAATTAATACAGAAAGATAGCAGGAAAATCTCCAAACACTTGGAAATTAAACAACACATTTGTAAGTAATCCTTGTGAGAAAGTCTCAAGGGAAAACAGAAATCATTCATTCATTCACACTCTATGCCCACCAAGCAAAAACTCACCCTTTCTCTGAAGATATTTATTTTGAACTGAATGAAAAATGTGTGTACAATGTATCACACTTGTGGGACAAAGCAAAAGCAAGTGCTGGGAGGGAAGCTTATAGAATTATAAGAAAAGAAAAGCATGTTAGGAAAAAAGATCTCAATTATTCAAATTTCTACCTTAAGAAACTTCTAGAGCAAAACAAGCCTGTTATATGAAAGAAAGTGTAAAAAGAAATCAATGAATTTGATTGAAAATACAAAAGCAATAGAGAAAAATCAGTGAAACCCAAAACTGGTTCTTTGGAAAGAAAAATAACATTTATAAATCTACAAAGGGAAAAAAAAAAGTTGACATAAATTTCCAGTATCAGGAATTAAAGAGGGGAATATCACTACAGTACCTGTAAAGAGTTAAAAGATAATGCAATACTGCAAATGACTCTACACATGTGATTTCAATAACTCAAACAAAATGGATAAATTCTGCAAAAACTACAAACTATCAAAACTTGACCAAGAAGAAAAAGACACCCCAAATAGTCCTATAATAAACAAACCAGGTGGTTTAACTGGCAAATTCTATCAAACATTTAAGAATGAAGTAGCACCAATCCTACACATGGAACGAACACTTCCAGACTCTTTATAAGGCCAAAACTACCCTGATACCAAACTCAGACAGAGACAACCCAAAAAAGAAAACTACAGACCAATGTCTCTCATGAATATAGAGGGAAAACACTTAACAAAATATTAGAAATCAAATTCAGCAATATATATAAAATAATACACCATGATCACATGGGGTCTACTCAAGGAAAGCAAATCTGATTCAATATTTGGAAATCAATGGAAAGCCTCTATATTAACAGTATAGAAAGAAACACTAATCATGTAACTTGATGCAGGCAAAGCAGTCATGAAAAATGCTCTCAGAAAAGTAGGAGAAGAGGGAGCAGAGGCGGCTTGGGCGCCTGGACCACTCCCGCCCACAGGGAGGCCCTGGGTTTGGTTCCTGATGCCTCCTCAAAAGAAAATGAGCAGACAGCAAGCACAAACAACGAGAAGGGGAAAAATAAGTAAGTAAATAAATCTAAAAAAAAAAAAGAGTAGGATAACCTAAAAAGGGCATTTTGACAATGGACAGCTAACACTGTATCTAATGGTGAAAGAGGGAATGTTTCCCCCCATGACTGGGAGCAAGGCAAGGATATCCACTTGTAATATTCCTGTTCAACTCATACAGAAGGTCTTAGCCAGAGAAATAAGGCAAGAAAAAAAGGAAAAAAGGGCACACATATTGGAAAAGAAGAAATAAAACTGTCCCTGTTTATACCTGACATAACCATAAAAAACCCTCCATACAATATTACTCCTAGAACTGACAGCTGAGTTTCTGAAGATTAGATAAAAGGTCAACACACAAAAGTCCTTTCACTTTTCTTTTTTTTTCCCAACTTGGATGCTTTTTAATTTTTTTAATTATCTTTTTTTTCTTTTTTAAAGATACATAGATCACACAAAATCACTTTCACACTAGGAATATTCAATCAGAAGGAAAAAAAACAAAAAAGCAAACAAAAAACCACCTTACAATAGTTTAGGGAAAAAAAATAAGCATAACTCTAACAAAACAAGTATAGGTTATGTAGGCTGCATACAACAAAATGCTGATGAAAGATATCAAGACCTAAATAGAGACATCCATCTTTGTGGATTGGAAGACACAAACATAGATGGTAATTCTTAAATTGAGCGACAGATTTATTACAATGCCAATCAAAAAGCCAGCAAGATTTTTCGTAGATAGGGACAAGCTGATTCTAAAATTAAATACTGGCATAGAAACAAGACTAACTAAAACAATTTTGAAAAAAAGAAAATTTTGAAAACAAGCTTCAAGTTGGAGGAATCACAATAATTTAAGAATTATAAGCGGATGTGGCTCAAGTAATTGGGCTCCCGTCTACCATATGGGAGGTCCTGGTTCCTGGGGCCTCCTGATGAAGGCAGCTGGCCTGCTCAGCAAGCTGACACAAGATGACACTAGAAAAAGACACAAGGAAAGACAATGAGACACCAAACCAGGGAGCTCAGGTGGCTCAAGCAATCGAGCACCTCTCCCCCACACAGGAAGGCCCTGGGATCGGTTCCTGATGCCTCCTGCAGAGAAGACAAACAGATGCAGAAGAATGTGCAGCGAATGGACACAGAAAGCAGACAGCGCAAGCAGCAAGGGGAGGGAAATAAATAAACCTTGGGAAGCGGATGTGGCTCAACTGACAGAGCATCTGCCTACCATATAGGGGGTCCAGGGCTCAAACCCAGGGCCTCCTGACCCATGTGGAGCTGGCCCATGCGCAGTGCTGATGCCCACAAGGAATGCTGTGTCATGTGGGGGTGTCCCCTGCGTAGGGGAGCCCCATGCGCAAGGAGTGTGCCCCGCAAGGAGAGCTGCCCCACGAATAAAAAAGTGCAGCCCGCCCAGGAGTGGCACTGCATACACGGAGGGCTGATGCAAGATGACACAACAAAAAAAGACACAGATTCCCGGTGCCGCCTGACAAGAATACAAGCAGACACAGAAGAACACACAGTGAATGGATACAGAGAGCAGACAACGGGGGGGGAGGGGTATATAAAAATAAATCATTAAAAAAAACAGTGTGGTATAAGTAAATGATAGGTCAGTAGAATAGACTAGAGGGCCCAAAATAGATCATAAAATAAGGCAAACTAACGTTTTACAAAAGTAGTTCAATGGTAAAAGTAAAGTCTCCAATGAAGAAATAAGTATAACTCCAGAAAGTATCCACATATAAAGAACTAAATGAAACTCATCTAACATTATCTGGACAAAATAAAAACAAGGAAATATAAAAAGATGGAAATTATAAAAAGGATCCAAACAAACTTTGGTGTTACACACTAAAGTGAAATGCAATACCCATTAGATCTATTCAACAGCAGATCTGAACAGGCAGAAAAAAAGATCAGCAAACTTGAAGAGGAGACCATAGAAATTACCCAGTATGAGGAACACAAAGAAAAAATAATGAAAAAAATTAACGCACAGAGTCTGCAAGACCTGTGAGACATCATCAGGCATAGCAAGAGACTTGAGGTCCTGGGGTGGGGAAGAGGGAAAGAAAGGTAGAAAAAGAATTTGAAGAAATAATGGCAAAAACTTCCCAATACTAAAAGACATGAATATACATATCCAGGCAAGGGAGAGAAATAAAAGGCATCAAAATTGGAAAAGAAGAATTCAAATTATCCCTATTCACAGATGACACAGTCGTATACATCCAAAGAATGCACAAGAAAGCTCCTAGAGCTAGTACATTCAGCAAGTTACAGGACACAAGGTGTACTAGTCTGCCAAATGGCTGCTGATGCAAAGTACCAGAAATCTGTTGGCTTTTATAAGGGTATTTATTTGGAGTAAAAGCTTACAGTCCTAAGGCAGTGAAAAGTCCAACTCAAGGTACCGTAAGAGGTACTTCCTCACCAAAGTCAGCTGCCGTATTTTTTTTTCTTTTTTCTTTATTTTTTTAATTCTTTTTTAAAAAATATTACATTAAAAAAATATGAGGTGGCCATGTACCCCCCACCCCCCTCACCCAACTGCCATATGCTGAAGCAAGATGTGGACAATCTCTGCCTGGGCTCTCAGGGCTTCCTCTGTCAGTCTCTGGCATAGGGCTCGGTTTCCTCTGGGCCTGCTCAGGGGCTCAGCTGCTCTGTTTTCTTGAGCCGAGAACTATCAGGCAAATGGCTCATCTCTCCCTGGGCTTTAGCTATTTGAGCCTCCTTTCTGTCACATGACAACATTCTCTCTCCCCTTTGGCACCTATGGCGCTCTCTCTTCCGTGTGTCTTCTTGAGTGAGTACCCATTTAGATCAGCCCACCAAGGGGGGGGACTCTCCCTGAGTCATGCCCTGCTGATGTGGTCCAATCAAAAGCCCTAAACTGGGAAGCGGATGTGGCTCAACCGATAGAGCATCTGCCATATGGGAGGTCCAGGGTTCAAACCCAGGGCCTCCTGGCCCACGTGGTGAGCTGGCCCACATGCGGCAGAGCCCCGCACAAGGAGTGCTGTGCCACACAGGGGTGAGATAAATAACATAAATCTTAAAAAAAAACAAAACAAAACACCCTAAATTGATTTTATCAAGTAAACTTAAAACCTACAAATTTAATACAACGGGTATTAATAGAGGAATAGATTAGTTTACAATCTTCCTCTTTTTGGGATTCATAATCTCAAACTGCCACATAAGGTACACACAGAAGTCTGTTGGGTTCCACTTACACCAGTAACGAACAAACTGAAAAGGAAACTAAAAAAAAAAAATTCGATTTCTAACAACATGTAAAAGAAAAAGATACCAAGAAATAAATTTAACCAAGATGAAAGACTTGTACACTGGTAACTATAAAATACTGCTGAAATTAAAGATGACACAAATAAATGGAAATACATCCCGTGTTCATGGAGTAAAAGACTTGATACTGTTAAGATGGGAATACCACCTACAGAGATCCACAAATCCAAAGCAATCCCTACCAACACTGCAGCAGCCTTTTTTGCAGAGATGGGTAAGCTGATCCTCCAATTCATATGGAACTGTATTGGGCCCTGAATAGCCAAGATAATCTTGAACAAAGTTGGAGGACTTGGACTTCCTGATTTTAAAATTTACTACCTAACTATAGAAATTAAAACAGAGCAGTACTGGCATAAGGACACAGAGAAATAGGAACCCTCATACATCGTGGTGGGGATGTAAAATGGTGTAGCTACTTGGAAAACAGGCTGGCAGTTCCTCAGAAAGTTAAATATAGAACTACATATCCCGGCAGTCCATTCTAGGACCATGGAGTCCCAGGGAGACGCCAGTCAGCGGGAGGGCCCCCTTGCCACACTCCCAGGCTGCGGACGGCAGGCTCATCCAGTCCGGGAGGGCCCGGCGGCCGGGAGCCTCAGCACTGGAGGGCAGGGTGGCCACGCAGGGTCAACTGGCAACAGCTGCCAATGCAGCAGCTCATCACCCACAGGTTCTCCTCCGCTGACTGGAGAGGGGAGACCTGGCACCATTCACAGGCGCCCCAAGCTGGGAGACACGGGCGTCACCCACAAGAGAGGCAATGCTGGATGCGTCTGCAGCGACGCCACGCGCTGGGGCCGCGATCAGCACGCAGAGGCCTGGAAACAAGCTGCCTTGGGAGGCTCGGCACGGGGTGCACACCATCTCCGAAACGTATTTTAGACACAGCATCCTTGCTTATGGACACAGAACTACAGAAACCAACTTTAAAACAAACTAGAGAAAAGAACAACCTAGGAAAGGCTCCCCCGATCCCGGCACCTGCTTTGGAGAGGATAAGGGAACAAGGAGACGCCAACTTTTCTGCAACACTTTACCTTTTTAATGAAAACATATAAATAGCACAACACGTGAGCACCTTGACTCGGGGGTAGTGCTCTCTGCTTTTCTGTGTGGGGTATGGACTTCTCAAAACACAGACGCAAACAACGCCCCCGGGGAAGGCGGCAGTCTACCCCGAGACTGGGACCCGCTGCACCCTGCGTTTGTGCTTCCTGGCGCTGCCCTTTCCTGTGGCAGGAGCCCGGGCCCGCGTGCCACTCACATGGCTCAAAAAAGCGATCGGGCCACGGTGCAGCGGGGCCTTCGCCTGAGCGCACGCGCCCCTCCCGAGGGCTGCATCTGCACAGCATTAGGAAGGCCTGAGCTGCACAGGCGCTGCTGTGCGGCGGACCTGGCAGCCGAGCTCAGGCAGATGTGGCGGCCAGGCCCAGCGCCAGGGGAGCAGCTTCCGGCTCAGGCAGGGCTGTGCTCCCCGCAGCCCCTCGGATGCCTGCATGCAGCGGGGGTCCCGCGACCCCCTAGTCACCCTGTGAAGACACGCTGCGCCCCCACCTGGCCAGGCCAGGACACTTCGGCCCTGCCCTCTAGGAAGGCCCCCGTGAGGACAAGCAGGGGTCCTAGAGGGTCTCTGGGCACACTGGAGGGGGTCCTGAACCCTGAGCCCTCCCCCAGGATGGGCAGCCAAGGGCTCCCCAGAGGCCACCACTGCCAAGGCCAAAGTCACGCTCAGAGCCGGGGAGTAGTCCACTCACCAGAGGTTTCCAAGGTTTAATGACCATCTCCTCTCAGCTCGGTGTACGGCCAGCTGCCCCCGCCCGCCCTGCTGCCCGCCCCACCGGCCAGGCTCTGCCCACAGGCTCAGGCCGAGGATGCTCCCTTCTCTCCAGGGCAAAGGGCAGACAGGCGTGAGCCGCACGGGGCTTGAGTCTGAGGGGCAGCTCGACTCGTGCACTGGGTGTCCCCACTCCTCCGGACCTGAAGACCAGAGAATGGGGTGCACCCGTGCAGAGCCACGCCCTATCCCCCCCAAAACCCCACAAATGCCTCCACTGGAGGACCCGCACCGGCTGCTGTCAAGGCGGCCGCCACCTTCCAGGCCCTCCCGGCACGAGCCCCGCCCTGGGTGCTGCTGGAGCGCCCGGCAGAGGGGGCCAAGCCCACGTGAGCGCCTGGACCAGCGGGTGAGCTCCACGGAGCTGCCTCTGGCTCGGCTGGCTGCCCACTCACGGGGCAGCACTCACGGGCCGTGCTAGAGCCCTGTCAGGTCCACGATGGCTTTGATGAAGATGGCATCATCACGCACGTACGAGTTCTTGGCCTCCGTCTTGGAGACGGGGCAGAAGAGCGGGCAGCCGCTGGCCACGTTCATGTCGCTGACGGGCCTCTGGAAGGAGGACGAGGTCACGTCGGGCCTGAAGGCATCGATGATGTGCTCGCGGTTGTTCTGATCCAGCAGCATCAGTGTGACCTGGGGGAAGAGCGCGCAGGGGCCGGCACGGTCAGCGACAGCACCACGGACACTGGCCACCACTGGCGCCTGCCCTGGACCCCTCGCCATGTGGTGCCCACCTTCTGGGTGAAGGGCCAGCGCAGCAAGGCGTCGTTGGGGCCTCTCATCACCACGAAGAAGAGGGACAGGTGGGTTCCCCGCCCGGTGCCGTCGCCGTTCAGGTAAATGCGCAGACACATCTTGTAGCCGTACCTGCTCGTGTAGAAGGCTGCGGGAGGCGAGGGCACAGGTGAGGGCCTGGCGTGGCTCGGGGCTCACGTCCAGGCCCTCTGGTTCGCCCACCAGGCCATCTTCAGCCTGAGCCGTTCGCTGCCTCTCCTAAAGACCCAACCACGCAGGGGCTCTGGCCGGGCTGCACGCAGCGGCTGGGGCCAGGCAGCCGAGGGACAGCCCCCGAAGAACAAGGTGCCGGCGCCTCACGAGCCGCTTCACCGGAGTCCACGCTGTGGATGGGCACCGATGGCCGCTTCGGCCAGTCCCTTTCCAAGCATGTCGGGGTCAGTCCTAGACTGCGGGGCTCACGAGGAATCTGCACCCTCGCAGATTACCATCTGCCCCGTTTCAAGAACCCAAGCTAACCTCTCCTCGCCCTCCCTGGCTCAGAGAAGACACGCGGCGGCTGTGGGCAGTGCTGAGGGGGTGGCACAGGCACCGTGTGTGGCACACGGGAGAGCGGGCAGCAGCAGCAGCTCTCCCCAGGGAGGGCCAGGGCTTGGCACGGCACAGGAGGGCCGGTGTTCTGCTTCTAGCTGCACCACCGTAGCCTCACCAGGAGTCAGCAGAGCCACCAATCATGCATCCAGGGGGGACCTGCCCACGGGGGCCCACACAGGGCAAGGGGGACCCTCCTGCAGTGGCGAGCCAGGGGCCACGGGACAGAAAGCAGGATGAGGGAGCCAGGGGCTGCCAGCACGCCTCGGGATCAAAAGCTGGCCTTCCCAGCCTGACCTCGGCCACCGCCGCAGCCTTGGGGCCCAGGGGCAGCTCCTGGTGGGAGGGGCACTGGCACAGTACCTGGAGAGAAGATGGCGGGGGTGCGGCCAGACACAGCTTCCTGGCGCTTGCGGGCAAAGTCTGTGATCTTCCAGATGAAGACGCCGTCGTAGGTGGAAGCCTCCATCTCACGCATCTTCTGCTCCAGGTCCGCCATCGCCAGGTCCTTCAGCCCGATGCTCCGCTCCAGCTGCTGCACCTGCGTGGGCACGAGGCAGCCGTCACCACGCTGCACCTGTTCATAAAACCGAGCACCCTGGCCCCGCGCCACAGCCCCCACTCTCCTGCAGGGCAGGGTTTTCGGGGTGCCACTAAGGAACCCAAGGATCAGGGTTAAGTCCAGAGTCCTAAGGCTCCAAAACTACACAGAGGGTTAGGGGTCAGGGCCAGGGTGGGCCTGGGGTCCTAAAGTAACAAAACCACACAGAGGGGCTCCAAGGCAGAAAAAAGGCATCTGGCCCGTTCCCGAGGCAGAGCATCCGTTCTCCTGCCTCTAACTCCTCCTGGAGCCTGGCCCACCCGTGGACAAGAAGGAAGGACGGCCTTTTGTTCAGAAACATGGGACAGCACCAGGAAAGGGGATGTGAGCTGGCTGGGACCTAAAGCCTGCGCTTCTGGGCTGGCAGAGCAGCTGCACTCACGGGACACTGAGGGGCTGCCACAGAGAAGGGGCCCTAAAACCTGTGGCCCCCCGGGCACCCTGTGGTGGGAACCACACAGGAAGGGCCAGGAACCCAAAGGGTGCACACCCCCCTCTCTGCCACCACGCAGAGACGCACGCCCGCGCAGCACAGGGCGCACGCGCGTGCCCGGGCCACACACCTTGCTGCTCAAGGCCTCGATCTTCTCCTGGTCGAGCCGGTGCTGCCGGCTGCAGGCCTCGGCCGTCACGGCCACCCGCTCCACCTCGCGGTTCAGGACACACACGATGTTCTCGAACGTGGCGGTTTTCCTCTCCAGGCTCTCGCACCTGTCCAGGAGCTCCGCGGGCGGGGAGGGCCCAGGCCCCGAGGCTGGCGCGCGGCCCCCCCAGTCCCCCGCCTCAAGCTGGCCCGGGCGGCGGTGCTCCTCCAGGACGAAGCTCAGCAGCAGGCCCAGGTGCCCCTGCAGCTCCCGGGCCTCGTGCTCCTGCTGCCGCTCGCCGTCTACCTGCAGGGAGAGCGGAGGAGCCACGTGTGTCGACGCACATGCGCAACGCACGTGGAGGCTTTCTACCCATTTTTTTGTATGTTGTTTTCCTCTTTTTTTCTGCATGCATTTTTAAGAGAAAGAAAATGCCATTAAAACAGTTACCCGTGGGAAAGAGGGGGAATGGTAAGAGAAGGGTAGAAGCCAGGCTTCTTTGAAGATGCTCTCTTTTACACACTGTTCTTTAAAGCTAAGCTTTCAGATGACACTATACGGAAAACTGAAAGGGGCTCTCACAACACGAGTGAAAAGAACCAAGTGAGCGCCACGTGTACCCAATGGGAGGCCCAGCCCGGGAGAAGCTCGTGCGCACCGGAGGGAAAACGCCCCGGCAGTGCTGCGCCCCGGGGGCTGCGCTGACTCCCTCACTGGGAGGCTGCTCTGGGCAAGACGAGACAGGGTGCCAGCGTGGCGAGGGAGGCCCGTGGGGCCACGGGGGTGTGACGATCTGCACAGGCTCCTGACAGGGCCCACCTGCACCTCCCGGCCTCTGGCCGCTGGAAGGCCGCGGTGCAGTGTGTGCACTGCACGCCCAGGGCCCACTGTGAGCCCCACGCTGTCTCCTACGAAGCGACCGGGGCTCCGAGGGCAGATGGCGCCGGGCTGAACAGGAAGTGTGGAAGAGCCCGGCTGCTCGCAGCCGTCCAAAAGCAAGACAGCACCCGAGGCGCGAGGCGAGGCGCCCACCACTCCTGGCCCCCTGGAAAGGGTGCACAGGAGAGGCCGAGGAGCAGGGCACCCGACGAGCCCTGGGTGGGGTCTGCACTGCCTGCCTGGCCCCCACGGGAACCCCCCACCCCATCATGCACACACGTGAGGGACTGGGACAGAGCTCCCCGAGGAGCACTCCTCCAGGGCTGGGGGCACCAGGGGAGGGTGGAGCGGGGCTTCTGCGAGGGATAGGAACAGGGGCCTCAGGGCCAAGCCCGGGGGTCGCCCTCCCCAGCAGCACAGCCAGCCTGAGCACGCGAGGGAGGGCTGCTGCGCGGGGTCCAGGCTCCATGGGCCCAGGGGCCCTTGGACCATGTCTCAAGGTCATGAGGACTGTGGAGGTGCTCCAGCCCTGCGCCCGCCACTCGGCTGCCCGTGGAGGGAGCCCACCTGCAGGAACCACGGGGACCACGTGCAGGACCAGGGGGTGATGAGGGCAGCTGGATCCAGGGGGTGGGCCTAGTGGGAGTCGGGGAGGGCCTAGACCAATGTGGTGTGTGGACGGGGGGGGGGGGGGGGTGGGGGGGTGGGCGGGGGTGTGCTCGGGAGCCGGGAGGCGCGGCCGAGTAGGCGGGTGGTCTCCAAAGGTCACCACAAGGTGAGCAGGGTGCAGCAGAGTGGACTGAGCTGACACCCCCACGGGGGACACGGGGCTCTGCCAAGGGGCCTGGGAGGCAGGTGGGGGCGCAGGGATGGGACACCCCAGGAGCAGACCCAGGTCCATGCACGCTGACACAACTCACCGTCTTGGCACAACCGATGGCATGGAATCTGCACGGGGATCTGCGCCGGCCGCACGTCTTGACGTGGTCCTGAAACTGAGCGGAGACCTCACAGCGCTGTGCCTTCTCCCCGCCACACCAGACTGGACGGCACGCCCCCCGTGCCACCTGCTGGAGCCCCTCGCCCGCCTCTCCACAGCGTGGGCACGCATGCACACACACACGCCCTTGCACATGTACACACACCTGCGCGCACACACGCCCTCACACATGTACACACCTGCGCACGCACATGCCCTCGCACATGTACACACACCCGCACACACGCCACACCCTCGCACATGTACACACACCTGTGCACACACGCACCCTCGCACATGTACACCTGTGCACACACGCACCCTCGCACATGTACACCCACCTGAGCACACGCCACGCCCTTGCATGTGCATGCTTGCCACGCTCACCCATGCTCTGCCAAGGACACTGGCAGTGGAGGCAGCCTGCAGGGCCGCGCACGGCTCACCAGGTCCAGGCACCCAGGGACCCATCTGGTGCCCATGGGAGGTCAGCATGGCGCAGAGGGCAGTCCTCGCCACCTGCCCCGGCCTGGTAGACGCGGGCCTGGAGTCGGGCGCCGGGTCCTAAGCCAAGGCCTGGCTGAGGCCAGCCGCTGACCATGACCTAGGGTGGGCTGGCCACACGCCCAGAGCCAGGCCAAGCGCGCCGCGAGGCACGACATGAGGCAGCGTCGTGTCCCCAGGCAGATGCACTTTTAGTTGGGCCATGAGGATGGGGTCGCCGTGAGAGAGCGCTCAGGTCAGGCCTGCTCTGCTCCACCAGGTCTTAAAGGTGAGCCCGCAGGCCCCGCCAACGCCAGAAGCAGCGCCAGCCCCATGACGCCCACAGAAACACCAGAGCCAAGGGGCTCGAGGCCCCCACAGAGAGAGGTCCCAGGACAGAGAGGGGAACCTCCCAGCCCAGAAATGCCCAAGAGCTCAGCAGAGCTGCCCCGTGAGAGGATGCACAGCAGGGCTTCTGTCCCCCGCACTGTGGAGCGGCAGGGAGAACACACCGCCCTGCGCCGTGAGCACCGCCCTTGGCGCCGTCCAGAAAGTGCATTTCCCCCTGGCTTCTCAGAGGCAGCCTTCTGCAGATTCACTCTGGAACCAGTTTACAAAACTACAAAACAAGGTTTTAAAAGCACTATCTTTAAAATTCAAAAGCAGAACCAAGGCCAAGGCCAAGCTGTGCGCTGACCTGGCAGCCCTGGCTCAGGGCCAGGACCCCGCGGACCTAAAAGGCGCCGCCTGGCTGCACCCAAGACCTGTCGCGCCCTGTCGGCCACACACGGGGGGAAACCCACCACTCGCGAACCGTGTTAGGAACTAAGGCTTTCTGCAGAAAGAAGAGACACAAATGTGGAAATCAGGAAAGACTCCTGTAAACCAGAACCTGAAATGGAAATACCCACATGAATTCATGACGTATTTTCTCATACCAAAAGGAAAAGGGTTCCTTGTGACTGAGCAATTTTCAAATGAGATGCTCAATGTAAACCACCTGGGCGAGGGGTGAGTCGGAAGGTGGGACTCCTACACCCCGACGCCTGCCGCCCGGGGAACAGGCACCGGCAGCTCACGGGGGGCTTTCTCCGGTTCTGTGCTGGCTTGGGAATTCCATCACAGAAAGTGCAACAAGGCCAGAAAACGGGTGCTTGATGGCACGCTGGGGACGCCCCAGTGGGAGACGTATGGAAACAGACACTGCAGGAGCACAAGGGGCACGTGTCCCCAAGTCCCCATGGGCCCGGCAGTGCTGACACACAGGGAGGTAGCGGGGCTCTCGAAGCACCTGTTCCTGCCAGGACCGAAGGACAAACCTCCAGAGTCGAACCTCAACCCTGGCCTGTGGCTGTCACTGTCATCACGAGGCAGCAGAGAGGGAGGCAGGGATGGGGACGGGCCAAGGTCGGCCCCTGCCTGGGTTCCTTGGCCATCAGGCTGCTGTAGCCCCCAGGCCCCAGGCCCCAGGCCCCAGCCCCCAGGCCCACACACAGCACCCAGCTCTTCTGGCCAGGGTGGCCAGCAGCTCCAGGGCTCACAAGAACCTGCTCCCAACACACAACATGCACACTCAGCTCCACCCTGCCTGCTTCCAGGCAAATGGTGTTGGGAGAGAGCAGGCCCAGGTCTGCGAGGAAGGGCCACCAGGAACTCATCCAGATGGGAGCAGGGGCGGAGAGGAAGGGAGCGGAACAGAAGTCAGACTTCCCGAAGGACCCTCGTTACAGAGGATAGACTGTGAAATTACACAGACCTCTTATGTAAAGAGCCAACGTCAATCAATCCCTAAAATTTAATGTGAAACAGAAACTAACGAAGTAACCGCACATCAAGTTAGTGACAGAAAAAGGACCATGCCCACTGGTCGCAGGACAGAATCTGCACCAAGCTTCCTAAGTAATTCGTAAGACAAAGGGACACCAGAGCTCCCGGGTTCGTTCAATGGACTCCCTATCGCTGCCGGGAAGAAGATGGCTGCTTTCTCTGGGCGCCAGGGCAGGGCCCGTGAGCCCCTTGCTTGCAGGACCGGGACTGAGAGCGGCCCCTAGCCTGGCTCAGGGGACACCTCGGGAAAGGGCTGGGCTGAGCCCGGGGCGGGGCGCTCTCCAGGACCTCTGGCTCTCCAACACGGGAACGCGTGCTGGACAGAGAGTCCTCCCGCCCTTCCCCGCCCCGAGGAGCCTGTCTGAGGACGCAGTCAGCATGTGCCCCAGCAGGCAGCCCCGATTCCCACCAAGAAGAACGCAGCCCTGCCGCGCAGGAGCGCGCACCCCCAGACAGGCTGAGGGCCCCCACTTCCCGGGGCTGAAACACCTCTGCTCGTATTGCCCCTCACACACAGCCTGACAAAAGACCAAGGTTTACGGAAAGTTCTGCTCCCAGGCGCTCTCAACTCGATGGGCCTCAGTGCAAGCTGCGGCTTTCCTTAACTGGGGCGGGAGCTGGTAGAACTCGCATTCCCCTGTCCTGAGGCGCTGTGGTCCACGGTGTGCTGGGACAGATGACAAGGCTCTCCTCCCCCAAGGACACCCAAGGCCTTTGCCAAAGGTCACCGGCAGGGGCGACCTCGGCAGTTAACTTCAGAACAGTTTCTTGCGCTAAGTAACAAACGCATGTCAGGACACTCAAGGCACAGGGGCCCGGCACGCTGAGCGAGTCCCCAGGACCCCTGCACACCTGTGGCCTCTGGCTGCAGTTCCACCAGCACCACACAGCACCAGCTCCCAACCACCAACACTCGGCTCCGACCTCGCCAGTCCCCGGGACCCCCAACTCACCTTCTCTCGCAGGATCTTCTTCTTGCCGCAGGCTTCACAGGTCAAGGGGGCCTTCGGGCAGACTTCCCAGTGTGCCTTAGAGAGAAGCAGGGAGAGTGTGACCTGTGGGTGCTGGAGCAGGAGCAGGATGAAGGGCCAGGGTGCGCACGAAGGCCTGGAGGGTCAGCCGCTAACCCTCCCATCCTCAGCTCCGTTCACTGGCCTCTGGGAACCCTGGCGGGTTCACTGCTGGAGAGCCCTGTGGGGATTTCAAAGGAAATCGCAAACACTTCTCCTTTATCCTGAGCCTCCAGAGCAAGGCAGGCAGAAAAGCTACGGAAATCAACCGTAAGTGACGCCGTGGCTGTGCGGTGCCCGCGGCAGCTGCTCCAGCAGGGAGGCTGCCACCTGGGCTTGCGAGCCACCGACAGTCGGGACGTCGGAGAGAGCCCCGCGAGGGCGCAGGGACACAGCGCGGCTGCACGAGCTCTGGGGCGACACTGCTCCGGGGTCTTGGCCATGGCCGGGGCCAACAACAATGCAGAGAACCAGAGCAGAGAGAGGGCAGTGCAGGGACACCGCGGGTGCAGACAGAGCCCGGAAGGCAGAAAAATCGGAAGGAAAGAAGGCCTGGCTTCTCAGCAAGCAGGTGGTGAGAAAGAAAGATGCTGACGGGGAAACCCCTAAAGACACGGAGACTTAGGACACCAACGACGACAACAAGGCAACTAGGGCTAACACACAAGGTCCACACAGATCAGCCCCATTCCGATGGGTTAGGACCAAGCACGCTGAGCAGGAAGTCAGGACAAAACTTCCTTTTAGAATAGCACTAAAAGAACAAATACCTAGGGATAAATGGAACCGAGGGCATAAAGGGCTTGTACCCAGCAACTACACAGCACTGCGGAAGGGAACCAGAGCATGTCAAAACAAATGGAAGGACATTCCGTGCTCATGGACTGGAAAACCAAGTATCGTTAAGATGTCAATTCTACCCAAATCTATTTACAGATTCAATGCGATCCCAATAAAAATTCCATCAGCCTTTTTTGCAGAAATGGAAAACCCAATTTGGAAGGGTAAGGAGCCCTGAATAGCCAAAAATGTCTTTATTTATTTTTTTTAAAGATTTATTTATTTATTTAATTTCCCCCCCTCCCCCGGTTGTCTGTTCTTGGTGTCTATTTGCTGCGTCTTGTTTCTTTGTCCGCTTCTGTTGTCGTCAGCGGCACGGGAAGTGTGGGCGGCGCCATTCCTGGGCAGGCTGCTCTTTCTTTTCACGCTGGGCGGCTTTCCTCACGGGCGCACTCCTTGCGCGCGGGGCTCCCCACGCCGGGGACACCCTTGCGTGGCACGGCACTCCTTGCGCACATCAGCACTGCGCATGGCCAGCTCCACACGGGTCAAGGAGGCCCGGGGTTTGAACCGCGGACCTCCCATATGGTAGACGGACGCCCTAACCACTGGGCCAAAGTCCGTTTCCCCAAAAATGTCTTTAAAAAGAACTATAAAGTTGGAGGACTCACACAGTCTGATTTTAAATATTACAGGCCTAGAAAAAGATCTTCTAGGGTTTAGGACACCATGCGAAGGCTGGACACTACCCAGAGAGAGGGAAAAAAGAGGGGAATCACGAGGGCAGAACTGTGAGCTGAAACCAGCGGCTGCTGCAGCCGGCACCCTTCCCACACTTGAGACACTTCAGAATTCTCGGGCCTCCGGGCCTGCGGCTACAGGCAGAAGGGGTTCCAGGGATCCACCACCCCCAGAAAGGGGACACAGCTCCAGACCCACAGTCGGTCTGCTGCGTCCCAGGAGCCCTTCCAGGTGGGATGGGCTGCACCACTGTTTGCCTTGGAGCCAGCAAGGGGCTAAAGACAGATGACCGTCCCAATCTCCTCCTCTACTAACAGGGACTGATTGGTGAAGACTCAGAGGAGAGTGAAAATATTTCTGACTGGGGAAAAGGGAGGGGGCTGCCAGTAAAGGCTGGAGAACTCCAGGCAAGATCCTCTATCACACTGATCCCACCTGGGTTGCAACAAACACACTTAACCAGGCACTGAGATGACAGGGCTGCCAAAGTTCGCCATCAGCTGGCAGACAAAGGAAATGCATGTGTGAAAATTAAAAGTTTTTTTCAGGCCTTTATAGTCTCCCAACCCAAGACCCTACGGAAGTAGGTCTCCAACCAATAACTGGGTCCAGAGCCCAGTTTTGAGCAACTAGCAGGGACAAAGCTACTTGAGTGAATAAATGAGGTCAGCAAAGTGGCAGGATACAAGATCAACACGCAAAAGTCAGTAACGTTTTTATACACTAGTACTGAACAATCTGAGGAGGAAACCAAGGGGAAAATACCATTTTCAAGAGCAACAAAAGGACTCAAATACCTAGGAATTAATTTAACCAAAGAAGTACAAGACCTATAGCAGAAAACTACAAAACAATGTTAAAAGAAATTTTAAAAGGCCTATACAAATGGAAAGACAGTCCGTGTTCATGGACTGGAAGAATAAATATCATGGACATGTCAATCTTACCCAAACTGACTTATAGATTCAATTCAATACCAATCAAACTCCCAACAGCTTACTTTACAGAATTAGAAAAGGCAATTACTAAATTCATTTGGAAGGGACAGTGCAGCCAAATAGCCAAAACTTTTCTAAAAATGAAGAACAACGTGAGAGGTATTTCACTGCCTGACCTTGAAACATATTACAAAGCTACAGTGGTCAAAACAGCATGGTACTGGCATAAAGAGAGACACATCGATCATTCAAATAAAATTGAGAACCCAGAAATAAACCCTCACCTAAACAGTCAACTGGTTTTTGACAAACCTAACAAGTTAATGTTAAGAGGACAAAACAGTCTCTTCAACAAATGGTGCTGGGACAGCTGGATATCTATAATCAAAAAAAATGAAAGAGGCCCTCCATCTCACTCCCTATGCAAGGATCAACGCAAAATGGATCAAAGACCTAAATATAAAAGCCAGGACCATAAAACTACTAGAAGAAAATGTAGGGAAACATCTTCAAGGCCTTATAGTAGGTGGTGGTTTCTTGGACCTTCCACCCAAAGCATGTGCAACAGAAGAAAAAATAGATAAATGGGACCTCCTCAAAATTCAACACTTTTGCACCTCCCAGGACTTTGTCAAGAGTGAAAAGGCAGCCAACTCAATGGGAGAAAATATTTGGAAATCACGTATCTGATAAGGGTTTAAGATCCAGGATATATAGAGATGTTAGCATTCAATAATAAAAAGACAAATAGCCCAATTAAAAAATGGGTGAAAGACTTAAACAGACATTTGTCCAAAGAAGAAATACAAATGGCAAAAAGACACATGAAGAAATGCTCAACATCACTAATGATTAGGGAAATGCAAATGAAAACTATAATGAGATATATTTAACACCTGTCAGAATGGCCACTATTAAAAAGACAGAGAACTACAAGTGCTGGAGAGGATGTGGAGAGACAGAACACTTATCCACTGTGGGTGGGAATGCAGAATGGCACAGCCACTGTGGAGGACTGTTTGGCAATCCATAAAGAAGTTGAATATTGACTTGCTACGTGACCCTGCAATACCACTACTGGGTGTAAACCCAGAAGAACTGAGAGCAGTGACAAAAACAGACATCTGCACACTGATGTTCACAGCAGCATTATTCATGATTGCCAAAAGTTGTAAACAACCCAGGTGTCCATCAACAGATGAATGAATAAACAAACTGTGATGTATTAACATGATGGAATATGCAGCTGTAAGAAGAAATCAAGTCATAGGCATATGACAACATGGATGAACCTGGAGAACATGATCTTGAGCAAAGAAGCCAACACAAAAGGACAAATACTGTTTAATTGCACTACTATGAACAAACATATTGTATAACATATGATTAAAACATTTTTATAGGTATCCAAAACGTTTGAGAAATATATGTTTTTATTCAACTGTTTTCTTTTTACTTTTTAATTATTGTTTATATTTTCAATTATTAAATGTACAAAATTAAGTTAAAAAGTTAAGAAAAAAGATCCTACAACTCAACAGTAAACGACCTGAATAGACATTTTTCCAAAGAAGATATACAAATGGCTAAAAAGCATATGAAAAAGAGAAGTGGATGTGGCTCAGGCGACTGAGCTCCTGCCTACCACACGGGAAGTCAATGGTTCGGTTCCCGGTGCCTCCTGAAGAAGACAGCAAGCTGGTGCGAGGGGTAAGTGCAACCAACAGGCACACAAGCTGACAACAATATGATGCAACAAGAGCCACAAGAAGGAAAACCATGATGAGAGATATAACAAAGAGGAATGGAGGTGTCTCCAGCAGTTAGGCGCCTCCCTCCCACATGGAGGTCCTGGATGCCTCCTGAAGACACAGCGCACAGGAAGTGCAAACGAAGGGTTGGGGAGAAATACATAAAGTCTTAAAACAGACAACTTTTGTGCCATCTATATATCTTTAAAAAAGAGAGAAGAAAAAAATTTTAAATGAAAAAAAAACAAACAAACAGAAAACTACAATTGATGGAGAGACGTGGAGAAATAGGAACACTCCTTCACCTGCTGGTAGGAATGTAGAATGGAGCAGCCTCTGTGGAAGAGTGTGGCGGCTCCCCAGGAAGCTAAATACTGAATTTCCATTTGAGCCCACAACCCCACAACTAGGCACATACCCCAGAACTGAGAGCAGGGACATAAACAGATCATGTGAGAAGCAGATTTGGCCCAAGGATAGCGCGTCCGCCTACCACATGGGAGGTCCGAGGTTCAAACCCAGGACCTCCTGACCCGTGTGGAGCTGGCCCATGCGCAGTGCTGATGCACACAAGGGGTGCCCTGCCATGCAGGGGTGTCCCCCGTGTAGGGGAGCCCCACGCACAAGGAGTGAGCCCCACAAGGAGAGCCGCCCAGCATGAAAAAAGTGCAGCCTGCCCAGGAGTGGCACCGCACACACAGAGAGCTGACGCAGCAAGATGACAGAACAAAAAGAGACACAGATTCCGGGTTCCGCTGACAAGAATACAAGTGGACACAGAAGAACACACAGTGAATGGACACACAGAGCAGACAACTGGGAAGGGGGGGGGGGGAAGGGGAAGAAATAAAAAAAAACTTAAAAAAAAAACAACAGATATGTGGCTTCTGATATCCAGTGTCATTGTTCACAGTGGTCCAGACAGAAGCAACTCAAGTGTCCATTAAACAAAGAATGGATAAACAGGATGTGGTGTATCTATACAATGGAATATTATTCAGCCACAAGAAGGAATGAAGTACTGACACCAGCAACAACACAGACGAACCTCAAGGACTGTATGTTGAGTGAAATAAGTCAATCGCTATATGTCGTATGATCTCACTAGCATGAACTAATAAGCAAATGCATAAGGGTAATCTAGAAGATAGGTTACCAGGAGGTAGAATGGGGAACGAGAGGGCAGCGCTCATGCGTATTCTGAGCATTTATCCTGAGCATTTATAATTAGGTTGATTTTAATGGTTAGGAGATGGACAGAGGTGATGGGATTGTGATAGTGAGTGCAGCTGGCAGCGCTGAGGTACGAGTGCGTGTGTGGTTGAAGGGGGAGGTTGTGGGTCATGTATGTTACTAGAAGGAAATTTAGAGGATAAAACATGGACTGGGGAACACAGTGAACCCTGAGGTGGACGAGGACCACGGTTAACAATACAAATCTAGGAACGTTCTTTCAGGATCTAAACAAAAGTGTGTCACTAGTACAGTAAGAGGGTGGTTTATAGGGAAAAAAAGCACAGAGCAAAATATGGACTATAGTTAATATAACCTTTTTTTTTGGGGGGGGGGAGAGGTAGTGGATATCAAATCCAGGACGTCATACAGGAGAAGGAGGCACTCAACCATTAAGCTACACCATCTCCCAACAGTAATATGTTAACATTCTTAAAGGTATGTAACAAAGGTACCACAGCAATGTTAAGTGTCAACACGGGGGGATGGGGGGATGGGAATGCTCCATATTCAATTACCAGAAAAATGTTTTGTGTCACAGAAACAACCACATTTCCCTGTAAAATACAGTTTCACACAGTCAGTTATACAGACAGGGCCTTTTGAACAACTTGAACGTTATGTAACTATATGCTTCTTTTTTTCAAGATTTATTTATTCCCCCTCCCACCCCCGTTGCTTTGTACTTGTGGTGGGATCTCTGTGTCCATTCACTGTGTGTTCTTCTGTGTCTTCTCTTTAGGTGGTACCAGGTACCGATCCTGGGACCTTCTGGAGTAGGAGAAAGGCACTCATTCTCTTGTGCCATCTCAGCTACCTGGTCTGCTACATCTCTTACTGTCTCTCCTGTGTCCCTTTCTGTTGCATCATCTTGCTGCGCCAGCACTCCTGTGTGGGCCAGCACTCCATGCAGGCCAGCTCGCTACACAGGCCAGTTTGCTTTCACCAGGAGGCCCCAGGAATCAAACCCTGGACCTCCTATATGGTAGACAGGGGCCCAATTGCTTGAGCCACATCACTTCCCTAGCTATACACTTCTTTGGGATATAAATGCATCCCTGCTGCCATACATATATTTTCTGGATAGAGGCCTGCACAATAGCTAGCAAAACATTAAACTTTCCTTCTGGGAAAGTCTGCTACTTTTTCAAATAAGATGGCCAAAAGCTCTGGAATATATAAGCCTTGCCTAACAAAGGAAAAAGCCTTAGATTTTATTAATTGTGCTTATGAACCTTATTCCTATAATCATGAAACTAAGCCTAATTATAATCAATGCCTAGGAGTTGCCTCCTGAAAACCTCCTTGTTGCTCAAATGTGGCCTTTCTCTAAGTCAAACCCTGCAAATAAACTCACTACCTTTTCCTGACATGGGACATGACTCTCAGGGATGAGCCTCCCTGGCACTGAGGAATTATTACCAAGCATTAATCAACAATGTACTTGAAGAAAAGACCTTAATCAAAAGGGGGAAATATTTCAAATAGTTTTTTGGGTTGTTTGTTTGAAATGGAGTTTTAATGGCTAAGAGATTTCCAAGTCAATTGAGAGGATGTTCTAGAGGTTACAGTTATATGCATCTCAGTTGCACTTAACACAATGCCACAGTAAATAAAGCCTCAAACAAAAGTGATCCTGAGGGCCCTATGGATGTAAGTACACCAAAAGAAAGCCACTTGGTGACATGAAATCAACATCCTCCCAGTAGGCCCTACCTGTGAATATATGAAAAGCTATTTACCCAATATGCCATAATCGTACTCATTTGTAGGTCCCTTAATCATAATTCTTCCTCTTCTTTTATTTGAACCTATAATTTTCAATAAAGAGTATTTCTCAGTGAGTTCAAGTCTTTGGATTGTTCCAGTGCTGGTTGAGCCCTAAAACTCAGCAGAGGGGAGTGGATATAGATCAATGGTTGTGCACCTGCTTCCCATGTACAAGGTCCTGGGTTCAATCTCTGGTACCTCCTAAAAAAAGAAATCCTACCAACCTAAAACCCAGCAGATATATGGCCAACTCCCACTCTCTAGCTCTGCAGCCCTGCCCTGGACAACTAATAAAATGATGATGACTGACTGACCAACCCCATCCAAAAAGGGAGAAGTCTCTTCAAACTGCAAGTGCAACAATTCCTTTCCTCTACCCCATAATATCTACGTCCCTTCTCAGACTGAAGCAGAGAGGACATCGTCCCAAATTCAAGACTGAGGAATGAAGAGTAATAAAGGGGGAGTGGAAATGCTGACTAAACTGATTTCAAGGAACTTCTAACAGTGATATTAAAAAAAAATTAGGTGGCAGACTTGGCCCAGTGGTTAGGGTGTCCGTCTACTACATGGGAGGTCCGCGGTTCAAACCCCGGGCCTCCTTGAAACATGTGGAGCTGGCCCACGCGCAGTGCTGATGCAGGCAAGGAGTGCCGTGCCACATAGGGGTGTCCCCCGCGTAGGGGAGCCTTGCGCGCAAGGAGGGTGCCCTGTAAGGAGAGCCATCCAGCGCGAAAGAAAGTGCAGCCCACACAGGAGTGGCGCCGCACACACGGAGAGCTGACACAAGATGACGCAACCAAAAGAAACACAGATTCCCAAACCACTGATAACAACAGAAGCGGACAAAGACGACGCAGCAAATAGACACAGAGAACAGACAACCTGGGTGGGGGAGAGGGGAGAAAAATCAATCAATCAATCAAAGGGGAAAATACTTTTAAAAAAATTAAGGGAAGCGGATGTGGCTCAAGCAATTGGGCACTTCCCTTGCACGTGGGAGGCCCCGGGGTCAGTTCCCAGGGCCTCCTAAAAAGAAGACGAGCAGATATAGAGCACACAACTAACAGACAGAGAGAACAGACAGTAAGCACAAACAACAAGGTGGGGCAAAAATAAAAAAAATAAGTATTAAAAAAAAAAAAGCCAGGAGGAGTGTGAAGAGGCAAGAATGACCCCTGGACTGACCAAAGGCTGTGAGCCACCCCATCCTGGTGTCCAATGCCCATGTCCCACCCGGCCACCATGCCCAAGAGGAAGGCTGCATGGGATACCAAAGGAGATAACGCCTAGGTCGAAGATAAACCACAGAGAAGTTCTGCAAGGTTATCTGGTAAACCTGCTCCTCCACAGCCAGAACCCAAGCTGAAAAGGCCCCTGCAAAGAAGGGAGCACAGATGCCCAAAGGGCAACGGGCGAGCAGGTGCCGGCATGGACGGGAAACCCTGCAGAAAAGGAGGCGCCCAGACAGACCAGGCCCAGAAAGCTGAAGGTGCTGGAGCCGCCACGGGCAGTGTGTACATTTTTGATAACTGTACTTCTGGTGATTGCACAGTCTGAAATGCCTTTTTTATCAAGTTTTATAAAAATGCAGAATTGTGCTTTTATTTTTTAAGCTATGTATTAACAAAAAACACTTCATTGTTGACTTCAGGGGAGGGGCAAATGTCACTAATACGATGTCTCTGAAGCTAGACTGATGTAGGGAAAAAACACCGTTACCCTCTAGTTATGAAGAACTTACACTTTCCTCCCAGGAAAAGGGCATCCTGTCGTTGACACAAATGCCTCGTGGTGTGGAAAGGTTAAAATCTGTTTTATGTCCTCTGGCCTCTTCTCCCTCTTTGCCTTCAGCATACTCTCGACTCCCTTAAACCCAGACACCTTTTGGGGCCTGACCCCCCAAAACTGGTTGCCAGGATTCAGGCAATCCGGACTTCCCTCAAAAGAGCAATGAGTCCTTGTTCAGACTGTGGATCTTCAAAGTGGTCATTCTGCCGTTTTCACTTCATTTCCTGAAAGTAGGGTTGGCTCGTGAAGAGCTGTTAAACAACATGCTAAATGTGAAATGTCAACTCTCACTAAAGTTTGCCTGTTCAGGCATTCAAATGAAGACGTCACTGGGTTTTTGTTTTGTTTTAGGAAGTATCAGGATCAAACCCACAACCTCGTACATGGGAATTAGGTGCTCAGCCACTGAGCAGTACCTGCTCCCCAACTGGGTTTTTTTTTTCTTTCTAAAGTTCTAGGCTGGGAATTGAAGCCGGGACCTTGTATGTGGGAAGTTGGTGCTCAAGCACTAAGCTACACTGGCTTCCCTGAGTCAGTTTTTTCATGTTTTGCTTGTCGTTTGTTTTTTTAGGAGGCAGGGGGAACCAAACCTAGGACCGTCCATGACAGGGGGTGGGTGCTCAACCCTTTGCACCCCATTCCCTCCCCCACTGACTGTTACAGTGGTTTTCTGATTTTGGTAGTCCACTGAAGAAGGAGGCCTGAAAATTGTTGTATACTATTAACAATTATCTGCCCATGTCATCCCTGAAACACCAAGACTGTTCATGAAAAGTATCTAATAAAGCTAGATACAACTTGGCTTAGAAAATAAATGAATAAAGAAGCTGACCAGTCAGGCACTACATGAGACCTTGTCCTAACCCTAAGGAGGTCCCTAAGGAGGTGTTGCAGCAGTGAAAAGCACTTAAAGACACGGGGATCTGGACACCCAGCGGACTTGATGACATGGAGCTACCATTCGGTGTTTGGATTTGATGACTCCGTGTGGTTCTGTAAAAGGGCACCCTTCCTCTTAAAATACATGACGGATAGTTTTCCAGTGCAAAGCCTAGTGGTCTGGGGAACGCAGAACCTGGCGAAAGCTTACCACTTCCCCACATTTGTTTGAAATTGGCTAAAATAGAAATATTTCCTTTAAAAAATGACTTGATATTGACTTTGTGCCCAAATACTGCTTTCCCACCAGAACCTTATCTTCCCAACAGCTACATGGAAAGAGCTGTGGTCACACAGAGCAAAGAAGCCAGCCCAGCCCTGGGGGAGGCCCAACTCCCAAGCAGGTGGCTCTGGCCTCTGGCCAGGCCCAGCGCGTGCCCTGCAGAGCAGCCCGAGGCTGCCACTCTCTGAGCGGCCTCAGTGCATGCTGGTTGCCTGCAGCCGCAGCCTCACCTGGATGTCTGCCCAACAGCAGGGGGCTTTGCAGTGCCTGCAGCTGAGGCTCCTCTCCGGGCACTCTCGCTCAGCGTGGCGCTCCTTCTCGCCCAGGCGCACGATGCCCTTGCACGCGGGGCACTCAGTCAGTGTGAACGGGCACCGCCCCTCGTGGCAGCTCTGTGGCAAGAGAAGGAAAAAGAGCCAGCTGGGTCCCGGGAGTCTGGCAGCCAGCATCCACCCCAGGCAAGCCCCCCGGGCCTGGGGCTGCTCACTCGCACCCTGGATTCCAGCCAGCCCCTCCGGAAGTCAGAGTGAAAGAGGAGTCGGTGCAGCTCTCTCCTGTCCACGGACTGTCCTGGCAGAGGCCCCTCGCCCCAGCTCAGGGACACAGGCCCCTCCGGGTCCCCTGCTTGTTTCATGAACTGCCCCCTCCACAGTGCTACCTCCCCCAGCGGCCTCCCTTGACCAGGCGCCTAAAGCCCAGATGAACATGCACCTGCAGAGTAGCCTCCCTCTGGGGACATGCAGCCCCGTCCAACAGCTGCACTGGCCTCTTCAGGCCCCATGGAAACACCACCTGGGCCAGGTCCCAGCTGGCTTTCAGGGCCACAGCCCTGCAGGGCCTGGTCGTTCCCTCAGTGCAGGCGCTGAGTCTGCACAAGCTCAGAGGCCACTGTCCAGTTCTGGCTGCCAGGCCTGCAGACGTGGTCTCAAGGAGGAGAGGCAGTGGATGAGCCAGGCCCACCGGTCCCCAGCGGCAGGAGCAGAGGCATCAGGTGGTCCCAGTGCACCTACCCCAGGGCCCGGCATTCAGCACGACCAAGACCTGCCCGGGAACGAGCTCTGCAGAGCACAAGTGGGGCGCTAGAAGGTTCCTGAGATGCCTCAGTCCAAGTCTGAAGAGCAAGGTGGGGCCTGGGGCTGAGGGGAGGGGGCAGGCCAGAGCCTGGGGCAGGAGTGAGCGGAGTTGGCACAAGAGGTTGATGAGGGAAAGGACTGGGCGCAGCAGAGCTCGCAGGCCGCCACACGGGCTATGTCCTGAGAGGAGAGGCCTGCATGGGCTGGGGGTGTGCTGAGAAGGGCAGCCCAGTGACGCATGAAGGGGACGGGGCTGAGCGAAGAGGCCATGCAAGAGTCCACACGTCTGCTCGAGCCTGGAGTGAGGCCCCTACCGGCACCGAGACAGTGAGAACAGGACGCAGTAGACAAGTGCCCTCCTGCCTGGAGCCACCAGCAGCAGAGATGACCACAGCCAGCCAACGAGCAACACGGTGCTGTCGACGGGCAGGGTGTGCGCAGGGACAGATGGGGGAGACAGGTGGAGGCCGGCCAGGACAGGGGAGACAGGTGGAGGCCGGCCAGAGAACCCCAGGAAGTGCCCAGCAGTGGGAGGAGGGCGCAAGGGGTGCACGTCCTGCTGAGCCACCCACCCTTTGCAATGGAGAGGACATCAAAGAGCAAGAGGACAGGCCAGCAAGAGCCTTGCCAAGGTCTTGAGGACTCTGCTCTCACCCCGCAAGGAGAGAAACGGGATGCGTCAGACTGCGTCATCCTGGGACCCACTACCCAGCAGCCACCTGGTGAGCAGGGGAAACCTCTGCAATGGCAGGAGGAGGGGTGCACCAGGACAGGTCAAGGAGTGGCAGGTGGGGTGCACAAGGACGGGGAGGGCAGCAGGGCTGGCTCTGGACACATCTCGCAGGGTAGGCTGCGCAGCTGTACGGGAAAGGAGAGCTGCAGGAAGGGGGGACATGGTGGGGTCTGAGAAGCAGGCAGGGGAACAGGACAGAAAGGTCAGGGGTGCAAGGAGCACAGGGCTGAACGAGCCCCGGCTGCTCTCAGGAGCTGAGGAGTGTGTGCCTGCGTGTCGCTGGGACCGTCCTGGAGAAAGGGGGCACTGTCAAGGGGAGACGGCAGCCCTGCAGGAGCGAGCCATCCGCAGAGCACAGGATGAGCCAGGCCTCGCCGGGAGGGCCCAGCGCCCCTGGGAAGGCACCTCGACGAGATGCAGGTGGCAGCTCTGCTGGTATGAGGGCCTCTCAGGCCCAGGGGGAGGGTGGGATTCCAGCAAAGGTGGTGCCAGCACCTCGAAGGGCAGAGCCCGCTGAGGGCAGGCCAGGCACGCGGGCCCCTCCCCATCACTGATGTAGACTGCACAGGCCGTGACGGCCCCGAGAAGCACCAGAGCAGAGACGGGCTGTGGTTTCGGGGCTTCTCCAGAAGGCGCTAGCTCAAGAGCACGATTCACTTTCTTCCACACTGCCAGCAGCTCCCAGGGGCACACGGACCCACTGCCGGGTTGCTGAGCTGTGCGGGGACTCAGCTGTGGCACCTGAGTGGGTCAACGCTCCTGCCCCAATCCCCCGGGGGCACCGCCTGCCCAGCCTCCCAAGGCAGGACGAGGGCAAGTTCCTGAGGCAACGGAGCGAGCAGCCCAGAGACGCCACCAGGGCGCGGGGGACCCTCTGCCCACCACGCCGACCTCCCAGGCACTGGGAGTGCACGCGCACAGCGGGCGCCCAGCACGGCTGGCCTGGCACAGCCTCCTCCCAGCCACCCACAGCCCTGCCCGTGCCCTGCCTCTCCACAAGGCCCCCGCACTCTGCGCCTGCCACACGATCCTGGGCCCACAGAGCTTGTGCGCGCCCTGCACCCCGGCGCCGCTCCTCCAGCCCACCCACACTCACCCGCAGCAGGACCTTCTAAAGGGACCACTCTCCCTCAGCCTGTGCCACACCACTGCCCTGGTTTCAGTGATGCTGCCTCGTTAGCCAAACATCACCCCACTGGGCTGGAGACCACGGGAAACAGGATGGAACCCTGGGCGGGGCCACGCGGGCTGGTCAGGAAACAATTATCCAACCGACTGAGGAGCCTTAGAGGAGAGTGCGGCTTGTTAAAAATAAAAATACAGGGCCAAGTACTTATGGTGCACTGATTTAATCAAGCTATTTCCACAGCACAATAAAATATTTACGGGTGAAACTACATTTCATTTTCACTTTAATGCAGACAACAAAAAACGGGTGGGAAGCGGCCATGGGTCAATCAGTCTACCATGTGGGAGGCCCTGGGTTCACGCCCCGGGGCCTCCTCGAGAAGGCAGGCTCGCCTGCATGCTGCGGAGAGCCACTGGCCCGGGCACTGCAGAGTGCCGCCTGGCCCGCAAGCGCAGCGAGCCCACAAGTGCCACGGAGAACCGACTCAGCAAGTAATGCAACAAAAAGGAAGACAGGTAAAAACACAGAAGAGTGTGCAGCCAATGAACACAGAGACAAAGGCAAGCGGCAAGGGGGGAGAATAAAAAAAACTTACAAAAATGGGGAGAGGGCAGCCTGGCAGTACATGCTGGTACCTCCTAAAGCTGGGAAGGTAGGGCCGCACGACTCACTGCTTAAACCTCAGTATCAGCAGGAAGGCGCAGCGGGCCGAGCCCCACATTGCGCTGCACAGTGAGGAGACATCCCACTGGCCCCCAACCAGAGCCACACTCATCCCCCCCCACCCCCTCACCCAGCCACGTGAGAAGAGGGGAGTCAGGATTTGCTCCATCAGAACCTGAATGATACATTCTAAGCCACCGCCATCATGACTCTGCCCGCTGGGCCGTGGGCGGAGACCGTGTGTCCAGGGCTGCCCACCACCTGTTAACGCAGTGGCATCTCCAATTCTACCCTTCCCACACCTGTGCCTCGCACGCCTTCTCGGGACCAGCCCCCGAGCCAGTCCTCACAGCCCACTCGCCCAAGGGCCTCACTCCCTGCAGGGCTCCGCTCCACCAGCCTGGCCTGACTTGCCCACCCATCAACGCAGTGTCGAGCTCGAGGGCTGAATCCAGCTGCACTGCCCACATTTAGCAGGCCTTGACAAACAGCTTTCAGCTAAACTGCAGTTTTAAAATCATTATTCTTGTAAAACACTAGGCATCACTGCACAGGGAAAAACATTTCGAAGGCTAAACAGGGTTTTCCCCCACCCATCCAGACTTAACCCTGGACGCTGACCCTCAGAAATCCCACCCATGGTGAGGCGGACTGCGAGCAGCCTGGGGAGGACGCAGAGGCTGGCGCCGAGATGAAGGCCGCTGCGCGAGGTGGCCTTTCCGCTGCACACAAGGACCTGCTCTTTGTCCCTGGGCCCAGGACACTCAGGGCCAGGGAGAGTCTGTCAATAACGCCAGAGGCTGGCCGGCTGCCCAAGGCAGCTCCACCCCCACATGGCTGCACGGTGACTCCCCCTGGGGACTTTCCAAAGCAGCCCAATGGCACAGCCAGGGACTTTCCACCCCGCATGCCTGCGGGGGCTGCCCGGCAGCCTATGCCCACGGCCCCGGAAGCCCTCACTGCCTGGAGAGCCAGCTGATGCCACAGCCCGGCCTCCAGGCCTACTGTGCGCCCAGGACAGGCAGAAGTCCTGGAGAGCGCTGGCTGCTCTGCCTTCCACCTCCCCTGCCATGGTCTCTCTGTCCCCACTTGCCGCCCCCCAAACCCCCACTCCTGTTCTGGGCTCACATCCATCCCGGGGACCCTGCCCTGCGCCCAGCCAGACGTGGCCAGAGCACCCCTCACAGATCTCTGCTGTGAGCAGGAGAAGCACCGGCAGCCTGTGCAGCAGCAGCACCAGCCCTGCAGCCGAGGCTTGGGGTCGCCAAGGCTTAGCCGCATGGTGCTGCCTCGGGGCAAAGGGCCTCCTCCCGAAAGAGCAGCACATCTGCACGCCCACCTGAGGTCCCCAGAGAGCGCCAAAGCTGCTCTTCTGGCAAACACCTCCTTAGAACTTAAAGACCCCAGATCAGAATCTGTCATGAGAGGAGACGGGGCAGAGCACCGGTGTGGTGAAGCCAGCGACACCAACTCCACCTCCGAGCTAGGCGGGCAAGTATCGGCCAGAGGCCCCAGACACCTCGGCTCTGGCCCTGCCACCAGGAGGAAAGCCCGAACTCCCAGGAAACCATGCATCACACGGGCCGGGCTAGATGGCACCGAGGTCCTCCCCACTTCTGCAACTCAGCCTCTCGTAGCTCTCTTAAAAGGCGCCAGTTAGGAAGAAAAGAACAGCTGAGCTGGCCCCGCCTCCGCCCGACGCCGGCAAGGACACATTCAGGGGACCAGGGTGAACGGGTGGCCCCGTCTCCAAAGTCAGCATCACACAAAGCAAGGAGCACCCTTGTCGGGAGACGGGTCACACACAGTCAGAAAGCCACGCTCCTCCCCTTCCCGGGTGACACGGCTGGGGCGGGTGGGAGGCCATGAGGACTCCGTGGCCCTGCCAGGCAGGGGCTGCTCGGCATCCTTGCACACGCCAACACGCCCTCCCCCCACTACCCTGCAACGGGCCCCCCCACCGCCCCATCTCACAGCCCGGGAACAGGCGCAGACAGGCCGGGGCCTCACGCGAGGCCATGCAGCAGGCACCGGCAGAGCTGGGATCTGAGCCGGGCAGCAGGCTGTGTTGCACGCCACGCAACAGATGAGCCTGAACGGTGTGTGGTCAGACGGCATCCACCTCCTAGATTTCACACAGGCTTGAGATCCAAGAAGCGCGACGCGCAGGGCCTGCTTGTTACTGTTCTGGAGCACGGGAGCCTGACTGCGAGAGCTCTGCTCGTGCAGCCCAGGCGGGCCGGGCGCCACGGCGGCCACGCGGCTTTACCTCATAGTCTTTGATGGTGCCCTTCCAGGTGCATCCGTCGTTGGGGCAGACGGCGGGCAGGCCCTCCACCTCCCTCCGGGCGGCGTTATCTGGGAAGGCCTGGGGAGAGAAACAGCCTCCGCTCAGGTCTCCTCCAAACACTGCTTCTGGCAGAAGACCCGCAGCTCACGGCGACGTGGCCCCTCGGTGCCTGCCGGGCCCACCCAAGACCAGAGGACGACGCTCAGCTCACAACGCTGACCTTCCACCACGAGCAGGACCTGCGTCAGCAGCAAGGGGCAAGTCCAGCTCCTGAAGTTTCATTCCCCATCTGTGCCACTAAAGGAAACGTCAAAACATTTCCCAACCTCTTTCAACATTTCCACTCACCGAGCTGCTTTCTAAAATAGAAACGCCTTCCTCGTATATGCCCTCGTGAATGCAGGCAGCACAGTTCTGTGGCCCAGAGCTGATGGGGAGAAAGGGAAACAAGAAAACCGTACTGAGAAGCCAACTCGAGGAGTAAACAAGCACCGTGTCCCTCACCCCAAAAGCACAACCTCCGCACAATTTCTTCAAGCTTTCTCATCTTTACCTTTAACCAACAACACATATAATTGTACTGCTTTTTAAAGACTTAAGAGATAAAGAGCTGATTCAAATCTTGAAACGGGTTCAACCCTTTGCTGATGAATCGTTTTCCGGGGCCCTGTGAGCAGAGCCCTCTCTGCAGGGGCCATCGCCCTCGAGCCGGGAGCTGCCTGTGGACCCCAAGGGCTCAGCCAGGGCCACTTCACGAGCGTCTAGGACGATGCCATCCGGCACAGACAGAACAGAGCCAAAAGGTAACTCTGAATTTTCTAGAACCCACATTACAAACAATGGAAGCACTGGGTAAAATTAATTTCAATGATACGTTCCAACGAACATAATACATTCAAAATGTTGTTTCAATCCCTAGCCCGTGCTCATGCTCCCTTCTTTGTACTAAGTCTCTGGACCCAGCAAGCGTTCAGACGCCCCAGCCCGTGTCATCTGAACGCCCACGTTCCGCGAGTTCCCCGGCGGCACGGCGACAGAACGGCTCTAGGCACCCAGCCCCCATCGGCCAGCGCACCTCAGAATGCTGGCCAGGCAGGACGAGCAGTAGCGGTGCCCGCACTGCGCCTGGAAGGGCCTCCGCAGGACGTTCTTGCAGGCAGAGCACAGGTACTTGTCCTCTAACTTGGTCCCCAGGAGCGTCCTGGAGAAGCCGGGCTGCAGCAGGTCGAGCGAGCTGGGAGGGGTCACGCCAGCGGCTGCCATGGGAGCCGCAAAGCCCTGAAAGAGAAAGCAGAGCAAGTCACAGCTGTCCTGGGGCCACCTCGACCCCAGAGAACCCCCAGCAGCAGGACGGGATGGCTACAGCAAGTGGGGACACATGAACAGAGAAGGGACGGGCCAATGGACCGACCAACTGCAGCGTCTCAGGATCACAGCTGCCCGGGGCACTCTGGAGACGGGCCCGGCAAGGGCAGTGGTGTGCCCGGGCCACAGGGCAGGGGCTGCGTGCCACCCGATCACTGGCCAGCCCTCCCCGACAGAGGCCTGGGCCACCACCAAAGCCAGTGGGCACCTGCCAGGACGAGCCCACGAAGAGGCCCCTCACCACATTCCCCCACCTCAGGTCTGAGACCTGGCGCCAGACAACCCTGCTGCCATCCTGCAGAGCACCCACGTGGAGGCCACTGCTGCCTTCACCTGACCTGCAGCCCGGACGCGCCACACAGGCATGGCCTGTGGACACAGGCGCAAAGCCCTCACCCGGTGGGGATGGTCTCCAGCCGCTGGGAGCCAGCCAGTCGCCCTCCAAGCCATCAATTCTTTGGGCTTTTGGGTGGCACCCAAAGTTCCCACAGTAAGCACGTTCCTTGGAGCGGCAATGGCTTTGGGCATGTATCTTATCAAACCAGCCTGGGAGCAGACCCCCGCTATCAGCCACGGGCCCGGGACCACACAGTGGGTGGGCTGTGCCTGCAGGCCAGGTTCTCACCCTTCACCCCTGCTCTGGGGCTTCCCTGCAGACCCCAGGAGCTGTCTGTGGGGATGCCCTGATGCCCCATTGTCACGCTGACCAAGCACCCCGCCCCAGAGCCTCCCACGGCACCACCCACGGGCCCCTGGCTGATGCCCTCTGCGCCAGGGGCATGGTCTGCCCCGCTCCCTGCTCCTTTCTCCTGCTGGGCACCCCCCAGCGGCACCTGCACGGAGGTGCCATCCCACTGGACCCCGGCTTGTCCCTCACCCTCAACCACAGCAGCTCTGCTCGGCTCCCACCCCTCCACCCCTCCCTCTAGCACAGAGCCCTCCACGAGCAGGAACCAAAGAAAGAGATGGGGCAGACACCAACAACAGAAAGCAAATGAGGAGGGCGCCAGGAACCTCAGGGCAGGCAGCAGTCACCAGGCAGCCCAAGTGTGCTCCCACCAGGCGCTCTGGCCACCCAGATGCCACCCTAGCTCCACCTGGCTCCCAGCAAAACCACAACCCCTTTCAGCAGGAAAACAGAAGAGCAATCCCCTTAAAGCGCCAAACCACACCCTCTCTTCTGCCAGCTTTTACAAGAGAGATGAGCAAAACGAGGGACACTCCACATGCCCCCCGCCAGCCACCCAGGGCTGTAAGCAACTTGGTAAAGTTTGAGTAGGAAGAAATTCCAAACTCCAGACGCCCTGAGAGGCTGCGCACGTACAGCGTGCCCAGGCAGGCACAGGGGGTCTAAACTCCCAAGGCCAATCAGATCAGAGCCAGGGCCGAGGCGTGGCTGCGCGGCAGCCCCAGGCAGCCCGTGCTGAGATGCAGGTGCACCCGTTGCTCCGCTGGGACCTCCAGCCACCCTTTCACCTGCCCTCTCCACTGCTGTCACCCGTCCCTGCTCCCCTCCAAACAGAGAGGGCCCAGAAGGCACAGGTGGTCTAACCCACTTCGTTTCACCCCAGCCCAGAGTCTGGTCAGTGCCTGTGAAGCAGAGTCCTGACCTGCCCGGAGTGAGGGACACCAGACAGGTCTGGAGAGGGGTCTCAGGATAAGGAAGCAGCCAGGGGGCAGATACCCTGGGGACATGCCACCCTCGGGACAGGTGTCTGGCAGCCCTGGGCATCCTGGGAGAGGTGGGCCCCGGGCGCCCACCAGGACAATCCTAGCTCCAGGGCTAGGCACGGGGGTCCACATGGCACAACAAAAGAAGGTGGTCTCCACTCTCATCTCAGAATAACCAAAGTTTATCCGATAAACACATTTCCTCCACCTTCTACAGTGATGACTGCTAAGGCTGGCCGCTGCACACGAGGGCCTTGCTCCCTCCCACCAGTCTTACAACAGACGGCCCCTGCCCCTAGGTATGGCTGGGAGCCAGGCGCGAGGTGCTGCCCTCCCCAGGTCTCGAGCACAGCTGGCCGCAGCCCACTGTGCGCTGTGTCCACCGTCCTGAGGACCCGAAGCACTGAGGCTAGGCCAGCAGGGACTGGAACCACCAGCAGCCAGGGACACGGCCCGCCTGCCACCCGGTCTGGAGACCCCACTTGAGCCGCTGACCCCTGGTGCAGGCCTGGCCACTCAGCACCACAGGGGTCTCCCCTCCTCTCCTCCCTAGCTCGGCTCGCCACCACCCCCATCCCGGCAGGGCCTTCCCCGCCTCGGCAGAGGCCCTGCCCACAGGGCACCAGGCCAAACCCAGGGGCTTTTTCAACTGCTCTGTCCACACACCGCCAGGCTGACCGCAGCACCACCTCAACCTACCCCAGGACCCAACCCCTTCCGGGCCCTGCGCTCGGGTCCAGGTGGCGGCCCCTGCTGAGCCCAGGGCCCCACAACAGCTCCCGCCCACCGAGATAACGCCCACCCCATGAGTCCCCGCCTCCTGCCAGGCCTGGGAGCCCCTGCCACCTGCTCGCCCAAATGGAACGCCCCCGCCCATGTCACTTGTGCCTGCTCCCCATCCCCCTCCAGAGGGGTCCCCAAGCCTCCTGCTCGACGGCACCCCCTTCCCAGAGGTATCCTGTTCGTCTGCCCCTCACGCCCACCTAGACGGGCATACCGGACGGTGCTCACTGAGCATGTCCGGACAACCAAGCACCCATGGGCTCCTGACAAGAAGACCGGCAGATGATGGCAACAGCCCCCTGAACCGCAAGCAGGGTCACAAGGGCTCCCGCACTCTGGACTGGCTGCTGGCGGCCTGCCAGGGTGCCGGGCAGGGCCCTGCAGGGCCAAGGTCAGCTGGTGGGGCACACTGCCCTCTCCGTCCCTTGTCCACCATTCGGCAAACGACCCGGCCCTATTGACAGACATTTGTGCGCAGGAAGGGTCACGTATGGAGCACTCCCAGAGACAGATCTGGAACCAACATCCAGGAAGAAGCGCCCACAGGCACCTGGCGCCAGTGCTGGATAAGGGGATGGCGGGGAGGCCTGTCCTCTGGCCGAGACAGGACATGCCTTTGGCCTGCGATTCCAATCTCACGGTGATTTGCTATATGCACATGCATGACTTGCCAAAGCTCGGGAAAGTGCCCACCCCCCACCCGAGGGGCGCCCTGAGCTCGCAAACTGCTGGTGCCTTGGTGGGCCAGCTCCAGACCTCTCCGGGCACAGCAGTTTTCCCTCTTACGTGTCACGAGAGAAAGTGAAACTTTCTTTGGTTCACAGTTTTACTTTATTAAAAGATGCTATAAACCAGGCAAAACACAAAACAAAGAGCTCAATGATCGCAGCTGTATTTGCACATTGAGGACAAGAACAAAGCAGACAAATCCGTGCAGGGCAAGAAGGTAACAGAAATGACCCCTCCCCCACAACGTCACATAATCACTTCTAGCAGCATCTTTCAAACAGCGCATTCTTCTTCTTCACGACACCTTCCTGGGCAGAGCAAGGCTTGGGGGACAAGCGCCCCTTGGCCAGAACAACCACATCTGAGGTAGATTGAACCCATTTTATGATTCCATTGATTCCTCTTCTCAGACAGAAAAGAACCACAAAAACATGAAAGCGGTGTTTTTTGAGTGATAAAAGACAGAAGTAGTCACAAGCCCAGCAGGGTGGTTGATCTCTGGCAGCTGTCCTGGTTCGTCCTTGCTTCCCAAAGCGACTTCCCACATGGCCTCGCCTAAGTGGCAAAAAACCTCACGTGCTGGAGCACACGTGCCATCTGTCCTACCTTAACTACAAAGGTGTGAGCCCTTAGTGCCAGCACCGACACACACAGCCATGGCGGCTCGGACACACCTGCGGGGGCCACAGGGCTTACAGGACTCAAACACTCAAACCAAGTCTCATTTTTAAATATTTTAAATTTAAGCACTCCAATAACAACCAGCACAAGGCTGCACCCCGCCAGCTCACGTCCACCTATCCCTGTCCACCCGTGACACCCTCTGCTGCTGGCCTGGCTCCCTCAGGTCTCCGCAGGCCCCCGACACCCCTCAGCCCCTTCCCCATCATGCTCTCCTCCATGGCACTTACCACCTGACAGCAACATCTCCTATTCACTCTTCTGATGCTGCCTGCCCACGCCCTTTAGAACATAAGTGTGGGGAGGGCAGGGGTGAGGAAGGGGCTCCCAGGTGTATCCTGGAGCCCAGTGCTCAGCACACACTGCTGAAGGAGTGGCAGCAGGAACCCCAGTCCCCCAGGCTCCCACCCCTGCCCACCAGACTTGTTCTGCACCCCTGCCCTCAACCATATGGCAGTGCCAGAGCCAGCTCCACCCCTGCCAGCACAGCCACGCAGCCTCTCCTCACCTCTAGGGACTTTCCTTCTACCTGAAGCACTTTCCCTACCCCACCCCCTCTACCCACCCATCCCTGTTCCTCAGGACCACCCACAGCCTGCCCTGGGCTCTCCCTGCTGAGCCACACAGTGCTCACTCACAGGGCTCTTGGGGACAACTCTGCGCTCCCAGCAGGAGCCCTCCCTGTGCCACCTGCCCCCCTCTGTCGGCAAGCAGCATCCACCCCAGGCCTCGCACTCGAGGACGTGCAGGTGGGATGGGTGGATGCTTTCTGGACGGAATTGGAGTCCCCTGGGACGTCCATGCCCAGGCCCCAGACCGAGGCAGCGCAGCAAGAGCCAGAACAGAGGCCACTGACTGACCAGACGCAAGACGACGACAAGCGGGGAGTGCCTTCTCCGGGAGAAAGCACTTTCTCCAGCAGCACCTTCCCGCTCTCCTGTCCAGGCTCCAGCCGAAGCCGCAGCTGTTCCAGAAACAGTATAGCTCTTGGGGTCCCGAGGGAAATGACGTGAAGTTTATTTTACACTAAGTGCCAACATTCCTTAAGAAAGGGAGGATCCCTCCAGCTAAAAACCTGCTCCCCTTTGCACCCCACAGTGTGCCTGCCCCTGGCCTGGCGCTGGCAAGGCAGAGGGGTACAGAAATGCCCGAGCAGGTGGGGGGGGCCAGGGTCACAGTCTGCAGGAAGGCCACCCACGCCTCCTGGAACTGAGGGGTTGCCCAGGCAAAAGTCCCAAACACTACAGAACTCGACACCTTCCCCTGGGGCTGAAGGCCTGCCAGCGGCCTGGGCTTTATTCCAGGGCCACGGGGAGCCACAGGTGCCGGAAGGGGGGCCGGAGGTGCCTGGAAGTGCTGGGAGCTCCAGACATCCAGAGCGCCGCTCACCTCTGGGCCTCCCAAAGGCAAAGGGCCCAGCAGGCTTCTGCTCGACAAATGTGTTAAAACACTTGCTGAAAGCCACCGGCTTTCCACTGCTTAGAAAATTTTAAAAAAAGCAATTTCAGAGTTTTTTTGTTTTTTTTTTTAACATTTAGAATTCAAGCAACAGCGAACTCATGATGTGTAAACCGTGGGTGGGGGCTCCACCGGAACGTGGGAACCTCCAGGCCGCATGCCCACTGTCCCGGCGCCCCTGCCCTCTGCACCGAGGCCCCCGCGGCTGCCCCCACTGCACTTCACTGCCTCAAACGTGGGCTGGGAGAGCCAGGCACAGCCCCCACCCCAACCTGGGCAATAACCCTGTGGCTCTCTCCCAGCCCCGGACCCGAGAGGCCCCGCCCCGCCGCCCGGCTCCCCAGGCCACCTGCGCTCCAGCAAGGGCTTCCCCGGCCCCCGCCACCCGGCGGGTCTTTCAGGCTCGACAAACCCAGACAAGGGGCCCCCAGGGCGCCCCCGGGGAGTGAGTGGGCTGAAGGGGCGGCGGGGAAGCTCGGGACCAGGGGCCCCTCCATATACTCAACCGGTCAAGAACCAAGGCTGGGAGACAGCGGGGGCAGGAGGCCGGGGGGGGGGGGCGACACTCTGAAGGACGGCGGGGGCCGGGCGCGCCTCTGCTGGGAGGCGGGGAGGGGGCGGTGCGCGGGGCCGGCAAAGTCCAGGAGTGCGGGTGCGGGGTGCGCAAGGCGGGCAGGAGACGCCCCCAGGCCTAGCCCCGCCACACCTGAGATGCGGGGCCGAGGAGGGGGCTCGGGGCGCGAGCGGAAGCCGGGAGGCCCCGCCGCCCCCGCCCGAGCACGCGGCCCGGGGCCCGGGAGCTGCCCCGCGCCCCGCGGGCGTTCGCGAACTTTCCCAGCCAGCGCGCTCGGTTTCAGTTTCCGGCTCGCCAGCTCCCGAGAAATCCCCTCAGGCCCGGCGCGCGGGCGGCCCTCCTCCCGCCCGCCGCGGCCCCGGAGCGGCCACGCCGACCCCCGACCCCCGACCCCGGGCCCCGGACCCCCACCCCCGATCCCCGCCCCCGGCTCCCCGCCCGAAGCCGCGGCCCGCGCGACTCACCCCGACGGTCGCCGCGCGCCCGGAACTGTGCGCCCGCCGCGCCGCCGCTGCCGCCGCCGAGGGCCCGCCCCCGAAGCCGCCTGACGGACATCCGACGCGGCCTCCCGCGAGCGCTCAGGGAGCCGCAGCGGGCGCCGATTGGCCAGAACCGCTCCCACCGAAGGCCCGCCCCCGGGCCCTCCTGACGGACAGCCACCGCGGCCCACCGCGAGCGCTCAGGGAGCCGCAGCGGGCGCCGATTGGCCAGACCCGCTCCCACCGAAGGCCCGCCCCCGAGTCCGACTGACGGACAGCCACCGCGGCCCACCACGAGCGGGCACTTAACCGCAGCGCGCGCCGATTGGTTGGCGCGACCCCGGCGCAGGTATTTAAGCCACCGTCAGGCATTTTCCAGAGTGCTCGGTGCCTGCAGGGTCCAGTTGCTTCGTGCTCCCGCGTAGAGAGCCAGGAAACCTGAGGTCTCCTCGCCAGCCGGGACAGAAGTGGACGGGGAGACGGTAACACGGAGCCCCGGTGCAGTAAAGGAGGGCTTCGGCTTGGGTTACATTTATGAGAAAAAGTAAAAAAACAAAAAAACTCACAGGGGGAGGGCTTCCCTTTGGGGCGAAGGCAGCCATGGTAGTTGCGGGCATTGTGGCTTGAGTAACTGCCACTGAATTGTGCGCTTTAAAATGGTGGGTTTCGTGTGATGTGAGTTTTTCCACATTTGACCAAACAATGCACAACTGGCGGCCTCTAGAGAAGGGCGGGGGTCTTGGCCAGCGAAGGGGGCAATTCTGGAACTGGGGCAGCGGAGGGATGACGGTCACCCCCCCAAGTCTGCGTGGCCAGAGGCACCGAGTCTTCACCTGCCTGAGGAGATGATCGGGGCAGGCCCCAAGTGAGGGGGCCGTGGGCCAGGAATGGGCAAACCCCCTTGTTTCAGAACTGCATCCCTTGAGCTGGGAGCTGCGGTCCCCGTGTTGCAGAAGGAGGTGACACAGTGCCCCAGGGTCCTGCACCTCCACGGCGACGGGCCGCGCGTCCAGCGCCAGGGCCCAGGACCTGGCGAGGGGCCGGGGCGGGCTCACTGGCTGGGCAATGCAGAGCAGAGCCACCAAGCGGGGCTGGCCGGCAGGAGACCCGGGATGTGCTCTCACACCAGCCTCCCCGTTGAGGGTTTTTCTCTCAGTTTTTATACTGGTTGAAACAAAGTTAATCATTAGAGTGATGTTTCTGAAAAAGGTCTGGAAAAATGACTTTTTGCTTTCTCAGTTAAACTTTTTTTTTGAGATTTATTTTTTATTTCTCTCCCCTTCCCCGCCACGCCCCCCAGTTGTCTGCTCTCTGTGTCCATTCACTGTGTGTTCTTCCGTGTCCACTTGCATTCCTGTCAGCAGCACCAGGAATCTTGTCTTTTTTTGTTGCATCATCTTGCTGCGTCAGCTCTCTGTGTGTGCGGTGCCATTCCTGGGCAGGCTGCACTTTTTCATGCTGGGCGGCTCTCCTTAAGGGGCGCACTCCTTGCGCGTGGGGCTTCCCCACGCAGGGAACACCCCTATGTGGCAGGGCACTCCTTGCGCACATCAGCACTTCAAATGGGTCAGCTCCACACAGGTCAGGAGGCCCTGAGTTTGAACCTTGGACCTCCCATGTGGTAGGTGGACGCCCTATCCATTGGGCCAAGTCCGCTTCCCTCTCAGTTAATCTTGAAACATGCAGGGTACTTGGGTCAGATAACCTTGGGGGGTAAAGCTGTGAAGGTGCAGATAACAGATGGAGCAGACACCGGTCAGGGAGGGAGTGCGTAGTTACATGTTTTTGGCGGAGCTAAATCTGGTTGACATTAAAGGTGAGCAAGAGGTACGTTGAGTTTTTCTAACGTTACAAGGCACGGTGCCATGCTTTTGTCTTTAGGCCCTTCTGGGTTTTTCTGGTACTACAGACCGTGACGTGGCTCTGAGTCGGAAGGCCCTAACCAACACGCCGCATCCTTGAGGTGACAGCAAGACCTTCTTGCCTCTGGCAGAACTCAGGCAACGACCGTGCTCCGGGAGCTTCAGCTTGCCGCCCGCAGCCTGGAAGGCTTCCCATTCCCACCGGCGGGCTCCTGAGGTTTCGTTCAAGCCGGGTCGTAACTCGGTGAGCTCCCAGATGTGCCCAGTCTCCTCCTGGCCTGGTGTCCATGCGGGCTGCGGCCGCCCGGCTATGACAGCCCCCCGGAACGTCAGGCCTCGCTTGCCCGCGAGCTGGGACCACCGAGGACAGGGCACAGGCCGCTTCACCCCACCCATGCCTCCTGATGGCCCCCCCGCCAGAGAGGGGCTGGCGGTCCCGGCGGCCCTCTGACGCGCCTGGGGAGGACTTCCTGGATGGCCGCCAGCCAGCTGCCCAGCCCCCACGGGCACCCCCTTGGCCCCGCCAGCTGTGCCTCCCGCCGCGCAGCCCCTGCTGCTGCCCCATCCGCCCCTTTCCCAGCCTCACCTCACCTGTCCCAGGACACCTGTCCCTTCCAAGCCCCCCCCAGCAGCCTTTCCAATGACACACATCACTGTTCCCTGCGGTCAGGGAGAAGCAGCTCCACAGAGAGACGGCAGAACGTGCCGGAAGCACACATCTCTGTGGCCAGGCCTTGAGCCAGGACCAGGGCACTTTGCTGGCTCAGATCCCCTCCTTTGCCATCCATTCCTTGCAGGGTGGGTTAGGAGATTTTATCTGTATTTACATATAAAAGTTCTCAAACAAGTATTTTATAGATTACCCAGGAGACCGTGGCAGCGTGTGGAAGCACTGAGGATGTGGCTCCACAGATGCCGACGTGCCTGGCTGGACCTGGTGGGCACCAGGCTGTGGCGGCAGGTGCCAGGGACTGTCCCTCAGGGTTCCCGGCACGGGCAGACTTGCCGCAGCCACCCCAGAGGCCCCTGTGGGGGGCTGGTACCTGCCTCCACCCTCCCCATGGCTCCTGGGCCCTGGTGATGTCAGCCCAGGAGGGGCAGCCCACTGACTGGCTTGGAAGGGGGTGGCGCCCCCGTCCTGGGGCCCCCGCTCTGCTCGCTGGCTTGGAAAGGGGGTAACACCCCTGTCCTGGGGCCCCGCCTGCTCGCTGGCTCGGAAAGGGGGTGACTCATCAGGGCTGCGGCAGCCCAGGGGATTCCCACGCAGTCTCCTTCCTGCCAAAAAGAGTAAACCTGGCGTAGCAGCAGCAGTGCCGGCAGCGAGGGTCCAGGAGGCGGTGCCTGGCCCCCACCCCCACTGAGCGGACCCAGGAGCCCCTGGGGGAACCCCCAAGCAGGCCTGGGAGTGGAGCCGGGCCTCTGGGCCCTCACGCCAAGGACCCTGCAGGGCCCCACATCTCCCACTCCCCCAGGAGTTGGGCCTGGGTCAGGAGCCCGCATGCCTATCCCGAGTTCCCAGGCTCGGGGCTCCCAGAGGCGGCAGCCCACCTGAGCGCCTTCGACAGAGGACCTCAGGGGGGCCATCCCTGGGTCAGACAGAGCACTGGGAGGCCCACCCGCCACCCGCTGTGCCCAAAGCCTCCTGGACCCCACCCAGCCCCCTTCACTTTGCTTTCTTCCCACCTGGCTGTGCCACGTGGGGCCGCACGGAGGCCCGGGGACTTTTCAGAATGCTCCACGGCCCACCCCACAACTTTTGCTCCCTCATTCCTGGGGGCCTACGGGGAGCAGCTCAAGAAGGGCAGAGGTGGGAGGCAGGCCTGGCTGCCGCCCAGCTCCGGAGCCCCAGGGCCAGGCGCTGCGGATGTGAATGCACCCCAACACACCCGCGCGCCCAGCGGCTCCGCCCGCGCACCCAGAGCGCCCAGCAGCTTCCCCCACGCACCCCGCTGCTCCCCCCATGCACCCGGAGCACCCCAAGCGCCCAGTTGCTCCCCCACGCACCTGCCACGCCAACGCGCCCCGCTGCTCACCCCCATGCCCAGCACAGCCCCACACGCCCTGCGGCTCTGCCCACGTGTCCAGCTGCTCACCACGCCCCAGCTGCTCCACCCACGCGCGCGGCTGGCCCAGGGGCTGGCCTCTTGCCTCTTCCCCGCGTCCTATCCCGCGCCTCGCGCTGCAGCTTCTGAACAAGGTGGTTCACTCTCACCCTGCGGCCAGTCAACGGAGTGTTCCAGAAAGGCCGCCCCCTGGCTCTCGGCCAGAGATCCCCAGAGGGGCCGCGCCGAGGGCAAGGCTAGGGAGACCGGCCCAGCTGCGGACAGGGACACCCTCTCTGGCTCCCCAGGTTCGCCCGGGCTGCCTGGCCAAGTACCCAAGGCGAGCTCCAGCCCGGGCATTTAGGGTGTGGGGTTCTGGGGCTGGAAGTCTGAAATCCAGGGCCATGCTCCCTCTAAGGGGAGACCCGCCCATCCTCTGCCCTGCCTGCTGGAGGTGGCTGGCAGCCCGCCGCACCCCTTGCTGTGCGTCAGCGCTCGGGCTGCGCCCCATCCCATGTCGCGGGTCTCCACCTCCAGGGAGCAAGTCTCTAGTGCCGGGGCACGGGTCACATGGGACCGCAGCCCGCCTCATTTTAAGGCATCACGTCTTCAAGTTGCCAGTAAGGCCGCATTTGCGGGACAGGGTGAGGACTGGAACACGTCTTTTTGGGGGACAAAATGCAACTCATAACACCTGCTTCAGAGTTTCTAATTACAGGAGAAGGACCTCGGGGTGCTGTGGCCAGAGGCGTGAGCTCCGGAGACCAGCAGGCCAGCCGCTCGGCCCTCACGGCTGCACCCCAGAACCGCTGTGAAGACGAGGACCCCTCTGCAGGTGACGGGGCAGCAGTGCCCGGGGGAGCGTGGAGGTGGGCCGTGTGGGCACGGGTGGGCAGGAAGGATGGGTTTTCATGTCTGCACATCCCATAAAGAAACAGGGGGATTCACGAGAAAGTAGAAAAGGGGGTGGCAAGGGGGATGGGAAGGCGCTTGTGGTGCTTTAAGATTATATTTACAGGGAAGCGGACTTGGCCCAGTGGTTAGGCATCCATCTACCACATGGGAGGTCCGCGGTTCAAACCCCGGGCCTCCTTGACCCGTGTGGAGCTGGCCCATGCGCAGTGCTGATGCGCGCAAGGAGTGCCGCGCCACGCAGGGTGTCCCCGCGTAGGGGAGCCCCACGCTCAGGGAGTGCACCCCATAAGGAGAGCCACCCAGCATGAAAGAAAGTGCAGCCTGCCCAGGAATGGCGCTGCACACACGGAGAGATGACACAACAAGATGACGCAACAACAAAGAGACACAGATTCCCGTGCTGCTGACAACAACAGAAGTGGACAAAGAAGACGACGCAGCAAACAGACACAGAGAACAGACGACTGGGGTGGGGGACGGGGGGGAGGGGAGAGAAATAAATAATCTTAAAAAAAAAAAAGATTATATTAACGAATCCCAGAAAAAGAAAAAAATGTTTGTAAACTGGTCTGTCCCTCTGGGTGTGACACTCTTTGGTTGTATTAAATTCAAGGCTTTGGGAAGTGGATTTAACTCGATGGATAGAGCGTCCCCTACCACATGGGAGGTCCAGGGTTCAAACCCCGGGCCTCCTGACCCATGTGCAGCTGGCCCACGCGCAGTGCTGATGCGCACAAGGAGTGCCGTGCCACACAGGGGTGTCCCCGCATAGGGGAGCCTATGCACAAGGAGTGTGCCCCATAAGGAGAGCCGCCCAGCACGAAAAAAGCGCAACCTGCCTAAGAATGGCACCGCACACACGGAGAGCTGACGCAGGAAGAAGGCGCAACAAAAAAAGAAACACAGGTTCCTGGTGCTGCTGACAAGAATATAAGCAGACACAGAACACACAGTGAATAGACGCAGAGAGCAGACAACCTGGGAGGGTGGGGGAAAAGGTGAGAGAAATATATAAAAAATTAATTAAGTCTTAAAGAAAAATTCAAAGGCTTCACGTGTACTTGATTAAATCAAGACCCGGGCTTTGATTCCACCACGCCAGCAGGGCGTGGCTCGGGGGAGTCCCCTCCCCCTGGTGGCTCACCTGGAAGAGAGCCGAGCCTTCGCCTCGTGGTTTGTAGTGGACACAGGAGGCCCTGAGAGACGAGCCCCTGCCAGCCCACAGCTGCGAGCCGGAGCAGCTGGGCCCGCGGGCCGGCAGAGGAGCCCAGGCAGAGACCCGCCATCTTGCTCCAACACGTGGCAACAGACTGTGGTGAGGACCTAACCTTGGGGCGGACTCTTTAGGGCCTGTTAACTGTAAGCTTCTACCCCAAACAAATGCCTTTTGTTAAAGCCAACAGATTTCTGGTACTTGGCATCAGCATCCCTTTGGCTGACTAATACGGCACTTTTCATCAAACCTTTTCCACTTTTTTAAACCTTATGATATTACTGCTTCAAAAAGTCTGTGTTTTAAGCAACATAAGGTAACCTCGAAAACTCTGGGAAACACAGAAAAGTACAAAGAAGAAAACAAGGAGCACCCCAAATCTTCCCACCTGGAAACAGGCGCTGACTGCTTTGGAATCCCAACTCACTTTATTATTATTATTATTTAAAGATTTATTTTATTTATTTCTCTCCCCTCCCTTCCCTGTCCCCCCCTCCCCCATCTGCTTTCTGTGTTCTGCTCTCCGTGTGTGCGGCGCCACTCCTGGGCAGGCTGTACTTTTTTCACGCGGGGTGGCTCTCCTTGCAGAGCGCACTCCTTGTGCGTGGGGCACCCCTACGCCGGGGACGCCCCTGCGTGGCACGGCACTCCTTGCGCGCATCAGCACTGCGCGTGGGCCAGCTCCACACGGGTCAAGGAGGCCCTGGGGATCGAACCCTGGACCCTCCATATGGTAGGTGGATGCTCTATCAGTTGAGCCACGTCCGCTTCCCCCAACTCACTTTAAAACCTCCATTTAGCCTCCTTTGGATACAAATGCCACCCCCCATCCCCAAGCCAGAGGGCCCAGGTAACCAGCTCATGTCAGATACCCAAAGGCCCAGCTGCCCGGCCTCCCCCGGCTCCCTCCCCCTGCTGGCCCCAGGGCCTTTGCACCAGCCCCCCCCTCACCTGGATTATGTGCCTCCCAGCCCCCTTCAGGTCTTCTGGTCTCAGATGAAGACGGCCCCTGTCCTGGTGGTCCTGTCTCAGGGTGGTCCCCCCAACCTTGTTATCTGGGGGCAAGCCACCTTCACCCCACTTTTTGCATCCTGCCCTCCTCTGGATGCGAGTCCCTGGAGATGAGCCCCTCCACTGGAGCACAGCTCGTAGCTCAGTGGGACCCCCCCCCAGGAGGGGGACTGGTTTGCCATGGAACATTCCAGTTCCTGCCGACCACGTGGGAGGTCCTGGGTTCAGTTCCTGGTGCCTTCTAAAGAAGACAAGCAAGACAGTGAGCTGACGCAACAAGGTGATGTAACAAGCGAGGAGTGGAGGCGGCTCGAGCAGTTGGGCACCTCCCTCCACGTGGGAGGTTCCAGGTTTGGTCCCTGGTGCCTCCTGAAAAGCAGACGAGCAGACAATGAACAGACACAGAGAGCAGATAGGGAGCGCAAACAACGGGTGGGGAATAAATTCGAAAAATCTCAAAAATAAATGAAGTCAATGAAAGCCCCAAATGGCCCGGAACAATCAGAGAACAGGGGCCACTCGGGTTCCAGCCCTCAGTCTTCACGGCGGCCTCGCTGCTGTCGACTCGCTGTGCAAATGCAGAACGTGTGGTTCCACCGGCATCTGGTCCACCTGCAGGCAGCTGGGGCGAGGCCGAGCTCCGCCAACCGGCTCTAGAAACGTCTGTGGCCGGTGTCCACGTGGACTGCGACGTCTGCTAAAGGGTCAGCTGCCTCTGTTAAAAGCAGTGGTAACTGCCCTAGGTGTTTGCAACTTAACCCAGCAAAAGGCGCTTTCCAGCAGCCCGGTTTTATCTCGAGGCCACCCAGGACGGCAGCGCGGTGGCCACAGGAAGCGGACGGAGGTTTGTTTAGGTCTTCGCGCAACATTAAAGCGCCCCACAGGTGGCGGCCCCCTCACCCTGGCCGTGCCCGCGGGGGCAGCTGGCGGGAGCAGCCTCCTCTGGCCAGGCCGCGCCTGCCCGCACCTGTACACCTGCCCAGGGCCCCGTCCTCCCGCCGCCCTCCGCCTGGGGGGCTGCCTGCTCCACCGAGGCCGTGCGGCAGCTGCCTCTGCCCCCTCCCACGGCAGGAGCCTGTGGGGAAGAGGACCCCCGGCATTTCAAAGGGTCTCAGTCCCGCTGCTGGAGGGACTATGAGGAAAACGCTGCGGGGGGGGGGGGGGGGGGGGGGAAGGAGCTGGAGCCCAGAAGGGCGCGGAAGGGCTCTGGGCCAGATAGCCCCCAGCACGCCCGGCCGGAGGAAGCCAGCCCCCCAGCCTCCGAGGCCGCCTCAGCCTGGACCCCCACCCTTTCTCTCCCTTCCCGGCGACCCCTCCCCGGGCATCGTTCCGCCTCTGCTGGATGGCTCCCGCAGCTCCCAAACGTGCTCGCCTCCCGCCAGTTCCAAGGGCAGAAGCCGAAGCAGAAGCAAGCTCAACCACATCCGTAATTCCTCAGAGCCCCCCGGCCCGCGGACCCCCAGTCTGCTCTGGCGGGCATCACCCAGCGTCCTCGGCGCTCACCCGCACGTCACTGGACCCAAGGGAGCCCTCGCTGCCCCACCACGCCACCTTCCCTCGGCCTTCCCCGAAGCCCCCTCTCCCGGCTGCCCCTTCCCCGGCCTTGCCAGCCTCCGCCCTTTGCCCCTTCCCTGTCCCGTAGCCCCCCAGCTGTGGAGGGATCAGGCCCCAGGCCCCATCAGCTCGGGCCTCCCCCCACCCACCGACTGACCTCACCCGGGCTCAGGGCCTCAGACCTCCCAAAGGCGCCCGCCCCCGCTCCCTTCTCCAAGGCCCGGCGACAGCCCCCCCGGCACCTCTCCCGGGCGTCTGGACACCCCTCTCCAACGCCCAGGTGCTCTGCTTCCCCCAGACGTGCCCCGCCCAGGTCCTCCCCCCCAGCCTTCCGGAGCGCGGGTTGCACACCTTGCAGGTGCCCCTTCCGGCCACACCACATGCACCTGCTCTACCTGCACGCGGTGTGCAGAACCCACCCGCCTCCAGTGGCCCCCGCTGCCCTCCATCACCGCTCGCCTGGAAGTCTGTATTTTATAGCAGCTTATTGAGACTTAGTTTACAAACCTAAAATCCACCCGTTTAAAGCCTGGAGTTCAGAGGGTTCTCACATGTTCTGACTTGCGCAGCGATCACCTCTACCTAATTTCAGCCCTGGAAGAAAAGCTGCGCCCCATGGCCAGCCATCCCCAGACATCCCTTAGCCCTGGAAACCACAAATCCACTTTCTGCCTCGGTGGAATGACATGATAAACAGCCTTTTGTGTCTGGCAAAATGTTTTCCAAAGTGGCGGCACTATTTTTCAATCCCACCAGTAATGCAGGAGGGTTTCAATTTCCCTGCATCCTCCCCAATGCTTGTTACTGTCTTATTTTATTTTTTTACACACATCTCAAATTTATTCATGCTAGAATTTTACAGTGACATTATATTTACTAGGTTCTCACCTTTACCAAATTAATAGGTTGTGACTCTAGGGTAGTGTCAGCAGAAAAGGTTTGAATTTTATCTACTTATTAATCTGCATAAGGTTGTTTCATTATCCATTTTCAAAATAAAAAAATCAATGTCTTAATAAAAACAGGTCACGTGTATATGTTTCCTTTCCATGTCTGTATAATGAAGGGCTTTTTCTGGTTGATTTTTGTTGCCAGTCTTTTAAAGTTAACCTCTTGGCATGAACCCTCAGGAAGGAACTTCACAGCCAGCTGGCCTCAAAAGACAGCTCTGCCTCGTTCACAGCGAGGCTGCTGTTTAGGATCATCAACATCCTCATTAGGCTTCAATCAACCCCAAGGGTGCTTTCAAAAATGTCGCGTCTTTACTAATTTTCATCAAGTATCCTTTCTCATTCTGCAACTTTGTTAGTATCTTCCCATAAAGCTTTGGCGTGGCATTGGTAGATGAGCCATTGTATCCACAGATATCTGCCAGCCACCAACTTTCACATCCCGCAGTAGAAGCTGACTTATTTTAGCCATGCTAGTAGGTGTGAAGTGGTAACTCATTGTAGCTTTTATTTGCATTTCCCTAATGAGTAATGACAGTGAGCATCTTTTCCTGTGCTTACTGGTCATTTGCATATCTTCTTTGGAGAAATGGCTTTTCAAATTTGGAAGTTGACAAACGTGGCAATTCACCAACACACTCCTACATAACCAATTGGTCAAGAAATTACGAGAGATGTTAGAAAATACTTGGAGATGAGAAAATGAAAAACAAAACATGCAAATCTTATGGGAACCAGGGAATGCAGTGCTCAGAGGGAAATGTATAGCTGCAGATGCTTCCATGGAAAAAGAAGGCTATCTAATCAATAACCTACCTGTTCACTTTAAGGAACTAAAAAAAGATGAGCAAACTGAACCGAAAGCTAGCAGAAGGAAGGAAATAACTGATTCCAGCAGAGATAAACAAAACAGAGGCTAGAAAAACAGTAAAGAAAATCCACGAAACCAAAGTTTGGTTCTTGGAAAAGATCAAGAAAATTGACAAACTTTTAGCTAGACAAAGAAAATTCAAATGACTAAAATAAAAAATGAAGGGGGATATTACTAACCGTTTTACAGAAATAAAAAAGACTTTAAGAGAATATGAGGAGCATTGTACCCTAACAAATAGGAAAACCTGAATGGAATGAGCAAATTCCTAGAAATGCATGAACTACCCAAACTGGCCAAGAAGAAAAAGAAAATCCGCCTCGCGCTGGAGGCGGTGGTGGTGGTCTCTGCGGGCCGGGCCTGAGCCACGCCAGGCGAGGGACGATGGGGGGGCCGGGTCGCGCCCCTTTCTCTGCCGGGGCCCTTGCCCTCTCCCCACCCCTCGGAGGTGCGGGGTGAGCAGGGGGCGCCCAGGCCCTGCGGCCGCATGTCCAGGCTGCTTCCGCGCTGGCCCTGTCCACGCGGGAGGGGCCTTGTGGCTGTTGCGCCCGTGTGCCTCGCCGGCCCGCGCTGCCCTGGGGGCTCTGGGCTGCGCCCCAGGTGCCCGAGGCCAAGCTCGCGACTTGCCGTCCCCGCATCCCCTCTGGCCCCTGCAAGTGCTCTTGCCGTGCGTGGGGAGCAGCGGGGTCCAGGGTGGAGAGGAGTGCTCCTCGGCGGGCAGGTGCCTGCGGGCGTCCAGTGGCAACCCCGGCCAGCTCTTGGCCGCCGCGAGGGCTCTCCAGGCCGCCCCCGGTGCCTGAGGGGGCCTGTCGCCCGCCCCGCGCCTGGTGTTTGCTTAGTGTCGCGCCTTCCCCAAGACGGTGAGCGAGGGGGCCGGGATCTGAGGGTGCGGTGTCGGGTGCCAGGGGCACCCTCGGGGTTCCTGTCGCCGTCCAGCCCGCCGCCTCGGTGCAAGGACAGGGGCCCTCGGTGGTCCCCGCGAGGCGCCGCTGGAGGAGGAAGCGGGGGCTCCCTGGGCCCGTGACGCCGCAGGGCCCCGCGCTCCCCTGCCAGGCTTAGTTTAAGAAACTAGCCCCGTGCGGCGGGGAAGGCAGACAGGCAGAGGCCGAAGAACACGCTAAGAAAAGGAACAGACAGAAGAAATAGAAGGTCTGAACAGACCTGTAACTCAGAAGGAGGCCGAATCAGTCATCGAAATTCCAACAACGGAAGTGCGGGTGAGGCCGGCTGGTTAGGCAGGGAATCACAGGTGGATCTGGAACCCGGCAGAGTCCCCCTGGCTGCTGACACCCCAAGATGCCTGAGGAAAGGCCCTCCCCAAGATGCTGCCACTCAGAACAAAGACTTCCTCCAGAAGCCAGGAGAAGCCCCGGATACTCCCCAAGGACTGATGGGTGGGGGGGGTCAACAGAGCAAACAGCCGGAAGCCCTCCCTGCCATCAGCAAAGGGGCAGAATGATGAATGGTTCAAAAAGCAGGCGCAAGGCCTGAATTCTCTCTCTCGCCTTTGGACCTGTTCCTGCCCTCTGCGCCCTGCTCTCGCCGTTTTTCCTCTACCATGATGGCCACACAGGTAAAACCTGGGCATTTATAATCTACAATGGGAATCGTAGTCTGTAAAGCAGCCCTCTTTTTCACTCTTCAGCCCCTTCCTCTTCACCTGGGACTCAGAGTCTGTTATTTTCTCTCAGTTCTCGTCCATCCCTGCCTGAATAAATTACTGGCCTAACTCACCTGACGTGCTCTTGAAATTCATTTCTGCAACCTAGTCAAGAACCTAGATGAAAGACAGTAACACCAGGACCAGATGGCGTCACTGGTGAATCCTACCGAACACCACAGAAGAATCAACACCAGTCCTTCTCAAACTCTTTAAAAAAAAATTGAAAACATGTGGCTGTATAGCACAGCGAGCCCTCGTGAACAATTAGTATGGCTAATAGTGCATGTATAAGAATGTCTTTCTCAGAAACAGAACACATGTACATTCATGTTACAAGATGTTAAGATAAGGGTGCTATCTGGGCAAAAATAACACCAAAGCAGTCTATGGACAGTTATGTACAGTGATATACTCATCACGGTCTGCAGCAGTTTGATATTATTGATGAATTCCAAAAAGAAATATTGGATTATGTTTGTAAACTGGTCTTTTCCTCTGGGCATATTAGATTACATTGGATTCAGAGGTTTACTTGATTAAGTAATTAGGTAAACCTCTTGTGCCAGTAGGGCATTGAGTCCCCACCCTTTGGTGGGTGGGGACTCACAGATAAAAGGCATGGCAAAGGACAGAGTTAGGGGTTTTTGATGTTGGAGTTTGATGCTAAGCCTTAAGCTAGAACCCCAGGAAGAGAGGAACCCTGAACCCAGAGAGAAGCAAGACCCTGGAAGGGAGGAACCCAGGAAGCCTGAACTCTTGCAGAAGTCTGCAGCCATCTTGCTCCAACATGTGAAAATAGACTTTGGTGAGGGAAGTAATTTATGCTTTATGGCCTGGTATCTGTAAGCTTCTGCCCCAAATAAATACCCTTTATAAAAACCAACCATCTCATGATGATGGAGGAGAGTGTTGCTATGGGGGGAGGAGTGGGGTGAAGGTGGTGGGGGGTATATGGGGACCTAATATTTTTTGAATGTAATATTAAAAAAATAAATAAAGACCAAAAAAAAGTATATTAAAAAAACCAACCAATTTTTGGTATTTTGCATCAGTACCCCTTTGTGTGACTAATATACCCTCCATCAATGTTTAAAAGAAAAGGAAGTATGCTAAGTAAAAGAAACTATACAAAAAGTATTACAGACTGACTCCAGCTCTACAAAATGTAAATACAAATAAATTATAGAGATAGATCAATTAGCAGTCATGTATGGCAGGAGAAGGAGAGAGACTGAGGGTAGCTACTAGATGGTAGGGGCTTTTTGTTTGCTTGTTTTTGTTTTTTTAATTGTTGTTCTTTTCTTTTTTGGAGTAATGAAAATGCTCTAATATTGAATGAAGTGATGAATGTACAACTCTAATTATACTACATGTCATTGATTTTATACTTTAGATGGAATGTGTTGTTTATGAGTACATTTCAATAAAACTGATTTTACAAAATTGAAGAACAGGGACTACTTCCTAACTCTTTCTATGAGGTCAGCATTACGCAGATATCAAAGCCAGAAAAAGGCACTGGAAGAAAAGAAAACTAGGAAGTGGATGTGGCTCAACTGGTAGAGTGTCCACCTACCATACAGGAGGTCCAGGGTTCAAATCCAGGACCTCCTGGCCCGTGTGGTGAGCTGGCCCATGCACAGTGCTGCTGCAGCAAAGAGTGCCATGTCACACAGGGGTGTCCCCCATGTAGGGGTGCCCCACATGCCAGGAGAGCACCCCGCAACTGAGAGCCATCCCATGTGAATGAAAGCAGACCCTGCCCGGGAGTGGTGCTGCACGCACGGTGAGCTGACACAGCAAGATGATGCCACAAAAAGAGACACAGATTCCCTGTGATGCTGACAAGAATACAAGCAGACACAGAAGACACAGAGAGCAGACAATGGGGGGGGAGGGGAGAAATAAATAAAAAAGAAATCTTTTAAAAAAAGAGAAAAAAACACAGGCCAATATCTTTTTTTTTTTTAATTTTTTATTTTTTAATATCCTTATAAATATGGTGCAAACCCCCCAACAAAATACTTGCAAGCCAGGTTCAGCAGCCTATTAAAAGGAAACAGCATGGCCAAATGGGGTTTACCTGCTTGGTAAAAGCAAGGATGACCCAACAGATGCAGCCAACCGCACGGTCCACCACATTCATTCACAGAACAAAGGGAAAACCAGCAGGGTCATCCCAATTGACTCAGAAAAATAATCTGACAAAATCCAACAGCCTATCATGGTAAAACACTCAGTAAATGAGGATCTGAAGGGAATTTCTTTAACATGATAAAGGCCATATATAAAAAACCTGTAGCTAACACCATACTCAAAGGTGAAGGAATGAAAATCAGGAGCAAGGAGGCCTGCTTTCTTCACTTTTCTCTAACATAGTGCTGGAACTTCTACCAGAGGAATTGGGCAAGAAAAAGAAATAAAAGTAATCCAAATTCAAAGGAAAGAAGCAAAACTATCTCTGCAGACAGCATGACCTTTAGTATAGAAAACCCTATAGAATCCACAAAAAATACTGTTGCAGCTATTAATAATAAATGAGTTCAGCAAAGTTGAGGACACAAATCAACACTCAAACTATCAGTTTTGTTTCTCTACACCAGCAATGAACAATCCCAAAAAGAAATTAAGTAGGCAATTCCACTTACAATAACATCAAAAAGAATAAAATACTTAGGAATAAAGTTAACCAAGGAAGTGAAAGACTTGTACAGTGAAAATTATGAAACATTGTTAAAGGAATTAAAGAAGATCTAAATCAATGCAAAGACCTCCCATGTTCAAGGATTGAGAGACTTAATTTTTTTTTAAAGATTTATTTATTTCTCTCCCCTTCCCCACTATTGTCTGCTCTCTGTGTCCATTTGCTGTGTGTTCTTCTGCGTCCACTTGCATTATCCTACAGCACTGGGAAACTGAGTCCCTTTTTTTGTGTCACCTTGCTGCATCAGCTCTCTGTATGTGCACCATCACTCCTGGGTGGGCTGTGCTTTTCTCATGTCGGGTGACTCTCCTTATAGGGCACACTCCTTGTGCGTGGAGCACCCCTGTGTGGCACGGCACTCCTTGCACACGGCAGCACTGTGCATGGGCCAGCTCACCACATGGGTCAGGAGGTCCTGGGGATCAAACCCTGGACCCTCCACATGGTAGACGGACGCTCTGTCAGTTGAGCCACATCTGCTTCCTGAGAGACTTAATATTAAGACAACAATACTACCCAAAGTGATGTATAGATTTCATTGATAAAGCCCAGTGACATTTTTTTTTTGCAGAAATAGAAAAACCTATTCTAAAATTCATATGGAATTTCAAAGGACCTGGAATAATCAAAACGGTCTTGAAAAAGAACAAAATTGGGGGACTCCCAAGTCTTGATTTCAAAACTTGCTACAAAGCTAGAGTAGTTTTTATGTAACACGTAATCTACATATCCTTTTTAAAAAATAAAAAACTACTTTAAAAAACAGCTACCATAGTCAAAACAATGTAAGGTTGGCACAAGGATAAACACTTAGGCCAAAAGAATAGAGACTCCAGAAATGAGCCCTAACGCTTAGGGTCAGTTGACTTTGCACAAGGACGCCAAGTCCACGCGAGGAGGAAGGGCAGTTCCTTCAACCAGCGTTGCTGGGAAATCTGAATATTCACGTGCAAAAGAAGGAAGTCAGACCCTTACCTTACACATGTATAAAAATGACCTGAAAATGGATCAGAGACCTAAATTTAAGAGCTAAAGACATAAGGGGACTATATTATGACCTTGGATTTGGCAACAGTTTCTTGAGTTTTATACCAAACACATAGGCACCTAAAGAAAAAAAATTGATAAATTTGTAAATCATGTATCTTATAAGGGATTACTATCCAGAATATATAAAGAGCTCCTAAACTCAACAACAGATAAACAAACAAACCAATTTAAAAATGGGTGAAGGAGAAGAGTTCAGCAATTCCTCAAAATGTCAAATTTTCACAATTTCATGTGCTCAGTGATTCCTCTCCGACATACATGCCCAAAAGGATGGGAAGCCAGCACCCAGCAATATGGCACAGCGTCACCCACAAGAGCCGAAGGTGGCTGCAGCCCAAGTGTCCATCAAAGATGATGGGGGAACAAGAGTGGTCCAGCCACAGCGGCAGGTCGTCCAGCCGTGAGGGGGAATGAAGTTCCGTACCTGCGGCAGCGTGGGTGAACCGTGAAGAAGCATCACGTGTAGGACGCCTGGCATCCGGAGACCCTGGAGGCGGAAAGTCGGTGGAGGTCACCAGGGCCGGGGGTACGGGAGGGTGGGTGGTCACTGCTTAATGGATACAGAGCTTCTGTTTCGAGTGATGAAAACGTTCTGGAGAAAGGGGTAAAAGTTACACAGCATTGTAAACGTACTTAATGAATTATGCACTTAAAATGGTAAATTTTAAGTTGGGTACATTTTACAGCAAAGGAGGGAGGAAGTAGGGAAGGAAAAGAAATGAGCTATCAAGCCATGAAAAGACAGCCTAGAGGAAGCTTAAATGCATATTTCTCTGTGAAAGAAGCCAGCTTGAAAAGGCTGCACACGGTGTGGTTCCAACCAGACGACGTCCTGGGAAAGGCAAAACTAGAGACAGTAAAAACTCAGCGGTCCCGGGAGCTGGGGTGGGCACGGAGGGGGCGCCCAGGTGCTCTGGAGGGTGGCAATGACACGCCCCTGCGGGAGGCTGCAGTGGGGGACACGTGAGACTGGGCACCTGTCAAACCCCGCGGAACTGCGCCAGCGGCAGAAAGCAGGGACTTCAGCGAGCAGCAGTGTGTGGACGTCGCTGTAACGAGAGCTCCACCAGACGGGAGGGCGTAGCAGGAGGGGAAGGCGCCAGCGCGAGCGGGAGCCAGGGCCCCGGGATCATCTGCTACGCCCGGCAGATCTCAGACTGCTCTGAAGAGTAAAGCCGGCCCGTCGACCAGCCCAGGCCCCGCAGCCGCGCCTGCACCGACCGCCCGGCCTTGGCGCGCACAGCACCCCACCGCCTGGCCCCGAAGCACCTGCCCCTCGGGGCGGCTTCTCCCCAGACCCCGTCCCCATTGCCCACGGAGCCCGCGTCAGCGCCCGTGACCCTCTCCAGGGCCCCTGCTGTGCCCTCAGCCCCGCCTGGCCCCTCTCCCTGGTGGCAGTGGTGGCCAGGTGGCAGTGGACTGAGCTTTCCTGCGTGCTCGGCCACCTGACACCGCAGGACGAGGCCTCCCGCCCCTGCCCGGCACCTGCCCCGGCCCCGGGGCTGAGCGTGGCTGAACAGGTGGTGGGCGGCCGGCTGGTCCTGCCACCGCAGAGGCCTGGGCGGGTGGCGCATCCCAAAGACCCTGACCCGGGGGCTCCCCCCCAAAACGAAAGTCAGGTTTCCCCTTCAAAACCCGCCATTCCGCGAGCGTGGCCCCCAGCCTAGCCCCTGGAGCTGGCATCGGCCTCGGGCGGCGGGTGCTGCTGGACAGGGCCTGCGGGACCGTCGCCCGTGGGCCAGGCCGCCGGGGAGGGGAGCTGGACTCGGGATGGTGAGACGGCGGGAACCCGCGGGCGCGCGTGGGCGTCTCCCCACCCCTGCTCTCGCGCTGGGCAGCCAAGCCCACGCCCGACCCGGGGCCTGGACGCGCCGAGGGAGGCTCCCGGGCAGCTGACGCTGGGAGCCCTGTTGCTGGCCCCTCCCACGCGGCGGCCCGCGGAGAAGCAAGGCTGCGCGCCCCCCAGCCTGCCCTTCGGAGCAGAGAAACGACACGGCGGCGCCTTCTCTTCTGCCTCCAAATCGCCTGCGAAGTGTTTCTTGTGACTCAGCCATTAACATGCGTGGAAGGGATTCTGGGACACGCAGTGCGGCCCAGCCAGGTTTCCACAGTACAGAGCTACACATCACCAGAAGAGAGGAGAGAAACCAGACGACCATTCAGGCAATGCAGAAGAAGGAGCTGACAGCACTCAGCACCTCTCGTGGGAAAATCTCTCGGCAAACCAGAGGAAGGGCAACTCACAGCGTGCTCATGGTCACAGAAAAACCTCCAGAGCTGATGGAATCCTAGCAGGTGGTCTGTTCCACAGGTTCTCTCCAAGAGCTGGGCCAAGGCTCTCGTACCTTGTACTCCATGACCAGTAAGCCCACAGGAGATGTTCTCCATCATTAGGCATCGGAGAAATGCAAATTAAAACTAAAAGGAGACCCTCTCCCCTGCCCTCCACGTAGTGAGGCTGGGGGCCCCTGGTCACCCCTACCTGCTGGTGGGAGTGCCACATGGCACAGCCGCTCTGGAAGACAGTTTGGCAGTTTCTTCTAAAGTTACTATGCCCTTACACACGGCCCAGTAATTCCGTTCCTCGGTGTTTAAGAGAAGTCAAAGCATGTTTCCACAAAGACGCGCACACAAACGCCCGTGGCAGCCTGGTTTATAACAGCAAAAAGTGGACACAACCCAAACGTCTGTCGGTGGGCGCCTGGAAAAGCAGATTGTGCTATTTGTACACAACACAATGCTAGCGCTAAAATAATCCAACTGCGGATACAAGGACACGGATGAAACTCACAGATGCCAGATCGAGCAGAGGACAACACAAAGAACCGTACCAATGCCCTTTATGTCAAGTTTTAAAGCAGATCAAACAATCCATGCTGACAGATGTCAAATCAGTAGTTGCCTGGGGATGGGGGGAGGCAGTTGACTGCAAAGGTGAGTGAGAGAACTTTCTGGGGTGATGAAAATGTTCTATATCATGCCCAGGATGTGGTTTACATGGGGGCACGCATTCGTCAATATTCACGGCCCTGCACATTTAATATCTGTGTCTTTTACGTTATTTAAATCATACCTCCATAACGTAACAAAATCCGATCCTGTTTTACATGTTAGTCATTGTGTTGGTTTTCTATCGCCATGAAACAAATGACCGCAAACTTAGTGACTTAAAAGAGCACCCCGGGAAGTGGGTGTGGCGCAAGCGATTGGCCTCTCGGCTACCATAGAGGAGGTCCAGGGTTCGATGCCCAGGGCCTCCTGCTGAAAGCGAGCTGGCCCATGTGGCGAGCTGGCCCACGCGGAGAGCTGGCGCAGCAAGAGGACGCAACAAAAAGAGACACAGGGAAGAGATAATAAGAAATGCAGCAGATTAGGGAGCTGAGGTGGCGCAAGAGAATGACAGCCTCTCTCCCACTCCAGAAGGTCCCAGGATCAGTTCCCAGAGCCGCCTAATGAGAAGGCAACACACACAGAAGAACACACAGTGAATGGACACAGAGAGCAGACAATGGCGGGGGGGACTTAAAAAAAAAAGAGCGCCTGGTGGGAAGTGGATGTGGCTCGGGCAACTGGGCTCCCACCTACCACATGGGAGGTCCCTGGTTTGGATCTGTGCCTCCTAAAGAAGACAGTGAGCTGGTGTGACAGGCAGGTGTGGCAAGCTGACACAAGAGACACAAGAAGAAAAAACACAATGAGAGACACAACATATCAGGGAGCAGAGGTTCCTCATGCCTCCTAAAGAAGACAGCGAGCTGATGCAACAAGAGGCATGGAGGAAAAACATAATGAGAGACTCAACAAAAGCAGGGAGCCGAGATGGCTCAGCTGAGTAGGCACCTCCTTCCCACATCAGAGGTTCTGGGTTCAGCTCCCAGTGCCTCCTAAAGAAACAAGGAAGATGAACAGACTCAGCAAGTGAAAAACAACAAGGCGGTAGGGAAAAATAAATAAAAGAAATTAAAAAAAAAAAAAGAGCATCCAGTTACCGTGGCTCTGGAGTCCACCTGAGCTGGCGCTGGGCTGCAGGCTGCACCCTCAGCCGTTCGGCTGACAAGAGTCAGCGCCAGGCCCTCGAGTGTGTTGGCAACACCAAGCTCCTGTTGCTCCCGTCTTCAGAGCCAGCAAGAATGGAGCAGCCGCAGCGTGGCCACCGGGGAGGTACCACCCAAGTGTCATCAGGTGCCCATCCCACCCTCAGGGACAAGTCACAGCCCTGCCCACCCTCGAGGGCAGGGACAGAGCCTGAAATCTGTCCTTCAACGTGTGTGGCCTTCCTCGGGAGTTATCCCCTCCCTCACTTTTACGAGATTTTACTGGATGGCTTTTAGTTGACAACTCAATGTTAACTTTTCATTGTGGCCACATTGTTCAAAATCAAGCCTTCATCTCAGAAATAGCCATTTCTCTTTGTTTCCCGGAAGGCATCCGAGTTGCCTTCTTCCTCTCTTCCTGCATAAAGGTAATGGGTGGCACCGGGAGATGCTGATTTTAAACCCCAGAGATGGGGGACTCTCGGGCACCCCTGCAGAGTCCTGGCTGTGAGCCGGCCGCCCCAACGGGCCAGGAGGCTGCTGCAGTTTCACCCCCAAGTCAAGCAAGCAGCCCAGAGGGGGCACGGCCAGGGGGCGGGGAGGCCTCACAGCAGGACAGCAGGTGCGGCAGGGCTGCGGGAAGGGGCCTGGGCTCCCAGCCAGGTGGGACCTGCTCTCGGGCAGAGGTTGTCTATGTCTAAGTGCCCCTCCCCTGGGACCACAGGGCTGATGCCCCAGGGAGCAGATACAGCGTTACCACAGCTCTGGAGGGGGCCTCACAGCTGGGCCTCGTGGCTGGGGGTTTGTAGGGTGTTTGACTTGGAATTGATTAGGACCACGTCCTGTGTCACTCCCACCCCTCCTGCCCTGGGATCCGGGATATCCCACTGGGGCCCAATGAAGGGAAACCGCGTGGTATCTGGGATCTTTCCATGGGCCTGCCGACAGCGCCTGCCCGGGAGTTGGCGGGGAGTGCAGGAGAATCAGGTATGCGCGCGCCAAGCCAGGCCGCTGCTCGAGGCTCTTCCCATATCCGAGGTATAAAAGTGGGTGAAAGCGCCAGCAGAGGCTTGGGGTCTCCTGCCGCTCTGGGGAGGAAAGCTGTCTGCTCGCGGGATGTATTTGATAATGCAGCACATACAATTCAATACACCGTACTTATTTTTTCTTTTTGGACGGAGAACCCGCATACCAGCACAAGCCTGCTGGAATGCTCCGGTGGCGAGGCCGCTGGGGTGAGAGTCCGTGTTTTGTGAAAACCAAGGTCAGCGCTAGCAATTAGACTCAGATTCGATCTAACAGGCTAGAGAAATGTCTGGATTACCTTCCTATAAAATAATTTGACCAAATCCTGATGAGGCAATCGAAGAACCTGCAGCTAACAAAATGCAAGTGAGGCATAAAAAAGATGCATCAAAGCTGTTATAAAAATGGTCATGTTCTGCATTTTGTGATGCTTGTCAGTTTTTGAAAATTTGCGATTTGTGGTGACTTTTCTCTTTATTCAAAGTATTATATACGTTATACAAACCTATAATTGCAAAATACTACAAAACCACTGTAAAATAAGGATACGTTATACAAAGCATACACTACACAAAGCACTCGTATTTGTAACAAGTTCTGCTCCCACAGTTTTGCATTCTTAGATGCAGACGAGAGTCCCCAGGTGTACGCATCTCGGGCCCCACAAAACCCGCGTCCACCCTGCCCTCGGCGCGTCGTCCTCACGGGGCCCAGCTCCAGGCACGCGGGAGAAGCCAGTCCGCGCGCGGCGGCCAGGTGAGGGCAGGGCGGAAACCGAGCGCTCGGCCTCCGGGGCTCGGCCCCTCCGCCCCGCGCGCTCCCCGCCCTCCCGCTCCGCTGGCGGGGCCCCGCGGCTGCCCTCTCCCCTCCGCCGGGCCTCCCCGCCTTCTCTCCCCCGTCCCCTCCCCTCGCCGGGCCTCCCCGCCTTCTCTCCCCCCTCCCCTCCCCTCGCCGGGCCTCCCTCTCTCTCCCGGGGCCTGCCCCTGCACCCCGCCCCGGGCCTCCCCCTCGGGTACCCCCCTCACCTCCCTCGGCCCCCCCCCCCAAACCCCGGGTTTCCCCCCCACCTTCCCGGGCCTCCCCCGCCCCGCCCCGCGCCCCGCCCCGCGCCCCGCCCCGGCGCTACCTCAAACGAGCCGCGCCCCGATTGGCCGCGGGCCGCGGGAAGTGCCCGCCCCCCCGAGGCGCCGACCAATGGGCGCCGGGGGCGGGGCGGGCGCCGGAAGCGGGGCCCAGGACGTCGACGCCGCGCGGGGCCTCGAGCAGCTGCCGCGGAGCCGCCGCCGGAGCTCGAGCGCCATGGCCGAGAGCGACTGGGACACGGTGACGGTGCTGCGCAAGAAAGGCCCCACGGCGGCCCAGGCCAAGTCCAAGCAGGTGCGGCGGGAGGGGAGGGGGCCGGGGCCGGGCAGAGGAGACGGGGGCGCCAGGCTGAGGGCGGGGGGGCGACGGGGTGGGGGACGACGGGAAGACGGGGGACGCGGCCCAGAGGACAGGGCTGGGGAGGGAGAGGCAGGGCTGGGGAGGGGGCCAGGGGACGCCCGGGGACGGGGCCAGGGGTCTGGGTCTCGGCGCAGGGGCAGACTGGACTGGAAAGGAGATGGGGCCAGAGCAGCGGCAGGGCCGAGGGGCCGGGACCCACAGGACAGGAGTAGGGGCGGGGAGAAGGGAAGGCGCCGGGCCCGCTGCTGGGGTGGCGCAGCTGGGGGCGAGGCTGCAGGAAGACACAGGGTCTGGGGAGTGTGGGACTAGGGAGGGGTGGGGCTGGGGTCAGAGCGGGAGTGGGGAGGTGGACAAGGCGTGGGTGCGGGCAGCAGAGCCAAAGCTGGCGTGAGGGGGGGTCAGGAGGGGCGTGGGGGCAGGGATGGGGTCGCTCGGCACCCTCAGGAGCATCTGGACCCCTGGGCCCCGCTGGCCTCTTGCGAAGCTCTGTGCGCCGGCTGGGACCGCCGATGTGGGCTGGGGTCACCGTGGGCTTGGGCTGCTACCAGCTGGGACCGCCACCATGGGCCAGGGTGCGGTTGGCTGCTGCTTGCCAGTGTTGAGTGGAAGGTGGGGGTCCTCTGGGCAGGTGTGTCCCCAGGAGCCTGTGAGGGCAGGGTCCCGAGGAGGGGGCTTCCCTGTCCACCTCCTTCCTTTCCACACCCGGCGCGGCATCGGCCTAGGGGGACGTGGCTGTGGTCGACCTGCCCAGTGTGTTGCAGTCATGCCGTGAAAACCAAGTCTCTCTGCTTTCCTTGTAGAGCAAGTTAAATAGCCAGCGTTTTAGAAGTCCTGTAAGTTGTCTAGAAAGCGTCTTTAAGCATATCACGCTGTGTTTACATTTACCTTCAGTCAGTTTTCTGAAGCGTTGAAAGCTTCAAGAGAAAAGAGCATATTAATATTCAACAACCGGCTGGTCAAAGGGCACCATCTTTACTGATGACATCTCCAAGGAGATTGCCAGCCCTGGGCGCGTCAAGCGCTATTTGACTGGGGCCGAGCCGGATGCACCGAGTCAGTCGGTCAGAGGCGCCTGGGCTGCCCTGACTCCAGCGGGAGAGCCCGCGGGATGAGGAGAGAGGTCTGAACCCGGACTTCTACGAAGAACCTTTACCTTCTTTTTCTCAACCCAAGAAGCAAGGCGCGTCTCTCTTCCTTAGTGACGTGGATGGGGAGCCCCTGGACGCGGGGTGGTGGAGGGTTTCCGCCCCGAGCCCGGCCGTAGGCCTGCACTCCTGTCCTTCAGAAAGCCCCATGGTTTGCGGGTGCTGCTCGCACAGAGCAGGTTAGGCCGGTGGATGCCACGCTCCTAATGCTGGTTTTGACCGAAACCCGTCCCCCTTGTTTCCAGGCCATCTTAGCAGCTCAGAGGCGAGGAGAAGATGTGGAGACTTCCAAGAAATGTAGGTGCTCACGGTTGCGGTCACGGAGGGGCTTTGCTGTCGGGCTCCTCTGCGTGCGTGTGTGGGCCTCGGGGTGTGCTTGGGGTGAGCGGGGCCAACACCTGGCTGCACCTGGTCATTAGGACGGTGGCTGCCTGGCGGCCTCCGCTTGCTAGGAGCTGGGAAGTCAGGAGCTGAGAGAAGATTCTGGAAGCCACATGTTCTAGATCAGTGATGGTTCCCGTTCGGTGGCCGTCCTGGGCTGGGGACAGGCCTTTTGACAGCCCGGCCCCCTGCACGCACGTGACCAGGCGTGGGGAATGTCGTCCCCCGGGCTCCCTCCAAGCCATCTGCTCGTGCCTTGTGCCTGCTGCAGGGGCAGCTGGCCAGAACAAGCAGCATTCCATCACCAAGAACACGGCCAAGCTGGACCGGGAGACGGAGGAGCTGCACCACGACAGGGTGCCCCTGGAGGTGGGCAAGGTCATCCAGCAGGGCCGGCAGACCAAGGGGCTGACGCAGAAGGACCTGGCCACGGTGAGACCCCGGCACCGCCCCGGCAGGCCCAGCATCCGCCCTCTGTGCCATGGGGCTGCGGAGCTGCGCGGAGCTGCCACCGCCCCGGGCTGGCCTGTGCTGCCCGCCAGGCGGCTGCCCCATGGCACCTTCCTTCAGGGCGTTTCCACATTCAGCCGAGGTGTGTATCTTTTCAGAAAATCAACGAGAAGCCGCAGGTCATTGCCGACTATGAAAGTGGACGGGCCATTCCCAATAACCAGGTCTTGGGCAAAATCGAGAGAGCCATCGGTGAGTGGCTGTGTTTGGGCACGGAGGCGGCCTGCCCTCCCCCAGGTTGGGCTGGGGAGGACACGTCTCGGTGTCGAGACGCCACTGGGCCCTGGACCTTGGGAGTGGCCAGTTCTCCCGAGAGCATTGCTTCGCGGGGGAGGGGAACAGCTCGAGGACACTCCTGGGGGCCGAGGCCTCACCCCCCCACAGCCCCCTGCGCTCTCCATGGGCGTTGACCCCATTGGCACCCTGCCCCCTGCGCTTTCCCGGGGCCACCGTGGCACCCAGGACACTGTGCTCCGAGGACTCACGCTGGCCTGGTCTGTCTGAGAAGGGACGTCTGTCCCCCACCCCAGGATCGTGTCAGAGTAAATTAGATGCGGAAACTCCCTCGTGGTGCCCCACATGGGGTGTGCTCCCCCCACGGACAGCCCTCCGGGGGATCTAAGCAGTGGCTGGTCTCTGGGGAGACCCCGAGGGGCCGGAGCTCAGGGGCTCCTCTGGTTCCAGGCCTCAAGCTCCGGGGGAAGGACGTTGGGAAGCCCATCGAGAAGGGCCCCAGGGCCAAGTGAACACAAAGCCTCGAATCGTGGGTTCCGGCTGATTCGGCCTGGCTGGCGGCTCCCGCCAGGGCCAGCGCGGCGTCCTGGCGGCTCAGCACACGGGCTGAGACGCCCGGGGCCCTCGACACTGCTGCTCGCAGACAAACAAAGCCTTGCAAAGTGCTCTGCTCCCGATGTCTTTTCTCCCCACCCCCGGTGCGTTCGTCCAGGAGCAGCTGTGGCTTTGGAGGCGGGTCCCTGAAGAGGGACCACCTCGCCAGAGAGCCTGGGAGGGTGGCCGCCAGGGTGGGGCCAGCACGGGCCATGGCCAGGGGGCCTGGCTCGTGTCCCTGGGCCCTGCCTCCTCCAGGGCTGCTCCCTGCTCGAGGTGGCCGTGCTAAGCCTCGCCCTGCCCTCTCCTGCAGGGGTGCGGGGAAAGGCGCTGTGCGTCTTTTTTTGGGCCCCAGGCAGTGCTCTGGGGACCTCTGTCCAGTCTCTGCCATCAGCACGGGGCTCCAGGACAGCAGCCAGCCCCCTGCCCCTCTCCCACGAGGAGACCAGTCCCTTCAGGCCTGTGTGTCCCCGGCCGTAGATGGAGCCTGTAGCTTGGCCGTGCGCTCAGGTGCCCCAGGGAGCAGGTGGGGTGTCTCCAAGGCCCCATGCCCCCAAGGCCTGCCTTCACGGAGGAGCAGAGCGGGGGCCTGGGGACCTCCGGGGCGGGCATACCCAACCGCGAGAGAAACGGATCTGTGCGGTGCGTTGGGCCTGGGGCCAGAAAGCCGGAGCAGGGACAAGGGCCAGTGCACGGCTTGGCCTTATGGGGAGATGCGGCACGCGGACACAGTGGGGGAACCTTTATTGTAGATATGTGGATATTCCCCCCACCCCGTGGCCTGATGGGACGTGGGTGCACCGAGGTCAGCCGTGGCCCAGGATGGCTGTCCCAGCGGGTCTGCGTTCCCGGGGCAGAGTCGATGGCTGGCAGTGGCCGTGGAGGGACAGCCCAAGCCCCTCGGGGCCCCGCCCAGCCCAAGTCAGGCAGTCGCCTCGCCCGCAGGCTGCCGGGAGGGTGGAGGGCGCAGTTTCCCTGGAGTCCGGCCACGTCCTGGGAGGCTGTTCATGTGAAGAGCTTGCCCTGGCCAGGGCTGTCTACTGGTCACTGGGGACAGGCTCCGGGATGGTCACGTGGTCCTGGGGGACGGGGACCCGTGACGGTGGGAGTGGCCGGGCCATGAGGTGGCAAGGGTTCTGAGGGGGGTGCCCCTTCTCCCTGGAGGCTGTTCCGCATCACCCGCCTGCACCCCACACCCACCTCCCTGGTTCCTACCGAATTGAAAAGAATGTTGTCGAAGCCAGGAGGCGCGGCTGCCTGGTCCTTCTGGAAGGGGAAGCCCCTTCCCCTCCAGAGCCAGCACCGCGCAGCAGAGCCCAGCGCCACCAGTAGCGCGAGGACAAGCAGGGCGCCGCCCACCACGGCTGGCACCGACACGGGCACGGCCAGCTCCCCTGTGGGCCACGGGACAGGAACTGGCCTGAGCTCCCAGGCCTGAGGCCAGGTGGTGCAGCCTCCTTGTGAAGCCAGCCGGGGCAGCCGGAGCTGCCCGAGGCCATGGGGCGGAGACGTGGCCCTGCGGCAGGCAGGGCCGAGGAGCAGGGGGAGCGGCCGGCGCTGCCTGGGGCTTCCCTGGCCTTGGGCCAGGCACGGGCTGAGCCTGCTGGACCGGGAGCTGTGGGGCCTGGCCCGGGTGCTCACCCTGACTGGTCGCAGGCCGCGGACAGTGCTGCCCGGGGAGGTACTCCACGTCATCCAGTGCGATGGGCCCCAGGGCCGGCTGGCCGCCCAGGGTGGCTTCAAACACGATCTGGCCGGGAGGGCAGAGGCTGAGTGGACCCCGAGGGGGAGAGAGCGCCCCACGCTGAGGCCCCTGGGGTCTCATGCCACATGGCCCAGCCTCACCTGGAACTCCTCGGAGCTGGCCACCTCCACCTGGCCCTCCAGCCACTGGTGCCGCTGGTGGGCACCCGCGCCCCACACGGCCAGCTGGCCCCGTGCACTGCTCAGCAGCACCCTCAGCTCGCCCTTGTCTGTGGGCTTGAGGCGGGTCAGGCTCCTTGTGCCCCCTGCCTGTTCCCCACTGCCCCCACTGCTCCCTCCCTGTGCCCCCTGCCCCCTCCCCGGCCCCACCGTCTCCACCACAAGGCCACCCACTCACAGAAGTGCTCAGGGAAGCCCATGTGGTACCAGAAGTGGAGGCAGGCAGCCGTGGTGGCTGGCAGAGGCTCGCTGCGCAGCCAGGCCGCCCGGCCCCCAGGGCCCAGCACGCCAGTTTCGAAGAAGGCAAAGTGACCTGGGAGCAAGAGGAGCGGCGGTGCCCCCGGGCCCCGGCCAAGTGGGCCACCTGCATCAGCCCCTTGAGCTTGGGACCTCCAACCCAGACCTGGACCCCCACGCGGGGGCGGCCCCCTCCACTCCTGGCAGGTGCTTACCTGCCTCCGTGCCCAGCGTGTGGTCCACAGAGGGCTGGGGGTACCGGGAGGGCGTGGCCCCGCTGCTCCAGTCCCAGCTGTACCCACCCAGGCCCGGCCAGGGCATGTGGCTCCAGCCACACAGGCCGGACTCAAAGGCACAGGAGCCTGCAGGGAGCACGGGCCGAAGGCACTGCCCCACCCCTCCCTGCCCACTTCCCGCCGCCAGCCCCCTTCCGCACCACCACAGCCAGTGAAGGCCAGGCAGCAGGGCCGGGGCCCCCCGGGTTTGCACACTTCTGGTCTCCCCTGGGGGCTGAGGCCCGCTGCCCACCTGGCTGGGTGCAGGGCCTGTCCTGCAGGAGCAGGTCGTCCACAGCCACGTACGAGTGTTCCACGCCAGTGGCCTCAGCCTCGAACACCACCTGGCAGGCAGCAGGATGGGGAGCACTCAGCTCCCACCAGCCTGGCCACGAGGAAGGGGCGCCTTCCCCGGGGCCCCCAGCCCACTCACCCTCCAGGCCTGCTCGGCCTGCACATCCACGCTGGCCAGGCGCCAGGCCAGCCCGCCGTGCGCACGGATACTGAGCAGCTGGCGCCGCGCGCCTTCCTCCATGTGGACCCGCAGGACACCTGCCTCAAGGCGTGGCGCCGTCAGCACCTTGGTCCCCTGGTGGCTGGTCTGAACCCGCCCCCTCCCCCCGCAGCCTCCTCACCGGGCTGGCGGAGGCTCAGGTGGTACCAGAAGGTCAGGCAGCTGGGCTGGGCCAGGGGCCTGTGTTCCTCTGAGGTCAGGGTGGCCACGTGGCCAGGGGGCAAGGCCTCGGGGCTCGTGTCCACCACCATGTAGTGCCCTGGGGGGGGTGGCCATCAGCTCCGTGATCCCAGCAGCCCCATCCCTCCGCCCTCTGCTGGGTGTTACCCTGAGCCGTCTCTGTGGTGTGGTCTGTCCGGGGGCCCTGGGAAGCCTGGCTGCCAGCGCTGGCACGGTGCCACACACTCTGCCCTCCCGCGGTGAAGCCACAGGACGAGTCCTCGAAGGAGCAGCGCCTGGGGGCCCAGCAGGGCCCAGGCCGCACTGCAATGTCGTCCAGCGCCATGGTGCCGTGGTACCCGTCCCGGAGGCCCTCGAACAGCAGCTGGGGGGGGGGGGGGCAGCGGTGGGGAGGGCCAGCATGCTGGGGGCAGCCCCCGGCACGCCCAGCTGCTGTCTTACCTGGTACTTGCCGCTGGAGTCCGGCCGGTGGTGCAGGGTGGCCCAGGCCTGATGCCAGCGGTTGCCGTGCGTGCCCGACCGCGCCCACAGCTGCACGTCCCCCTCCCCTTGCCGCCTCATCACCAGGCGCAACGTCCCTAGGGAGGGTGGGGGTGGGAGGGGGGCCCACTTCCTTGGCAGCCCCTCAATCGCGGCCAGAGGACCCTGGGCTGGACTGTGGTCACTTACCGATCTGGGGCCCGTAGAGGTGGTACCAGAAGGACAGACACTCGGTGGGGGCGGCTGGCACTTGGGCTCTGGAGAGCAGCTGGGCAGCAGGGCCCCGCGCCTGGGGCTCGGTGGGGTTCAGGAGCACAAAGTGGCCTGAGAGTGCAAGGTGGAGCTGCAGGGCCGCAGGGCCAGGGGGCCCGGGCTGCGTGGGCCGCACCTACCTCGGCCGGTGGTGTGGTCGTAGAGGGGCCCGAGGCTCTGGACCCGGCGCCAGCGGGTGTCTGCGAGGTGCCCAGCGAACCAGCCGCATGTGTCCCGCTCGAAGTTACAGGAGACCTCTGGGGGGCAGCGGCGGGTCAGCCCGGGCTGGCGCAAGGTGGGGAGACACGGGTGGAAACGGGGCGGGGTCGGGCAGGAGAACCTCCGTCCTTCTCTGTGGTCACCGCGGGGCTGCAGTCCCTCAGGGCCAGGCTGTCCACGCCGGCGGCCTGCTGGCCCGGGCCGTCCAGGTCCACGAGGCCGACGAGCTCCAGCTTTGCGGGGGAGCGGGGTACACAGGGCCGTCAGGCAGGGCTGCACCGAGCCCCCCACCCCCCAGGCTGCCCCCCTCACCCGGAAGGGCCGGCGACGCGCCCCGAGGGCGACCTTGTCTGTCGTCCAGCGCCCGGCGCTGCTGCTCGGGGCCTCCCACACCAGTTCCCGGGAGCCGCCCTCTGTCACGGCCAGGGCCAGGAAGCCTGCCGAAGGGGCGTCAGCGGGCGCCCCCACCCCCACCGCCACCCCCACTGCCACCCCCCCCCAGGGGCCACGTGGTACCTCGGGGCCGGCTCTGCAAGTAGTAGCTCAGGTGCAGCTCGCAGCGCGGGCCGGAGGGGCCCAGCGGGGGCGTCAGGGCGCGGGCCGCGGCCGCCAGCTGCCCCCAGGCCCTCTGGAGGGACAGGAAGTGACCTGGGAGAGCAGGAGGCGCTCAGAGGCCTGCCCTTTCCGAAGCCCTTGGGGACCCCGGCTCGGAGGCCCTGCCTCCTCCGAGGGAAAGTGGGGCGCCCCGCCTCACCTGCAGCGACCCTGCCGGCGTTCGAGCCCGGCCGCCCGCTCTTCTGGCGCGCGAGCCGCCACTGCAGCCGCCCCACGCTGGCGTCCTCCCAGCCCCCGGCCGTGGCCTCGAAGTCCGTGGAGCCTGCAGGGGCCTGAGCTGAAGGCGTGCCGCCCCGGCCCCGCCACCCCGGCCCCGCCACCCCGGCCCCGCCGCCCCGGCCGCCCCCTACCGCACTGCCGCTCGTCCTCGCCGCCGTCGCACTGCCGCTGGAAGTCGCACAGCTGCTCGGGGGGCACGCAGGCGTCCCCGCAGGAGAGGTGTCCGGGTGCACACGCGCCCCGGGGCGGCAGCGGCCGCGGGGGCGCGGGGGGAAGCACGCGCTGGGCCGGGGCCTCTGCGGGGGGCGGGGCTGGGTCAGGCCGGGTGCGTGCCCGCGCGTGGGCGCACACACGTCCTGGGAGGGGGCTCGGGCGGCTCACCCGGGACAAGCGCGCAGTGGTCCGACAGGATGAGGTCGTCCAGGCCCACCACGCCCCCCGGGCCCGTGTGCCCGGCCAGTAGGATCTGAGGGCGGAGGGTGCTCAGGACCGCGGAGAGTGCGGCGCCCAGGCCTCCTGACGGCCGCCCGCGCCCGCCGCCTCCCCGGCCCTCACCCGGAAGGGGTGCGCGCTCTGGACGTCCACCCGGTCCCGGACCCAGGCGGCCCCCAGCTCCCCGCGGCGGCTCCTCAGCAGGACGGGGGCCTGGGGGGCGCCGGGGCTCTGGGGTTGCAGGAACAGCTGCAGGCTGCCGGCCTCGGACCCGTGCAGGTAGTGGTAGAAGACGAGCTGGGGGGCAGGGGGCGTGGTTGTGGGGAGGGGGGGCTCACTGCGCGCGCCCCAGGAGGGGCCACCCATGCCACCCCCCCCTCACCGAGCAGTTGTGGGGGCCTGAGGCTCGGAGCTCGGGGCTGGAGAGGATGGCTGGGGCACTGGGCTCAGCCACGGAGATCAGGAAGGCGCCTGGGGAGAGGAGCAGGCTGGGTGGGCGTGGGTAGGTGGCGGGTGGGCGTGGCTGGGCATTTTTGGGCGCAGGCGGGTGTGGGCAGCCGGGCAGAGTCGCCGGCGGCATTCACCGTGGGCGCTGTTCCGGCTGTGGTCACGGCGAGGCCAGGCGGAGCGCTGGGGGGCGCCCCGGCTGTGGTTCCAGGCCCAGCCCTCCGAATGGTCCCACGGACCTGGGCCGGACTCAAAGTCGGTGACAGTGAGGTGGCCTGTGGGGGCGGGGAGGGCAGCGGAGCTCAGGGGTTGCCTGTCCCTCCCCCCGGCCCCACCATCAGGGCAGAAACCGGTTACCCCCAGACCCTTGGGCTCTTGCCCCGCGCCACCGCCCAGCTGCAGCCTCACCGCAGGTGAGTGGGCCCTCGTCCGAGCTGTCGCCACAGTTGTCCTCGCCGTCACACACCTGGTGTGGCTCCACGCACGCCTGGTTGTGGCACTGGTGCTTCCCCAGGGCGCAGCTGGCCTGGGGGGCTGGAGGGGAGGGACCCATTACCCTGGCCCCGAGACCTTGCCCAAGGCGGACGCCCCTCCCAGGGCTGGAGGCGGGGGGTGTCTTACTGGGTAGCCCACAGTCCCAAAATGCCACATCGTCTAAGGCCATGGCACCCCTATGGGTGGCGTTTCGGATGGCAGAGAAGGTCACCTGAAGAGGGTAGAGGCTTTAGGGCTTTGGCCTAATCCCAGGGCCCTCTGCCCAGGAGGGCGCCCCCGGCCAGAGTGCACCAGCTCACCCAGAAGGGCCCCCGGATGCGGCCGGTGGCCACCGCCAGCTCCTGCCAGCCGGGGCCCCAGGGCCCTGGGCTCTGCCACAGCGTCAGCGTCTCAGCCCCGTGGGTCAGCTCCAGCCGCAGCTCGGCCACGTCTGCAGCGGGAGGGGCCCAGGGCGACTGTGTCCCCCGTTCCGGTGCCTCCCCCGGGACCCTCCCCCAGCTCTTCAGCGGCCCCTCGCCCGACCCCCGGCGCCAGCGCACCTGCGGAGCCTGTATGGTACCAGAGCCGGATCTCACAGGAGGGGGCGGCCTCGCGCAGGTCGGGGGAGCGCAGCACGGCCCTGGACGCCTCCTTCCCACGGTGGGCGCCGACCGCCACGTACCAGCCTGGCCGGGCGGGGAGTCAGGGGTGAGCGGGGTGGCGCGAGCCAGGGGGACACCCGTGGAGACCCCTGCCTGGGCCTCACCCAGGTCCGTGCCGCGCGTGTGGTCTGCGCGGGGCCCGGAACCCTCCGGGGCGGCCCCTGCCCGGTCCCGGAGCCAGCTGTAGCCAGAGGTGCTGATGTCTCGCCAGCCACAGAGGTCCCACTCGAAGTCGCAGGCAAAGGGGGCACCCGGAGCTGGGGCGGCCGCGCGGTAACCTGGGGGCAGGAGCGGTCAGCACCGTGCTGCCCCTGGGGGCGCCCCGCCCCGGCCCCACGCTCACCGCACTGGGCTTCATCCGAGCAGTCTGCGCAGTCACACACGAAGTCGCACTCAGCCTCCCGGGGGCGCCTGCAGCGGCCGGGGACCCAGGCCCCGCCCAGGGACCCTGCCGGCAGACAGGCTCGGGCCAGGGTGCTCTCCACCCAGTCTGCTCCTGAAAGGCCGTGTCCCCGGAGCCCCTGTGGCCGCCCTCCATGGGGGGCCAGCCTGGGAGGGAGGGCAGGTGGGGCCACAGAGCAGTGGGTGTGCCCCCAAGCCCCCAAGAGGCTGGTGGGGGGCAGGGGTGTCTGGGACACGTCCTGGGGAAGGGAGCAGGAGCCCTCTGCACCCAGCGAGGAACTCGAGGGGCCCGTGGGGGCTCAGGGAGCTGGCACCGACCCGGTGCCCCCCCCCCGCCACCCCAACAGCAGAGCTGCAGCCCAGGAGCCCGGCCCGGGACTGGGCACCAACTCCTCACCGGCGAGCAGGGCCAGGGTGGGCAGCAGGGCGGGCAGGTGCATGGCCGGGCAGAGGCAGGCTGGGGTGCGCGGCCGAGTGGCGGAGGTCCCAGGTGCAGGGAACTTTGGCCTGTTATCAGTGTGCTGTGGCCCCAGGGGCTGGCGCGGCCCCAGGCACCCCCTCAGCCCCGCCCCGCGCCCCCGGGCAGGACGTGGCTGTAAAGGCATCACTGGAGGGCCAGGGGCTGAGTCAGCGCCCACTCTGCCCGCTCCCCATGTGGAGACCGTGGCTGGCCACGGCCCCTGGCAGGGACCCTCCGACTCTGAGCAACCGCGGAGGGGGGTGGCAGAGGCGGCGGTAGCTGCTCCCTCAGCCCCGTTTCTCACCCAGGACCCGGCCAAGGAGGCTGAGCCGTGGCCGGGGCCCCCTGGAGCCGGCTTTGCTCCCTGCCTGGGGGAAAGCCCCGCGTCTTTCCCTCACCCTGACACGCAATTTGCCCAGTCTGTGGGTTCCCGTTTTTCTGTTTACTGATCAGGCAGCAGCTGTTGGGGGCGGGGGCAGGCACAGGGGACACCTTGCCAGAAGGTTCTGGTTCTCACTGGCACAGACCCACGGCCCAGAAGACAGCTGCTTTGGTGCGGTAGGCACGTGGCATCAGAAACCAGGCTCTGCCAGCAGTTCCCTGCTGTGCGGCCTCGGGGAGCTGGCGGCACCCTGAGCCCGTTTCCTCCCCTGCAGGGTGCTGGTGGTCCTACCCGCCGGGAAGGGGCCTGTTCACCCACAGTGGCCCAGAGATGCCCCTCCACCAGGCCTCCACCCACCCGCGTGCGCCGATGTCTTCCAGTGAACCCCCCAGCCGGTAGGGGCTTGGGCTGAGTGGGGGAGAGACAGGGCTCCCAGCGTGAGGGAGGGCCCCGGGGGAGTAGGCACAGACTGGGCCCCGGGGGCCCCTGCTTGGTGGGATGAAGCCCTGGCCTCCTGCTGGGTGGGCAGAGGTCAAGGGGGCTCGCTTCACGGGGCCCCAGGGGCGCTAAGGCCTCCAGGCTGGGCGTGGGGCAGGTTCGCCCGGGCTGGTGCCCTCCCTGCCCCCACAAGGCGAGGACGCCCCAGGTCCCCAGCTGGCCCCAAGGACCAGGCACTGAGCCCCTGTGCAGGCCTCCCTGGGGAGGGCATCTACGTGGCCGTAAACCGGGGCAGTGGAGGGGGCCCCCTTATCAGACCCCAAAGGGCTGAGTGTGCACTGATGCTCCCTGGGCCTCGGGGTAGAGCTGGGTGGGGGTCAGGACCGACCTGCTACCCCAGGTCACCTCCACCCTCGCCACCCGCCTGATTGGCCTAGGCCTGGAGGGTGAGCCGGGCCGAGGGCTGGGGCCCTGCGCAGATGTTGACACAGAGTCAGGGATGGCACGATTCAGAGTCCAGGGACGGGCAGGGTGGCAACACTTTAATTCCTTTGGCCCAGGCTGGCTGGCGCCTCCCAGGCCTGGCTGTGCCAGCAGAGGGCGAGGGGCTGCAGCAGGAGAGGGCGGCCTTGGGGTCCTCGGGGGCAGGGTCCTGGCTCTGGTGTGGGTGGCTCAGTAGCCGTCGTCAGCCCAGGTAACCTCATAGTCGGGGTACTTGGCTTGGATCTTCGCGGTGGAGATGGAATGCTGGGCGCGGCCGTAACCCTGGGTGGAGAGGACAGTGACCTGCACCGCCGGGGCCCTTCCAGGCCCCACCTGCTCTGGGGCCCCAAGCAGCTGGGCGGGAGGGGGGCCCCCGTTGTGGAGCCTGACACCGCTGTCCCCAGCCACCCAGCTGGAGCTCTCAGAGGTGGGCACGTCTTGAGGGCGGAGCCTGCCACCTTTTAGCCAAGGTCACCCTGGGGTCCCGAGAGACCTGGGGGCGCCTGCGTGTTTGTGGCGGGAGAGGCGTTCCCGCCGCGTGGAGCAGCCCCGAGACCCAGCCAGGCCCCTCGGCGCAGGAAGAGGCCCGCCGAGCTGAAGGGCCACGTGTGCTGCACCCCCCTCCCCCCCCCCCCCCCCCCCCCCCGTGGCAGCAGGGCCCCTGAGCGGGGTTTCTGCAGCAGGGAACCCCGGAGACCCGCCGGGGCAGCGCGGGTGGAGGCCGAGGCTGCAGCGGCTCACCATGGAGTAGCCGTACACGTGCACCTTCCTGTCCCGGCTCTGGTGGGAGATGCGCCCGCCGCCCAGGCACTCGCACCCGAAGCCCCTCTTCTGCAGCTCGCCTGCGACCTTGTCGTAGATGTCGGCTGGGGCGGGGACGGCGGCGCCGGGTGACCGGGGGCCAGGAGTCCGAGCCCCGGCTCCAAGCAGACCCTTCCCCAGCTAAGGGGAGGCCCCTCCCGGCCGGGGCAGGGGCGCGGGGAGGAGGGGGCACGCACCCGGGTTGGGGGCCTGGAACTAGGACAAAGCGCTCAGGCCATGGTATCCCTCCCCGTCCCCGCACAGGACCCCCGGCTGCTCCAGCCCAGGAGCAGACCCTCCGCGGCCCGGGCTCCCGCCAGGGCCCCGCCCCCTCGCGCCCGGCCCCGCCCCGCCCCTCGCGGCCCCGCCCCGGGCCCCGCCCCTCGCGCCCGGCCCCGCCCCGCCCCTCGCGGCCCCGCCCCTCGCGCCGGCCCCGCCCCGCCCCTCGCGGCCCCGCCCTCACCGTGGTACTCGGCCCACTTGTAGCCGCGCACGATCTCCTTGCTCTCCCCGACCCCGGCGCCGGAGGGCGGCTCCAAGTGGACTCGAATCAGCACATACTTGAAGACTCCGTCCGGGTCGATGTCCACATCGGGAATCTGAGCCAAGCCCGTCCCCGCCATGTTCCCTCAGCGCGCACCGCAGCCCTCGCGGCCCCTTCCCCGGCGAGCTGCGCCCCCGTGCGCCGGGCGGGCTCCGGTAGAGGCCTGGCCAATCCCGCGCGGGGATGCTGCCGGGGTCCGTCGCCTCAGCCAATGGCACTGCCGGCCCCAGCGCGGCCGGGCCAATGGCAGCCCGGCTCCTTACAGCCTTGGGCCCGCGCCGGCCGCCCTTAAAGGGGAACGCGGAGCGCGCAGGAGGTGGGGATTGAATTCAGCTGACACAGCATGTTTCTTCCTTGCTGGGTCGAGGGCGCGGCGCGCACGCGGGAGCGGAAGGCACGCACCTGCGGGAGGGCCAGGCGGCGGCCCCGGGCGCGGAGCCGCGCGCAGGACCCGCTCCTCCCGCGGCAGCCCCGCCCCGCCCCCTCTGCCCGCACCCCCGGCCCGGCCCGAGGAGGCGACCACGGCCACGTCCACGTTCTAGTGTACCGCGTGGAAAGCGCTCGCCCTCTGGCGCAATTCCGGACCAGGCTCGCTCCTACCTGGCCCTCGAGCGTGGGGGCCGAATGCGGGAGGTCCCGGGCCAGGCGCACGGCGGCCAGGACTCGGGGGGCTGCGGAGGCGGGCGGGGGCCGGCGGGGCGCCGTGGCCGGGGCAAGGGAGCTGGCGGTGGGGACGCGCGGGGCCGGCGGCGCGCAGGGATCAGGAGACGCGCGGAGAAGGCACGGTGGGGGCCGGGGGCCACGGGGGGGGGGCCTCGCCGTTGGCGTCACTCGATGCACCTGCCCCCGCCCTGGCGCCCCACCCACTCCGGGTCACTCAGGCTCCCCGTGGGCCGCGGCCCGGATGGCGGGCACACCTCGGGGGAGAGGTCCGAGCCCCACCGACCGCGAGCTCCCAAGGGCGGCGACCGGGCCCCCGGGCTCGCCTCGGGCTCCCAGCACAGGACCCGGTCCTGCGGTGGACCCCCACCCTGGCCAAGGAGAGCGCCCCGCAGCTGCCCTCACCCACCGGAGGGGCACCTCCTGATGGGTCCTATTTGAGCCGTCACTCCATCGCCACTTCCCGCCTCGCTCCTCGCCCAATGACCGTTCTGATGCGGCCCCTCCTGCCCTTCCCGTGCCGAGGGGCGGCCCTGTCGGTAGAGGGCACGCACTCCGAGTCCCCCAGCCAGGCAGGCCCCCGCTCCAGCCGCGGCCCTCCGGGTGGGGGTCCGAGGAAGGCTGGAGGGGAGGCCGGCGGGGGCGGGGCTGCCGAGGTGGACGTGGGCTCAGGTTTGGGGTCTGCTCCTCACCACTCGCAGGGCTGGGGCCGGTCGACAGGCCCCGCCGCCGCAGACGCAGACACCCGAGGCCACCTCGGGCGTTCTCCCGAGGGAGACGCCCCCAGGCCGAAGAAGGGGCGCGTCTTCCCCAAAGGGCCCCGCGTGGTGCCGCGGCGGCGGGGCGGAGGGGGCCTGGGTAGGGATCGACCGGAGGCTTTGGTCGACGCGGGGCTCCTGGGTGGCGGGGCCCAGGGCGGGCCAGCTGCGGAGGCACGGGGGTGGGCTCCCTGCTCGGGCGATCCTCAGGACCTGCCCGGCCGGTCCTCAGGCTCACCCCGCCTCCCAGCGGGGAGCACCAAGCGGCTGAGGACCGGCCTCCGCGCAGCACGGGCGGCGGCTTGGGCGCGCCCGGGGTGGGGCAGGTGGTGGGCAGAGGGAGGCAGGGGCGGCGGAGCCAGCAAGCGGCGCCTGCGGAGCGCGGCGCGGGGACCCGGCGCGTCACATGAGGTCGTCGAGCAGGTTGGCGCTGGCCACCCAGTCGAGCGCGCGCGGCTCGGACGCGGCCATGATCATGCACATGAAGGGGCGGCCGGTGCGCCGGTCCGTGGGGTAGATGGTGGTGGGCGTGAAGCGCCGGTTCGCCTCCACGAACTCGCAGAGCTGTTCGTAGACGCGCGGGAACTCGCGGCGCAGGAAGACGCCGCGCAGGCGCAGCTCGCGCTGGATGTGGATGAAGGCCACCTCGCGCGCGCGCCGGCCCGCCTCGCCCTCCTGGTCCAGGCCGGCCGTGCCGGGCGGCGGCGTCAGGATCAGCGTCTCCATGTCGGGCTCGCGGCCCCGCGACGGCGGCGGACGCGCGGGGCTGCCGGCCGCCAGCGCCACCTTGGCGAACTTGCGCACGGTGGGGCCGGGGCTGCGCGGCGCGGGCGCGGGCCGGGCCGGGGCGCCGGGGGGCGCGGCGCCGGGGCCCACGGCCACCGACACGCTGAGCAGGAAGCACTCGGCCGGCTCGTAGAGGCGCCCGGCGGCCGCCAGCTCGCGCGCGTAGCTGCCCAGGGGCGCCGCGTGCGTGGCCAGCTCGCGCAGCGACAGGTAGGTGGGCGACAGCAGCAGCCCCTCGAGGCCGAAGCGCAGGAAGTTGTCGGCAGAGCCAGGGCTCGGGAAGCCCAGGAAGAGCACACCGCGGCCGCGCGACAGGAAGCCCACGCGCGCGATGCGCGAGAAGGCGCGGTGCACCGGGCCGCTGTCCCGGCAGAACTGCAGCACGTGGCGGCACACGCTGCCCACGCGGCCGTACACGCAGCGCGCCTTGTGCGCGTCCCAGTCCTCGCGGCGGCACAGGCGCGAGCAGTAGTAGGTGTAGCAGCTGTGGCACGACTTGAAGTAGAGGCAGGCGTTGAACAGGGTCTCCGTGCGCCGGCAGCGCGCGTTGGAGCACGTCATCAGGTCGTCCTCGTCGGCGCTGGGCTCGGGCGACGCCTCGGCCGGCTCCCCCGGGCCCGCGGGCTCCTCGGCGCTGCCGGCCGAGGCGGGCGGCGAGCGCGCGGGCGCGAGCGCGGGGGCGCCGGGGCCCGCGGCGCGCGAGTCCAGCAGGCGCCGCAGTTGGCGGCCCAGGCTGTCGGCCGTGGGCTCGGGGGCCGGACCGGCCGGAGGCCGCGAGTCGATGACCAGGTCGGTGATGAGCTCGTCCAGCTGCTCGAGGCTGCGCTGGCGGCCCGGCGCGGGGCCGTCCGTGGGCGCGGGCGGCGGCGGCCGGGGGCGGAGCCCGGGCGCCTCCCAGCCCCGGGCGGCCTGGCGCTCCCCGGCCCGCAGGTCGTTGTCGGTGATGGTGATTTCGGGCGTGACGTACCAGGCGCGGCCCGGGCCCTCGGCCCCCCGGCCCTTCTCGGACAGCGACGTCTCGGACAGCGACAGCGCCGCGTAGCGTCGGGGCGAGGTGGACAGGTTCACGACGACGGGCGCGCGCCGGCCCTCGGGGGACGCGCCTCTCGGCTCCCGCGCCTCCCGCGCCAGCAGGTTCTCGTAGCTGCGGCCGTGGCCCAGGGGGTCCTCCCGGCGCGGCCCGGGCGCCAGAATGTTGTCCCAGGAGCGCGAGTAGTGGCGACTGTCGGTGACCAGCCGCGGGGGGCTGGTGCCCGTGCCGCCGTGCCACGAGGCGAGCAACGGCCCGGGGTTGGGGGGCGCGGCCACCTGCAGGGTGCGGTACGGCCGCGGGCCCCAGTCGCCCCAGGCCGGGCTGCCGCGCGGGTGAGGGTAAGTCCGAGCCAGGGCGTCGCGCTCGCGGTACCACCCGACGTCCTCCCCGTAGAAGGGGCGGTCGGCGGGGTGGGCCCGGGGCTCCTCGGGGGCGTAGCGCGGGCCGTAGGGCGCGCCGTAGGCTCGGGCGGCCTCGCCATAGTAGGAGCGGGAGGGCGGCTCCAGCACCGGGAAGGTGCGGGCGTCTCCTGCGTAGTAGCCGCCTCCGCGCGGAGGGCTGGGCCCCGGCGGCTCCTCCGACGGGTAGGGTCTGGGGCAGTAGCCGTCGAAGGGAGGCCCGGGGCTGGCAGGAAAGACCCCGGGGTAGCTGTCCGGCTCCTCGGTGTAGAAGAACTGGGTAGGGCCGGGCGGCGCGGTGAAGGGCAGGCCGCGGCGCTCCGCAGGGTCCCGGGGCCCCGGCAGGGCCCCATCGCAGTACAGCGCCCGGGGGTCCGCGCAGTACGAGTCGCTAGGGGTGGGTGTGCGCGACAGCGCCACGTGGCGAGGCCCGGGCACTGTGAGGGCGTGCAGCTGCGGCGCGGCGCGGGCCCAGGACGTGGCCTCGGCAGGTCCGAAGGGCCGCGAGCCCCGGGCGGCGTGCTGCAGCACCGCGTCGTCGGGCTTGATGTCCAGGCGGCAGCGGACGTGGGGGGCGGGCCCCGGGGGCGGCGCCGGCGGTGGGCAGCGGCCGGCGGCGGCGCACAGGGGCGCCATGCGGCCTGGTCCGCCTCGCTGCGGCTGCAGCTTGATGGGGTGCAGCTCGTTGGCCAGCGCGCGCAGCGCGGGGTACGCAGGCTCCCGGCGCGGCGACCCTTCAGCCCGCGGCGCCCGCTGGCCTTCCCGGCCTCGGCGCGGCAGCACCGGGGGCGAGGCGGGGGCGACGGGCGCCAGGCCCGGGGGTGCGCGGGGCGCGCTCTTGGAGCGGGCGCGGCGCCGGGCCTCACCGTCCCGGGGCCGGAAGCGCGGCGCCGCGGGCTCCGGGGCTGGGGGCTCCGCGCGGGCGGGCTCCACGCGCGCCTCCATGGGCGGCCCGTCCAGCGCCTCTAGGAAGTCGAAGCTGCGGCAGTGGCGCTTGTTGAACGGCGCGGGCGCGGCAGGCCGGGCCATGGCGCGCTCACATGGCGGGCGCCGCGCCGCGGGGCCCGGGGCCGCCACCTTGATGTCCTGGTACACGGTTGACACCAGCAGGTCGGGCGGATCCGTGCGGGTCATCTTAAACGAGGTCCCCAGGCTGGCGGCTGCAGCTCACTCGGCCTGGTGGGGGCCTCGCCCTAGGCAGAGGAGGCAGGTCAGGGCAGCTGTTTGGCCAGGCCCCGCCACCCCGGCGCTGGCCCGGCTTACCTGGGGCGCCGCGGGCGCAGTGGCCCTGGCTGCGGGCCGTGGCTGAGGCCGCGGGCGCCTGCTCCATGCCGGCGGCAGAAGCACCTGCAGAAGGAACCCAGCGGTCCAGCTAACCTGGTGCCTGTGCCCCCACCTCCTCTCAGGTCCCCTGCATGGCTTGGTTCTCGTGCTCATGACCCCAAGCCAAAGCTTCTGGGTGCCCTCAGCCCCCCACTAGGGACCTCGGACAGGCCCCAGGAGACTACCTTTCCCTGTGCCAGGCCTAGACAGCGGGGTGGGCGGTTGGGGGCGTGCTCCCAGGAGCCCCTCCCTCCCCACGCCGGTGCCCACCGTTGGAATGAGCAGGGGCTGATTTCTGGGCCTTCTTTACCAACTCCAGGAGGGAGCAGCCTTTCTGCCAGTTCACAGCCCGGGCTGGCCGCCCGAACCGTCCTGGCTCAGAGGCGCTGCTGTCCCCTGCCCCACGTGCTGACCTGCTGTGCGTGGAACTCCGCCCCCCGGGCTGAAAGGGCATTGCCGCTGAGCTCAGGCCTGTCCTGAGTTCTGAATGGGCTGCCCCAAAGCAGGCCCCCAGCCCCTCCTCCTCCGGGCCAGAAAAATGCCTACAGAGCAGAGCTGGGGCCTGCTGCGGAGACCTCCTGTGACCCCAGCTATCTCGGGGTGGTGCAGAGCCGCGGGAATGGCGGGGACTGACAAGGGAACACTCTCCGTGCAGCTTGCGTCGGGTGCCCTCTGTGCGCCCCAGCCTGGCAGCCAGGAACCCAGGCCCAGTGACCGCGTGGGTGACAGCCCCGCTCCCCCGAGCACCCAGCTCGGCCACCTGGGCCACCGGTGGGGGAGACAGGGTGCAAGGCCTGGTACCCACATTGCCTCGCGGGGGAGGGCCCTCCCCAGCAGCGCCCGAAGTCTCCGTGGAAACCTGCGGTTCTGTGGCCCCGTGCTGCCCCTGGGCTGTGGGCTCCCTTGTGCCCCCCAGAGCTGGGGACGGCAGGGGTGGGGGGAGGGGAGGGCAAGGATGCGCAGGAAGCCTGCGGGTGCCTCCACCTCCTGCAGGGACCCGGCGGCCCAGCACCCAGCCTGGGGGAGGGGCTGGTGTGTGCTGCCCCAGCCTGCCAGGTGAGGTGGGGAAACCGGGGTCTGCCAGCCCCCTCCCCTGGCAGGACCGCAGCGGGACAGAGTGCTTCCCGGCCTGAGCTCCATCCCCCGTGCGGCAGCTGAGGAGGCGGCTTCCCGTCAGCGGAGCCGGCTTTCTGGGTCATGGTCGCCCCCTTCCCCATCCCAGCCGCCTGCCGGAGTTGGGGCCCGGCGGCAGGCGCGAGGCCCCGCCCGGGGAAGTGACAGCCCGGCCCTGGCCGGCCGCTGGCGGAGCTGGCCTGGGTGACAGCCCCCACACGGGATGGGCAGCCGCCCCCTCCGGGGTCCGGGGCCGCCCCGAGCCCGCGGGGTAGCCCAGCTGCCCCCTCCGAGCAGCCCAGCCCCCAGGCCCCGCCCCGAGCAGCCTGGCGAGGACCCCGCCGGGGTCACCGGGGCGGTGCTGTCCGTGCTCCTGGCCCGCAGGCGCCCCGGCCGCGACCGCTGGCGCTGGGCTCCCGCCCCTACCTGGGCGCCGCTCCCCGGCCCGCCCCGGTGGGCTGCGCATCCTCCGCGCCCCGGCTCCGCCGCGTCCCCGCTCCGGCAGAAGCTTCCAGGCAGCGGCGGCTCGCCGGCCCCGGCTCAGTGCTGCCCCCGCCGGCGGCCGAGGGGACTGCGCTTAAAGGGGCCGCGCGGTGGCGGGGGCGGCTGGGCTCAGGTGGCGAGCCTCACCTGGCTGGCCTGCCAGGCCCCACCCCCGGACGCCTGCCAGGGAGGGCAGCTGGTGCCCGGAGGGGGGCCCGGAGCCGGGCCCTGGAGGAGCCCCAAGCCCTGGCCGGTGCTCCGGGTGCTGGCCCCGTAGCAGGAGCAGATGGGCCTGCCCCGGGTCCTGTGCACGGCAGGGCCGAGGTGCCAGTATCTCGGTGGTGCTCGCGACCCCCAACCCCCGTGGGCCCGGGGTGGCCAGGCGCCCTCTGCTGCTGTCCGTGCCCTGGGCAGGTCGGCTGGGGACATGGTCCTGCCAGCCCGCCCCCAGCCCTCCCCTGGCCCTCTGTACCTGCAGTCTAATGTTCTCGCTTCGCAGGCCCCAGCCCTATCCCAGCCCCGGTGCTGGGCGTGTGGTCTTAGGCAGCTCATTCTGCATGGACCTGTCCCCACACCCACGGCACAGGACAGGGTGGGGTCAGTGGGCGCCCTGGAGCAGTGGGCTCCGTAACCACCAGTGGTCCTGTGGCCTCTGGTGTAGGTGGCTCTGGGGGCCCAGGAGCTGGAGCTGCAAGTTGTCTGGTTTGGGGGTGGGGCCGCCTCCACAGCTCAGCCTTCCCTGCAAGGAGGGGCGGTTCTAGCATGAACTGTTCCCATGGTAACAGTGGAGGTGGTGGGAGGGGGCTGGGAGCTGCTGGCAGCAGGAGGGGGCAGGGGCTTCAAGGGGAGAGGCTGGAGGCCCTGCAGAGCCTGGCACACAGCTGCCCTCGGGGCTGCGCCCTGTCCTCCTGGGGGAGCAGCCCTCCCGGTGGCCATGCCAGCACACTTGTGCTGCCCCTGCCCCGTGCTCAGCGCTGAGCACATCCCTGCTTGGCCCTGGGAGGTGGGCTAAGCCACGAGGCTCTCCACTGAGGCTGGAGGTGGCCTCCTGTCCCCCGCCGGCCCACAGGCAGGGTGTCGGGGCTGTCTGCCCATCCACAGCTACTGGGGCAGAAGAGCAGTGGCCTGAGGGTCGGGCGTATGCCAAGCCGGTCCACAGGGAAAAGAAAACACGGACTCGGGGGTAAAACAGGAGAGCTTTATGGTCTGACTGGAGCATCCAAAGGAAAACCAAAGGGAACAACCGTCTGCAGAGCCTGCCGCGGAGGCGCACCTGTGCCAGGTGCAGTGCAGCCACAGGCAGCCAGGTGGGAAGTGCCCCTCTTCCACCAGCTGCTGTCCCCTGTCGGCCTTGCCCCATGGGGGCCGGGCCACCCTGGAGGGTCAGCCCTGGTCCTGAGGGCAGGACACACTTGGCCTTGGGGTCCATGTCAAGGGGTGTGCGGGGGCCCTGGCCGTGCAGGCAGGAAGCGGGAACCACATGCTGTGGCTGCTGGGCAGGGGTTGTGAGGGCCCCTGCTGGCCAAGGGCATCGGAGAGGCCAGCGCCTGCCCCTGCCCACGGGGCCCGCCGCGGCCTCAGCCACATCCCTGAGAAACGCTGAGGGCCGGTCACGGCAGGCTGGGCGGGGCCAGTGAGTGTTAGCAGGAGGCACACCACTGCCAAGGCCACTGGCCCCGCGCAGGTCCCCATCCCTTCCCTGCTGCGTGGGCCCAGGACTGTCCAGCGAGGAGCCTGCGGCACAGGTGGTCCCAGTGCCCGGATGCAGGGCAGGTGGGGCCTCCGTCCTGGCCCCAGCTCGGCCCCTGGCCCACCAGGAGAGGCAGGCTCAAGCCCCCTGCGCCCGCACGGGAGCCAGCGCGGCCTAGAGTGCCTCGTAGTCGCCGCCCCCACGGTGCAGGCTGCCCGGGGCCGCACCCCCCAGGAAGGCCTCCAGCTCGTCCACCGCCTCCTCCTCCTTGCTCCGAGGCGGCTTCTTCCTCTTCCGCTTCTCGTCCTTGCCCTTCTTGTGCTTGCCCTTCTTCTTGGCCGCCTTGTCTTCCTCCTGGGATGAGGGAGGGGGCAGTGCCGTCACGGGGGGCTGCGATAACCAAGACAGCCCTGCCCTCGGGGATGGAGAGGCTGTACCTCTTTGCCCTCCTTCTTCTTTTTCTTTTTCTTCTTCTCTTTAGAGGGAGGCTTGCCTTCCTTATCTGCAGATAAGATGCACGTTAGCAGCCTGCTCCCAGCGTCCCTGCCTGGGCAGCCTGCGTGCGGCCACTCTGAGGAGCTTGCCGGGGGAAGGGAAGGGGTTCGGGGCAAGAAAGCAGGCAGGCTGGGCCTGCTTCCTGCCCCTCCCCGTGCTGCTGAATCACACCAGACGCTCCCGGGCAGGGGCTGCCGACTACCACCCCTTCCACCGCAGGGAGGCATTCCCAGCACTTCCCGCAGATGCCCGTCAGAAACCCCTGCTCCAGCACCCCTGCAACTCAGACGCTCCAAGGCCACACGGTGGCTTGGGGTCAGCACGAGGGCCAGAGCAAGGGTGGGGCCCGGGCCTGGCACAGCCACCCAATAGGGTGGCCAGCAGTGCCAACGCTCTGAGCTAAATTGGCCACTGGGGAAGCTGCACAGGGTGGCCGGAGCCCCAGGTCTGGAGGCCAGGCCAGGAAGCCCCTGGAGAAGCGCCCCACGCCGGGCTGGCCCCCGGGGGCAGGCCCCGGCCGTGCACGGCCCAGGTGCTGCCCGCTCCGCCCGCCAAGGCTGGCTCCCGTGAGGCGCGCTACCGTCGTCGCTGCTGTCCCTGGGCCCTGGGTCTTCCGGGCCCAGTCCGAAGAGATCAGCGTCGTCTTTTGGTCTGAAGGAGTGCACAGGGGCCTTTGCGGGTGGAGGCAGCGGTGCAGGGACGGCGTCCTCCTCGCTTGTGTCTGAGGGGTCCTCCCGCACCGGAAACTCTTCCTGGGGGTGAGTGGGGGCGGCAGTCACACTCATGGCCCGCTCCCCGCTCTCCATCCCCCCAGGCCCTCCCAGGGCCCAAGTGCTGTCGCCTCACCCAGGGGTGGCCTGGGGGCCACAGTCACAGCCCCCTGCCCACTGCCCGGGGTCTGCTCAGAGACCGGTGCTGAAGCCAAGACAAGGGGTGCTTCTACAGGCTGGGGACCACCTGGCCTCTCCTAGTGGCCCTGAAGGCCCTGGAGTCCCCTTGTCCTGCCCAGCTGCCCCCACCTCAGGAAAGGGGCAATGGGGCCTCCTGCGGGGTGCTGCAGCCCACCCGGGGGGCCAGCGCTGCTTCCACCAGCCTGGGGGATGGCCACAGCCTCCCCGGGCTCTTGGCAGCTCCTGGCATGTTGGGGGATGAAGGGGGTAAGGGGAGGAGGAGCCTAGTGGATCCACGTGGCCCCAGGCCCACGGCCTCGTCCTTCCAGCCGTCTGCCTGGGGCTCCCCCCGCCCCAGGCTCGCCCGCCTGCTTCTGTTCCAGCCGCTGGTCCCAGAGGCCTCACGGGAGCACAGGGGCATCTTACCGCCTTCCGAGGAGCGTCTGACTCTTCGCTCTCGAAGTCGGGGTCGTCCATGACGAAGGACAGCATCTGGGCGGCGATGGGCCCCTCGGGGTCACTGTCCGTCGATGCCCGCTCCTCCGTACCCTCGCCACGCAGGAGAGATGGGCCCTTGGGGTGTGGAGCGGCTCTGGGTGCCTTGACGGGCGGCTGGGGCTCCGAGGCTTTTGTGGGGGCCGCTTGGGCCTGGGACTTGGGGGTCCTTCTGCAGGCCGTCAAGGAGGGGAGACAGTGAGACTCCCTCAAACACCACGGCAGGTGGTCCTGGCGGCCCGCGGGGCGTCTCCCCCACATACCGTTTAGTTTCCGGCTCGGAGCCCGGCTGGGAGGCCAGGCCTGTGGCTTTGGGGTGCGGGGCCCCCTCCCCTGCGTCTTCCTCGCTGGAGAGCGAGATGTTTCTACTGGGCACGGGGCTTGCTGGAGGCAGGCGCCTGCCGCAGGGCTCCTCTGTGGGGTCCAGGTCGTCCTGGAGACCTGCCACCATGGGGTTGCCCCCCAGCGCCTCCCCATCGCTGTGGGCAGGAATGAGGCCGAGGTCAAGCGCTGGCCCAGGGCCACGCCGGCCCTGCTGCCCCGGCTCCCTCCAGCACCCACACGCCCACGCAGGCGGCCCCTCGGCACCAGGGCCCTGAGCGTGGCCCTGCACAGGCCTCTGCAGAGGAGCAGGATCACCAGGCCAGTGCGGCTGCTGTCCCCGAGGGCAAGGGGCTGCGAGGCAGGGCGAGACGCGGGTCTCGGACTCGGTGGGCCGTGGGGGTGGGGCTTGGTGTCAGCGGGGGAGGTGCTGGCAGGGTTCTAAGGAGCATCCTCTGGGGCCTCTGCGGCCAAAGGGGTGAAGCTGCCCAGGGACCCCGTGGGTGCCAAGGGGTGGAGGGGAGTGCTGTTACCCACGGCTGCCTGGCACTGTTTGGGGGGTTGCTGCTCAGAGGAGCAGAAGTGCTGGGTGGGCACTGCGTGGGCACTGGGTGGGGAGGGCGGGAGGGCGTGCCCTCAAGGGAGAGCACAGGGGACAGCTGTCGGGCCCCAGCCGCCTGTGCCCAGGGCCTGGCAGTGCTGCAGAGGGCGCTGCCCCGCAGTGCCCGGCACCGCAGGGCTGACGAGCCCGCCCCACCTGTCGCTGTCCTGCCGTGAGGCCTTGGCACCGGCCCCTGGCGTGGCCTCTGGGGCGGCCGCGTCCTCCAGGAAGCCACGGTCCACGCTGTCTTCAGGAACAAAGTCCTCGGCGCTCTGGGCGCTGGCCGCGCCCGTGGTGGGCTCTGTGGACAGCACAGGTGCCAGGCCCTCCTCAGCTGGGCCCTGGTCCCAGGGCGTGCCTGGGATGGCCCATCCCCGGGGCCGGCGTGCACCCTGAGGGGTGTCAGGGCTGTCCCACTCATGGGAATGTCATGGACCGAGAAGAGGCACGGCCGAAAGGAGCGGGTGGCCTGGAGATGGCGGGCTGCAGTGAGAGACACCCGCTGGCTCACCAGGGGCTGCTCAAGGGGTCTCCTGCACGGAGGGGCTCAGGGCCTACCTGGAGGTGAAGGGGCTGCCTCGGCAGCAGGCGAGGTCCCGAAGAGGCGTGCGATGATGCCGCGCCGCGGGGCGGGGGGGGCGGGCAGCGGGGCCTCGGCCGGGGGTGCGGAGGACAGCGGGGAGGGGCAGGCGGAGGGGCCGGCGAGCAGCTGCTGTGGGGGCGGCTGGGGCGTGCTGGGGCTGGAGCTCCCGGTGGACGCGCTGCTGGGGGGCACGACTGGCGACTGGGAGCCCGAGGGCGGGCTCTGCCCATTGGCCACTGGCGGGCCCGCGTGGCCGCGGCTGCGGGCCTCCATCGCCTCGAGGAAGCTGGGGAGCAGGGCGGGTGTGAGCGCCAGGACCCCGGGGGAGCCTCCCTGCAGCTCAGCGCTCTGGAGGGATCTCAGCAGGAGATACCAAGAGGGCAACGGGCCCAGAAGCTGCTGCCCTCAGGCAGTGCTATGCGCCCCAGAAGCTCCCGCAGAGGCGGGGCCACCTGTACTGAGGTGCCGTCAGCCACGCAGGCAGAAAGAGCCTGTGCTGGGGCCAGTGGGGCCAGAGCCTGCCAGCTCCCCGTTGCCACGGAATGAGGCCCGATGGAGCCTCGGGATGACCCTGGAAGATGCCCCTGGGGTGGGTTCCGCCTGACTTCCCAGGCCTGCCGAGGCCAGGCCGTGGGCACCGAGTTGAGGCACCTGGGCAGGGCCTGCGCTCCATGTCTTCTTAGGGGACGGGAGGAGGCAGGGCGGGTGGGGGTGGGATTCAACGTCTCCAGCCCAAAGCCTTTGGCAAGAGCCCCCATTTTCCCCCTGGGGTGCTGCAGGGTTGTGTGGGCACCGTGGGGTGCCTGCCCCAACTGCTACTACTTCCCAGGATGAGGCACTCACAGCACATCCCCAGTGCTCCAGGGACACCTAGAAGCAGCCGGTCAGTGCTGGGATAGGGCCAGAGTGCGGGCATGGCACTCAGGCCCCTCCTGCCCCGCCACCTGCCGGCCCATTTCTGCAGCATCCGGAACCCATGGCCCTCTCTTTGGGGGACCCAGCGGGGGCTGCGCCTGCCCACCCGGCCCCACCCCAGCCCTGCCCTCTGGGCTACGCACATCTCGTAGTTCTGGTCCTCGGTTTCCTGCTGCACTGATAGCTCCTCCAGGGTGGCGTCGATGTCCAGCTGGTTGGTCTCCAGCTGCCGCAGCAGCGTCTCCCTCTGAGGAGGCGGAGAGGCCACTCAGGGGGCTCTGCACCTCCCCCCCCCCCGGAGCGCAGCTGCTCTGACGGTGCTTACGGCGGGCAGCAGAGTGCAGAGGGGGGCGGGAGCTGGGAGACGGTGCAGTGTGTGGGCCAGCAGGATGCCGCTGGACGGGGCAGCGGCCCACTCCCGCCCGGTCCAAGGACCAGCAGCAGCCAGCGCACACTCCAGTCTACAGGGTCATGCCCTGGTGGGCAGCGCAACCCAAACCCTGGTAGTGGACGGCCGAGCGGACACAGCAGCACGAGCTGAGCACACCCAGTGCAAAGCTCTGTGCTCCTGGGGGCGTCAGGAGCCCGAGTGCCATCTCGAGAACGGACGCTCAGCCTGCTCAGGTGCCAGCCGAGTGCTACGCACCTTGGCCCCAGTGGCCACAGCCCCTGCTGTGCCCGGCCTCGATGCCTGCACATGCTGTCAACCAGAACAGCTCCCTTTGTGCAGGCTGGGGTGGCCGACAAACAGCGCCTGCGCTTGTCCCCTGCAGCAGCCCAGGAGGTGTGCCCTGAGCACACACCCCCGCCCCGCTTGACCGCTGCGGGGACTGGCCCTTAGTCGCCACACCATCACCAGCTGATGCCTGAGCAAACCCTGTGCTTTCCTGGCCTAACAAGCAAACTGGGCCGTACCCCCAGTCCTGCCCGCTGCACAGCAGCCCCTGCTCCCCACAGCAGGGCACACCCCACATGGCAGGTTCTAGGGGACATGTGGCTCATGGGGAATGGGGCCAGGGGACAGCTGCCTTGGCAGGCTGCCAAGCCCAGAAAGGGGCCGCGCAGGTGGGGCCCACAGTGCAGGCGGCTGCACAGGAAGCCCCGAGTCTGAAGGGAAAGAACCGCGGGAACAAGATGCAGAGCAGGGTCCTGTCATTTAGGAACTGTGATTTAAGCAAAAGAAACCTGGAGAAATATCAACCAAATGCAATGTATGGGCACTGCCTAGATCCCATGCAAACAAACCAACTGGGGAAAGAACACTTAAGTGACCAATGGGGGCAGCGGGGGTAGCTCAGTGGCCAAGTGCCTGCTCCCACATGCAAGGTCCTGGGTTCAATCACCAGTACCTCCTGAAATTAAGAGACAGCAAGGGGCTGTCCACCAAAAGTGCTGCTGGCCCCACGGGCAATGGAGTTGCTGCATGGAACACTGGCGGCACCCAGCGAGGAGCAGGGAGACGTGCTGGTGAGCAGGCGCCAGCACGCCGACCTGCACTCGCAGGCGCCAGCACGCTGACCTGCACTCGCAGCAGCCGCCCCAGCCCCAGCCCAGGGCAGGGCAGGCAGCAGCAGGGCTGCACCGGGCCTCGGGTGCACGGGCTGACTGCTGACCCCTGCTGCTGCTCAGCCACCTTCCAGGCCGCCTCAGGTAAAGGCAGCAGAGGGGAGCAAAGAGACAGCGCTTTTTAACATTTTTCTCCTTGACATTTCCATTCCCTGTGTAGCAGTTTGATGTTATTTATGAATTCCAAAAACAGACACTGACTATGTTTGTAAAGCCGTCTATTCCCCTGGGCATACCCTTAGATTGGCTTGGACTCAACCACTCATTAGGACGTACAGGGTTGAGTCCCGCCTCCCTGGTGGGCTGTGTAAACAGACACTTGCACAGAAGATACACAGAGGTACAGCGAGAGCTCCAGACATGCAAGAGAAGAGAACTTGATCCTGCGGTCCCGGGAAGAGAGATGAGCATTCACCGACAGTCGGCAGCTGACTTTGAAGAGGACGGCAGCTGGGCCAGAGCCTCAAGGGAGAAGAGGAAGGCTGGACCCTCACAGCAGCCATCTCGCCTCACACGTGCACCAGACGTCTGGTGAGGAAGTGCTTCTTACAGTACCTGCCGCTGGCCTCTTTAGGGTCCTACAAGAAAGACCCTTTATAAAAGCCAACAGAGGTCTGGTATTTTGCATCAACACCCCTTTGGCTGACTAATAAACTGTTCAGAAGCAAAAATAGTTGAGAAAAGTCAGTGTGATGGCACCAGCCCTCCACGACAACCACCCGCTGGCAATCCCCAAGGAGTGGGAGAACTAGATTTCCAGAGGAACAACACAATACTTAAAATGTCCTGTTCTCAACAAAAAATGTAAAAACACATGAAGAAGAAGAATCTATGGCCCATTTGCAGGAAAGAATTTATCAGGCACCATCCCTGAGGAAGCTCATATACTGAAACTATTAGCCAAAGATTTAAAATCAAGTGTTCTAAATATGTCAACGAACTGAAATACAAAAATTAGGAAACTGAACAAATAAAGAGATGGGAATTATAAAAATGAGCCAAACTGAAAACTCGGAGCTGCAGAATATAGTTAGCTGAAATGGAAAACTCATTAGATGGACTCAAAAGCAGATCTGAACAGGGAGAAGAAAGGATCAGGGAACTTGAAGAAAAGACAAGCGAAGCTATCCAGGATGAGGGGGGAAAGGAAAAATTAATGGAGAGAGAGCAGCCTGAGGACCTGTGGGACTTGTTCAATACCAACAGGCACAGAAGGAAGAAGGAGAGAAAGGGACAGAGAAAGAACCTGAGAAGAAATGTCCCCAAATCATCACCGACACAATGAAAGGCACGAAGAGACATGTCCCGGATTGTGACGGCCTCCGGCAGGACACACCTGAGCGCACCAGGCACAGCAGGGCAAGCGCCGACACCCAGGCCCAGCAGGAGAGAAGCGGCCGGCCGTGCACAAAGGGCCCGGTTAGGTTATCGGCGGTGTTCTCGTCAGGACGCAGGGAGCCAACCCCGCCTCCCCGGCACCGCGGCTCCCCCAGACCCTGCTCAGCATGGCGCCTCCCGCACGCCGTCTTGGCAATTCAGAAACGCCGACCATGCAGGGCAGGAAGGACGGCACGGGGCCTGGTTTAGAGCCAGAGAAGACGGACGCAGGCGCGCTGGGCCCTGAGAGGCAGATGTGTCCTAGGAGCAGGACGGCCGCACCGAGCAGGCCCTTCTGAGGGGCCTCCCCGGGGAGGCGGCCGGCACCGCTGGGGCTGCAGGCAGCGCACCTCAGCCGTGCCGCCGCAGGGCCCATTGCTGCTGCGAGCCGTGCTCCTCCCAAGAACCACGACCCCCATGTAACCAGGGGCAACACATCAGACAAGCCGAGACGGGGTCAGTCTACGAGGCGCCTGACCAGTCCTCAAAACCAGCAAGGTCCAGTGGGCCCCAGGCCGGGCCATCCTCACACCACAGGGAGCCCTGGAGGACCGCATGCCATGCCCAGAGCGCCTGGCGGGGGCTCACCTGCAGCTGCAGAAATGGAATATTGAAGAATTTATGGAGGTACTTTAAGCCAAAGCTGTTCTTCATGGAAGACTCAGCATAGCGAAAATAGGAGGAACCTGGAGGCCTGTTTTAAAAAAAAGACAAAGACATGAGATGGGAGGTGGGCAGCAGGAAGCCATCGTGCTGTGCGAGCACCCCGCCTGCCGCAGCCTGGGGCTGGCAGACCCCTCGGCCTCCCACCCAGGCTCTGCGGGGACCTGAGGAAGATCACGTGTGGCTGCTGGACTCTCCTGGGGACCGTGGCCTCACCGCAGAGACCCTACGAGACGGTGCACAGGCCATGAAGATCCAGGACCTGCAGCCCCGAGCCTTGGCTGAGAGCCCATGGCTCGCCTCCCGGCCTGCCCCAGGCACCCCTCCACCTCTGTCCACATCCCCTCTAAACCAGAGTCCCCCACGCCTCACCACTGCCGCCTCCTGCCCTCAGCCAGGACCTGCCTCACCAGCCCACCTCCTCGGCTTCGTCCCCTCCAGGGCGGCTTCTGCGGAGCAGCCTGTGCCAGCAGCCGCGGGCCCTGGGGCACGGACGGGGGGGCATGGCGGGGCCGAGCCCAGCTCCGCGCCTCCTCTGGGCCCACGTCAGCCGTTGACAACCCTGTGGGCGGGGACTGCCCCCGCCAGCAGCTTGCGAGAAGCAGGAGCAGTTTCTGCCCTGGGCTGCCGGCGCAGGCCAGCACCCACCTGTCCAGGCGCTCGATGCAGTCGCGCACATCCTCCGGCAGGATGACCCGGTGCTCCCCCATGTCCCGGTAGTTGCCCAGCACGCACACAGGGACGTGGGTCGGCACCTTGGGGAGCTCTCGGAGGATGTAATTGAAGGTCCTGTGGAGACACAAGCCCCGGGAGACCCCGCCTCAGACGCGGCCCAGGACACGCCCACACACTCCCTGGGGATGCACAGCAGGATGGCAGTTGGGGCTCTCGTTGCACGGGCCACTCCACACAGACAGGCACCCCCCTTGTGAGGCGGCACTCACCACGAGCAGGAGTGGCGGTGCAGCGCGTACAAGGAAGGGCGCGCCTGGGAACCGCAACGCCAGCTGCCTCGCCGGCCCCCCAGGTCAGGGCCTCTGCCCCTGCCTTCCCTTGCGGTCACCAGGGCGTGCGCCCCAAGGCGCCGTGCCCGTCCTTCCCCTGCTGCACAGGCGCCTGCTCCAGCCCTGCTCTCAGGTCCTCGGGGTCGACACCCAGGAGGGGACAGCTGGCTGCAGGGTCACCCAGCTCCGCGGAGCCCGGCAGAGCCCCGGCAGAGCCCCAGGGTCCCCCTTCTCCACGTTGCCACCGACACCTTTCACTTTGTTTCATAGATAGGAGCCATTTTAGCGGCTGTGAAGTGCCATCTCTATGGTTTTAAAGGGCCTTTCCCCAATGGCTGATGATAAGCAGCTATTCATGTATGTTTTGGCCATTTGTATATTTCCTTTAGAGAAATGTCTATTCAAATTCTTTATTTTTTTATTCATTTTTAAAAAAATCTTTATCCATTTTTAAAGTAAGTTGTTTATCTTTTTGTTGTTAAGATGTAGGAGTTCTTTATGTATACTATCAGTTATACGGTTTCCAAATGCTTAGCCATAGTGCTTTACATATATGATCAGTTACAGTTTCCAAATACTTCCTCCTGTTCTACTTTGTTTTGTTCACCTTCTTGGTAGAGTCCACTGATGCACATACTGTTTTAATTCTGACGAATCCAGGTTATCCTTCCTCTGCCGTTTCCACCTGCACACGCTTGGCCTCTGTGCTGGCCTCGCGTCTGCCCGTTCCGTCTGCTGCTCTTCTCGCCCCGGCTGGGATCCCTTTTACGGCCATCACAGGGCCTCATCCACTCACAAGCCCTCCGACCACAGCCCCTATCGACCACCACAAAGCCGCTACTTGCCGTCTGGCCTCTCTACTCCGGCTGAGCTGCTGATCTTGCTCAGGGTAAAGCGGAACGGCTGGGAGGAGAGTGCCTCGGAGCTCACCTGGAAGGAGCCCCAGGACATCTATGTGATAGGACTGGCCAAGTGGCCACTCAGTGTCTAGACCAGATCTGGTATAGGGCTGATGTAGAATATGGCTCACCAGGCCAAACAGACCACTGGCGGTCACACTGTAGGAAATGCTAGCCTTCTGTTTTGTGCCTGAAGAGAGGGAAGCCGTAGCCTTGTCGAGACAGGTGTGTCACGGGGTGGATGCAGACCTGCTACGCAGATGAGACCCCACTTTTGTAAAATAAAAGGACTTTTACAAGTGCATGTATAAGACGCATAAAAACCCTGGACGATTCACAAAATGTTAGCAGTAGTAGTCTCTGAGTATTGTTTCCCTCCGCTTCTTCCTAACTTTTAATAATGAACATGGATTATGTTTGCAATAATATTAATCATCTAAAATCCAGCGGCAGTAAACAGGCAGGGCCTAAACCCCAAGCGGCTGTCGGGCCACGTGGACGTTTCTGAAGTTTGGCTGGGGCTGAGCAGGACCCGCTCCCGTGGGGCCTCCACCGCTGTCCTTGGCGGCGCTGCCCGGGTGGCCCTTGGCAGGCGCCTGGCCCCGCGGCTCGGGCCCTCCCAGGCCTGGGCTGCTGGCACAGCTGCTTCTGGCTGGACATGAGGTTTCCTTCAGAGCCTGGAACGCAGGTCCGTGCCAGGCAGATGCCCACGTGACCAGACGCCAACACAAGCCCAGGGGTCCCTGGGGTCCCTGGGAGCGGCCTCTCCCATCGTCACGACCAGCTGTGTGGGGAGGACTCACGGGACCAGGGCGGCGTGGGGACCCCACGAGGGCCGCGCATCCACCCAGCGCCTCGGGTGGTGTTTCAGGAGCACGTGGTGCTAAGTCAGGCGTGCGCCCCAGCCCAGAGGCTCCTCTAGCGGCCCCGCCGGTCCCCCACTCTGGGTGGGGACACCTGTGCCCCACGAACACAAGGCACAGCCGCCCCAAGACCTCCAGGCCACAGCGTTCCATCTGCGCACCTCCCACAGGCGCTCGGTGCACAGCTGGCTCCAGCACGCACAGCCCTTGCCCAGCCTTCCCCTACCGCGTCACCTGGGGCGGTGCCCGGCAGGTGAGCGGCCCTGCACCCCCCCGGCCCCCTGTGCCCCTCACCACTGCTTGGTGATGTCAAACATCATGACTACCCCGTTGCAGTTCTTGTACACGTCCAGGAACTCAGCGTCCAGGGCCATCTCGGACTCCGCCTGGAGGAGGAGGGAAGACAGGGCTAAGTGGCTGTGCCAAGGCAGGAACTGGCAGGCCCCAGGCGTCCCCCCATGAGGGGCTGGCCAGGACCCGAAGGAGCTCAAATGCTAACGGAGCTGTTTCTGCTTTGGAGAAAACGATGCTGACAGACGTGGCTGCCAGGCAAGCTCAAACAGACCCCGAGGGGCCAAGAGCCTCCCCGAAGGCCCCGACGGGAGGCGCTTCAGGCTCTTGCAGCCCTGAACTTGCTGTCATGCTACAGGTGACACTGCCTTGGGCTCGCTGATGCCTAGAAGTGCAGGCGCATACTGGGGGGGGGTCAGCCCCACAGAACTGAGGACACACTGCCTGCAGAACTTTCCAGAGCACCCAGCTTGGGGCAGCCAGACGGACATGCAATCCCACTTCTAGCAAGCGGCACTAGCAGCTGCTCCCCTACCCCCCCGCTCCAATGCCATGAGGACCAAGTGGGGGTAGGGATAGAGAGGCTCCCTGAGGAGGGGTGGCAGGTCAGCTGGGAACTGGGCCACCAGCCAGTACACCCACATTCCCTGGGGAGGGACCCTGGTGGCTGGCGCTTGACCCTATGCTCCTAGGCTGTGGCCCCTGTGGGTGCAAAGCCCCTTGGTTCAGCCCACCTGACACCCGCAGGCCAAGCAAAGCAGGGATGGGGGAAGTGGACTTGGCCCAATGGTTAGAGCATTCGCCTACCACATGGAAGATCCACGGTTCAAACCTTGGGCCTCCTTGACCCGTGTGGAGCTGGCCCATGTGCAGTGCTGATGCACGCAAGGAGTGCCCTGCCATGCAGGGGTGTCCCCACGTGGGCAGCCCCACACGCAAGGAGTGAGCCCCGTAAGGAGAGCCACCCAGTGCGAAAGAAAGTGCAGCCTGCCCAGGAATGGTGCCGCACACACAGAAAGCTGATACAAGATGAAGCTACAAAAAGAAACACAGATTCCTGGTGCCGCTGATAAGGATAGAAGCGGTCACAGAAGAACACACAGTGAATGGACACAGAGAGCAGACAATTGGGGGGTGGGAGAGAGAAACAAAAAAATAAATCTTTAAAAAAAAAACAAAAAACAAAAAAAAAAAACAGGGACGGATGTCACTGGCATGTGGCTGGGGCCTCGGTGACCTGACCACTCCAGAACCTCAGCTGCAGGCGGCAGGCCCCGAGCACGGACCCCGGGCCCCTGGACAGGAGGGATGGCCCAGGGCCACATGCCGCCGGGTGGGTGAGGCTGGCCCTGGGCACGTGGGGAACTGCCCACTTACCTCCTGAGGGTCGTTCTCCATTTTGAGGCCATCGCCGCGCTTTTTGCATTTCCCTTATGGAAAGACAAACATGAGTCACGGGGTAGTGTGGCCGGGCCAAGGACGGCCCAAGGGAGGCGCGGCCCCATCCTCCCCCATCCACGCCAGCCCCCTCCTGCCCCAGCCGGGCACAGGGTCGGGCCCTGACAAGGTCTTGACAGGGGCTGCCCAGCGGCAGGCACAGAGCTGGCCCTCGCGGCAAGCTGCACCTGGGTGGCGCCGGCTCATGGGTGCTGCCCGTGGAGGGTTTGCCAGGCTGCAGGGAGGGGAGGCCTTGACGGAGGCTGCGGCCATTTCACCTGGACCCTGTCCCTGCGCCTACGGGGCCAGAGGTGTGGGGCATGGCTGGGGCCGGTCTTGGTCTGCTCCAAGAGAGTTTGGAAGGGCCGCTGCCAAGGAGAGATGGGGCTGCGTCTCCCTGAGAAACAGCTTCCAGGGAGGATGTGGTAAGGCCAGCAGGAAGGTGAGGGCCTGTGGTTGGGGCACCTGAGCTGCTGTGGACTCTGAGACCTCGTTGCTCCACATGATCATCAGACTCTCGCAGGGAGGGAAGATGGAAGGCGCATGGCGGCCATCACGCCCCACGGGGTGGGACGTGCTGCACCAGGGAAAGGCCACGGGGGCTGGGCCATGGCCAGCAGAGAAGGGACGCTCTGCCATGAGCCAGCACTCGGGCTCCCATGACAGCCCCCTGCCCGTGATTCCTCAGTCCTCTTTAACTGACAGCACAGGGCGGTGACGGCCAGGAGATGCCGGCATTTTCTGGTCTCAGTGGCCAGGGCTGGGGCCAAGCACACGCACTCCTGTGCCCTTACATACAGACACGCACACACACGTTCACAACGCACTCCCATGTGCTTCCACACTCGCCTCCCGGGTTGGTTCCCCTGCTGCTGCCCAGCCCTGGGGCCTCCAAGGCCCCAGCCCCCTGCTCCTCTCACCAGCCGGCACGGGTGGGCACCCAGGAGTCACTCCCACTCTCAAGCGAGCTCTGAGGCTCTCCAGGAGCTGGACTTGGTGCCTCCCCCAAAAGAGCGGGGGGGCTGTGTACATCCTCGGCCCTGAGGTGAGGTGACGAGAAGGGTGCGCACCTCTGGCCCCCCTCCCCTAACTCTGTTCTACCTGTGAGAAAACCCAGCCAGCACTCCATAAAACCGAGGGCGCCAGGGGTGACCTCTCCAGGCTGCAGGGACACCTGTGATGCACGCGCGCCACACTGTTGGGAGGCAGAGTGTCCGCAGCTGGACCGGCCTCCCGGCCGACCGTTGTGGGCAGTGGCGGGAAGGCACTCCTGCCGCGCAGAGGGTCCCTGGGGCCCACGAAGGGGCCTGCTGCACCTGGGTGCTTGCCCCGGCAGGAAGCCCCGTCCACCCCAAAGCTGAGCCCTGAGAAGCGAGAGCCGGGGCAGGGGAGGGCGCGATCTAAGAAGAGAGAGAAGGCTCAGGAAAGACTGGGTGCAGCCACCCAGAATGGCCAGGGACAAGCCCCTGCCCCCAGGCCACAGCGCTCCCCGGCCCCGTAGCCCCCTGACTCTGCACACCTGGCCCCTGCAGACGGGGCCTGTTGCAGGGTCGAGGCCCCACTGGTGGCTCCCTGCTGGGGAGGAGGTGGGGTCAGAGCCCTGACGTGCCCTTTCTCTACTGATGCGCCAGTTCAGGAGAAGCGGGTGCACGGCCCGACCCAGACTCACCCGCTTCCCCGGCAGCCGGGGAAGTGCAGCAGAGCGCGTAGGAGATGGGAGTGCAGCGGCCCGCGCAGAGGCAGAGGTGGCTCACAGCCTCCCCCGCCCCTAGCACCAGGGGCCTCAGCGGCCCTCTCCGAGCTGGCCCTGCGGCCTGGGGCTGTGCTGTGCCAAAGGCCTGGGCGCTGAGGGGAAGGAGCTGGAGCTGGGCCTGGCGCTAGGGCTCAGCCTCGACAAGTGCTCCCCGCAGGAGGCCCTGCCGGGGTTCAGCACGTCTAGGTCCAGCTCCCATCCCAGCTGGCAGACGCGCAAGCCTCCTGCGCCCATCTCTGCGGCAGCAGCTACTCTGCATGCCTCTGGCTCACATCCTGACTGGAGTTAAAGAGAGCTGGGAGGTGGCCCGGAGGTTGTGGGTGGGAGGGCCGGAGGGTGCTTCTCCCCAACAGTGAATGAAGCAGAGGAGAAAGAACTCTTAGAAAGGTGCAACCTACCTTTGTCCACTACGTCCCAGACTTCAACTTTGACGATATCGTCAGTGGCTAAAAAGGCAAATGGTAAGATTAACGTCTAGTATTAACTTTGGACTCCACGGAGTCAGGCTTTTAGGGTCCCCTGCTGCTGTGAAGCCTCGCGGCCAGGCCCTCTCCAAGCAAGGCGCCTGCGCCCGCTGCAGGGCAGGAGCCCTCCTGCAGGCAGCTTCCTCGCGCCCACGCGCCCCTCCTGACGCGACGCACAGCGTGCGGTGGCTGACACGGTCTGTTCTCAGGCCACAGCCGATGCCTGGGGCTTGCGCCTCCACGAGAGGGGGGCTCTGTGAACTCCAGTCCAGAGCAGCAGGGGAGCCCCAGCACCGCTCCCCAGGAGCCCAGGGACCCCGGGGCCAGCCCTTACTCTTGTAGTTCCAGTGGATGCTGGTGACCTGGATCTCCTGGGTGGGGATGTACTCCTCCACAAACCTCTTCCCCTGCAGCCGGTGCCACAGGGCACTCTTGCCCGTGTTCCTGTCGCCGCGGATCACGATCTTCACTGGGGGCGAGAGACACACGTCAGGGCACACGGCACGACAGCTGTCGCCACGGGCGACTTTCAAAGGTACAGTCTGTGCTTCTATTTACGCCGCGGACACAGATTAGGGCGCGGGTAACTGGTAAGCAGGGAAACGCGGGGCGCGTGGTGCGCACCTTCCCACTGCGACCAGGGCGAGCTTTCTCATCAGCTGGGAGGGCCCTGCACACGTGTGGGCCACTGGAGACCCCAGCTCAGCAGCCCAGGGGAGCACGTGGGGCTCCTCCTCCCTCTCTTCAGCAAATGAGAGCCCCAAGAAGGTGTCTCCCCGGCGCTGATGAAGCACCCGGGCCACACCTGCCTGAGGACAGGGTCTGCCGTGGGGCTGAGCACCCGCGGCCCAGGAGGCGGCCCTGAACCCTGCCTGCCTGACAAGCGCTGAGGGGTCTGGCCGGGTCGCTCCTTCCAGGCCCCTGGGTGCTAAGTGCGTGCTCTTAGCCCACTTCCTCCATGCGCCCGCTATTCTGAGCACCTGATTTTGCAGAAGGCCTTTCTCGATCACACACAGGGCCCAGAGGGAGCCTGTGCTGCACTCCCCTCATCGCTCCAGTGCTCACGGAGCTGGGGATGGCGCTGCGGCTGGGAGCAGGTCTGAGGCTCATGTCCTCAAGAATCCCCCTCACGCAGGGTAGGGCAGGCAAGAACAGGCAGCGCGTGTGTGGGCTTCAGGGCGGTGGGCGGGGCCCTGGAGCCACCAGACACGGGGAGGACAGAGATGGGCCCAGCACTACGGGGGGCCCGCGGGGCCAGTCCCAGCAGCCCCGGCAGGAGCCTGGACCCCTTCTGCTCTAATGAGAGGAGCTGCGGGCCAACTCGTGTTTTCAGCAGGCCTCGGAGGAGGCCAGTGGGAGGCCCCGGAGCAGGCTTCCAGGGAGGACAGAGCCGGGTGGAGAGGGCAGGAGGGACCCGCTGAGGGCGAGGAGGGAGCTCCGCGACTCTTGGGGGTTCAGCTGCAGAGACTGCCTGGGAGTGGGGCCACCTCCTGACAGGGACCCACAGGAGGAGTTAGCGTTGGGGTCACATCAGGCTTGGGATGCTCGCAGGTGCAGAGGTTGGGAGGCTCTTCTCCAAAGCCTGTCCTGTCCCCAAGTCCTGAAGCAGCGTGGCCCCGCCAGTGTGCGGGGCACCCAACTCGTGAACCCCTGCTCCCTCCAGTCCACGCTTCCCCAGAGCCCCAGGTGCAGCCACGGGGAAGGAGTGGTGTTCCCAAGCTCCAGTGTGCGAGCCCTGCCCCAGCTCTCCTTCTCTGCCTCCCCCCGCCATGGGCTCGAGAGAGCAGCCGTGCGACTGCAACTTCCACAGGTTCAGGAGGCGATGGGTTCCTGCTCCTGTCAGCACCACTGCAAGGAGGGCCCTGGGGGCGACGCAGACCGGGGCTGGCACACAGGAAGCCAAGAGGGCGCAGCAGACAGGGCCTCCGTCTCGCCCTCTTTCGGGGGACAGCCCTCGGCTCCACCGGCTGCCGGTCCCGGTGTGGGTCTCAGCCGTGGAGCTCCCGGGGCCGAGCGCGCGGAGCACCTGTCCACCATGCCTGGCTCAAGGCGCGGAGGCCGAGCACACTAGCACCTCTGGCCCGAGTCTCACAGACCTCGGTCTTGAACCACGGCCCCCCAGCTGCCGTGCGGTGGGGCCCCCGCTGCCGCCCTGCCCCCCAAGGAGTACACTTGAGGCCAGTCACGGGCTTCTTGCTTCTCCCATAGGGTTCTTTTCATTTTCTGTGGTTTTAAAGTAAATTTTAGGTTATACTTTCCTTTGCCCTGTGTAGTTGCCTAGGCTTTTAAAATTTTGGGGGGGAGATGGTGGTGGGGAGGGGCCTCAACAATATGAAGAGTAGAAACACTACTGTAAGGCACAATGATAAAAAAGCGCTTTCATCAGTGGTAACAAACGTCCCACACCAATGGTGCTGATAACGGTGCTTTACGGGAACACTGTATTTATGCATGAGAGCTCTCTAAGTCCACAGCTTCTCTCATAAAAAACAAGCGAAAGAGAGAGGGTAAGTAATGGCACACTGTGATATCTGGATGAATCTGCTTCTGAGCGTTGTGTCTTTAAAGAAAAATCACTTCGCTTTGTGAAAAATGACATGTGCTCTTTGTAAAGAATTTAAACAAGGCAGAGAAGTACAAAGATAAGTATTAAAAAACTTCCCAAACACAAGGGCCCAAACGAGTCATCGTTACCACCACCAGATGCCCAGCTTCCAGGTGGCTTTCCATGCACGCATCCAGGGGGACAGAAGTGCCTTCATAACCGCAGCACAGGACCTAGCTGATGCTACTTTTCAACAAAAAAACCCGTTTTACTTGATGGTACACATAAACATTTCTTTACCGCAGGAGATGAAAAAACAAACTCTTTCAATTTAAGAAAGAGCATCAGCGAGAGCACGGAGGTGGAGTCGTTTCTCTCCGTCGCGTGGCCGTGTGTGGTGGCTGCGTGGCGGGCTCGCGGGCTGCGAGTGGACGGGCACTGCCCCTGTGTGGCCCCCACGCTCGTGGTGGCAGTCCGCGGAGGTGCTGCCGCAGCTGCCCTCGCTCCCACTGCTGTTCTGGCCTCTGCCGCAGGAAGCGACCAGTCTACTCGTCTGTCCTGCTGCTGATGCACCGTGGGGTTGCTTCCAGGTTTTCACTTCCTGCCAGGACCTGCCTTGTGCAGGTTTAAACGTGCGCCTAGGAGCAGGACTACGCGGCACGCGGCTGTGAGCCAGTGAGTCGCAGAGTGACCTGGAGCTGCGGGTGTGAGAACCGTCAGCTGTGACAGACTGTCCACGACAGTTTCTTCCTTTCTAATCCTCCCACTTTCATTTTTCTTGTCTCAAGGTACCAAGACAATATGAGACTATAAATGAAAGCAAGTACTCTCCTCTTGTTCCCGACCCTGAGGAGAGCCTCACAGCTCTTTCACCGGTAAGTTAAAGTTTGCTGTAGGGATTTTGGAGGTGTCTTTCAGACTTTTGTCACATCAAGGAAGTCCTGTCTACTCGATCAGCTAGAAGTGTTCTGTCGTAATCACAAAAGGATATGAAGTAACCCTGTAACCCCCTTCCCAACCTTTTGAAGTAAATTATATTAACAGATTTTCTGATGTTAAACTAACCTTGTATGCTTGGGAGAAAGCAATCTGGTAATGCTACTGGACTCAAGGTGCTCAGATTTTATTATTTTGCCTCTGACTTTACAGGTGAGAATGGCCGGTGATTTTCCCTTCCAGTTTACCCCCATTCCTGCTTGCTTTATTTTTTAAAAAAGATTTATTTTATTTATCTCTCCCTATTCCCCTCCCACCCCGCCCCCTGCCATTGTCTGGTCTCGTTTCCATTTGCTGTGTGTTGTGTTCGCTTGCATTCTTGGAGGCACCAGGAATCTGTGTCCCTTTTTGTTGCATCATCTTGCTGCGTCAGCTCTCCATGTGTGCAGCCTCACTCCTGCACGGACTGCACTGTTTTCACGCAGGGCGGCCCTCTATGTGGGGGACACCCCTGCGTGGCACAGCACTCCTTGCACACAGCAGCACTGTGTGTGGGCCCGCTCACCACACAGGTTAGGAGGCCCTGGGTTTGAACCCTGTACCTTCTGTATGGTAGGTAGACGCTCTATCAGTTCAACCACAGCCGCTTCCCCCTGCTTGCTTTAGTATCCAGGTAATACCTGTTCTTCTGTTTTCCTTAAGGATTTGTTAAGATATAATTTTTTGATTCTTTAAATGTTCGGTAAAACCTGCCAAAGAAACCACCTGGTGTTTCCTTTGTGAGAAGATTTTTACTTACTGATTCAATGTATTTAATGGCTATAGGACTTTAGGTTTTCTTGTGTCAGCTTTGGCTAGTTTTATTTTTCTTAGAATGTATCCATTACATCTAATTTTTCTAAGCTTACTGGCATGAAGTTGTCTTACCTTTTTGATTTTTGTCGCAACTATAATTATGTCCATTTAAAATCTTTTAAAAAGTTTATTTGCACTTATCTCTGCATGACCTCTTTTGCCAGATATGTCAACTTTACTAGTCTTTTCAAAGTCATCTCTTGGCTTCATTAATCCTATTTATTGTATATTTGTATTCTACTTTACAAGTAACTATTTTTGTCTTTAGAATAACTTTCTATTTTCTTTGGATTTACTTTACTGCTCTTTTAAAAAATTTCTTATATCGTCTCTATTATTTCCCATCTTTGCTTCTTTATTAATGTAAGCATTCGATAGCTATAAATTTTCTTCCAGCATTGCTTTGGCAATATCCTACAAGTTTTCACACATGTACTTCGGTTTTCCAATTCTAAATACTTTCCCACTTCCTTTATTTCTCATTTGTTTAAAGGTGTGTTTTACTTTAATAACCAAATGAAAGATTTAAAAATTTTGATCGTCTATTTTTTGCTGATGTAGAGAAAGTAGGATACCAGTTCTTTGGAGTTAATTGAAACATGCTTTATGTCAGTTTTGTTAATTTTTCATATGAGGTTGAAGACTATTTTTGAATGATACAAACTTTTCTCTATATAAATCAAGTTCTTAAATTGTGTTAGTCAAATCTTCTTTTTCCAGGATGATTTCTCAGCTACTTTTTTTTTTTAAAGATCTATTTTTTATTTATTTCTCTCCCCCCCCATCTGCTCTTTGGGTCCATTCACTATGTGTCCTTCTGTGTCCACTTGCATTCTTATCAGCAGCACCAGGAATGTGTGTCTCTTTTTGTTGTGTCATCTTGCTGAGTCAGCTCTCTGTGTGTGCGGCACCACTTCTGCGCAGGCTAAGCTTTTTTGCGTGGGGTGGCTCTCCTTATGGGGCGCACTCCTTGTGCATAAAGCTCCCCTATGCGGAGGATGCCCCTGCGTGACACAGCACTCCTTGTGAACATCAGAATTGCGTGTGGGCCAGCTCACCACGTGGGTCAGGAAGCCCTGGGTTTGAACCGTGGACCTCCCATATGGTAGACGGATGCTCTATCAATTGAGCCAAATTCGCTTCCCTCTCAGATACTTAATCATCAGCTACTGCAAGAGATGGGTTGAAATTTTTACAATGGTACCACTTTTAGTTTCTTTAAAGATGTGTTATTTTTCCTATGCATATATCAAAATGTATTAAGTGCAATACGTTTAGAATTACCTTCCTAGTGAGAAGTTAAATTTATTTTATTTTAGTTAGTGTTTTCCCAGTATACATTTGTTAAACAGTTTATTTTCAACCTTTTTTCCAGTCCTTTGTTATAAGTGGGTCTTTTGTAAATAGTCTGACAAGCTCAGTCTTTGATAAAGCACTTAGTCCACTTACGTTTATTGTATTGTCAATTTATGAGAATGCGTTTCACTATCTTACTTGTGTTTGTCTCATATTTCTTGCCTACCCATCCCCTGCCGTATCTTCTTTTGAAATGATTTTTCTCTGGTCTGTTTTTCCCCCTATTATTAATGCTTATGTTCTTTTAGTGGTCTAGGACAGGAATGCTTAATGTCTTCTTTCCAAATAATAGAAACCCTTTAAATTCTATCAGTTCTATTTTGCTTTTATTTTTTATTCACACAGATTAGATGTTATCCTAATTTTGTATTGACTGCACCTGTTTAAACAAATAGTGACCAGTATATTTTCTCACTATTCTTGCTTGCATTTCACACCTTCCCTGAAGTGGTGTGAAAGTGAAGACATTTCACCTTCCACTCTCCTGAAGTACTTCCTTTTGTAAGGATCTGCGAAATACAAACTTTTTTTCCTATCTGAAAAATTTCCATTCTCAAAAGCCCTAATTCTAGATTGACAGTTTTTAAAAGTTTTCGTGGTTGTCTAAAGTTCTAGCTATAACTTATTCAAACAGATCTGTAAGGTTTGTCAAATAAAACAAATCCTCTGTGCCCCTTCATTGTACCCTCCTACCCCACTGTCACTTCTTTCATTAATTACTTTGGCATTTGTTCTCATATCTCTAAATAAAATTCTTACATTGCTTCTTCTCAATTTTTCCAGTTTTAGGCATTGTTTACTGCTGCCCTCCTCCCAAGGATGAGAGAGCATCGAGCTCTGTCATCTTTGGGCCTGTCTGCACACACTCATTCTTCCCTACCCTGCCCCACCAGTGTATTCATATTGTAATTAAGGTGAGATCAATAATCAATGCATACATTTTTAGGACTTTGTAGTGCTACTCAGTATTGAGCTATGTTATAATCTATGAATATTCTTCCTTTCCTACACAATTTTTAAATTTCCCTGTAGGTAATACGTGTCTTTCTTTACCATGAATCCAACCCCAACTCTATGACAATTGTCTAAATCAATCCCTGCTAATGTTAAGAAGCACCAGTTTTCCTACTTACTCATCTTTCTGAAGAGGCCTCTTCTGGAGCCTTCTCCCTTGCTGATGTGGCTGGCAGCCTCCCTGCCTGGCCCCGGGCTGGGGTCCCTGTCAACATCAGTCCGAGAGCCCCTTCACACTTCCCTGAGGCTGGATCCAACCCACCTACTCCTTAATTTTTCCCCAGCATCTTGCCAAGCAAACCCGTCATTATCTTATATGAAGGGGACACCTGAAGCAAACATTCTGAGACCTTGCAATCTAAAAATGTTTATATTACTCTCAGACCTGATGGAGTTTGGCTGACCTGGCTTTCAGGTTGGAAACAATTTTCCCTTAGATTTTGCAGGCACTCCCTTTTCATCTGCAGCACCACTGCTGAGAAGCAATCTGATGCTCTGGACACATGCCACCACGGCCCCTTGGTGTATGCCGTTACTATCCACCTGCTGGGTTCCCTAGGGAGCTCTTTCACTAGAAAGGTGGATCCTTTCATTCTGGACTTTTTTTTCTTTCTTTCTTTCTTGAATTCTCATGGACATTTTTCTGTTTTCTTTCTTTCTAGAGCATCTATTATTTGGATATTGGACCATCCTCTAATTTTTTTCTCATCTTTCCACCTGCTACTTGAGATTTTCCCTCAATTTTATGTTTTTTTTTTTAAATTCTTATTTCATTTTCTTAATTTCTAAGAACTCTTTAAATTCTTGGAATATTATTTTCTATAGTACCATATTCTTATTTCATCATTGCAGTTTCTTTTCACTTTTTTCTTAACTTTTGAGTGGCAGGTTCTTTTTCAAACCTATTTGGTCTATTCTTATAGCCTCTAGATGCCTGCTTATATTGTCAAGCTTCTTTCATTTCTTCAATATTAAACATTGTGGTTTTATGCTCCATGAATGACAGTTCCACAAAATCTGAAGTCTTTAAAGATCAGATTCTATAAAGAGTCCGAGTCCAATATTTGTTGTAGCTGCTGGCTCCCTTGTGCAGTTTGCTTCCTGTGTACGTTCAGACTTTTTACTGGGAGCTCACCTGTGTTGGAACTTTATCTGTGAGAACTCTGAGGCACGGGCCAAAGTCGCCTTCAATAGAGTGTATTTGTGTTTGCTAATGCCAACTGCCTGGAACACTAGAACCTGGGAACTCTTTTAAAAAATTCTCCACTTGAGGTTTTTTGGACAACATAGATGATTCTGAGGACAAACCCACTTGCAGGTCAATTTTTGCTTAAAACTACTAGGAGAGATAGCCCCCCTCCACCCAGCACTGAGTTCAAGACAGACTCCTGTTCGGTGGATTTGTTTCTGGTTTACTCTTATGTTGAGGTATGGCCAGGGCTCCCAGCTGAAACAGCACTGCTTTTTTAAAATTTTTAAAAAAATCCCCCCCCCCCAGTTGTCTGTTCTCTGTGTCTATTTTGCTGCATGTTCTTCTTTGTCTGCTTCTGTTGTTGTGAGCAGCATGGGAATCTGTGTTTCTTTTTTTGTTGCGTCATCTTGTTGTGTCAGCTCTCCGTGTGTACGGCGCCATTCCTGGGCACGCTGCATTTTCTTTTGCGCTGGGCAGCTCTCCTTATGGGGTGCACTCCTTGCGCATGGGGCTCCCTTACGCGGGGACACCCGTGTGGCACAGCACTCCTTGCACGCATCAGCACTGCGCGTGGGCCAGCTCCACATGGGTCAAGGAGGCCTGGGATTTGAACTGCGGACCTCCCATGTGGCAGACAGATGCCCTAACCACTGGGCCAAGTCCGCTTCTCAGACTGCTTCTTAGACGCCCCTTCTTAAGTGGGCTCGGGTTCTCCCTCCCATCCCACCCACCAACACCAAAGCCATCCAGGTTGAAGCTCACCCCTCAGGGGTCTGCAAATACCTTCAGGGAGAAAGGCGGCTTTGCCCAGGACCCGATTTGTGCTTTGGTTTTGGTCCCGTGGTTATCTTAATTTCAGGCCAGCTTAGCCGTGCATTTATTCTTCCCACCACCCCAAACTGTTCATTTTGAGAAATTTCAAACGTACAGAAGACATGTGAGGGTAGTAAACTGAACAGCTGGATACTCAGCACCTTAATTCACTAACTGAGTGGTGCATCACTAGTTTTCTAAATGTTTAATTTTTTAGTCATTTTTAGAGGAAGGGCCGATCAGATTACCTAAATTATCATACTGCCAGAAACCAGACGGTGAATGCTACTATTTAAAAAGTGACTTTTAGCCCATCATTCTGTTTCTTACATATAAAATCATTCTGATATAAGAGAAAAAGCACATTTCTGACTTTAGGTTAATTTGATCCCTAAAAAGGAGCTTATACACCCGCCCCCCCCCCCCCCAGCAATATACTTTTATTTTCCTTACCTTACTATGTTGGCTAGGACCTAGTAATGAAAAGCTCAAAGAAAGTAAAGAATCCTTTCCTTGTTCTATATTTTAAAAAGAATGCTTATGTTTCACTATTGACACATAAGAAATTCCCTTCTATTTATACTTCGCTAAGGAATTTTGTTTTTGCTTTTTAAATCATTAATGAATATTGAATGTAGATCTGTTTATGCACCTACTGAGATAAGGTTTTTTTTCCTTTAACCTATTGATAAAATAATATAAATATATTTTCTGTTAAACAATCTTTGCATTCTTGGGGTAATCCTACCAAGTCCCATTGTAATTGGTTCGATTCACTTTATCAACCTTTTATTAAGTTTTTACATCTGTACTCACAGATGAGACTAGACTGCTCCTTCCCTTTCCTGCAGGGTCCTTCTGCTTTGGGACCAAGGCTTACTAATCCCATTAAGCACAAGTTGGGCAGCTTTCCTACCTTTTGTATTCTGAGATCTATTTAGATTTTCTACTTCTTGTCAATTTTAGCAAATCATGTTTTTCTAGGACATTATCCAGTCTAAGTTTTCTATTTATTGGCATAAAGTTATTCATTACATTTTTGTATTAAAAACCCCGTAGTTGTAGTTTTGTGTCTTTATCACTCATATTTATTTGTTTTGTCCTCCTCTTCCCAGGTTTGTCTACTTTATTGTTTACACACACCCCGTAAGTTTTGTTGGGCACAATTGCCTCTTTTTAAAATCACTGATTTCTGCTCTTCCCATTATTTGCTCCCTTCTACATTCTTGGGGTTTATTCTGTTGTTCTTTTATTAGGGTTTTAAATTGTAGTCTTAGGTTGATTATTTTCAGACTTTCTTCTTTCCTTACATATGCATCAAAAAGTACTAACTTCTCTTCAAGTATGACTCCCACAGGTTTTGGTATGTTGTGTTTTCAGTATCACTGAATTATAAATACTTTCCAATTTCCATACAATTTCTTCATTGACCCATAAATTATTTAGAAGTGTTTTTAAGTTTCAAAAAAAAAAAAAAAAAAGAAAAGCAAACCCGAAGTTATTTGTTACTTTTCTGAAATTCATGCCCAATTTTGACTGTGGCCACTGAATAGGGTCTTTATGGTACATATTCTTAGATACTGGTTGAGACTGTCACTTTCTATGGATGTTCCTCGATTTGAAAAGGGTTAGATGCAGGTGATTTATTTCTTTTAATATTCTAAAGTCACCCTTCTTATTCTTAACCATTCTTTCTACTTGAAATGTATTTTGTCTTGACATTAACACAGTTATACTACAGTTATAATAGTTTTCTTATGGCTACTACTTAACAAATACTTAAAAAAAAAAATCTTCTTTCCAACGCTTTACTTTCAATCTTTCTATGCTGTTTTGTTTTGGATGTGTCTCATATGCTACTTAGCCTAAGTGTAAAAAAAAAAAAAAAAAAAAAAAATCGACTCTCAGATTTTAACTTAATGAGTTTTGCTTGTTCACCTTTATTATGATTATTGCTATATAGATTTCTGCCACTTCATTTTATAATTTTTAGTTATTGTTTCCTCTGCCCCCATTTTTTGTGTGCCCCCAACTTTTTATTAAGAAAGGTTTATTCTTCCTTTTGCCCAGTGTTTATCTGGAAGATGTTCAATCTATTTCTATTCTTCTTACCTTTATTTTTTTTCATATTTTTCTTAATAAAGTCAAATTAATATATTTCTCTGTCCTTCTTTTATTAGTCAAAGGAGTGCTGATGCAAAATACCAGATATTGGTTGGTTTTTTATAAAGGGTATTTATTTGGGGTAGAAGCCCACAGTTACCAGGCCATAAATCATTAAGTTACTTCCCTCACCAAAGTCTTTTGCCAAGTGTTGGAGCAAGATGGCTGCTGATGGCTGCCAGGGTTCAGGCTTCCTCTTGCCAGGGTTCATTTCTCTTCAGGCTTAGCTCCTCTATATTCTCCACAAGGTCAGCTGTTGAATTTCAGGCAAACAGCTTCTCTTCCCAGGGCCTTCTCTCTTTTCTCATGACCAAGCTCCTCTGTGTGCTTACTTCCTGGGGCTCCAGCTCAAGACTCCAGCACCAAAACTCCAACTAACTCTGCTCTGCTGTGTAGTTTTATCCTATTGACATGGCCCAAACAAAACCCTAATCATAATTTAATCATGCCCAGGTACAGACCAGTTTACAAACACAATCCAGTATCTATTTTTGGAATTCATGAACCATATCAAACTGCTACATCTCTTAAATAACCTAAGGAGTTTAGGATGCTCTAACTCTGACCTGCTCCATCTGAGGTATGTGCTGACTTCTGGTATTTTAGTTTATCTTTTCACTCGCCCATGGTTATCACAGCAACACATACATCCAATGTTTATTAGACCTTGCCACATATTTACTCATTTCTTTGCTCACTTTTGCTTTTTGAAACTTATCCATCTTTTAAGCTTAATTTCCATCTTTCTAAAGCATATCTTCAAAATTTATTTCAGCAAAAGTCTTTGCACAGTACATCTTTGACTGGAAACACACACTTCACACTCACTTAGGACAGGTTTCTAGGCCAATGAGAATTCCCCTCTGGCCACTCCTGCTGCTCTAACTTCTGTTGTCAGCAGGAAGCCGTTTCTTTTAAGGTAGTTTTTTTGCTCTGGTTGCTTTTTAAAATCTTTCTTCTTAATTTTGATATTTTGAGCAAATACAATGATGTGTCTAGCTGTGAATTCCTTTTTTTAAACTCTGGACTTAGACTTGGAGTTTCACATATTTCATGAATTCTGGAAAATCCAGTGTTCATATCTTCAAATACTGCCTCTTTCCGATTTTCACTCTTTTTTCCTTCTAAAACATGTATCAAGATGTGTGCCGATGTCCTCATTCCATCCCCACGTCCCTTCTTTCACACCTGCTGTCTCTGTGCCACACTGGGTCCTTTTCCGTGTCTCTCCTCAGCTGAGTTATTGCGCTGCTTCTCCTGTCTGGACTTTGTAATTTTAATGACTGTGACTCATTTCCAGGCACTCTTCTAGGTTCTTTTCCAAATATGACTTGCTTGTTCATAGTCCTGCATTTAGTCTTAGGGCTGTTTTCCTCTTTTACATTTTTATCAGTTTTTAACATATTTGGGGTTCTCTTTCAGATTATGGACTAAAAATCTAGCTTTCTTTCCCCTAAACTGAAATTTAGTACTTTTAAAAATTAATTAACCTGCACAACTAACAAAACAATGGAGATGGACCAGGCCCATCCCAAAAGTGAGGAGTGTCTTCAAATGCAAGCAAAACAATTCCATTCCTCTATCCCGTAATAAGTGCATCCCTCCCCATCCTGAAGCGGTCAGACACTGTCCCAAACCCCTCAGGACTGAGACGCGAACAATAAGGGGGGGGGCAGTGTAACTACTGAATAAAGAAGATTTACTGTTATTGTAGTTACCTTGCATCAAACTAGTAACTTGTAACATTGATATACACTGGAAAAAAAAAGATAATTAAAAGAAACTCTTCTATGTCAAAAATAAAATAAAATGATTAGGTTCATCAGTTAAACAGAAATAATGAGCCTTCACTTTTAAGTCAGGGGTTCTTAATCTTTTTTGTTCCATGGACCCCTTATTAAGTCTACACTATATTGTGCATTACTTAATAATTATATCACACCTGCACCAACACATCCCAACAAAAAAATTGGTTTTGAATTTCAGTTCAAGCTCATGGACCCCTTCTTAGGAACTCCTGCTTTAATTAAAAAAGCCAAATTGATCTCCAAACCTTAGAATTTTGTTCAAATAAGCTGAATGAGCAAATCACCTGGAAGACGTTTGAGAATTGCCCAAGAAGTGTCTTTTTTTTTTCTTTTTAAGATTTATTTTATCAATTTTTCTCCCTCCTTTTATCAAATTTCCCCCCGTTGCCTGCTCTCTGTGTCCATTCATTGCGTGTTCTTCTGTGTCTGCTTGTTTTCTCACTAGGCGGCTCCAGGAACCAATCCTGGGACCTTCTAGAGTGGGAGAGAGGCGATTACTCTCTTGCGTCACCTTAACAACCTGTTTTGCTACGTCTTCTTATTACTTCCTTTGAGTCTCTTGTTGTGTCATCTTGCTGTACCAGCTCTCAGTGTCGGCCAGCACTCCTGGGCAGGGTGGCTTTCCTGTGCTGGGTGGTATTTCCACGCAGGGCGGTACTCCTGCATGGGGCAGCATTCCAGCGTGGCCCAGCACTCCACGTGGGCCAGCTTGCCCTCACTAGGAAGTCCTGGGCATTGAACCCTGGACCTCCTATATGGTAGACGGGAGCCCAATTGGTTGGATCACATCCGTTTCCCAAGAGAAGTCTTTTACTTAAGAAACAAGTCATTTTATTTACTAAGCATGGTTATTACCTCATTTCTACACTAAGCCTTTTCTTTCTTCTAAGTAAAGACAGTGCAGAAAGCACATGGCTCCACTAAAGTACCCATGTGCCTTTTTTACCCTTTGATAGACTATTAATTCATTTATTTTCTTACCGGCTTCCTGCAGAGTATAGAATCATTTTCCTGTGTTTTCAGACCCAACAAAGTACGTGATTTATCTCAGATGCAAACGATGGGATGATTTCTGTAGGAGACGGTTTAAATGCTAACTATGTCCTTCCACTGCACTGCTGTCATCTCTTGTGAGGACGACCTGCCCGTGATGACCATTGGCCTCCCGGCTCCCTGCAGGCAGCATGAGCCAGGCCATGCTGCCCTCTGCTCGGAGCCCTTCAATAGCATCCCCTCTCACTAAGAGCAGAAGCCTCAGCACCCCCACGCCTCACTGGGGACTGGCCTCCGTGCTCCTCTCCCGACCTCACTCTGCTCCAACAAAGCCCTTTCCATGGGCACACCTCACTGCTCCCTGTGCCCTGGACACACTCTGACCAGATACTGCACTGCTCATCTTTGCTAACTGTCACCTTCTTAGCGAGGCCTGCTCTGATCCTTTATTTTAATCACATTCCCACCCCGACCCCTGCACTTGAAAGTCCCCTTAACTGGTGCCATCTGTTTTACATATCACTTAATACCTTTTATATCAGCTGTGAAATTTACTTATTTACTAGGTTTACTGCTTGTTGTCTGTTTTCCACCCAACACTAGAATGTAAGCTCCACAAGGACAGAGATTTCTGGCTATTTTTAAAAACTCATGAACTGTCAAATATTTGCTGAATGAATGAACATTAGAAAAGGAAAACCCATGAAGAAGAATAAGGAATATCAGTGCCAGAGAAGGCACAGGAATTTGCAAATCGGCCCACTGGGGCAGGTCAAATAATTTCCTAAACACAATTACTTATTTCTTAAAGGAAAAGCTGTTTTACCTTGAAATCGACCTTTCAAAAGGTCCCTTGGTGAGAACTGTTTAACTCCTGCTTTTAAATGATAACACTGCGCTCTAACTGGAAAGAACTCTGAATGTCCTGATGTTCGAGTGTGGCTGGACACAGTGTGGCTGCTACTCTGAGCTCCAAAATAACATTTTCCTTCATTCTGGAAGCTGTTCTCACTGAGAACTTCTCCACCAAACACAGATGATAAACTGTACACAATTGTGATGGAAAGGGCCAGACCCATTCAGGTAACACTCCTTCAGTTTATGTGCAAATGATTTCCAAAGTTGGAGTCTGTTCCTAAGCCTATCTCAGATTTTGATTCTAAATTTTAGGGGTGCGCATTTGTGAAATAACTCACTTCTCGTTATTATAGCAAACTGAAAGAAAATGACTTACCCACCTCAGGAGGATAATGTTTTATAAAAGACAAATACCTAATACCTTTGGAAATCATCAGCAGTTAATGGCAACTCTTACCTCTAAGAATCCTGAATCTATAATTACCATATTGGTAGTTTGTTACACTAAGCAAGATATTTAGGGAAATAAATGCTAGAAACTTTCCCTTCTAATAAAGGAAATAAAATTTCAAAATTATATTTTATTCAACTATAGGGGTGACACCTCTCTAAAACATAATTTAGGTCCAAATCCAAATTTCTTCCAATGCCCCTGCTTTTCAGTGAGTGCTAGGAGATCATAACCTATCCCTACCCACTCCATCTGGCCCTCTCCCCTGTAAGAACCCCACCACTCTTTTTAACCCCAGCCCACCAGGGAGTGTTCCTCAGAAGGTGAACAGTTGCTAGGTTTAATTTCTAAGAGACTGAAGTTTAGTTTAAAGTAATACTAAAAAGAATAAAATTACATCAAAAATGTGATCCAAATGTAGATTCTAAAGATTTGTACAAATACGTTACTTTAATATTCTCTTCTTCAAATGTGAAAGAAATGCAGACAAAACTCTGAGTATTACACAGCTAAAAGGAGCTCTTTTAAACCTGCACAAAAGTCTTTCTAATTAGTTTCTTAATATCCTACATTATCACTAAAACACGTTATTGTGGGAACTGGAAGGCTCCCCCTTAAAGTAAGCAAATGGAGGTAAAGCCCCAAATATCTTAACAATATCAGGAGAATACTTGATAGGAAAACAATTTCAAAACAGAGAACAACATAGAAGCCTTTAATAATGCTAGGAAAGAGCAAGCAAAATGGAAAAACTCAAAAAGAGGTCAAGAGAATCGTCAGCATCTAGGAGCTATGCAATTTACATAATTTATCACGGAGGGATGGAAATGTTCTCCCTCTCTGTGCATCTGTAAACTTCCCAGAGGGGAAGGATGTCTCCTCCAATAACAAGTCTCTGCCTTCTGGAGCGTTTCTAAATATATCCTCACAAATGCTTCTTTTAAAAAAGACAAAAACGTGTGTTATAGCTAATAATCTGTCTTCAAATTGAATAGAAGTCAACAAAGAAACACCCCCGTAGGTCAAACTACCACAGTCGGTGGAGCTTTAGAGCACGTCTTCCAGGTTGTCTGTCTCACGGCTCAGTAACGGAGACCCCCATCTCCCCTTCGATACTGCGGTGTCACCGACCGAAAAGCTATTCTTCGCAGTACGTAGTAATCCCTCCCTCTTAAAACAGGGTAACCTGAGCCTCGGAGAACGCCAGCAGGTAGCCTCTGCCGAGACCGAAACCTCCTTCGGCGAGTTTTACTGCTTTACACAACTAAACCAACAGATTGCCTAGCCCGAAAGCATTCTCCAGGACCGACCCACCCTTCGGGGGAGAGTGCCGGGAGAGAGACGGCCACCCTGCCGGCTCGCTCCGGTCCTCCAGGATCCCCGTCTCCGGCAGGGCGCCGCTTCCCGCCCCTAAGACGCGAGTTCATTCCTACAGCACACTCAGAACAATACCTGGCACAGGTAAGGGACCAGTCAGCCTTCAAAACAAACAGGACGTGCCAGCAATTTCCCTGCAGACCGCCGCGGAAGCACGGGGGCTGCATTCCCCACTGCCGCGGGGCCCGAACCCGGGCTCCCTGCGCGGCCCTCGGGCGGGGGCGGGCGACCCGGGCAGGGCAGCCCCTCCACCTTTCCTGAACTAAGCCACCGTGCCTCCTGGTCCTTCCAGCTGCTTCGCGAGACACGGCCCAACAACTTCGCCTCCCTCGAACGTTTTCTACTTTCCCCCCCCCTTTTTCCTAACAGCGACCCTCGAGCGCTCTTCCAACGCCTGCAAAGCGGCGTCTGCACAGCAGATGGGCCAGCAGGCCGGCCGCCGGGCAGCCTCAGCGGCTCGGCGACGGGCGCCCGCGGCGTGCTCGCCCGGCCCCTGCGACCCCGGGTTTTGAAGGCTCGCCGCGGGCGCCGTGGGGCCGGGCCCGGGCCCCGCACTCACTGTTGTACTGCACCCCCTTGGCGAAGCGCCGCTGCAGCGCCTGGTTCATGGACTGCAGCCCGGCGGGGATGTTCTTGTCGCGGGCCGCAGCTTGCTCCGACCCCACCAGCTTCTTGAGCGCGGAAAACATCTTCCCGCTGGGACGTCCGAGCCCGGGCGGCCGGCGAGCTCAGCGGCGTCGGCGGGGCGGCGGGGCGCGCACCATGACGCGAGGCCCGTGGGCCGGGGCTCCGCCGAGGCCAGAGCCGGGGTCCCAGCGGCCCGGGGCGGCGTGAGCGCCTGCCTCGGACGGCAGCTCCGGGACCTCAGGCGCGGCGGCTCCGCTTGGGGCCCCGCGGCCTCCAGCGCGGCCGCTCTCCGCCCGTCAGCGCCGCCATCTTGGCGCCGGCTCGGCGGGGCGCGAGGACGCGGCGGCTACGGAGAGCCGCGAAGGACACGGGGCGCGCGGCGCGCGTGCGCAGGGCCGCGGTAGAGGCCCCGCCTCCCCAGGAGGCTCCGCCGCGCCCCCTGCCGGCCGCCCGCCGCGGGGCCTCAGACCCCTGCGGGCCCTGAGCTGGCTCTCCTCGCCCCGCAGCTGGGCCCGGGCCGGATTCACCGCAGGCACCCCCTCCTGCGCAGACCTTCCCAGCGTACCCCAGGGCCTCCCTCTTCTCCGGGTCGCCTGTCTCACCCCCAGTGACCCCTCGCATCAGTTCTGGAAAAATGTTTATTTGTGTAACAAGGCGCTGGCGTAGGGGTGGCGAGGCGGGCAGCGCGGACAGGGCTACTTCTTCTTCTTCTTGGCCCCCTTGAGCTTCCCTTCTGCCAGCCGCTGCGCCTGCCTCTTGATCTCTGCCCGCGAAGGGACGTAGCTGACGTCCATGTCGGCGAACTGGAAGGTTTCTAGAGGCAGGGCCGGAGCTCTGCAGCCGCTGGCTCCGTGGACCCCCACCTCCCCACTGCTGGGGGCTCCTAGCAGGACATGGCCCGCCCGCCTCCCCACTGCTGGGGGGTCAGGACACAGCCCACCTGCCTCCCCCCTGCTGGGGGGTCAGGACATAGCCCACCTGCCTCCCCCCTGCTGGGGGGTCAGGACATAGCCCACCTGCCTCCCCACTGCTGGGGGGTCAGGACACGGCCTGCCCGCCTCCCCCCTGCTGGGCGCCTCCCCCCTGCTGGGTGCCTCCCCCCTGCTGGGGGTCCTAGCAGGACACAGCCCGCCTGCCTCCCCCCTGCTGGGCGACTCCCCCCTGCTGGGGGTCCTAGCAGGACACAGCCCGCCTGCCTCCCCCCTGCTGGGGGGTCCTGGAGGGACACCGCCACCCTCCAGGGGCTGTACCGATCACATCCTCCTCCAGGTCCTCGAAGCTGATCCTGGTGTTGTGCCTCTCCTTCAGGGTCGAGGACTCCAGCGCCTCCCGCACCTTGGCGCTGACCTGGGGGCAGGGCTCCCTCAGCGCTGCAGGCACTGGCCGGGCCCTAGAGGGAGCGACTGCCTGGGCGCCTCCCTCCTCCCCGGGGCGGTACCTCCTCGGTCTTGGACAGCGCCTGCACCCTGCTGGCCAGGTGCAGGAGCTTCCCCTCGCAGTAGGCCAGCTTGCCGTAGACATCGAGGGCTCTGGAGGGTGCCACTTCTTTCTGTGGGGCGAGAGGATGGTCTGGCCTCCCCCCCGCCCTGCCCGGAGGCCCTGCCCTGGCAGCACTGGGCATACCTGGGCTGAGGGCCCTGGGATGCCCAGAAGGCGTATGTAGAGGTTGTCGATGCCCGTCTGGACAGTCAGCAGCAGCTTCTGGCTCTTGGTCATGTTGGAATACGCCAGCTCAAGTCGCTCTTCCTCCTCTTTCAGCATGTCTTTCATTTTCTTCTCAATGGATCTGAAGCTGTTGAGGACAGTGGGGATGGAGGGAGTCAACGGCGAGGGTGGCATGGACCCGGGGGCCCACGGCGGGCAAAGCGGGGGCCACTATGCTGAATCCAGGTGCACTGGCCCTCAGGCGCGGGGTCCCTGGCCAGGTCCTTGCCCAGACGGCCTCCTGAGTACCTGATGGAGCTGGGTGTCTGGTGGAACTTGAGCACTGCCTGCTCCAGCTCCAGCTTCTTTGTCAGGCTCTCCAGCTGCTTCCGCCGCTCCTCGCAGTCCTCCATCTGCAGCTCCAGGTTTTCCTCTGTGTTCCTCTGAGCCAGGAAGCGGCTGGCGATGTCCTGGCGGGGCCAGCAGGGAGAGAAGCAGGTGTGAACCAGCAAGCTGGGCCCCCAGGGCCGGTTTTGTTGGGTCCCTCTTTGTGGCTTGAGCAGGCCGCAAGGCTCAGGAAAGATGCCGGCTGCCAGGCACGGGGGCCTGCTTGGGGCGGGGTGTCATTGTGTGGGACCCCCAACAATCAGAGGGGAGAGAGTGCTACGGGAGAGGCACGGAGGCTCCTGCTGGGACGTGTCTGAGGATGGGCCGGGTCAGGAGTGGGGCTCAAGGCATCATAATAAATTCAGATATGATACAGGATTAAGCCAAAACACCATAAACACCATAAACAAAAAGCAAAATGGATCAAGGGCCTAAATATAAGAGTTAAAAACCATAAAACTCTTAATAGAAAACATAGGGGGAAAATCTTTATGATTTATGATTTTGGATTTGGCAGTGGTTTCTTACATGACACTAAAAGCACAAGAAGAAAAGAAAAAAATTAGACTATCAAACTTAAAAGCTTTTGTGCATTAAAGGACATTATCAGGAAGCAGACATGGCTCAACTGATAGAGCGTCTGCCTATTATATGGAGGGTCCAGGGTTCGATACCCAGGGCCTCCTGACCCGTGTGGTGGATGTGTGCAAAGAGGGATGTGCTGTGCAGAGGTGCCCCTGTGTAGGGGAGCCTCACACCCAAGGAGTGCGCCCCCCAAGGAGAGCCGCCCTGTGTGAAAAACATGCAGCCCACCCAGGAGTGGCACTGCACACACGGAGAGCTGATGCAGCAAGATGACACAACAAAAAAGAGACACAGTTTCCCGGTACTGTCTGACAATGCAAGCAGACACAGAAGAACACACAGCAAATGGACACAGAGAGCAGACAACGGGGGTAAGGGAATAAAAGTAAATAAAATAAATCTTACAAAAAATAAAATAAAGGACATTACCGAGAAAGTGAAAAGACCAATCTAAGGAATGGGAGAAAATAGTGGCCAATCATATATTTGATAAAGACCTACTATCTAGAAGACATAAAGAACAACAATCCAACAACAAAAAGGGAACCCAGTTAAAAAGTGAGCAATGGATCTGAACAGACATTTTTCCAGGGAAGATATACAAATGGCCAGAAAGCACATGAATCATTGGCAAAATGCAAATCAAAACCAGATTGAGATATCACCTCAAACAGGAAGTGAGGGCCCAGGCAAAGGAGAAGATTAAAGGTTTAGAAAACATCAATGAAAAGAACCAGACCTGGAATATACCAGACAAAGACTTTTAAAATCTGGTCCTAAATTTGCTCTAAGAGCTAAAGGAAAACATGAATAAAGAACTAAAGGAAACCAGGAAAATGAGAGATGAACACAGACTATCAACAGAGAGATGGAAATTATGAAAAGGGACTGAACAGAGATGAAGACCACAGTAACAGAAATTTAAAATTCCCTAGACAGGCTCAGCAGCAGATTGGAGCTGACAGAACAAAGAATTCAGGGAACGTGGAGATAAGACCGTTGAAATCATCCAGTCGGGGAGCAGAAAGAAGAGTGAAGGAAAGTGAACGAGTCTGAGGAACCTGTGGCACCCTCAAAGGACTCAGTACATGTGTCGTGGGAGTCCCAGGAGGAGGAGAGAGAATATTCAAAGAAATAATGGCTGGAAACCTCCCAAATTGAACAAAAGACAGGACTACACACATCCACGATGCTCAACGAACTCCAAACAGGATAAACCCAAATAGAGCCATGCCACAGCATTTTGTAATCAGACTGCTAAATGCCAAAGATAGAGAATTCTGAGAGCCACGAAAGAAAAGCAATTGGGAAGCGGATTTGGCCCAACAGATAAGGCGTCTGCCTACCACATGGGGGTCCAGGGTGGAGCTGGCCTACACGCAGCGCTGATGTGCACAAGGAGTGCTGTGCCATGCAGGGGTGCCCCCCACGTAGGGGAGCCCCACGCGCAAGGAGTGCCATGCCATGTGGGGATGGGAGCTCCACGCGCAAGGAGTGTGCCCTGTAGGGAGAACCGCCCAGCACGAAAAAAGTGCAGCCTGCCCAGGAGTGGCCCCGCACACAGGGAGAGCTGACACAGCAAGATGATGCAACAAAAAGAGAACAGATTCCGGGTGCCACTGACAAGAATACAAGCAGACACAGAAGAACACACAGCGAATGGACAGAGAGAGCAGACGGGGTGGGGCGGGGGGGGGGAGGGGCAGAAGGGGAGAGAAATAAATAAAAAATAAATCTTAAAAAAAAAAGAGAGAAGCAATGCATTACGTACAAAGGAGCCTCAATAAGATTATGTGCTGATTTCTTATCAGAAACCATGGAAGCAAGAAGGCAGTGGGATGACACATTTAAAGGGCTGAAAGCGGGAAACGGACTTTGGCCCAGTGGTTAGGGCGTCCGTCTACCATATGGGAGGTCCGCGGTTCAAACCCCGGGCCTCCTTGACCCGTGTGGAGCTGGCCCATGCGCAGCGCTGATGCGCGCAAGGAGTGCCGTGCCACGCAGGGGTGTCCCCTGCGTGGGGGAGCCCCACGCGCAAGGAGTGCGCCCGTGAGGAGAGCCGCCCAGTGTGAAAAGAAAGTGCAGCCTGCCGAGGAATGGCGCCGCCCACACTTCCCGTGCCGCTGACAACAGAAGTGGACAAAGACACAAGACCCAGCAAATAGACACCAAGAACAGACAACAGGGGAGGGGAGGATATTAAATAAATAAATAAATCTTTAAAAAAATAAATAAATAAAGGGCTGAAAGCAAAAGACTGCCAACCAAGAATTCTATACATCTGGCAACCAAGAATTCTATACATCTGGCAATCCTGTCTTTCAATGAGGGAGAGAGTAAGACATTCCCAGATAAACAAAAACTGAGGGAGCTCATCACCACAAGGCTGGCCCTACTAGACATGCTTAACAGAGTTCTGGAGTGGAAAGGAAAGGACAATAGACGAAAGATAGAAGCTGCTGAAGAAATAAACATCTCCTGCGAAGGTAACAAAATGGGTAAATCTAAATGCCAAATCCATAGAGTCAGTAACTAGAAGAGGTTACTGGGAGTAGGGGGTGGGTTAGGGAACGGAGAGATAATTGTACAGTTTCTCTTGGGTTGATAGAAAAGTTTTGGTAATGGATGGTGGTGATGGTAGCACGGCGTTGTGAACATAATTAACAATACTAAGTTATATATTTGAATCTGGTTAAAAGGAGAAATTTTAGGTTGTATTTATGTTCCTAGAATAAAAAAAATTAAAAAACCAACAAAAGACATAGGACTGTACAACACAGTGAGCCCTATTATAAACAACGGACTATAGTTAATAACACAATTATAAAAATGTTCTACTGTGAATTGTAACAACTGTGCCAAACTAATGCAAGTTGTTAATAATACAGTAGTATATGGGAACTCTGTATTTTATGCATGATTTTTCTATAAACATACAACTTCTCAAATAAAAAGATAGATGTCAGTACTTGTTATTTCTTCCAGGTTCTAAAAGGCAAATGCATGAAGTGCGATGATGAATCAGTGGTTTTGGACTCAATGAGTAAAATGCCATCTGTAGCAAGAATGACATAAAGGTGGGGGGACAGAGGGCATGGGAACACAGTGTGTGTATACTGTTGAAGTTAAGTTGGTACCAAAGCAAACGAGATTGTTACAGATTTAGCCCCCTGGTAACTACAAAGAAAATATTAGATAATATCCAAGCTCATAGAGACAGAAATTGGAGTACAGGTAGCGAGGAGCAGGGGCGGGGGGCAGCGGGAACGGGGAGTTAATGCATCAAGGTGCAGGGTTTCTCTTGGGAGACGGGAAAGTTTCAGTAATGGACTTGGTGAGGGTACTGCAATATTGCAAATGTAATTAATCCCATTGAATGTGTGCTTGGGGTGGTCAAGGCAGGGAAGTCTATGTTGTATGGATGTTCCCACAGTTTAAAAAAAGAAAGAAAGAGCATCTAAAGAGATCATGATAATTAAATGGAATAGACAATCCTGGATGAGATCTAATAAGAGGATTAAAGGTGCAAAGAGACATCGTTAGAGCATGTGAAAAAATGGGAATATAGACGATAAGCTTTATATCAATACTAAATTTCTAGAAGGTGATCACTGCACTTAAGGTGGTTATGTGAGTGAATGTCCTTGTTCTTGGGAAACGTGCATGGCAGTGTTAAGCGTTTAAGGAGCATGGTGTACACAACATACACGCGAGTGCTGGAAAAATGGATTGATACATGGATCGTCAGAATGACATGCAAATAAAATCGGTGGATCTGTGGATCTGGGGAGGGGGGGCAGGAGTATATTGGAGTTCTCTGTAGGGGGTTTGCATTATTTTTGTAATTGTCCTGTAAGTTTGATCAAAATAAAAAAAACAAAATGAAAGCACTAAGCTGGCAATTCCACTCCTAGGCATTGACCCAGAAACCTGAAAACAGGACCCCCACAGCTGCTCAAACGCCAGTGCTCATGGCAGCTTTATTCCCAGGACCGCAAGCTGGAAGCCACCAGGGTGCGTGCCAGATGGACGCATCAACAAAACGGGCTGCATCCACACGACGGGGGTTACTCAGCCACAGGAGGGACCGAAGTTCTCGCAGGTGCCCCAACACCAATGCACCTTGCAAACACGCCCAGTGAAAGTTGCCTGGGCGCAGAAGGACAGCGCCGCACAACTCCACGCCTAAGGAATAGCTGGGACACGCAAATCCACAAGGACGGAAAGCAGATTCCAGAGGCCGGGGAGGGGGGGCCAGGGAGACCGCTCAAGGGCACAGGTTTTCTGCTGGGGGCTGATGAAAGAGCTTTGGTAACGGATGACGGTGATTGCAATTTACGTCACCGAATTCTAAATTCAAAATGGCAACTATTAAGCGTTATATATGTCCCCACCCCAAATTTTAAAAATAAAATGAAAATGAAGGGGCAGGGCCGGTGGAGAGGCAGCCGGCCCTGGAACTCGGGTGGGCGCAGGGGTGTGGCGGGGACGTGCCCCGGCCGGCGCAGCCTTCGCGCCCTCCACCGCCTTCGCGCCCTCCGCCCGCGGGTGGGAGCGCCCAGGCCTTACCCAGAGGTGGGAGCAGCGCACGGCGGTCTTGACGCGCTCCACCAGGGCGGTCACCAGCTCCTGGTACTCGATGTCCGCCTTGAAGGACTCCCTTCTCTTCACTGGGCACAGCGGGGAGGGGGCGGTCAGCGGGGGGCTGCGGGGAGAGGTCCCGGGGCAGACGACCCTGAGCCGCCTCGTGGAGGGGTTGGGGGATCCAGGGACCTGCCCTGGACGACGGGGTTGCAGGCCCAGAGGCCCAGGCCCCCGGGGGTCAGTGCCCGCTGTGGCCGCCCGGCCGGCGGACCCTGGCACTGTCCAGGAGGCGCTGCCTCACGCCGGCGCGGGCCGACCACGTGCCTTTCATGATCTCCTGGGTCATGAGGTTGGAGGAGAAATCCAAGTCCTGCCGCCCCTGCCGGGAGGACAGGGTGTGAGCTGCACCCTTGCACCCAGGGACCCCGGGACGCCCCGCGCCGGCCGCCCCCCGGGGCCCCCGACCCACCCGCCGGTACTTTTCGCTCGTCTCCTTGGTGTGGATCTTGTCGATGAGCTTCTTCTGCTGGTTGAGCCGGTTCTCCCGCGCCCTGCGCTCCTCGATGAAGGTCGCCTCCGCCTGCTTCATGGTCATCTGGGGACAGAGGGGACCATCTCCCGAGGGGCCCGGGCCAGCGGCTGGCGCTCGGGCCTCATCTCGCCGGGTCTGGAACGGTGCCTGCCTTCCGCTGTCCTCAGGGCAGGGCGGCCCCTCCGAGGTGGCCGGTCCCTCTGCCGGCCGGGCCAGGCGGCCTGCCCTTGTCCTCTGCCTTGAGTCACCCCAGCCTCAGGGACCCCCGACTCCCACAGGCAGGCTCTGCGTGGCCCCCCAGGCCCCTCTGCCGGCTCTACCGGGGGCCTGAAGGCACCTCGGAGTCGTGCCTAAGACCCAACTCTGAAGCAGCTCAAGTGTCCACGGATGGACAGGGGGCCGACGCAGCGCGGCACACACAGGAGCAGCCGGCACGAGCCCAGGGACGCGCTGATACGCACGACGACCCCGGCGAGCCTCGGAAACCTGCTGAGTGAGTTAGCCGGGCGCAAAAGGACGGGGACGGCACGACTCCATGGGCACAGTGACCTGGAGCAAGAAAACCCCGAGGCGGAGTGCGGACCGCGGCTCGCGGGGCAGAGGGGGCCCTGCTCAGCGGCCGCGGGGCGAGGAAAGCGTTTTAGTAACGGCACCGTGGGATGCACCCTGCCATCGAGTTGGACACCTGAAAATGGTTAAGACGGCAAACTTCATGCAACGTTAAAGGTAAAAAAAAGCAAAAGGCAAACTCCTCGTCGCCCCCCAAGCCCGATGTCCTCCAGGCCTCCTGCCCGGGCAGCCAAGCCCACTGGTGCCCACTCTTGCATCCCGGACGCTGCCCTCCTCTCACCCCTCTCACCCACCCCCTCGCCCACCCCTCGGACTCCCGCTCTGGCCGCTTCTGCCCACCTGCCCCTGTACCCATGGGTCCTTCCTCCCGGCTCCCTCTGCTCCGGCCACACCCACCGCCCTGGTTCCAGCCTGTCCCCCGTCCCCGTGGCCTCGCTGCCCCTCCTCGCACGGGGCTCCCGCCATCCCCGCCCTTTCGCCGCTGGGTCCTTCGGATCCCAGCTCCAGTGGCCTCTGTGGAAAGCAGCTCCCCAGGCCAGGCCTGCGCAGCCCAGAGGCCAGCGGGCCTGTCCCCAAGGCCACTGGCCAGGGGCGGTCTCCCGAGGCCACCCGCTCCGCGAGGTGGGGAAAGCCCTGCGGCGGCCTGGGTGCAGAGGTGGCGGCTGTGTGGCCCCCGCCAGGCCAGGCTGGGCCCCTCCACACATCGTGGCCTCTTGGAGGCTGTGTCCAGTGGGCTGCTCTGTCCAGGCCATGGTGGGGTGCGCGGGGGGGAGGCAGTGCAGAGCAGGCCCATGGGGCGGGGCTGGGTCTCCCCCCGGGGCTGCAGGCGGTGTGGGTGTGGGGGTGCCTGCCGGGCCCAGGCTGGACAGGCCTGAAAGCACCCTGGAGGGACCCCCGGCGCACCTTGACCTCGTCCGTGATCGTCATGGCGTCTTGGGACATGACCGTCATATCCGACAGCTCCGAGCAGTAGTCGACCACCAGGTTTTGCAGTTTGTCCAGCTGCGTGGGGTACGCTGCCAGCTCCTGCATCGGGGGCACAGGGGTGGCACAGAGGTCCTCGCCTGAGCCTGCCAGCAACACCAGCGCTGCCCCCCTCCCTGTGCTTGCCTGCCTGGCTCCCACGGTGGGAGGCTCACGCCTGCCCTCCTCCCTCCACCCCAGCTGGATGCCCGAGCGACCGAAGTGCAGCCTGGTCTGTGGTCCGGCCAGGGAGGGGACCGCTGGACGCTGTCCCTGCCCTGGGGCCAGCGCCTGGAGGCACTTCCGCAGCGGCCGTGTTGGAACTTCCCGTGGAACGCCCACTCAGGTCCCAGGTGGTCCGTGGGGGGAGCCGCTGCTGCCCGGGGGCGGCCTTGAGGCCAAGCGCAGCCTGACAGCTGAGGGGCCCCCGGGGAGGGTGGCTTAACCTCTCTGAGTGCCCCCTCTGTGAAAGGTGACGATGGTCAAGGCTGTGTGAGGCTCTCACGCGCCCAGGACTGGGCCTGGCAATGCCCAATGAACCTTAGCCACTGGCATTTTGTTAATAACTGTAAATGCAGACTCTACGCTGCTTTTTTTTTTTTTTTTGATGAAGTTCTATTTTTTTAAAAAAAATATTTATTTTTATTTATTTAATTCCCCTCCCCTCCCCCGGTTGTCTGTTTTCTGTGTCTTTTTGCTGCGTGTTTCTTTGTCCGCTTCTGTTGTCGTCAGCGGCACGGGAAGTGTGGGCTGTGGGCGGCGCCATTCCTGGGCAGGCTGCACTTTCTTTCACGCTGGGCGGCTCTCTTTATGGGTGCACTCCTTGCGCGTGGGGCTCCCCTATGCGGGGGACACCCCTGGGTGGCGCGGCACTCCTTGCGCGCATCAGCACTGCGCGTGGGCCAGCTCCACACGGGTCACGGAGGCCCGGGGTTTGAACCTCGGACCTCCCATGTGGTAGACGGACGCCCTAACCACTGGGCCAAAGTCCATTTCCCTACGCTGCTTTTTTAAAATATGGATGACCCTGGGAAATGCTAAAAACCGGAAGTGTGCTTGTTCTGCCACGATAGGAAGGGGCTGCTGGGGTGTGGATGCTGGGGCAGGCTGCGTGCCCAGGGCGCAGCAGGAGGGCGAGGCGAGCGGGAAGGAAGCGGCCCCCAGGCCAGGTGAGCGTGGGCAGACCAGGGGACATGTGGGGGGCAGAGCTGGGTGCCGCCCGGCTCCGGGCAGTGGGAGCTGCAGGGCTCTACCTCCTGCCCTGCCCCCCCATTTTCACCATGTCACCCTCCCCACAGGGCTCTTGGGAGTCTCCTCTGCCCGGCCTTGAGACAGAGTGTTGCAGGGGCTTGCTGCCCCCTCTCCTGGCTCTTGGCTCCACTGGCCGTCGCTTCCCCTGCCCCAGCCTGGCGCCCGTCCTGGACCCGTCCTGCCCTCCTTGCCATCTCTCTGTCCATCCGCCTCCGTCAGGGGCCTCTGCCGGGGGCCCAAGGCGACAAGAGCCTTTAGGGCAGCAGTTCAGCCTCAGGGGCCAGGAGCTGCCCCCTCTTCCTGGTGGCCTCGGAAGGGAACAAGGGGCAGGAGGGGGGCCCCATCGGGTTTCCCGGCAGCGTGGGGAGGGTCGGGGGGCTGCCTGGGGGACAAGGCACTTGCATTCCCACGCCCAGGGCAACCCGCTAGTCCTTTGAGGTCCCAGGTGACAAAAATATCAAGGAAATAAGAACAACAGTGGATCTTACATGCGCCGGTGTGTCCCCCAGTTCTCACGCACCCCACTCCTAACAAGTGCGTTGGCCCACGTGGGCGCCCCCTCTGTGCGCCAGGCAGGGGCTCCCTCTCCCAGGGGTGGCGGCGGCCCGAGGCCATCCTGCCTGTGCCCCGCACAGGGGCTGGGGCACGCACCTCGACTGGCGGGTTTGGGGTTCGGGGCTGGGCAGGGGCTCACTTTCTTCAGGTAGTCCAGCAGGTGCAGGTACAGCAGGCGGATATTCTGGCTCGTGGTGATCTTCACCGTCGTCTTTTCGATGTTGTTCTCCAGCTGGCGGATGACCTGGGGCGGCCGGGGGCACACAGCGGGGCGCTTGGGGAGGCGCCGGGGCCGGCCAGGGGGCCCCATTCCCAGGGACCGCACCGCTCCTGCGCCCCCGCACCCCCCGCCACCTGCTGCAGCCGCAGCTCCTCCCTGGTGGCGTCGGGCTGGCCCAGCAGGTCTCGGAGCTCCAGCCGCAGGCTCTCCAGCTTCTCCCCGCGCCGCCGCACCAGGTGGATCAGCGCGTTGTGAACGTTGATGCGGTCGAAGACGTACTTGCGTAGCCTTTCCCGCGCCACCTGCGGCGGGGCAGACCCGGCCGGCGCGTGGGTGCGCGTGGGGGCCCGGTGGGGCGGCCCCGGGGAGCACGCGGGGCCGGGGTCCCCCAGGGGCCCGGGGTAGCGCCTGCGCCCCTCCCCACCGCGCAGGGGGAGAGGCCCTGCCCCGTTACCTCCATGGTGCTGCGGCCGTGCGCCAGCCGCAGGGTCAGGTTGGTCCCGCAGGCCCTGGAGATGGTCCACTGGTCGAACTGCGGAGCGGCGGCGGCTGAGCCGGGCGCGGCCCTCTGCGCCCTCCCAGGGCCCTCCGGCGGCCTCCCCGGGCCTTTCCTGCGCGTTGCCAGCCCCGTGACAAAATCCCGGCTCCCGGGGCCGCGGGGCGCGGCCGGCACGAGGGCTGATCCCCGCCACCCCAGCGCCGGCGTGACCAAGGACACAAGGGGGCCAGCGCGGACACCAGCCGGGCGCCGCCCTCGGGGCTCCTAGTGGAGGCAGGACCTCTGGGGTGGGGGTGGGGAACCCGCGGCGCCCGAACGGCTGGGGTCCCAGCAGGAAAGGGAGCCGCGACGCCCTCTGCCTGCAGCGGGAGCAGCTCGCGCACCATCTTGGCCAGGGCCCACTCGTGGGCTCCGCGGCGGACGTTGCTGCGCAGGACGGCCAGCGTCGCCTTGTTCTGGACTGTCTTTTCCTTCACCGACTGGACCTGGAGCGCCCGGCACTGCTCTGGGGGCGGGTGGGGGGTGGGGCCCAAGCATCATCGAGGGCCGTGTGGACACCGCCTCCACCCCTGTGCGCTCCCTCCTTTGCACCCTGCTTTCCCGGACACCCGCTCCACTGCTCGGGCCCTCTGTGGACCCGGGCTCTTCCTCTGACTCCTTCCCATCTGCCACAGCAGGTCCTGTTCTGGGGCCTGTGGCAGTTTGATATTATTTATGAATTCCAGAAAGAGGTACCGATTACGTTTGTAAACTGGTCTGTTTTTCCGGGAGTGATTTAAATGGAAAGGTTTCAAGTTTACCTGATTAAATCAAGATTAGGGCTCTGATGGGCCCGTGTCATTTGAGCGTGCAGGGCTGAGCCCCTGCCCCCTCTGGGGCCACATAAACAGGACGCTCAATAGTGAAGACAGAAGTAGGTACACAGAGGAGACAGCTCCGAGGACACGGCAGAGGCCCCGGAAGAGGCGAGCTGTTCGCCTGACAGTCTACAGCTGACCTTGTGAAGAGAACAGAGCAACTGAGGCCAGAAAGAAGATGATGAGTCCCGGGAGAGACGAGCCCAGGAGAGAGACGAGCCCAGGAGAGAGACGTGTCCAGGAGAGATGAGCCCCGGGAGAGATGAGCCCCAGGGAGAGAGATGAGCCTGGGAGAGAAGAGCCCCAGGGACAGAAATGAGCCCAGGGAGAGACGAGCCCAGGGAGAGCCGCGCCCCGTGCCAGCCCTCGCTGAGGCCAGAAAGATGATGATGAGTCCCGGGAGAGACGAGCCCAGGAGAGAGACGAGCCCTGGGAGAGAGATGAGCCCCGGGAGAGAAGAGCCCCAGGGACAGAAATGAGCCCAGGGAGAGACGTGTCCAGGAGAGACGAGCCCCGGGAGAGAGACGAGCCCCAGGGAGAGAGATGAGCCTGGGAGAGCCAAGCCCCGGGAGAGCCGCGCCCCGTGCCAGCCCTCGCTGAGGCCAGAAGCAGCTGGACCACGGAGCCTTCAGAGGAGGAGGAAGGCTGGACCCCGGGCACGGCCGCCATCCTGCTTAAACCTGTGGCCACAGAGTCTTGTAAGGAAGCAGCCCTGAGCTGGCCTCTTTAGGGCCTGTAACCGTACGCTTTTACCCCAAATAGACGCCTTTACAAAAGCCAGCAGAGTTCTGGCCCTTTGCCCCAGCGCCCCTCCGGCCGGCTGCACAGGGCCCTCTGCTCCTGCCACCGCAAGTCTCCCTCACTGCCACCCCTGCTGCCCTCTGCGCGGCACCCCGCAAGCCCTGCCCCCAGCCTGCTTGGGGGGTGGGCCGTGGGGTGCCCCCCTCGCCGTCCTGGTGCGCGGGGACGGCGGGCGCTGCGGCCGCTCACCCTGGAGCCGCGTGATGGTCTTCAGCTCCTGGACCTGCTCCTCCATGTCGCCGTCCTTGCGCGCCCTCATGGTGGCCATGGGGTCCTCCGGGCTCTCTCCGCTTCCTGCCCCACCGGCTCTGCCTCCTCAACAGAGTCCGGCCCATTGTGACGCGGGCGGGGGTCCTCGGCCCCCCGGAACGCCGGGTTCCAGGCCCTCCCCCGCCCCGGCCAGCCCGGCTCCTGCCGCTGGCCCGGCTGCCGCCAGCCTGGGGGCCGCCCTCTGCCAGGGCCGACCCGCGAGGGGGCCGGGCCCTGTGCTGCTGGCGCGGCTCTCCTTCCCCTCCCGCCCCCTCCGGCCCCCTCCGGCTCTCTCTCTCCTCTCCTTCTTCCCCCTTCACAAAGGGCTCCCGTAAGAGGAGTAAGGAGCACCCTGGGCCATGCCTTAGCGGCAGTGACCTCGTCACAACGCTCCGCTTTCCGCAGGCCACACCCACAGGATGGATTCATTTTTTTTAAAATTTTTTATCCCCCATCCTCCCACCCCATTTCCCCCGTTGTCTGCTCTGTGTCCATTCACTGTGTGTTCTTCTGTGTCTGCTTGTATTCTCCTTAGGCGGCTCCGGGAACCGATCCCAGGAACCGATCCTGGGACCTTCTGTAGTGGGAGAGAGGCGCTTACTCTCTTGCGCCACCTCAGCTCCCTGTTCTGCTACGTCTTCTTATTTTCTCTCCTCTGTCTTTTGTTGCATCAGCTTTCCGTGTTGGCCGGCACTCCTGCGTGGGGCGGCTTTCCCGTGAGAAGCAGCATTCCCACACAGGGCGGCACTCCTGCGAGGGGCCGCATTCCCACGCGGGCCAGCTTGCCCCCACCAGGAGGCCCTGGGCATCGAACCCTGGACCTCCTAGATGGTAGACGGGAGCCCAACTGGTTGAGCCACATCTGTTTCCCTGGATTAGTTTTAGGAACACACTTTTCTGTGTACACACAGCTTCAGATCATCATGCTGTCAATGGAGGACGGCCACCACCCGGAGAAAGCGTGGCCTCGCCGACGCCGTAATTATGGACTTTCAGCCTCCAAACCGTGCGCCAATGGATGCTCGGTTTCAGCTGTCCAATGTGTGGCATTTGGCAAACGGAGACAGCCCCCACACCAGGACCCCTGCTGGGACTCCGAAAACCGCTCTCGTGTCCTTGCCCCCCCCCCCCCCCAGTTCTGATGACAAGGCCGAGTGACGTGGCTCTCCTCGGCCTCACCCCTCACTCCATCTCTTCCCAGTCCTCTCCCTGAGGGCTGGGGACGGGCTCCTGTCCCCTCGCTAAAGGCACATCGGGCTCCCCGCGCCCAGTCCTGGGCTGTGGACCCACCTGCAGACAGGCCCTCTGAAGCTGCTGATGGGCAAAGTGTGCACAGAGTGGGGGAGGCCGGCCCGTCCCCCGGCGCGGCCAAACTCCTTACAAGCAAAGGAAACTGGGCCGAGAGAGGCCACCAGATGCTGGAAGGAAAAAGGAGAAGCGCTGCCAGGTGGGGCAGGAGCCAAGGGGCCCCACGGAGGCCGCGGTGGTCAGGGAGGAAGCAGCGGCCCACCACGTGGCGTGTGCTTTGGCGGGGGTGGGGGGTGGCTAGAACGCCGACCCCGGCGGCGCTGCCTGGCGCCTCCTCCCCGTGCTGGCGTCCCTGGGGAGCCCGAGCTCTTGCTCAGGTGCCACGTTACCCGGGAGGGGTCGGCTCCCTGTCCTGGGCACCCCAGCCCGGGCCTCCCCTGGAGCCGGTGCCAGAGTGCTGACCAGCCTGGCGCCTCCTGGGACACGCAGGGTGGGGTTCTTCCCCCTAGGTTCTAGCAGCCGCTCGCACAGACCCCCCACCTTGTTGTTACTTTCAGTGTTTAAAAGTGAGTGCAGGGAAGCGGATTTCACTCAGCGGATAGAGCCTACCACATGGGCGGTCCAGGGTTCAAACCCCACTCTCCTTGACCCGTGTGGAGCTGGCCCACGTGCCGTGCTGATGCGCGCAAGGAGTGCCGTGCCACGCAGGGGTGTCCCCGTGTAGGGGAGCCCCATGCGCAAGGAGTGTGCCCCATAAGGAGAGCCGCCCAGCGCAAAAGTGCAGCCTGCCCAGGAATGGTGCTGCACACATGGAGAGCTGACACAGCTAGATGACCCAACAAAAAGAAACACAGATTCCCGGTGCTGCTGCTAAGGATAGAAACGGTCATAGAAGAACACACAGCGAATGGACACAGAGAGCAGACAACTGGGCAGGTGGGGGTGGGGGACAGATATAAATAAAAAATAAATCTTAAAAAATAAAAAGTGAGTGCAGCCCAAAGCTCGGCGTTCATCCCCTGCCCCCACTCCAAGCGTGGCCTGCTCATCCCCCCGCCCCCCTCCTTGTTCTCCTTGGGCCCAGCTTGGTGTCTGGCTGAGGCAGAGCCTGCTAGCTCTCTCCCCTTCTTCCTAGATATAAACCCCCTGAAATCTAGGGGACCCATGGCTGCCCAGAACAAGGCTGCATTCCCCAGGCTCCCTTGCATTCCATGTGACCATATGACTTAGTGCTGGCCAAGGGAGTGCGAGCAGATGTGGTGGGTGCAACTGCCTTTCTCCTTCCCTTTTCTCTTTTCTGTTGACTGGGATGAAGATGTGCTGGCTGGAGCTGGTGCACCCATCTTGGACCATGAGGTAGATTTAGGCTTGGAAGCCACTCAGCAGAGAACAGTATAAAAGGAGCCTGAATCCCTGACACCATGTCAGCCTTGGTCCACCCACCTGGACTTCTACATGAAGGCAAAATAAATCCGGCTTGATTACGGCCCTGGTATCTTGGGCTTTCAGTTTGCATTCCTACCAGCAGCTTTCCTGGAGCCTGGGAGGTACTCAGTAAATAGCCTTCCGAAGGCCTGGCCGGGCTGTTCAGAAGCTGAGTGCGGGCTGGAGCGGAGGGGACCTGTCCCTCTGAAGCCGATCTAAAGGGTGCTGGATTTGCCAAGGTTTTGTTCAATCTCTGCCTCTTCCTCTTTTTGGGGGCGGGTGAGTGGGGTGCAGCGAGTGCCCACAGGCTAGCTCTGGCCTCTCTGTCCCTCTCTTGGTCTTCCCTGGAGACAAGTGGCTTCGTCTGATTGGCGAGTTTGGGGTGATAAGCAGGTGGGTTACCCAGCCCCTCCCCTCCCTAGTCCGGGGAGCCAGGGGGCTGCCAGGCCACAGTCACCTCGTTTCACAGATGCAGACCCCCTCGCAGAGAGGCCCTGGTGGGCCGACAGGCGTACCCCAGCCAGTAGGGATGCCCCGCTCTGGGGTTCAGTTGGGAAGCCCCTTGCCTGCCTGTCCTCCAGTGCAGCTGTGCTGGTCACAACGGCGCCTGACACCCAGTCTCTCTTCTTATTCTTTTGACTCGTTTCTCAATTAAGTTCGAACTCAAGTTGGAAAAAGAGGCGCTGTTTATTGGCCCCCACCCCCCAGCAAAAGTCACCTCTGAACTTTGGGGACCCAGGGGCCAGAAGGGGTGCAGGGACGGCGGTCTGCACAGGTGTGGGGGGCCGGGCTGCACATATCTACCAGGGACGCTGACGGGGCACCCTCGGGCGAGGAGAGCCGTTGGCTCGGGGAGGGCTGGGTGGGCGTGGGTGAAGGCCCGGAGGCGGTGTCCAGGGCTGCCCCCACCAGCTTGCCGGCAGCCCCCCTGGTGCTCTCCTAGCTGTGCCGATCTGTAAGAGGCAGAGGGAGACAGCTGGGGCCACGCCGACCCAGGCCCTGCTGGGGTCCCTGCACCCACGTTACCATGGCGAAGGCAGGGAGCAGGGCCCAGGCCTGGGACCCACCTGCTTGTGCCCGCCCTGTCCTTGGGGGGCCCTGAGCCGCCTCCACCCAAGGCCCTCCCCCTCCCCGGAGAGTTGCAGGTCTGTCTGCTGTACCCGCTCCCCCTCCAGCCCCTTAGGGAGCAGGGCCCAGAAGACGGCTGCCCTGCTGGCCCAGCCCGCGGGGTCCTGCCTCGGCTCTGGCCCTGGGCACAGGGGACTCAGGCCCCTCTCACCGGTGCTCAGGTCTTTGGGGAGCCGCCCCGTCTCCAGGAAGAGCCAGAGGTCGCTGCATTTCTGGGTCTCCACGCGGGTGACCCCGTAGCTGGCCACGGAGCCTGTGACTAGAGCAGGTGGGTGGTGGGGGCTCAGGTTCTCTGCCCTCCCCAGGAAGAGGGCCCCCGGGGAACAGGCTGCTGCTCGGGCCCCCAGGGCCTGGGGCCCCACCCGGGGTTGCAGGGATCCCCTCAGCCCTCCCCCGGGGGAGCCCACCCGCACCAGAGCCAGAGTTCGCCCCGCACGGGAGTACATTTCAGGGGCCCCAGGCGGCGACCCCGAGGACCCACCCACGGCCACCGGCACGGTCCACTGCACGGGGTAGGGAAGCTTCGTCCGGACCAGCGTCTGCAGGCCGAAGGCGGCGCCCGTGCCTGCGGAGAGCCAAGCCCGCTCGGGTGCCCGCCGCACCTGCCCCCCCGCCGGCCCCGCCCCGGCCACCGGCCCAGCCTACCTGCGACAAGGGTGAAAACGCGCTTCGCGAAGGCGCTCGACTGGCACGCGGCACGCTCCCCCAGGCCCTGGGCGAGGGGCGGCTCAGGGCCTCGCCCGGCGCCCCGCGGCCTGTCCTTCCGCGGGCAGGGGCACAGGCGGCCAGGCGCCCGCACAACCGCCGGGATGCCCGGGCCTCGGGGCCCCCGCCCAGCGCCCGCCCGCTCAGGTCGCCTCCGAGGTCCGCGCCCGCGGCCAGGGCCGGCCGTCTCACCGGGTGCTTGGCGGCCACGCCGTCGTCCACCCTGGACAGGCCCAGGGCCACCACGGCTGGCGCGCGGGAGGGGGGCACGCAGGGCGGCGAGGGGCGGACACGCTGGGTGGGCGGGGCTTGGGCGGGGGCGGAGCCGACGCCTGACTGGGGCGGGCCTGCGCGGGGCCGCGGCGGCCACGCAGGGGCGGAGCCGGAAGTGGGAGCAGGAGCGAGGGGGCGGGGCCAGCAGGGGCGGGGCCAGCAGGGGCGGAGCCAGGCGGGGGGGCGGGCCCGTGCGGGGCAGCGGCGGTCACGCAGGGGCGGATCCGGAAGTGGGAGCAGGAGCGAGGGGGCGGAGCCAGCAGGGGCGGAGCCAGCAGGGGGCGGGCCCGTGCGGGGCAGCGGCGGTCACGCAGGGGCGGAGCCGGAAGTGGGAGCAGGAGCGAGGGGGCGGGGCCAGCAGGGGCGGAGCCGGCAGGGGCGGAGCCAGGCGGGGGCGGAGCCAGGCGGGGGGCGGGCCCGTGCGGGGCAGCGGCGGTCACGCAGGGGCGGATCCGGAAGTGGGAGCAGGAGCGAGGGGGCGGAGCCAGGCGGGGGCGGAGCCAGCCGGGGCGGTGCCAGGCGGGGGCGGAGCCAGCAGGGGCGGAGCCAGCAGGGGGCGGGCCCGTGCGGGGCAGCGGCGGTCACGCAGGGGCGGAGCCGGAAGTGGGAGCAGGAGCGAGGGGGCGGAGCCAGCAGGGGCGGAGTCAGCAGGGGCGGAGCCAGGCGGGGGCGGAGCCAGCCGGGGGACGGGCCTGCGCGGGGCCGCGGCGGATACGCAGGGGCGGAGCCGGAAGTGCAGCGAAGGGGCGGGGGCGGGGCTTGCGCAGTCTGTTCTCGGCACCGGGGACCTGGGGTGGGCCGCGCTGGGGAAGGCCCCCGGGGTCCCTCTGCCGAGCTGCGCTGCGAGGGCTGGGGCGCGCCGGTTCCGACTCCCCAGAGTCGCGCCCCCAGAGCCCCCACGCTGCCCGGGCCGTGCCCCAGCCGGAGGAGCGAGCGCACCCCGCTCTCCAGCAGCCACGCGCGAACCTCTGTCCGAGCCTCCCTGCTCCCCAGGGCTCGGCGGAGGTCCCGCCGAGGAGGCAGGGGGGTGAAACAGGGGAGGGGTTCAGTCTTTTCACCTCCCAGCCTGCCACCTGGCGCGGTCACCTGACCTGGGCGCCTCCAGCGGCATGTCGCGGCCCCTGGGCAGCGTAGGTGGAGAGCCGGGCCCCAGCCCCTGCCCGGTCGCCCATTCGACCCTCCTCGATGCCCCCTCCCTCCGCCGGAGGAAGTGCCTTGGACTGGGTGTGCTCAGGACCAGGGACAGGGGCTGGGAGGGGAGGGTGTCCGCGGCTGTGCGAGGGCGAGGCTGCACCCCCGGTTCATCTGGTGTCAGCCGGGATGAGGGGCTGTGGCTGCCCCGCAATGGCCTCTGACCCGTGCCCTGACCGCAGGGCCTTCCGAGGCCACCAATGGGCAACGGGCTTCGGGTCGCCTTTGAGGCTGAGGAAGAGTTCCGCTCAGCCTGAGGCCCGGGTGTCCCCTGGTGGGGCCTGTGGGGAGGGGCTGGCTCACACCTGGCCTGCAGCATGTGTCCAGCACAAGGCACAGGTGGCCGGTCCCTGGGACCTGGGATCCGAGCAAACCAAGACGTGGGGCTCCAGGTCCCCTCCTGCCGGCCATCAGGTCCTCCCTGCTGTGGGGCACCCCGGCGGCCTGTCCCCTCTGAACCGGTGGGGGGCAGTTGGGACAGCTTCTCGGTTGTCAGTGCTGCAGTGGCGCCTGTCAGGCCTCTCCTCGGAGGTGGTGGCTTCTGTCTCCCTCTCCTAACCCGCCGCTCCCTGGAGATCTGGACGCTGCAGTGGCTGCAGGCCGTCGGTGCACACTGTCCTTCGCCTGGTCCTTCCCTTCCTGTGGACTCGGTGCTCATCTGGGCTCCTTGCCCAGAGCCCTAGGGAGGGCTTTGTGGGGGCAGATTTTATGGTATTTTGTACATAGGCAAAGCTTTTTAAAAAAAACAAGGTTATTACATACAGTAAAATGCACCGTTTTGGGTTGTTTATGAATTGAATTTTGACATGCACGCATGATCATGTGACCATCCCACACTCCAGATGGAGAACAGCTCCATCACCCCTAAAAGCCCCCCGGCGTCCCTCTGAGCCAGTCCCTCCCCCAGGCTGTGGCACCACTGAGCGGCTTTCTGTTCCCAGAGATTCCCAGAGTGTCCCAGAACTGGAACCACGCGGCACGGCGCCTTCCGCGGCCGGCTCCTCTCACTCAGCTTCATCCTGTTGTTGCCTGACCGCAGCTTTGCTCCTTGGTGTCCACCACGACATTCCGTGGCCTGGGAGAGCCAGTTTGTTCATCCGTTCACCTGCGGATGGAAATTCAGCTGGTTTCTAATTTTTAATGATAACGAATAAAGCTGCACTAAACATCAGGTGCAGGCTTTTGTGTAAACCTAAACTTTCTATTAAGTCATTAGAAACGTGATACTGGATCATAGGTTCAGTGAAGAATTAATTTTATGAAACTGCCAAACTGTTTTCCAAGTGTGGTCCCATTTTGCAACCCTCCAAATTCCAGGTCTCCACTTCCTTGCCAGTGTTTGGAATTGGCAGTGTTTCTAAAGATTTAACGGTTCTGATGGGTGTCTGGGTGGGACTCCTGGCGGTTTTGGCTTGCACCGTCTAAAGACTATGACGTGGAGCATCTTTTCATGTGCTAATTTTCCCTCTGTAGCTCGGCTGTGGTGAAGTGTCTTTTTTAATCCCTCTTTTTTAGGAGGTATCAGGGATTGAACCCAGACCTGTACATGGGAAGCTCAACCACTGAGCTACACCTGCTCCCCTTTATTATGGGATCTTGAGAATTCTTTACAGATTCTGGATACAAGTCCCTTATCATTTGTGTTTTGCAAATATTTTCTTGGGGAGGCATTCACTGCATCATCCTTGGGGGCTCTGGGTGACCTCAGCAGGTGGGAGCAGCTGTGGAAGCCTCCGGCTGCTGCCCTCCCTCCCTGCTGGGGGCCCTGGCAGAGGTGCCCTGAGACCCTGTCTGTGCAGAAAAGTGGAGGCTGTGTGGAGAGGCCTGGTGGGCTCGTGCCTCTGCCTGCCCACGCCGCCACCCTGGCGTCGGCCCCTGCCCCCCGCTTATGTAACCGGTGATAAGGCCATAATCCACCCAAGTGCCAGCTCGGCCCCTCCCTGTCCTGGACAGCGCCCAGCTGGTGGCTGCGTGGGGGCTGTGGGAGCTCTGGGGTGAGGGGCCCAGGACCCCCACCTGGTCTGAGCTGTGCCGTCACAGGCTCTGCCCTGGACACATGGGGGTGAGAGGAGGATGCAGTTGCTCGGAGACCCCAGGGCGGGGGCCTGGTGGCCAAAGAGACCGGAGCCCAGTGGCCGGCCACGCTGGCCCCTGATGGGGCCGGGCCGGGCATGTTGGGGCAACACGCTCAGGCAGGCTGAGGTCAGGTGAGAGCCAGGCTGGCGGGCGCCTCCAGGAAAGGACCCGGGCTGAACAATGGACAAAGGGGGCCTCGGCTTCCAGGCCCGGTGCTTGCCAAGCCCCTTGCACACCTGCTCCTCCAGTGAGCCGGCCGGTGGGCTGGCCTATAAAGCCGGGGCGGGCACAGCCAGGGGCCGAGGCAGCCATGGGGGTTCTGTGTTCTCCTCTGGGCCTGGCCCTGGCCCTGCTCTGGACGTCGGTAGCCCTGGCCGAAGTCCTGGTGCAGCCCGACTTTGATGCCCAAAAGGTATGGGGTGGGGCGGGGAGCCCAGCCCCTGCTGGAAACAACCACATTGGCGACCAGCTTCCCGCCTTTTAAAGGAGGTACCAGGGATCGAACCAGGGGCCTCATGAATGGAGAGCAGGTGCTCGGCCACCGAGCTGCCCCTGCGCCCCACCACCCCCTCCGGGGCAGCGCTTGCTCTGTGCCCCGAGCCCGGTGAAGGCTTAGATCCACGCTCTGTTTAGTTCTCAAGCAGCTGGGGGTAGTTATGGACCATTTCATAGTGGGGTGACATAGTGGGGGCCCTGGCGCAGGGCCGCCAGGGTGAGCGACAGAAGGGGGATTCCCGTTTGCGGGGGCTGGGACGGAGAGAGGCCCTCTGGAGACCCCGGTCGTGTGGCCCCGGCTCTGCCCGCCAGTTCTCAGGCCTGTGGTACGTGGTGGCCATGGTGTCCGACTGCAAGGTCTTCCTGGGCTCGAAGGACCACTTCCCGATGTCCACCAGCGAGGTCACGGCCGGAGCGGGCGGCGACCTCCGCATGCACGTGGCCATGCCCGGGTGAGCACCGGGTGGGCCGGGAGGGGCGCGGGGAGGGGCGCGGGGCGCGGGGAGGGGCGCCGGTGACCCGCCGTGTCCCCCAGGCCCAGTGGCTGTAACCAGATGGACGCCGACTACCTGAAGGTGGGCTCCGAGGGGCACTACCGCGCCCCAGGTAGGTCGGGACCCCCGCCCGCTGTCCTGCCCTCTCCCAGCACCCCCAGCCCTCCTCTGCTCTCCCGGGCCGGGCTGAGAGGTGGGCCGCGGGGGCGGGCGCGGGGCGCGGGGCGGGCGCGGGGCAGGCCGCGCCAGCCGCTCCACGACCCCGCGGCGCCCCGCGCTTCTCCTTCCCAGCCCTGGGCTTCCTGGACGTGCGCATTGCGACCACCGACTACCACTCCTTCGGGGTGGTCTACATCTACAAGGAGCTCGACGGAGTGCGCAGCATCCTGGTGCAGCTCTTCAGTGAGTGCCCCCCGCAGGCCCCGCACCGCCCCCCACCCCGCAGGCCCCGCGCCGCCCCCTCACCCCGCAGGCCCCGCGCTGCCCCCCGGCCCGCAGGCCCCGCGCCGCCCCTCTCCCTGCAGGCCCCGCGCCGCCCCCCGGCCCGCAGGCCCCGCGCTGCCCCTCTCCCTGCAGGCCCCGCGCCGCCCCCCGCCCCGCAGGCCCCGCGCCGCCCCTCTCCCTGCAGGCCCCGTCCCGCCCCTCACCCCGCTGATCTCCGCGCCGCCCCCCACCCCGCAGGCCCCGCGCCTCCCCTCGCCCCGCAGGCCCCGCGCCTCCCCTCGCCCCGCTGATCCCCTGTGCTGCCCCCTCTCCCCGCAGGCCCCGCGCCACCCCCCTCCCCGCTGACAACCCCCCCCCCCCGTGCCACCCCTCGCCCCGCTGACCCCCCACTCGCCCCCACTGCCGCCCGCTTGCGGACCCGGCCCCGCCAACCTCCGGAGCCTCCTGCCCCTCTCTAGCCAGATGCCCCAAGCCCAGGCCAGCAGGGACCGGGGCCTCCCTGGCCCCCTGAGGGGGGTTACGTACGTGAAGAAGAGGCTGCGCAGTGGGAGCCTGCCTGCGCCTGGTCCCTTGGCCCGGGGCCGAGTCCTGGGCAGATGATGGCACTCCACTCCGCGGCTTTAATTCTGTCGGGGCTCAAGGTGGACGGGGCAGAGGGGCTGGGACCGGCCTGGGAGCTGCAGGGAAGGAAGGAGGTGGGCCGGGGGCCCTGGCCTCGGGATCGGCGGCCAGGAGGACCAGCCTCCAGGAGGTCGCCGGGGGCGGCTGCCCGTCCACCCGTTGCCCCCGCGGCCTGAGGTGCCTCGCACTGCGTGCCCTGCCCCACCCCGGGGGCCGCCCTGCTGTCAGGCCTCAGGCCCTGGAGCCAGGTCAGCCCCCGCCAGTGCTGGGCTCACCGTGGCCCCTGCTGTGGCCCAGGCCGGACCCAGGATGCCAGCCCCGAGGCCATGGAGGCCTTCCAGGATGTCTACCGGACGGTGGGGCTCTCGGACGACATGATGGCCATGATGCCCAAGTCAGGTACCCGGCCCCCCGCCCCGCACCTGCCCACAGAGCGGGCTGGCAGCCACCCAGGCCCCCTCCCCCAACCGAGCGAAAGGGTCCAGGCGGCCCCGGGGGTTGGGGACCGTGGGCAGCCCCGGGCGGCTCGGCCTCTCACGGGCTCGTCTTCCTCCCCGCAGACGTGTGCCCTGCGGGAGGCCAGGAGGCACCCTGACGACGCCGGCACCCCTCTCGGTCTCTCCCAGGTGGGGCAGGCTGAACCCTCGGGGCCCCTTCCCCTTTCGACTCCCAAGGACCCCCGGGGCTGCCCCTGGCCGGCCTCTTGCCCATCACTGTCCTCCTTGGGACTCCCCTGTACTCGGGCCTCAGCTTGGACACCACCTCTTCCGAGAAGCCTGCCCTGACTGCACTGCCTCGTGGAGTCTGGCGCCGTGTTGCAGGGGCCCGGGGCTGCTGTACAAATGACCCCGGTGGGGTGGTTTACAGCAGCACACCTGGGTCCCCTCGCAGTCCCTGAGGCCAGAAGCCCCTGACCTGTCGAGGAGAACCTTCCTAGCTCGTGGTGGAAGCTGGTGGTCTTGGGAGGACCCCCACCCCGTCCTCGCGGCACCCTCCTGGGGTCTGGGTCAAGCCCGGCTTACACGGACACCAGCCATCAGGCTAGGTCCACCCAGCCCAGGATGGCTTGGTCTCGAGAAGCGTATCTGTTACAACAAGTTCTCGCTCCCAAGGCCCGGGTGGACGTGGATGGCACCCCGTGTTCCCTCTGTCCCCCGAGCCTCTGGGCTCACCCCGCGGGGCATGGGCGCCCCACTTTGGAATCGCCTGGGTCCTCATTCCCTCCCCAAGGGCCCCCAGAGGGCCGGGACGTGCTGTCATGGTCACTGCCCATCCCCAGAGCCCAAGGGCGGCTGGCCCGTGTGGGCGCCAGCGGTGGGCAGTGAGCGGCAGAGCGGGCAGGGCAGCGGCCTGGCACCGTGGCCGTGGCAGGTGCCCCCGCTGTGGGCAACGAGAGGCTTCCCTGAGGCAGGACTGTTTCGGGGTCTGCCAGCCCCTGCACCTGGTCTGAGGGGTCCGGGCCCCTGGGGCAGGGCGGGATCTCGGGGAGCCCTTCCCCGAAAGACAAAGCGGCAGATGAGCCCTGTGGGTCGCCTTTCCTGGGGCGGGGGCTTTAAGAGTTTGCCCTGTAGGACGCGCTCGGTCCGCGGGTGCGCGCGGCTTCATCCCACTGCCACCAGCGTCCCCACGTCCTTGCTTTCCTCGGCTGAGCGGCCAGCCCCCTCCCGCAGGTCATTTAACCAGGTGCGCGCTGGGGACATTTGGGTGGTCTCTGTCTTTGAGGGTGAGGAGCTAGCACTGTGATCCCCTGCACACGGCGATGTTTCTGAAGCATGCGCGGTGGGGTGGGGTGTCCTGGGGTGTCCTGGGACTGCCTGGGAAGTGGGCGCAGGGACCTGGCTGAGGCTGGAAGTCCCTCTTCAAGGCGGGGCAGGGCCTCGCCTCAGGGAGGGTCCGGGGACCCCGGGCGAGCCTTGGGTGTGCCGCCCATCGCTCTCTCCCCGCGGCCTCTCTGCCGGTGGCTCCTGACCCCCGTTACTCCCCTGAGGACACCAGCCGTCTTGGACGTGGGGCCCACCGGGGCCGTATCTTAACCCATCACCTCCCTGCACGGCCACAGTCCCGGGCTCCGGGGGGCCCTGGGTTTGGGGACGCTGGGAGGCCAGGCTCCCGGCACGAGGTGCTCGCCTGCCTGTCGTCAGCTTCTCCTGGCCCTGTGACCGTACCCCCACCCGTGGCCGCCCCAAGGGTTATTGTAAAGAGAAAGGGCAGCTTGCGGGTGACAGGCCTGTCCGGGACCGGATGGCCTCCGGGGTGGGGGGAGCCGAGGCCGCGTCTGCGGCGGGGGCCGCCATCCTGGGCCCCTCATCCTGGCTGACCCAAGTGGGCGGCCCTGGGAGGCCTGGCCCCGGGGGACAGGGCGAGGGGCAGGGGGCGGGTGTGTGTTCAAAACTCACCCGCGCAGCCCTGCGGGTGAAGCGAGTGTGGGGGCTCTGTGCGTGGCGGGGCGGGTGGGGTGAGCCCCCGTCTTGCCCAGGAAGCGTTTGCGGAGTGCATGGTGGGGGCAGCTATGGTGGCCTTTCCTGTCTGCGCAGGGTGAGCTTGGAGCGCCAGGAGAGGGCCCTGAGGACTGGAGACCCCTGCCCCGTGTGTCCGCTGCCCCCCGGGCTCCCCTCAGGACCCCCCCTCTGCCCAATAAACCTTCTGCAGCCACGAGGCTCCTCTCTTCTGTGGCGACGCCCCGAGAGGGCACTGCGGCCCCGTCTTGGCCCCAGATGCTGTTCCCGGCCTCCCGGGGAGACTGAGGCACGGGAGTGGCTGGGGCGGGGGGAGGTAGCGAGTAGCACCAAGTGCCTGGGGAGGTGGGCCCACCTCCTGGGGCGACCATTGCTGTGGGCCCCCCCCTCCCGAGAGCCCGGAGCGCGTGCTTCAAAGGGCGGCGCGTGGGTGCAGCAGGAAGGCGCGGGAGGCCTTGGCTCGGAGCCGCAGCGTCCCGGCGGGGGCGGCCGGACGTCCTCAGCCGGCCTCGCCCCGGCACCAGTGCCCCCCCACTTCCCGGGCCTCGCCTGCCTGGGAGCCTGGGAGCCCTGGCTGCCTCCTCTCCTGGGCGCGCCCCTTCGCTCCTCCCCTTTGGTGGCCCCGCATGGCCGCCTGCCCCCGCCCCGGCCACCCCCGAGGGCAGGGCTCAGGGAGACCCGCGCACCAGGCGGGCAGCCCGACCAGGGCTTCCTCTCTTGCTAAGCAAGCCTCAAGCTTTCTGGGGGTGGGCGAGTCTCTGGAAAGCCCGCCCCCCACCAGGAGGCAGGTGCTGATCTCTAGGGTGGGGTGCTTTTTGCACACATCCCCTCTCCCTACCCGGGGCCTCCCCACTGCTGCTCTGCGGACCCCAGCCCTACCTGGCCGCCGCACACGCCCTCCCCGGCCCTGGTGGGAGGACAGCATCCTGGCTGGGACCCCTCCCTGGGGATGGGTGGGGGCTTGCTGCGGGGGTGGGGGAGGCTGGGGACAGACAGGGGGCTTGCTGCGGGGGTGGGGGAGGCTGGGGACAGACAGGGGGCTTGCAGCAGGGGTGGGGGGCTGAGGGGAGGCCCAAGCGGGCAGGACAGGCCTGTGGGGAAGGTCACCGTTGTCCCGGGACGCGTGGCCCTGCGTTTTCATTTGGCCCCACTAACCGGCCGCTCCTGGGTCTGCAGAAACTGCCCTGGGTGGGGGGCGCGGCGAGGTGGTCTTGCATGAAAGGGGAAGAGTCCAGGTGCCAGATGCCGCTGGGGTGGGATGGAGGCAGGGGGCTGGGAGGCTGCAGCTCCTGTTTCCACGGTGGCGGGGGGTTCAGAGCTCAGGGAGGCGCGGGGCGCCTGGCAGCTTAGTGGGCCCCCCCCCGCCCCGCAGCACTCCCAGGCTGAATGACCCTCTCAGCCTCTGTGCCTCTGCACATGTGGTTCCATCTCTGTGCACTTCCTTTCCACCTCGCTCACCTTTCAGGAGCAGCCGGAGCCTCCACGGAGCCCCTCATTCCTTCCCCCGCCTCCGAGTGGGGAGGGGTCCCCACTCCACTCCGTGCTGCCTTGGCCAGGGCCCCCATAATGATTGCTCGGGGGGAGCCTGCAAACCGCGACGTGCTCCGTGGGGAGTGCCTACCTTCCGCCCGCCGGCCCCCCATGTGCCGGTCGGGGTCTGCGTGCCCGGCAAGCCACGCTGGCCGTGGGGTCGAGGGACATTTGTTGAGCGGGTGTGCGCTGCAGGATGTGCCAGGAATACGCAGGAGAATCGACACAACTGCAACTTAATTTTTTTCCTACCTGGTTGCCTCACTGTCTTTTCGGCGCATCACTTTGCTGTGCGGGGGCCTGCGCCTCGCTGCGCAGGTCTGGGCGCCTTTTTTCTTTTCTACCAGGAGGTCCCAGGGCTGGAACTCGGGTCCTCCACATGGTAAATGGGAGCTCAAGTGTTTGAGCGACAGCCACTTCCCCGTAGTTTATTTCTAACCGTGGTAAAATACACATAACATAAAACCATTTTAACCGGGTTCTTTGACATCGATAAGGCTCTGCGACTCTCACCACGGTCTAGTTCCAGGCTCTTTTCATCATCCCAACCCAAAACACTCAGTCAGCGACAACGCTCCTTCCCTTCCCCTCCTCTACCCCGCTCTGTCCACGAACTTATGCATTCCAAGTATTTCCTGGGAGAGAAATCCTACCTTAGCTGTCCTTTTCTGTCTGGCTTATTTTGCTCAGTGCATCTTTATACGTTGTCTTCATTAACACAAACGTATCTGTACAGATCCTGGATCCCGGGCTCTTAGCTGTGGTTTCTTTTTATTTCTTAAGGTTTATTTGTTTCGCCCCCACGCCTCTCATTGTATGCACTGGCTGGCTGCTTTCTCTGTCCCCCTTCTTTTTAGGAGGCACCAGGGAGGAACCCAGGCCCTCCGATGTGGGGGGGGAGCGCCCAATGGCTTGAGCCCCCTCCACCCCCTTGGATGTGTTTTGCAAATATTTTCTTGGGGAGGCGGTCCCTGCATCCTATGGGTGCGGGAGGGTGGAAAAGCAGGGGGAGGTAGGGTGCAGCCGGGGCCCCAAGGTCCCCACAGGGCGCCTCCCGAGTCCCTGAGGGCGCTGGTCCAGCGGCCCAGCTGCCCAGCGCCCCCGCCCCGCGCCCGAGGCGGCTCCTTCCGGTCCCGAGCAACAGCCCGGGCGGACTAGGCCCCAGCGCACCCGCCCCCACGAGCTCCGCGCTGCCGGCGGCTCCTCGGCGCCCAGGCCCTCGGCACGGCCCCGCCCCCGCCCCCGGGCCCCCCACGGCGCAGCCCCCAGAGCGCAGGGCCAGCGCAGGGAGGGGCGCCGAGGCCCCTGGTGCTGGGGGGGGGGAGGCTGTGAGCCGCCTCGGCCTCTGCGCGGCCGCTGCACTCCTGCCTCCTGCCGCTCCGCTGCACTTCCTCGACTGCTGGGCGAGCGGGCGGGTCTGGGTCAAGCCGCGCACCCCCCTTCTCCTGAACTGGGGGGTCAGTAGACAAAGGGCACATCCGGGCTCTGAGCCCGCCTCCTCCCCAGCAGGGAGCCGCCAGCAGGGCCTTGACCCTGCAACGAGCCGGGTGCGCGGGTGGCGCGTGGCGCTGGGGCTGGGGGGTGCTGGGGCTGGGCGCGGGGCCGCTCACCCGCCGGGCACCGCCCCAGGTGACGCGGTAGGGGAAGGCTGGGCAAGGGCTGTGCGTGCTGGAGCCAGCTGTGCGCCGAGCGCCCGTGGGAGCTGCGCAGATGGAACGCTGCGGCCTGGAGGTCTCGGGGCGGCTGTGCCTTGTGTTCGTGGCGCACACGTGTCCCCACCCAGAGTGGGGGACCGGCGGGGCCGCTAGAGGAGCCTCTGGGCTGGGGCGCACGCCTGACTTAGCACCACGTGCTCCTGAAGCACCACCCGGGGCGCTGGGGGGATGTGCGGGCGTCATGTGGGGTCCCCACGCCGCCCTGGTCCCGTGAGTCCTCCCCCCACAGCTGGTCGTGACGATGGGAGAAGCCGCTCCCAGGGACCCCAGGGACCCCTGGGCTTGTGTTGGCGTCTGGTCACGTGGGCACCTGCCTGGCACGGACCTGCGTTCCAGGCTCTGAAGGAAACCTCATGTCCAGCCAGAAGCAGCTGTGCCAGCAGCCCAGGCCTGGGAGGGCCCGAGCCGCGGGGCCAGGCGCCTGCCAAGGGCCTCCCGGGCAGCGCCGCCGAGGACAGCGGTGGAGGCCCCACGGGAGCGGGTCCTGCTCAGCCCCAGCCAAACTTCAGAAACGTCCACGTGGCCCGACAGCCGCTTGGGGTTTAGGCCCTGCCTGTTTACTGCCGCTGGATTTTAGATGATGATTATTGCAGATTGTTAGAGGCTTACAATAATTAACAAGCTGTAGCTCAGTTTCCCCTGATGTGCACTGGGGAAAGGCTAACCCCATCCCCCATAAGCCTACTGTCTCAGGGCACGGCACTTCCCCACGGCTTAAACCAAGAGACCACGTAGAGACGGGAGTAAAGGGAAGTGGAGACTTTCCCTACCTGTGTATCAGAGGGAGATAAAGAAATCCTTTAATCCCTACAGATGAAAGAAGCATCTGCTCCTGCTCCGTTCCAAGAAACCATCACTCCCTAACCCACTATCCTCTAGTCACTGTCAGGGAAAGTTTTCACCTCTGGGCTTCCTATTGGCCCCTGCCCCTCACTCAGACCCTCAACCCCTCCCACCAACTCTCATTTCCCTGCCTAGGAAAGTTCTGTATAAATTCAAATGTCCCCCTTCCAGGGATGGGTTGAAGTCTCTCTTCAGACCCCCGCCATGCTGGTCGGGGGGCTGAAGTCTGTTCTTCACCCGCTCTGTTGGGAGAGCTGCTCAAACTCTGTCTCTGCCTGTGGCCATATGAGTCTCTGTGTCCCAGGAAGCGCCATTTTTCTCCAACACAGAAGTAACTCGTGTTCATTGTTAGAAATTAGGCTTAAAAAGGGCCATCGATGTTGATGGTATTGATGGTATTTCCTTATGTTTTCTGTTAGGAGTTTTACTTATTAGTTCTTATGTTTAGGTCTTTGGCCCATTTTGAATTAATTGTGTCCATGGTGAGAGATAGGCATCCAGTTTTTTTTTTTGCAGGTGGATTTCCAGTTGTCTCGGCACCATTTGTTGACGAGATTACAGGTTTACCTCGGAGACGTGGTGTTTGGCTCCAGACCACTGAAATAAAGCAAAGTTTGCAATAAAATGAGTCACACGAATTTTCTTCTTTCCCACTCCATATAAAAGTTATGTTTATACCCTACTGTGGTCTGTTAAGGGTACAATAGCATTATGTCTGAAAAAACATGGTACATATCTTAATTAAACAATACTTTATTGATGGGAGCAGATGTAGGTCGAGTGGTTCAGCACCTGCTTCCCATGTATGAGGACCTGGGCTCAATCCCCGGTATCTCCTAAAAAATACTTTATTGCTAAAATTCCTAACCATCACCTGAGCCTTCAGCTAGTCATCTTTTTGCTGGAAGGTCTTGCTTCAATGTTGATGGCTGCTGCTGGTCAGGGTGGTAGTTGCTGAAGGCTGGGTGACTGTGCCAGTTTCTTAAAATAAGACAACACATAAATTTGCTGCATCAACGGTTCTCCCTTTCAGGAAAGAGTTCTCTGTACCATGCAACACTGTTTGATAGCATTGTACCCACTGTAGAACTTCTTTCAAAATTGGAGTCAATCCTCTCAAACCCTGCAGCTGCTCTATCAACTCAGTTGATGTGATAGTCTACATTCTTTATTGTTATTTCAACAATGCTCACACATCTTCACCAGTAGATTCCAGCTCAAGAAATTACTTTCTTTGCTCATCCATAAGAAGCATCTCTTCATCCATTAAAATTTTATTATGAGATTTCAGCAATTCAGTCATGTCTTCAGGCTCCATGTCTACTTCTAATTCTCTTGCTGTTTCTATCACATCAGCAGTTACTTCCTCCTCTGGAGTCTTGAACCCTTTGAAGTTATCCATGAGGGTTGGGATCAACTTCTTCCAAACTCCTGTTAAAGTTGATATTTTGACCTCCTTCCACATACCGCGGATATTCATAATGGCACCCAGAAAGATAAATCCTTTCCAGAAGGTTTGCACTTTCCTTTGCTTGGATCCATCAGAGGAGTCACTATCTATGGCAGCTAAAGCCTTATGAAATATATTTCTGAAATAATAAGATTTGAAAGTCAAAGTTACTCCTTGATCCATGGGTTGCAGTATGGATGTTGTGTTAGCAGGCATGAAAAAACATGCATCTTGTTGTACGTCTCCACCAGAGCTCTTGGGTGACCAGGTGCATTGTCAATGAGCGCTAACATTTTGAAAGAAATCTTTTTTTCTTTCAGTAGTTCAGAAAGAATCAGTAGTTCTGAACAGTGGGCTTAAAATATTGTCAACCATGTTGTAACAAATGTGCTGGTATCAGGTTTTGCTGTTCCATTTATAGAGCACAGGCAGAGTAGATTTAATATAATTTTTAAAGGCCCTAGCATTTTTAGAATGATAAATGAGCACTGGCTTCATCTTAAAATCTCCAGCTGTATTAGCTCCTTACAAGTGAGTCAGCCTGTCTTTTGAAACTTTGAAGCTAGGCATTGACTTCTCCTCTCTAGCAACAGAAGTTCTAGATGGCATTTTCTTCCAATATATGGCTTTTTTTTTTTTTTAAGGAAATGTTTCTTCAGCATTTACATTTATTGCTTCTTAAATATACAGAGCGCTATTTTTTTTTTTTTTTTTACCAAGGAAAAGAGAAAGGAAAAAGAAAACCCAATGGTTGGCTTTGAGTATAATTTTTTTGTTCCAAGTAGTATGACAATAAAAAATCAACATAAAATAATGAAAAATAATGAAAGATTATCAGAAAATTGGGACCATTCCCCTACCTGCAGACTGACAGGTATCACGAGATTCCCTTGCTAAATAAAGTTTTCCTGGGGTGGCTAGAATGTTTTATGGGCACTTTCATCCCTCAAAGCGTAAATGCAAATTACTTGCTACATTATCTGCAAAGACTTGACAGATGCATTTACCACCCTGAAGAATGCAAGAATTTCTTCATTAGTCCAATATATGGCTTTTTGGTCTACATTGAAAATCTGTTGTTTAATGTAGCCATCTACATTGATGAAGTGGGCATCTTTGTCTTGTTCCTGTTCGTAGGGGGGAAGCTTTCAGTCTTTCACCATTAAGTATGCTATTTGCTTTGGGGTTGTCATGGATGCCCTTTATCATGTTGAGAAAGTTCCCTTCTATTCCCAGTTTTCTGGGTGTTTTCATTATGAAAGGATGTTGGATTTTGTCAAGTGTCTGTTCTGAATCAATTGAAATGATCATATATATTTTTTCCCCTTCATTCTATGAATATGATGTATTACATTGATTTTCTTATGTTGAACCATCCTTGCATTCCTGGCGTAAATTCCACTTGGTCATGGTATATAATTCTTTTAATATACTGTTGGATTCAGTTTGCTAGTATATTGTTGAGGATTTTTGCATCTATATTCATATGGAATGTTGGTCTTTATCTGTACTTTGATATAAGGGTAATGCTGGCCTCATACAATGAGTTAGGAAGCATCCCCTTCTCTTCGATTTTTTGGGAAGAATTTAAGAATTGGTGTTAAATCTTTAAATGTTTTGTAGAACTCAATATTAAAGCCATCTGGCCCTGGACTTTTTTTTGTAGTTAGGAGGTTTTTGATTACTGATTCAATCTCTCTACCTTATATAGGTCAATTGAGCTTTTCTATTTCTTCTTTTATCAGATTAGGTACTTTGTATGTTTCTAGGAATTTGTCAATCTCATCTAGGTTTTCTGATTTGTTGGCATATAATCGTTTATAGTACCATCTTTTTATCCTTTTCATTTTTATAAGTTTGGTGGTAATACCCCCACTTTCATTTCTGATTATAGTCATTTATATCCTCTCTCTCTCTTTTTCTTTATTAGTCTGGCTAAAGATTTGTTGATTTTATTGATCTTTTCAAGAAACCAACTTTTGGTTTCCTTGATTCTTCCTATTGTTTTTCTATTCTCTATTTCATTGATCTCTGGTCTAATTTTACTATTTCCTTCTACTAAAGTTGGGTTTATTTTGTGCCACTTTTCCTCATTTCTTTAGTTGTGAAGCTAGGTTGTTGATTAGTGATCTTTCTTTTTAAATGTAGGTATTTAGAGTTATACATTTCCCTCTGAGCACTACCTTCACTACATCCCAGAAGTTTATATATATATATATATATATATATATAAGATTTATATATATATAAAAGATTTATTTTATTCTTTCTCCCCATCCCCTTATTGTTTGCACTTGCTGTGTGTTGTCTTTTTTTGTTTTTAAGGTTTATTTATTTCTCTCGCCTTCACCCCCCACCCCAGTTGTCTGTTCTCCGTGTCTATTTGCTGTGTCTTCTTCTTTATCCGCTTCTGTTGTTGTCAGCGGCACGGGAATCTGTGTTTCTTTTTGTTGCATCATCTTGTTGTGTCAGCTCTCCATGTGGGCAGCACCATTCCTGGGCAGGCTGCACTTTCTTTCATGCTGGGCATCTCTCCTTACAGGGCTCACTCCTTGCAGATGGGGCTCCCCTACGCAGGGGACACCCCTGCATGGCATGGCACTTGTTGCGCGCATCAGCACTGCGCATGGGCCAGCTCCACACGGATCAAGGAGGCCCGGGGTTTGAACCGCGGACCTCCCATGTGGTAGACGGACGCTCTAACTGCTGGGTCAAGTCTGCCGCCTGTGCTTTGTCTTTAGGAGGTGCCTGGAACTGAATCTGGGACCTCCGATATGGGAGAGAGACACCTAATCACTTGAACCACCTCTGTTTCCTGCTTTGTTGTGTCTCTCATTGTTTCTTCTTCTTATGTCTCTTGTTGCATCATCTTGTTGTGCCTGCCCATCGTGTCAGCTCACTGTCTTGCTCATTTTCTTTAGGAGGCACCAGGAACCTCTGCTCCCTGCTTTGTTGTGTCTCTCATTATGTTTTTCTTGTTTCTCTTGTTGCAACATCTTGCTGTGTCAGCTTGCCATGCCTGCCCATCATGCCAGCTTGCTGTCTTCTTTAGGAGGCACCAGGAACTGAACCACAGACCTCCCATGTGGTAGGCGGGAGTTCAGTCACCTGAGCCACATCCACCTCTAAGATATGCTGTATTTTTGTTTTCATTCATCTCAAGATATTTTCTAGTTTCCCTTTTGATTTCTTCATTGATCCATTAGTTGTTTAATAGTGTGTTGTTTAATTTCCACATATTTGTAAATTTTCCAGTTTCCATCCATTGTTGATTTCTAGCTTTATTCCACTTGGTCTGATAAGATACTTTATATGATTTCAATATTTTCAAGTTTACTAAGATTTGATTTATGGCCTAATATACTCTATCCTGGAAAATGTTCCACATATACTTGAGAAGAACATGTATTCTGCTCTTGTTGGGTGTTCTGTATAGATCCATTGGGTCTAACTGGTTAATAGTTGTGGCAGTTTGATATTATTTATGAATTCCAAAAAGAGATAATGATTATGTTTATAACTGGTCTGTTCCTCTGGGCAGGATATCCTTTGATTGATTTAAATTCAGAGGCTTTTTTTTTTTTTAAGATTTATTTATTTATTTATTTATTTATTTCTCTCCCTTCCCCTCCCAACCCCGGTTGTCTGTTCTCTGTGTCTATTTGCTGCGTCTTCTTTGTCTGCTTCGGCTGTCGTCAGCGGCACGGAAATCTGTGTTTCTTTTTGTTGCCTCATCTTGTGCCAGCTCTCTGTGTGTGTGGCACCATTCCTGGGCAGGCTGCACTTGCTTTCACGCTGGGAGTCTCTCCTTGCACGTGGGGCTCCCCTACATGGGGACACCCCTGCGTGGCAGGGCACTCTTTGCGTGCATCAGCACTGCACATGGGCCAGCTGCACACAGGTCAAGGAGGCCCAGGGTTTGAACCGCAGACCTTCCATGTGGTAGACGGATGCCCTAACCACTGGGCCAAGTCCGCTGCCCTAAATTCAGAGGTTTTATGTTTACTTGATTATATTAAGGTTAGGGCTTTGATTCGACCACATCATTAGGGCATGCAGGGTTGAGTCCTGGCCCCCTTGGTGAGCTACATAAACGGACATTCAATCAAGAACACAGAGAAGGAGATACACAGAAAAAGACACAGCAGAGGAGAGAATTTGGGTTTGATGTGGGAGCCCCAGGGAGAGATGAGCCATTCACCTTATACTTTATAGCTGACCTTGTGAAGAAACCAGAGCAGCTAAGAAGTCCTGAGAGACGAGCCCAGCCTACAGCTGAGATTGGAAGAAGCTGGGTCCATGGAGCCTTAAGAGGAAAGAGGAAGGCTGCACCCTCACAAGCATCATCTGCCATCTTGCTTCAACTATGGCAACAGACTTTGGGTGATAAAATACCTCTTATGATACTTTGAATTGGACTCTTCAGGGCCTGGTAACTGTAAGCTTCTACCGTAAATAAATACCCTTTATAAATGCCAACAGATTTCTGATAGTTTGCATCAGCACCCCTTTGACTGACTAACACAACTGTGTTGTTCAAGTCTTCTGTTTCCTTACTGATCACCTATGTAGATGTTCTATCAATCATCATATTTAAGCCTCCAATTATTATTGTAGAACTGTCTATTTCTCCCCCAGGTCTGTCAATCTCTGCTTCATGTATTTTGGGGCTCTGTTATGAGATTCATGTGCATTTCTTTTTTTTTTTTATTTTTTTTATTGACTTTGTAATAATATTACATTAAAAATATATATGTGAGGTCCCATTCAACCCCACCCCCCCGCCCCCCCCTCTCCCCCCCCAACAACACTCGTTCCCATCGTCATGACACATCCATTGGATTTGGTAAGCATGTGCATTTCTTGAGATACTGAACCTTTTATCAATATGTAATAGTCTTCATCTTGTCATCTTTGTTGCCCTATTTTGTCTGACAATAACATTGCCACTCTCTCTTTTAATGACTGTTTACCTAGACTATCTTTTCCACCCTTTTGTTTTCAACCTTTTTGTGTCTTTGTACCTAAAGTGTGGCTCTTGCCAACGAATTAAAAAAGGGTAATAAAGAAAAGCAAATAAAAAAGGTATGGCTCTTATAGACAGCATGTAGATGGACAATGATTTTGCATACAATCTACCAATCTCTGCCTTTTTATAGGAAGCTTAATGCATTGATACTTAGGTTAACTGAGAATCAAGCAATTACTTTTGACATGTCACTATTTGTTTTCTGTATGTCATGCACATTTTTATCTTCCTCAGCTACTCAATTACTGTGTTTTTTAAATAACTTTTTTTTTTTTTGAGGTACTGGGGCTGGGGATTAAAACTGAGACCTTGTATGTGGAAAGTGGGCACTCAACCACTGAGCCACATTGGCAATCCCTGACTTGGTTTTTTTCTTTCTTTTTAAAAAAGATTTATTTGTTTATTTACCCCTCCCTCCCTTGTTTGTACTTGCTGTCTGCTCTCTGTCTCCATTCGCTGTGTGTTCTTCTGTGTCTGCTTGTCTTCTCTTTGGGCAGCACTGAGAACTGATCCTGAGACCTTCTGGAGTGGAAGAGAGGTGCTCAATCTCATGTGCCACCTCAGCTCCCTGGTCTGCTGTGTCTCTTATTGTCTCTCCTCTGGGTCTCTTCTTCTGTTGCATCATCTTGCTGTGCCAGCTCTCCTGCGTGGGCCACACCCTGCATGGGCCAACTCTCTGTTCAAGCCGGTTTGCCTGTGGGCTGGCTCGCCCTCACCGGGCAGGAATTGAACCCTGGACCTCCTGTGTGGTAGATGGGAGCCCAGTCACTTGAGCCACATCTGCTTACCTGGTTTTTTCAGTTGTTTGCTTGTTGCTTGTTTTTTTATTTTTAAGGCGGCTCAGGGAACTGAACAGGGACCTCCCAACTGGGAAGCAGGCACTCAACTGCTTGAGCCACATCTGCTCCCTGGAGTGTACCATTTTGAGACCCTTCTTTCTGCACTTTGTCAATATTTTTCTTAGTGTTTATCTTTGTATATACAATGAACATCTTAAGCTAACAACAATCTAGTTCGACAAGTACCAACCTAGTTTCAGAAGTACAGAAGCCATTTACTCCTATATATATCCTTCCCTCCCCCATTATAGTGTTGTCTCAGATGACATCTTTATAAGTTTTCTTCCCATCAATATAAATTTATATTATTTTATACATTTTTGTGGTAAGTCATATAGAGGGGAAAGCAGTTACAAATAGAAAATACAATAATGCAAGATTTTATTTTATATTTACTTATGTAGTTACCATTATGCATGTTCTTTATTCTCTTATAGATTTGAATTACTGTCTACAGTACTTTTATTTCAGCCTGAAAGACTCCTTTTAGCATTCCTTGTGGGGCAGGTGTTCTGGTAATGAAAATACTCAACTTTTGTTTATCTGTAAATGTTTAATTTTCCTTTCAGTTTTGAAAGGTATTTTTTCTGGATATAATATTCTTGGTGACAGTTTTTTTTTTCTCTTCCTGTAAGAACTTTAAATATGCCATCCATCCATGCCATTCATGGTTTCTGATGAGAAATCTGCTGTTAATCTTATTGGGGATCCCTTGTAAGTGACAAATCACTTCTCTCTTGCTGCTTTCAGAACCCTCTCTTTGTATTGGGATTTTGACAGTTTGCTATAATGTGTCTTGGTGTAGCTCTCTTAGCGTCTATCCTGCTTGGAGTTTGTTGAACTTCCTGAATGTGTATTTATGTCTTTCATCAGATTTGGGAATATTTTGGCCATTATTTCTTCAAATACTTTTTCTGCTCCTTTCTCTCTCTCATCCTTCTGAGACACTAATATGTATGTTAGAATGTTTGGTGGTCTCCCACAGGCTCTGTTCATTTTTCTTCATCATTTTTCCTTTCTGCTTGTATTAGTCAGCCACAGGGGTGCTGATGCAAAATACCAGAAATTGGTTGGTTTTTTATAAAGAGTGTTTATTTGGGGTAGGAGCTTATAGATAACAGGCCATAAAGCATAAGTTACTTCCCTCATTAAAATCTATTTGGAGCAAAATGGCTGCCAATGTCTGCCAGCATTCGAGCTTCCTGGGTTCCTATGTTCCTGGGGCTTGCTTTTCTCTGGGTTCAAGGCTCCTTCCTTCCTGGGGCTGGCTTCTCTTTCCTCTGCGTGCTGACTTCCCAGGCTCCAGCTTAAGTCTTCAGCCTCAAACTCCAGCATCAAAACTCCAACATCAGAAATCCTCAACTCTGTTCTTCGCCATGCCTTTTATCTGTAAGTCCCCACCCACCAAGGGGTGGGGACTCAATATCCTAATCATAACTCAATCATGCCCAGGTACAGATCAGATTACAAACATAATCCAATATTTTGTTTTGGAATTCAGCAATAATATCAAACTGCTACACTGCTCCTCACACTACTTCTTGTATTCAAGTTAACTGATCCTTTATTGTCTGTTCACATCTGCTGTTAAATCTGTCTAATGAGTGTTTTCATTTTGATTACTATAATTTTCAGCTCCAAAATTTGTTTGGTTCTTTTTAAAAAATAATTCCTATTTCTTTATTTTATTCAGACACTGTTTCTCTAATTTCCTTTAGTTCTTTATAAATGGATTCCTGTAGCTTACCAAACATATTTAGGACAGTTGATTTAAAGTCTTTGTCTAATATTTCCAATATATGAGCTTCCTCAGGGATGGTTTCCAGAAAAATTTTTTTTCTTGTGAATAGTTCATACTTACCTGTCTGTGCATTTTTTTAAAAAATTTTTATTTTGGTGAGAACTGGGCTTTCTGAATATAACATTGCCATTTCTCTGGAAATCTAGTTCTTCAATTCTTCTGGGATTGCAAAAAATTTTTTTCTTTTATTTTTGTTGAGAGCTGTAGTCATCAATTTGTGACTTTTCCAAACTATTTTTGCTTCCAAATAGGGAATGAAAAGCGTCAAGAGAAAAAAAATATGTACTTCCTCTTTAAAATTCCTCTGCCCCTTTTGCCTGAGGGTTGGAACAGTGGCTGCTCTCAGAGCCCCCCCCCGCCCCCCCCCGCCCCCCGCCCTCTGGAGTGGCTGACCGCGAGTGGTCGGCAACAGACCGCCCCTGGGGTTGGGAGGACCAGGTCCTGAGAGCCGCCCTGGCCCCTGCCAGCTGCACCGGGAGCCTGGGCTGCAGCCCCCGCTGCTGCCCCCTGCATGGTCGGGGGGTGGGGGGGCAGTCGCTGCACGGAGGGTGAAATTCAGGGGGTATTTACTGCATTTGCTAGTGTCTTCCTCCCACTCCTTCCTCGATGCTGCACAGTGCTCCACTAGATGCCAGGGTTCCAAAAGAGCTGATTCTGATGGTTCCTGGAGTTTCCTACTCCATCACCTTTAAAAATTAAAATTTTTTTAGGAAGTACCAAGGATTGAACTTGGGATCTTGTACATGTAAAACACTTGCTCAACTGCTGAGCTACACCCACTTCAAAACTTTAACTTTTAATAGGCTGTAATGAGTGAATTTATTTAATTTTTAAAAGATTTATTTTTTATTTCTCTCCCCTTCTCCCCCATTGTCTTCTCTCTGTGTCTAGTCGGCTGTGTGTTCTTCTGCGTCCACTTGCATTATCAGACAGCACCACGAAACTGTGTCTCTTTTTGTTGTGTAATTTTGCTGTGTCAGCTCTCCATGTGTGCGGCACCACTCCTGTGCAGGCTGCGCTTTTTTCACATGGGGCAGCTCTCCTTGCAGGGCACATTCCTTATGCATGGGGTACCCCTATGCGGGGACATCCCTGCACGGCACGGCACTCCTTGCACACAGCATCACTGAGCGTGGGCCAGGTCACCACATGGGCCAGGAGGCTCTGGGGATTGAACCCTGGACCCTCCACATGGTAGGCAGATGCTCTATCAGTTGAGCCATGTCCGCTTCCCAGGTGAATTTAATATCTATTGGAAGCCTGATGCACTGTTTTGTGTCCTCTTGACCCACTGCAGTGGTAAAATATGTGAAAATGGCACCACAACGTCACTTACTGAGTGTGTGTTCCTGAGTGTGCTACGTGAGTGTTCTGAACATGCATATCTGCCTGTGTGCATGAGTGTGCATGTCTGTGTATGTCCTTTTGTATTTTTAAAACTGGAGGGCATCCTGGCATTGGACCACGGTTTGCACGTGGTGGATGGTAAATGGCGATTCCAGCCTTTAATGACTGAGGAGGGATGCTGTCAGAGTGCATCTACTGTGCAAGGGCAGGTGCTGGCCGCTTGTGTCAGCTGTACCTGCACGGACAGGTGCACGGGCCCTGAGCTGGCATGTAAAGTTTTTGTGACTGGGTGGTTGTCAAAACAGGTGGAAAAACCCTGTGTCTGTGGGTGGGATTCTTCTTATGTGTGAGGATGTGGGAGGGTGAGTGTATGTGTAAGAGCACATGGCTCTGTGTGTGCACGTGTGTGTGAGCACGTGGGAGTGCATGGCTCTGTGTGTGTGCAGGACAGCGTGCGCTCTGGGTGTGCTGGTGAGGGCGCCCGGGCGTGGCAGCCACGCTGTGCCAGTCCCTGTGGCTTCAGCAAGGAACAGCCAAACCCAGCCCTCCTGGTCTGCGGCTGCCCTCCCGGGAGGGGCCAGGCTCGCAAACGGGCAGGTGGGTGGAAAGCTGCGGAGAGGGGAGGGGGATCCCCGAGCTTTGCTGTTTCACCAACGGAGGCCGGGGGCGGGGGGCGCGGGGCTCTCCTGGCCTTTCTGACGGCGGTGGGCAACACTTGCTCTCCTCGAGTTCTGCTCCCTCTCCTCTCCCAGTTTGTGTTCTTTTCTTCACGCTTCCTCTTGGACTTTCCTGCCGAGGCTGAGGTCCTCGGCCGTGCAGGTCTTTCAAGCAAGGATCATCTGCCGGAAGCTTCTTGGAAGGGCAGCTTCCGGGGTGGCCCCTGCAGGCCCTTCCCTGGGGGATTCTCTCCCCATTGGGGTGGCTGGCCGGCCCTCGTGAGCTGGGGCGCGTGAGCGGGGTGGGCTGCACCCTGTGTGCACGCTCGTCCAGTCCTGGTGGGCTGGCGTCCCCGGGCCCACCTGAAGACACCTGGGCGCACCTGCAGGCCCCTGGGCGCACCTGCAGACCCCTGGGCCAGCCCCAGCAGAGCAGCGGGCGGCACTTCCCACACTCCCTTCCCAGCCCTGGATGCCCCTGCTCTTGGTTTCCTGCTGTGGGCGAGTCTATCATCGCAGGTCCGGCTCCAGTTTCTGGAATTTTCTGGACTGTGCTTGCCTTCCGGGTCTGTGCCTCTGTTCCTGTTTTGACACGGTTTGAGCCTTTTAGAGTCGCTGGCATATACACAGGGCTAGGATTAACAGGAAGTCTTTATTCATGTTTTACAAATGGGGACACTGAGGCAGAGCCACCGCCCTGGGACACAGCCCTGGAGATGCAGGACAGGTGCCCGGGAAACCTGATGTGCTCACGCCTTGTTCGCCGTCGCGTCTCCCCTGGAACGTGAGCCCCCGGGGGCCACGCCTGGTCCTTGCGCTGTGTCTGGGCACCTGGCACCTGCCGGCCACACAGGGAGTGCTCAGCCCGTGAGCTTGTGGGCCGGGGAGGGAATGGAGCGGAGTGGGAGAGGAGAAGAGGAGGGAGAGGAAGGGGGGCAGGAGGAGGGAGGGGAGGGGAAGGGGAGGGGAGAAGGGAGAGGAAGAGGGGCAGGAGGAGGGGGGAGGGGAAGGGGAGGGGACGAGGGGACGAGGGGGAGGGGCAGGAGGAGGGAGGGGGACGGAGGGAGAGGAGGAGGGGGTCAGGATGTGTGGAGGAGGCATGGAGGGAAGGGGCGCGGCCAGAGCTGGATGCCCACGGTGCCCGGCATCGCCCTGGTCCTGCCTGGCGCTCCTCCTGCTCGCACCCCCCAGGCCTCCGCCCCCCGCCGGGCGCAGGCCCTCCCGGTCTGGGCCGGGGCGTGTGGGTGCACAGGAACCAAGTGACCTCTCTTCGGAAATGCCGAGTCTCCTACCGGGCAGTGATTGCGCAACGCACTCTCCCTCCAAAATATAAGGCCAGTGCTGCCGGGGCACGGAGCACCGCCCAGACCCCCGCCCGCGGCGCCGCCCCCATGGAGGCCAGGCTGCTGCGTGCCGTGCTGGGCGTCCTCGTGGTGGCACAGGTGGGCTCGGCCACCCTGCCGGGCCTGGACCCCCAGAAGGTAGCGCCAGCGCTGGCCTGCTCCCTGCGCCCCGGACCCCATCAGTGCTGGAAGGCCCTGGGGGGGCCCAGGCCGGGGCGCGAGCTCGCCCTCTGGTTCCTCTCCTCCCTGCACCGAGGGTCTCCGGGTGGAATACGTCAGGGGCCAGTGGCTGCTGTCCACGGCCAGCTGGTCCTCCGGGGTGGGGGGCTCCCCCTGCACCCCAGGTCTGCCCTGGGACTCCCTTCCCCTGGTTGGTCCTTCGGCCCCTTCCCTCTGCAAGTGCCTGTGCTGGCTGCCGGCGAGGGGCACTTAGGCTTGGGGGGACACCGGTCTGGGGCACGTGGCCCTTTCCTCTTGTCAAAGGGATGTTCCCAAGTCTCAGGCAGCAGCTCGGGCCGGATGGTCCAGGCAGGCTGGGCTCTTCCGTGGCTGGGTGGAGGCTGCCGGGGGCCCTGCCGCTGAGCCGGGGGCTCCCTGGCTTATTTCACCTCCACGGCCCCTTTCGTGTCCTGCGCCCCGGGACCCTCTGGCCCCATTGCCTCCCCCCACCATCCTTACCCCCACACCCTGCTGGGCTGCGGGCAGAGACCGGTTCTTCCGGTCGATTGGGCGCCCCGGGGGTCCTGGGCGGGGAGGGGCAGAGCCACGGGCATCCCCAGGTGAGCTGGGCGGGGCCTCCACGGGAGGACACCCTGCGTGGACGACGGGGTCCGGCCGGCCGCAGCCCCTCTCTCCAGATCGCAGGGTTCTGGCGGGAGGTGGGCGTGGCCTCCGACCGCGACCTGGTGCTCAAGACGCCGCGGCGGCTGGAGGCCTTGTTCCTCTCCCTGAGCGGGGGCAACCTGACCGTGAAGGTCGTGTACAACAGGTAAGCGGCGGGGGGCTCCCGCCCGATGCGAAGCCCCGGGGACCGAGCAGCAGGCGCGGGCGCCGGCCGCACGCCCTCCGTGCTCGGGACGGGCTGGGGGTCGCGGCGGCCGGCCGTCCCCGCCGGTCATCACCGTGCTGGGCGAGCTCACGCCTTTGGAGACCAGAGTGGGGACCAGCCCTTCCCGGCCCGCCACGCGCCACCCCGACCTCGGGGGGCCAAGCACCCTGCTCCCCGTGCTCGAAAAACCCCCCGCGGAGTGTGGGCCCAGCCCCAGCTTCCTGTAAGCGCAGTGTGGGCGCAGGAGCAGGTGGGCACCCCAGGCAACAGCCCTGCGGAGAGGCGGGCGCGAGCCCTGCCGGCCCCCCGCGCCTCCCGGAACTGGGGCGCTGCCGGGGTGGGGGGGCCAGCTGCCCCACAGCCCTTTCCTAAAGAGCCCCTGCCGCCCTTTCAGCTCCGGAAGCTGCGAGACGGAAAACATGGTGGGCCTGGAAGAGGGCGTCCCGGGCAGGTTTGCTTTTCCGGGTAAGAGCGGGCTGCCACTCCCTCCCCGCACGCCGGCAGCGCCTTGCGTCCCCTGCGCAGAGCCCCCCTTCTCCCGCCAGCACACCGACGTCCCGCTCTGGGCGTCCTGGGAGAGGTGGGTGCCGGGGGCTGCGGGCGAGCCAGGCCACTGTCCACCCGGCCTCTGGGGTCCGTTGGTCCTCCAGGCCGCTCTGTGCCCCCGCCCGCAGGCCACAGGGAGATCCACGTGCTGGACACGGACTACGAGCGCTACGCTATCCTGAGGGTGTCCCTGAAGTGGCAGGGCAGGGACTTCGGGGTGCTCAAGTACTTCAGTGAGCTCGGCCGGGCCGGGGAGGGGCGCCCCGCTGCCCGCCGCCCGGGGACGCCCGCCAGCCCCCTCTGCTTCCCCCACAGGCCGCAGCCTTGAGGACGAGGACGAGCCCGGCTTCTGGAAGTTCCGGGAGCTGACGGCAGACACGGGGCTTTACCTGGTGGCCCGCCAAGGTGGGGGCTCTGCGGGCCCCGGGGCGGCAGGGCGGGGCACCCTGTCCGGCCAGCGCCTCACGCTGTCCCCTCTCCCGCAGGGAGGTGCGCCAGGCTCCTGAAGGAGGTGAGCCTCCGGCCAGGCCTGCACCGAAGCCCCCTGGGCCCGGCAGGCTGAGCCCCCCGCCCAGCCTAAACCCTGCCCTGGGGCGGGAGGGCCCCCTCATCCCTTCCTCCAAGTGGGACAAGCGCAGGCCCCCCCCAGGCCATACAAGCCCCCCGAGGCAGGCTCAGGACCCCTGGGCCCCCGCGCAGGCCCTGAGCCCCGCCCCCTGTGCCCCAGGCGCTGATCTGAGGAGGCGCTGCCCGGCCCCGATGCCCGCAGCCCCGCTGCCCGCCCCGCGCTGGACCCTCCTTGGCCCTCGGCCCTGAATAAATCCCTGTGGCCAAACTGGCCTCTGCGTCTTTCCTGGGGGCGGCCCACCCCGGGAGTGGGGGGCAGTGACAGCCGTCATGGAGACCCCCCGTCTGCCCCACAAGTCCAGCCCCTGGGGTCCCCCCCACCTGACCTTCCCCAGGCCCAGACCCACTGGGGGCGGAGGGCAGTGTCTTCACAAAGCACAAGTTCAAAGACAAAATTGTTAAGACTTTCGGGGCGAGGGGCAGGCGGGAGTGCCGGCACCGAGCAGGTGTTTGGGCCGGGGGTGGGGGGGAGGCAGGGCCAGGGAGGGGCTGGGGTCCAGGGAGAGACTGGCAGGGCCAGGTGCCCTGCCCCCGCCCCCCCCCAGCCTCCATCAGTGGCCCTGTCTGCTTGAGATCTGCCTGGGGGCCTGGCCCTGTGGCCCCCCAGCAGTGCAAACCCCTCTTCGGGCAGTGGCCCCTGCTGCACTGCTGTTGGCACAGCTCATCCGCCCCCCCCTCCCTGCCCCCTTCCCTCTCCCTGTCCCCTCTCCCCTCCCCTCTCCCCTCCCTGCCCCCCTGCCTCCTCCCCTTCCCTCTCTCCTCTCTGCCTCTGGCTCTCACCCTCTTCCCTCTTCCTCTCCCCCGCCCTGTCCCTCTCCCTCCCTGCCCTCAATCTCCCCCCACCACAACCCGGAGCACTATCCACCTGTGTGCTGGAAAGACCCCCTCCCTGTCTCCCGCCCCCGCCCCCGGTGAGGACACGGCATTATCGTGGGTCGCGGGCGCGGGCTCGGCCGATGGACTGGCCTGCGGCTCGTGCCGGGCACTGCCCCGTGCTGTGGGGACCTGGGCGAGTGTCTGAACCCCCGACCCCGTCTTCCACCCGGAGGTGGAGAGCAGCACCCGGCCCAGGGCGCTGTGGGCGCAGCGAGGCGGCCGGAGGGGCGGCCGCCTTCAGGCATCCCGGTGGCGGTGGCCAGCTGCCAGCCTGTCCATGTGCTGGCCACCGGGCCGTTACGGCCTCTTCAAAGGACTCAGATGTCAGCAGGCAGGAAGGGCCAGGACGTCCCAGCCCACTGCCCGCTGCCCACGGGTGGTCAGTGGTGTGTGGCCCCGCGCCGCCCATCCTCGCCCACTGGTGCCTGTGCCTCCTGCCCCAGGGAGGCTGGGGGGGCCGTGCCTGTCCCCCATGTCCCGGCCTGCAGGGGCACCAGTGCTTGGCCGGGCACAGCCAGGGGCCTCTCGGTGGACACTGCCGTCCACCACCCACTGGGCTGCACAGTTGGGTGGGCCTGACGCCCACAGTGGCCGCGGGGGCCCTGCTCGGGGCTCCTGCACTTCCTGCCCACCTTGTGGCCCACTCCTAGCCGCGGCAGGGCCCCTCCCCGAGATCCCAGGTGTCCTCACTCTGCTCGGCCGGCTCGGGGCCCCCACGCCCCCCGGCCAGCCTGGAGCACCGGGCACTGCCGCCCGTGTCACAGGGCCCAGCTGGCATTGAGCGGACGCGTGGCCGGCCTGCCGACCTGCCCACGGTGGGCGGGCGAGGGCCCGCGCAGGTGGCGACGTGCTGCCAAGTCTGCCTAATGGGCGCAGCGCGTGCCTCTTCCCGGGCGCGGGGAGGATATAACCCGGGGCGCCGCCGCGCTGCCCGTCCCAGCTGCGCACACGCCATGGACGGCAGGCTGCTGGCGACCCTGCTGGGGCTCTGCGCGGTGCTGGCGGCCCACGCCCAGGAGGCCGCACGCAAGGAGTTTGACTTCCTCAAGGTGCCGCGGCTGCCCGCTCCGAAGCCTCGCGCCCCTGCAGAGGGGTGGGCTCCATGGGGGGCTCTGGGGCCTGCCGTCCCACTCGGGGTGGACTCGGGGCCCTGCTCCCGGGCACGGGCGGGACAGGACAGCCCCGCACCAGCTCCCCGTCCCCCCAGTTTTCAGGCCTCTGGTTTGAGATCGCCTTTGCCTCCGACGTGAAGCCCCCCTCCCTGCCCGCCAGGCCCCGGCGGATGGGGGCCGTGATGGTCAAGCTGGACGACGGGAACCTGGTCCTGACCTCTGTCTATGACGGGTGGGGACGCGCCGGCCTGGCCGGGCCCCGGGAGCCTCGTGCCCTCACTGCTGGGCGGGCCCTGCCCCGGCGTTGCCCACCAGGCTTCCTCAGGGCAGGGCGTGCGGGGGCTGAAGCCCTCTCCAGACGAGGGCAGGCCCGGGTCCCCCCGCCCCGGGGCACCCCCGCTGCGCCCTCCGTGCACCCCCACCCTCTCACGCATGTGCCCTGCTGGGTGGGCTTTGGGCTGCGGCCCCCAGGGGAGAGGGAGGGGTCCGCGTGCCCCCCAGAGGACCTCAGGTAGTGCGCCGAGGTGGGCACACTTTCAGAGGCAGAGGGGACCCCCCCCCCCTTTCCTCTGTCCTTCCCCAGAAGGGGCCCTTCTCCGGCCCGGGCAGGCACAGGGGCCGGGCAGGGGTCCCGCTGCCTGGGGCGTCCGCTGAGGGGTCTCAGGCCGCCCCTCTTCTGGAAGTCTGGGCGTGGTGGGACAAAGGTCAGCTAGGGCTGGGGCTCTCGGTCTTTCTAGCTCGGAAGACTGCGTGAAGGAGACTGACCACGCCCTGTACGAGGAGGACGTGCCTGGGAGGTTCATGGTGCCCCTGCCGAAGGGTGAGCGCCGCGCGGGCGGGCAGGGCCCCGCGCCCGTTCCCAGCAGGCCCGGGACTGGCCAGCCTCCCCCTCCCCTGCCCCTCTCGGAGTAGCCGCCTCCAGGCCCCCCGCCCCAGGCAGGCCCCCTGCCCCCTCAAGCCCCCCAGCCCCCACCAGGCTCCCCGCCCCCAGGCAGGCCCCCCACCCCTTCCAGGCCCTCTGCCCCCAGGCAGGACCCTTGCCCCCTCCAGGCCCCCCAGCCCCCTCCAGGCTCCCCGCCCCCAGGCTGGTCCCCCGCCCCCTCCAGGCCCCCCGCCCCTGGGCAGGTCCCCTGGTGGAGTGTGGCTGCTCAGGCTGGGTGAGGGGCAGCTTCCTCTGGAAACGCTTGGAAACGCCCCTGAGGCCTCCTTCTTCCTTGTCGCCCATCCCCAGGGGGACTTTCGAGGAGTCCAGAAAGTTCCCTGAGACCCTGGGAGGGCGTGCTTGTGCGTGTGCGCACCGGGCGCGTGTGTGAGCGGGCGCTGGCCGTGCGGGGGGCTGGGGTCTGAGCGCAGCCCCGCGGCCCGGGGCCCACTGGGGGCGAAGCGCACCTCCCCGGGAGCCGCTCAGCGCCTCCGCTTCCCTTCCAGGGAGCAAAGAGGTGTTGGTGCAGGCCACCAACTACCAGAGCTACGCCATCCTGAACGTCACCGTGCGCCAGGACCGGGGCATTGAGATGGCCTTGAAGCTGTACAGTGAGCTCCGGGCCCCGCCCTGGGAAGAGCCGCCGGGCAGTGCAAGGGCCCCGGTGCGCGGTGGGGAGGCAGGGTGCGGGCCAGGGCCAGCGTCCCTGCTGTCCACTCACAGGCCGGAAAGCGGAGAACAACGCAGAGGCCATCGAGAAGTTCCGGAAGATGGCGGCCAAGCAGGGGTTCCAGGATGAAGACGTGCACCTGCTCACCCCTGACAGTGAGCCCCTGCGCCGCACCGCTGCCCCCAGCACACGGCCCCCCGCCCCCCGCCCCCGGCACTGCACCGCTGCCCCCAGCACAGGACCCCCCGCCCCCCGCCCCCGGCACCGCACCGCTGCCCCTAGCACACGGCCCCCCTCCTGCCCCCGGTACTGCACCGCTGCCCCAGAGCACACGGCCCCCCCGCTCTCCAGCACTGCTGCCCCCCAGAGCACATGGTCCCCCGCCCCCCAGCACTGCTGCCCCAGAGCACACGGCCCCCCGCCCCCCAGCACCGCTGCCCCCAGCACACGGCCTCCCCCCGCCCCCGGCACCGCACCGCTGCCCCAGAGCACACGGCCCCCTGCCCCCCAGCACCGCTGCCCCCCAGAGCACACGGCCCCCCGCCCCCAGCACTGCTGCCCCAGAGCACACGGCCCCCTGCCCCCCAGCACCGCTGCCCCCCAGAGCACACGGCCCCCCCCATCCAGGAGCACACGGCCCCCGCCTCCCAGCTGCCCCCCAGGAGCACAGAACACCGTGCCTCGCCCTGGGCCCTGCTCCTCCCGCATCACCCCCTTTCCTCCTTGCCCACAGAGACGTGCGTGAATTTATTGCAGTCGGTGAGTTCCTGCCTCCTGGGACCCACCCCGCTTTCTGGGTCTGGGGCCACGCTGAGCATTAGGGGCGCTGGGCGCTGTCCCTCCTCCCTCACGCTCGGGGACAGCCGAGCACGGGGCGTGGGGGCTGTGCCGTGGGACCCTGCCTGGGCTGAGCGCACTCCGGGGGTGTCTGGAGCTGGCTCTTGCCCCGGCCACAGCAGCTTGGCTGGGGGCTGCCCAGGTGGGTCTGGGGGACATCACGCCAGCCAGGGAGAGGCGCCCCCTCATTTGGGGCATCCTGTGCTCGCTTAGGGCGGCTGGAGCGGGCCCACTCCCCACGCCGGGCCCAGCAAGGGGTGCTCCCCAGGGACCCCAGCCCCGGAACCGCCTCGAGGGGTGGCTCGGGGCTTTCCCAGCAGGCTCCAGGCTCCCAGGAGCTCAGAGATGGGGGGGTCCCGGGGGTGCCCTGCGGACCCCTAGAGGCAGGCTTGGGAGACAGGTGGGTCTGCTTTGTCTCTGGGCGGAGCGGGGCTGGGGGCCGAGTCGGGGGTCCCGAGGTCAGGGGCTGGGAGGCGGGGGGCTGATGGCAGCGCGCAGTACCCCGGGGGAGCCGGCCCGTGGAGGGCCTGGGGGTGGAGCCCCCCCAGACGCTGTGCGCCGCCGTGACCCCTGCAGCCAGCTCACCTGCCCTCCCGCCGCCGCAGTGAGGAGTGACGCCCGAGCCCGCCTGCCGCAGCTCCAGTGCCCGCCCTGCCCAGGGCCTCCTGCCGCGCCCGGCGCCCAATAAATGCCGCTGCCCAGCCCGCCGTGTGTCTGTTTTTCCTGGGAGGGCTGGAGGGGGGCACTGGAGGGCGTGCAGGAGGGGCTTTTCCGTAGAGGTGCCCGGGCCTGCTGCTCCACAGCGGCCAAGCGTCAGCGCCCTCGGGGCCAAGCCGCCTTGGGCCGAGTCCCCGGGGGCCTGGGTGCTGGGGACCCCGCAGCCAGGCTGGCTCCCTCCCCGCCCTCAAGGGGCCGGCTGTCCGCAGCTCCCAGGCGTGTGGGCGCAGGCACCGCTGCCCTCCCCCGTGCCCGGCCCCCGGGAGCGGCCGGAGCTGGCCTTGGCTGGGCCCTGGAGGGAAGTGACCACACCCCAGGCCCGGTGTGGTTCCCTGCGGCCCCCAGCCCACTCCACGCTCAGGCGAGGTCCAGTGAGGAGCAGAGGGCGCTCTGTTGATGTTTTTTAAAAATTTCCTGTTGAAACCTTGTTGCTGCCACTTAAAGAAAACAGCTTTGCCTGCGATGCCTGCGCCATGGACTCGTGATACCATTGGGGGTGGACGGTTGGGAGCAGGCCCCAGGCCTTGCGCTTTTCTTAGGGGCATTCAGTTGACAAATGGCACCTGGTGGGTGATTTCACTCCTACAACCTTCAACAAGAACCCAGAGAAGTTGCGCTGATTATGCCCTAAGATAGGAGGGGCTGAGTGGGGTTCAGATGGGCCCCTCTGAAAAGGTTTGCCAGTTTCCTGTCCCGTGCTAGCCAGATTTTTTTGAAAACCTTGGGGAAAGACTGAAATTTCCCACCAATCTTGAGACTACATGGGAGGTTTTACATGAAGTGGGAAAAGTAAGACGTGACACAGCCCCCGATGGCCCTCCACAGGTAGAATCCTTGACGGATGAGCACCGAGAGTCGCCGAAGCAGGCAGATTCTCCTTAAAGAGCCCTCACCCCTGCGAGGCCGTTCCTGGACCCACTGTAGAAAAGAACGGCACCAAGCCTACGAAATGCTCTCCAGTTCCCTGGGATTTCAGTGCCCCGAAAGCTGGAGGTGTGTCTGTAAATTGGTCTTGAAGCAGTGTTGACTGGAGTGACAACTGCTCCTGCTGTCCCTGCAGGCGCAGCTGCCGTGCTCCGCGTCACAAACTCTGGAGTGCTGCGTGCTTACGGGGAAGGCAAGCGACTCCTCAGGCGGCCAGAGGAGCGGTGCTCCGCGTGGAGGGGCACGGATCCTGCCATGCACGTTTCAGGGTCCATCGCTCCTTAACCGGGAATGCGCCCACTGCATCGTGGGAGGCGGCACAGCAGCCCTCCGGTACGGCCTCGTGCCCCGAGCCTCTGTGCAGGTGCTTGGGCTGGCAGCCTCGTGCACGAGCTCCGAGGTCCATCGTGCCGCTTAAGGACTTCCTTCTTACAAGAGATCTTTCTTTTTTTTAACCTGCAACACGTCTGGGCTGGATGGCAGCCTTTCGATTCCTTTCCCAATTTCACCCTTTGTTAACGTCTTCTGAAGACAAGTGCGGCGGCTGAAGTCCCCACCACCGCCCCCCGCCCGGCCACGCCGGGGCCGCCCACCTCCCCTGTGGGTTCAGCAGAGAGGATTTCCCGTCGGGGGTCAGGAAGCAGGCGCTGGAGGCGGGAAAATGCGCAGGGAGCCAGGAAGCAGCCTCCAACCCAGGCCTGGTGCCCGGAGGGGTGGGCCGCCTGGCCGAGCCCTGCTCTAGCCCCCGCAGGGCCCCCACCGGCCCCAGACGCAGCTCTGTGCTGGAGATGCAGGCTCGTCTGCTCCAGCCTCCCGGGTGAGCAAGCAGGTGCCGGGGTGATGGCGAGGGCAGGCGGAGGCCCCAGCGCTAAGTGAGCGCAGCGGATGATGGGTGCTCCAGACAGGCCACCTGCCGCCCCGGCTGTGCCTTCTTAGAAACCGAGGTCTTTGCAGGTGTGGTTCCTTCCAGGCCCTCCAGGGGAGGGCGAGGCCATCCGTATTACCCGGGGTAAGGGGGTAAGTCCCGTGTCCAGTGTCCTTGCGAGAGACACCCAGAGCCAAGAGGGGTGCCCAGGGGTGCCGCGATGTGCTGGGAGAATAAATGCTTGCTGGAAGCCACCGGTTTGTGGTAACTTAGGGCGGCCCCCGCAAGTGAAGGCAGTGTTCCGCCGAGGTCCCCTCACTCGGCTGGAGAGTGGGGGGCTGCAGACCTGGCCAAGGACACGGGGTGGCAGCCCCGGCCGGGGTTTGGAGTGTCCAGCTGGACTCTGCTCTGACTCCTGGAAGTTCCTCCTGGAGTCGGCCGTGAAGAGGAGAGTAGGAGAGCGTGCATGGCCAGCCAGTGCCCTGCCGGAGGGGGCTCTGGGTGGACAAGGCAGCACAGGGCGCGCCAAAGCATAGCCGCTATGGAAAGTTCCACCTGTCATCTCCTCAGGTATCGCCTCTTCCCCATTTCCCACCGATGAAACACAGGTTAAATCTTCTCAACGGATGTCTAACGTCTCTTCTCTCTTAGGAGTTTTTCATCTTTTGCCATTCTGTGCTTCATTCTAGATCATTCCCCCCCGTCCCAGTCCATTAATTCTCTCTTTTGTGGTTGTCTATTCTACTACTCACCCATTCATTGAATTTTTGATATTAGTTATTGCACTTTTCAATTCTATAAACTCTGTTTGGGTCTTTTAAAAATCTGCTATGTAAATAAATTTCAGAACAACAGTGTATTAAGAAAAGCATATGGGAAACGGACTTGGCCCAGTGGTTAGGGCGTCCGTCTACCACATGGGAGGTCCGCGGTTCAAACCCCGGGCCTCCTTGACCCGTGTGGAGCTGGCCCATGTGCAGTGCTGATGCGCGCAAGGAGTGCCGTGCCACATAGGGGTGTCCCCCACGTAGGGGAGCCCCACGCGCAAGTAGTGCACCCGTAAGGAAAGCCGCCCAGCGCGAAAGAAAGTGCAGCCTGCCCAGGAATGGCGCCGCCCACACTTCCTGTGCCGCTGACGACAACAGAAGCGGACAAAGAAACAAGACGCAGCAAAAAGACACAGAGAACAGACAACCGGGGGAGGGGGGGATTTAAATAAATAAATAAATCTAAAAAAAAAAAGAAAGAAAAGCATAAATGAGCTGAATTATTTAATTGTAGGACTTGGAGTTGATATTCTTTTTTAAAAAATTTATTTCTCTCTCCTTCTCCCCGCCCCCCCCCCCATTCTCTGCTCTCTGTGTCCATTCATTGCATGTTCTTCTATGTCCACCTGTGTTCTTGTCAGTGGCACCAAGAATCTATGTCTCATTTTGTTGCATCATCTTGTGTCAGTTCTCTGTTTGTGCAGCGCCACTCTTGGGCAGGCTGCACTTTTTTTCGCCGGGTGGCTCAATGTGGGGTGCACTCCTTGCGCATGGAGCTCCCCTATGCGGGGGACACCCCTGCGTGGCAGGGCACTCCTTGCGCACATCAGCACTGCACATGGGCCAGCTGCACACAGGTCAAGGAGGCCCTGGGTTTGAACCTGGACCTCCTGTGTGGTAGGTGGATGCTCTATCAGTTGAGCCAAATCCCCTTCCCTGGAGTCAATACTCTTTTGATTTTTCTCTTCTGTATGTTCAGATGCTAGGCTAAATATCGCTGAACCATGAAAGTAGGTATGTGGGTTCATTTACCAACCTATTAATAAGGCTTAACTCTTTTATGCATAATATGCAATAAGATTATTTGACCACTGGATGGCAGTAGAATGAGAGCTTTGGGCATTTTATATTTTTTCACTCCCTCTCTTGGTGGAGAATATAAACTAGGAACTTCCATATTTTCCAAAAGCACTGAAAACATAAATTAAGAATAAATGTAGGGGACTTCCGGCAAGATGGTGGCTGAGTGAGCTTGCCTTGCCGTCTCTCCTGGGAAGAGGCAGCTGGGCACCGCTGGAGGTTCTCCGGGACCAGGCTTTTTCAGGATTTTTTCAGGGCAGGAAGTGTCTGGACATCGATTTGGTGGGAAGGTAACGGAAAGGACTGGTCTATAAGATATAATTTGGGACTTTTCAGGAGGGGGAGGCAAGATGGCGGCTGAGTGAACTTCCCGGTTACTAGCTCCTGGGGGGAATCGGCTGGGAGGCGTCGGAGACTCTTTGGGACCGGCTGTTTCGGGATTTTTCCTGGTCCGGAGGTGTCTGGACATCGATTTGGAGGGAAGGTAACAGAGAGGATCCATCTGTGAAATATACACGGAGATCCCAGCTACGTGTGGAGGACTCCCTCCTTGGGTAGGCGGAGCCAAGGCAGCTAGCACCGCGGCGGGTGGCGGGCGGGAGAGCCGAGCCGCGCTGTGCCGCGGCGGGCGGCGGGCGAAGGAGCCAAGCCCAGCCGAGCCTAGCCGTGCCGCAGAGGGCGGCGGGCGGGAGAGCTGAGCCGCGCTGTGCTGCGGCGGCGGGCGGTGGGCGGGGAAGCCGAGTCCGGCCGAGCCCGGCCGAGCCCGGCTGAGCCGCGGCGGGCGGGGAGGCCGAGCCCAGCCACGCCGCGCCGGGCGGCGGGCGGGAAAGCCGAGCCCAGCCGAGCCCAGCCGAGCCGCGGCGGGCGGCGGGCGGGGGACCGGAGCCCAGCTGAGCCCAGCCGAGCCTGGTGGCGGGGTTTCTGTTCTTTGTTTTTTTTTATTTTTATTTTTTTTAATTTTTTTTATTTTTTTTTTTTGTTGTTGTTCTTGTTGTTCTTTTTTTTTTTAATCCTCTCTTTCTTGTCCCCAATATTCTTCTTATACTATTTTACCTTAACAATACAATTGGTCCTACAGGAAATACCTCACATTTGCTGGGTTTCCTCACCCTCCACTGCCTCATTTCTCTGTGAATAGATTTAGCCTATCTACACTATCCCCTTTCCCCTACAACTTGATATCCTCCACCATCTGCTATCTCTCCTATATTCCATCTCCCTTTCTTTGATCCACAAAGTGTCTAACTCTTAATTTCTAATACCTTTGTTTAGTTTTCCATCTGGCATTCGTCCCTGAAACTATTACCTTTCTTTTCTCTTTCCCTCTCTCACGAAAACAATAGCCTCTTAGTACGTACCACATTCCTCCCATATTCAGTCGTCTACCTCATTATAGGTACTTTCCTACTACTATAACTCTACACAATTTACATGATCTAACCTCCATCCTCCCAGAACTCATATTGTTGCTTTGTAAACATATATCACCAATACTACTTCACACTTTTTCCTTCCTTACACAATTGACTTTCCCCAGCACTAATACTTTCCTTTAAAGTGAGCTTAACTAGCAATAAGAAATTGGAATAAGAAGAACAAAGTGACAAAGGGAAGATATAACACTTACTCAAAAACAACAGCTAATTAATCTCCAAGACTAGACAAAGAAGCTAAGGAACTGATTAAACCCGTCAAGAAAAAATGTTGACAAGACAGCAACAAAAATCTACAAACCAAACCAGTAATCAGGAAAACATGGCTGAATCCAATCAACAAACTGAAAATCAGGAAGGGGGGCAGGACTTCGCACAAGCAATGAAAGATCTCAGAACATTTATCACCGACAAATTTGATGAAGTAATGAAAGAGGTTAACAGCGTGAAGACAACACTTGGAGGGGAAATTGCAGACATGCGCAAAAAAATAACAGATATGATGGAAATGAACACCACAATTCAAGAAATCAAAAATACACTTGCAGCAAATATCAGCAGACTAGAAGAGGCAGAGCAGAGAATTAGTGATGTGGAAGACAGTGCATTGGAAATCAAACAGATAGTAGAAGTGGTCAATAAAAAGGTAGAAAAAATCCAGATAGGACTTAGGGACCTGAATGATAACGCAAAACGCTCAAACATATGTATTATAGGCATTCCAGAAGGAGAAGAGAAGGGAAAGGGTTCAGAAGGAGTGTTGCAGGAAATAATGAATGAAAACTTCCCAAATCTACTGAAAGAGACAGATGTACATATCCAAGAAGCACAGCGCACTCCACTGGTCATAAACCCCAACAGGCCCACCCCAAGACATATACTTGTCAAATTATCCAATGCTCAAGACAAAGAAAAAATTCTAAAAGCAGCAAGAGAAAAGAAAACCATCACATACAAGGGAAACTCCATAAGATTAAGTGCTTATTTCTCATGAAACGATGGAGGCAAGAAGGCAGTGGTATGATATAGTCAAGGTACTAAAGGAAAAAAATCTCCAACCAAGAATACTCTATCCAGCTAAACTAGCATTCAAAAATGATGGAGAGTTCAAAATATTCACAGATAAACAGAAACTGAAAGAGTATATCAACAAGAAACCTCCCCTTCAAGAAATTCTTAAGGGAATTCTGCAGGAAGAAAGGAAAAAACAGGACAGTCAGAGATGGAGGAGAGTGTAAAAGCAACAAGAAAGACAAAAATAGAAGGGGAAAATAAAATAATACAAACAAAATATAACAAACACAAATCCAACCAAAATATGGCTACCATAAATAACTCTCTAAATGTAATAACACTGAATGTCAACGGATTAAACTCACCTATCAAAAGATTCAGACTGGGACACTGGATAAGGAAATACGACCCATCTATATGCTGCCTACAAGAGACACATCTTAGACCCAGAGACTCATGGAGGTTGAAAGTGAATGGCTGGAAAACAATCATACAAGCAAACAACAACCAAAAAAAGGCAGGAGTAGCTATATTAATATCAGACAAAATAGACTTTAAATGCGAAACAATTGTGAGAGACAAAGAAGGATACTATATTTTAGTGAAAGGGACAATTTGTCAAGAAGATCGAACAATCATAAATATTTATGCTCCTAACAAGGGCGCCTCTAAATATGTGAGGCAAACGCTGGAAAAACTAAGTGAAAGAATAGATGCATCTACAATTATAGTGGGGGATTTTAATACACCACTATCAACTCTGGACAGAACATCTCAAAAGAGAATCACTAAAGAAACAAAACATTTGAACAGTATATTAGAAGAGCTGGATCTAATAGACATATATAGATCATTACACCCAAACACAGCAGGATATACATTTTTCTCAAGCGCACATGGAACATTCTCCAAGATTGACCATATGCTAGGCCACAAAGAAAGGCTTAATGAATTCAGAAAGATCGAAATCATACAAAACAATATCTCTGACCACAGTGGAGTCAAGCTGGAAATTTGCAAGGGACAGAGACCCAGACTTCACACGACAATTTGGAAATTAAACAGCACACTCTTAGAAAAACAGTGGGTCAAAGAGGAAATCTCAAAAGAAATCAATGACTACCTTGAAACAAATGATAATGATAACACAACATACCAAAATTTATGGGATGCAGCAAAAGCGGTACTGAGAGGGAAATTTATAGCCATAATTCATATATCAAAAAAGAAGAAAGAGCAGAAATTGAAGAATTAACTGCACATTTGAAGGAATTAGAAAAACAACAACAAAGTAACCCAACAGGAAGAAGAAGGAAGGAAATAACAAAGATAAGAGCAGAACTAAATGAAATAGAAAATAAGAAAGCACTTGAAAAAATAAACAAGACCAAGAGCTGGTTTTTTGAGAAGATCAACAAAATTGACAAACCTTTAGCGAGACTAACAAAGAAAAAAAGTGAAAAGATGCAAATACACAAAATAAGAAATGAGAAAGGTGATATCACCACTGACCCCACAGAAATAAAGACTATCATAAGAGGATACTTTGAAAAACTATATTCCAACAAAAATGACAATTTAGAGGAAATGGACAAATTCCTAGAAATACATAAGCAGCCCATACTGACGAAAGAAGAAATTGATGATCTTAACAAACCAATCACAAGCAAAGAGATAGAATCAGTCATTAAAAATCTCCCAACTAAGAAGAGCCCAGGGCCAGACGGCTTCACAGGGGAATTCTACAAAACATTCCGGAAAGAACTAACACCAATCCTGTTGAAACTATTCCAAAAAATCGAAACAGAAGGAACACTGCCTAATTCCTTCTATGATGCCAACATTACCCTAGTACCAAAGCCAAACAAAGACACCACAAGAAAGGAAAATTACAGACCAATTTCTCTAATGAACCTAGACGCAAAAATACTTAACAAAATACTTGCTAATTGTATTCAACAACACATTAAACGAATTATACACCATGACCAAGTGGGATTTATCCCAGGTATGCAAGGATGGTTCAACATAAGAAAATCAATCAATGTAATACACCATATAAACAGATTGAGAGAAAAAACCCACATGATTATATCTATAGATGCAGAAAAGGCATTTGACAAAATACAGCACCCCTTCCTGATAAAAACACTCCAAAAGATCGGAATACAAGGAAACTTTTTGAACATGATAAAGAGTATATATGAAAAACCTAAAGCCAACATTGTTTACAATGGCGAAGTCCTGAAATCCTTCCCTCTAAAATCAGGAACAAGACAAGGATGCCCATTGTCCCCGCTCCTATTTAACATTGTCTTGGAAGTACTGGCTCGAGCACTGAGACAAGAACCAGATATAAAAGGCATTCAAATTGGAAGGGAAGAAGTCAAAATTTCATTATTTGCAGATAACATGATCCTATATATAGAAAACCCTGAGAGATCTTCAACAAAGCTCCTAGAACTCATAAATGAGTTTAGCAAAGTCGCAGGTTATAAGATCAATGCGCAAAAATCAGTAGCATTTCTATACACCAATAATGAGCAAGATCAGGAGGAAATCAAGAAACAAATACCATTCACAATAGTAAATAAAAAAATCAAATACTTAGGAATAAATTTAACTAAAGAGGTAAAAAACTTATACATCGAGAACTATACAAGATTGTTCAAGGAAATCAAAGAAGACCTAAATAAATGGAAGAATATTCCCTGTTCATGGATAGGAAGACTGAATATTATTAAGATGTCTATCCTACCAAAACTGATCTACACATTCAATGCAATCCCAATAAAAATCAACACAGCCTTCTTTAAGGAACTAGAAAAACTAACTATGAAATTTATTTGGAAAGGAAAGAGGCCCCGAATAGCCAAAGACATATTGAAAAAGAAAAACGAAATTGGAGGAATCACACTTCCTGACTTCAAAACATACTACAAAGCTACAGTAGTGAAAACAGCATGGTACTGGCATAAGGAGAGACACACAGACCAATGGAATCGAATTGAAAGTTCAGATATAGAACCTCCTGTATATAGCCATATAATATTCGATAAAGCCACCAAACCCTCTCAACTGGGAGAGAATGGCCTATTCAACAAATGGTGCCTGGAGAACTGGATAGCCATATGTAGAAGAATGAAAGAGGATTACCATCTCACACCTTATACAAAGATCAACTCTAGATGGATCAAAGACCTAAATATAAGAGCCAATACCATAAAGACCTTAGAAAGCAGTGTAGGGAAACATCTACAGGACCTTGTAATAGGAAATGGCTTCATGAATCACACCAAAAGCACGAGCAGCAAAAGAACAAATAGATAAATGGGACTTCCTCAAAATTAAAGCCTTCTGCACCTCAAAGGAGTTTGTCAAGAAAGTAAAAAGGGAACCCACACAATGGGAGAAAATATTTGGCAACCATATATCTGATAAGAGACTTATAACTTGCATATATAAAGAACTCATATATCTCGAAAACAAAAAGATAAACAACCCATTTAAAAAATGGGAAAAAGATTTAAACAGACACTTCTCCAAAGAAGAAATACAAATGGCTAAAAAGCACATGAAAAAATGCTCCAAATCCCTAGCTATCAGGGAAATGCAAATCAAAACTACAATGGGATACCATCTCACTCCCATAAGATTGGCAGCCATAAAAAAAACAGTAGAATACAAATGCTGGAGAGGATGTGAAGAAAGGGGAACACTCATCCATTGCTGGTGGGAATGCAGAAGGATCCAACCATTCTGGAGGACAGTTTGGCAGTTTCTCAAAAAATTATCCATAGATTTGCCATATGACCCAGCAATACCACTGCTGGGTATATACCCATCAGATCTGAAAACAAGGACACAAACCGATATATGTACACCAATGTTCATAGCAGCATTGTTCACCATCGCCAAAAGTTGGAATCAATCCAAAAGTCCATCAACAGATGAGTGGATCAATAAAATGTGGTATATACACACAATGGAATACTACTCAGCTGTAAGAACCAATACACTACAATCGCACGTGATAACATGGATGAACCTTGAGAATCTTATGTTAAGTGAAGCAACCCAGGCATTGAAGGACAAATACTATATGACCTCAATGATATGAAATAAGTTAACTGCCTCAGAGAGCTGGAGTCTGGAAAAGTGGCTTACTGGAAATCGGGGGGTGGAGGAAGGATGTGAGTTAATGTCTGTAGGGGTGGAATCTGTGATGAGCTGGGGGTAAGTATGAGCACAAAGAAGGGACAAAATGGGGGCAAGGGGTTACCTTCGGGTGGGGTTTTCTGGGTTTGAGGGGGGCTGGGGATGGGAAGAGGGGTAATATGGTCCAAGAAATAGGTGGGAGGGAGGGGCAACATACAAACATGGGAGAGTGCCAGAAGTTCGTTGAGAACTAAATGTTGAGTAAAACGTATCAAAGTATAAATAGGAGGGTCACCTGGTTAGGACGCTCAGGGAGTATGGTCTGATGCGGGACGGACTCCGGAGGGAATAGCTGAAGGCTCATTTTGCCAAGGTGGGTTCTACCATTGGGTGGGGTGGACCCATATCCTGGGGAAGACTAATGCCGTCGAATAGAGAGAACTGTATCTCTCGTGAGAAAGGACGGCTCCCAGGGCATTAGATTGGCAGGCATTGTGGGCCCTAAGGGGAGGGGAAAATGGACGTGCAATGGATAGAACAAAGGTAAATAAGGGGGCAAAAGAGGAGTTATGTGAGAGTACACGAGGATGAATATAAAACAGCTAATATTACACCAAAAACATATAGGGGACGACAGACTAATAATGAAAACCATAAGACAAAACATAGGATAACTAAAAAATTTAGAAAACTGTACAACCTAAAGTATGGACCACATAGTAAGCACAAATGTTACCTTGTTTGAAAACTATAGTTTCGGAATCTGTACATCAGTTTCAGGAAATATGATATGAATAAGTTAAAAGATTATTGCTGTGGAAGGGAAAAGGTTTAATGGTGGATCTGGGGAAATACTGTATATTGTATATATGAATTTTGGTGATCTAAGACTCTTCTGAAGCTGACATTATGTTGGGATTCACTTTACGGGAAGTTTTGGATCACAGAGTGGTTCAACAATGGCAGCGGAGGAATACTGATATGGGATGTTATTGACAGGATATATATGGTTGACAGGGAGTTATACAGGGCATATGCCCAGGGTATATGGTAATGTCTATATATACTCATAGTGGAAATAATTAAAAACAACAGCTGGGGGGGTACTGGGCTCCTGGCCGGGGGGTCACTGTTGTGGGCCCTGGGAGAGCAGCGGCAATCCTCCAGGTGCAACGGCAAGAACCAGGAAGGAAGGAGGGCCCAACAGTGGGCTCTTGATACTAATGGCTACACTTTTGAGCCTATGCACCTGCAATAAGAACAAGGCCTAGAGTAGCATTGTGCCTGGGGGTTTCCTCCTGACAGCCTTCATGTTACTCAAATGTGGCCACTCTCACAGCCAAACTCAGCGTGTAGATGTGATGCATTCCCCCCAGCGTGGGACACGACACCCGGGGATGAGCCTCCCTGGCACCAAGGGAGCACTACCACATACCAGCTGAAGAAGCAACTAGAAAATGACCTTGAATTAAAGATTCAATGCGGAACAGCAGAATATACCTGTCTACATATAATAACATGACTTCGGGAAGCGGTTTGACCTAATGTAAGGGGGAAATGGAAAGGAGAAATGAGATTATAAGGCTGTGAGTCTCTAAAAAAGAGTCTGGAGGTTGTCAGAAGGAATACCCCTATGTACAACTGAACAGAGTCTAAGAGACAGATAAGGTAGATACAACCCCAGGTATTGGTTCTTTTGAGGGATAAAGAGACCCATGGGTTCTATGGTCATGGCAGAAGGGGTTCACTGCCATGACAGATGGCCCTTCTTTGGAGCTGGTGTTTCTGCGTGATGGAAATGGACTCAGAGGGGATCTCTTTTCATAAGACTTGCATGCTACTTTATTGGAATTGTAGTTGGTGCTGAGTTTAAGATATATGTAGGGGATTTGAATCTCTGGACTGATAATATGACACCCAGGCCCAGAGCCTCAACAGACTTCAGCTCCTACACTTTGACTTATTGGACTTACTCCACTCAGCTAACATGGAGTTGAAGAAGGTCAACCACCACAACATGGAGCCTAGAGTGTCTACAACTATAAGCGGGAAGAGTGCATCTAGTACCCATGTGGAATCTAAGCCCTCACTTGACATAGGTGTGCAATGGACACAACCAATCCAATGTCCACAGAGGAAATGTGAAATGGGTGTGGGAACGGTAGCCATGGGGGCTGCTGGGTGTGGGGAACAGGAGGAAGAGATGAGATGTGGAGGCGTTTTCGGGACGTGGAGTTGTCCTGGATAGTGCTTCACGGACAATTACGGGACACTGTAGATCCCCCCAGGGCCCACTGGATGGAACGTGAGAGAGTCTGGGCTATGATGTGGACCATTGACTATGGGGTGCAGTGATGCTCAGAGATGAACTTACCAGGTGCAATGGATGTATCACGATGATGGGAGAGAGTGTTGCTGTGGGGGGAGAGGGGGGCGGGGGCGGTGGGGTTGAATGGGACCTCATATATATTTTTTAATGTAATTAAAAAATAATAATAATAAATAAATATTAAAAAAAAAGAATAAATGTATTCTGTCATTGTAAAAAAACGAGCTGAATTTGTGGACTTTGTCCCATGTCATCTTTTAAGCGATTATGATAAATCCAAAGAAAGTACTCCTTTTTCTGTACTTTTATTTTGATATGGTTTCAAATGTAAAGAAATAGTACAAAGGAATCCTTATACCCTTTACTTAGATTCCCTGTTACTATGTTTTGTCACATTGGCTTCACCATTTGCTCTCCCTTTGTATATTTACCTCCATTTCTTTCTGAAACATTTGAGAGGTAGGATGTTGGTATTATGCACTTTTACACTGAAATTCATCAGTATATATTTCACCCTGAAAACTCAGTCTATGTTTCCTAATACAAAGCACATTCTCTTCAAAACTGCAGCACTATGATCAATATCAGAAAATTCAAGATTAGTTCTAAGCCTATCAACTAATCCATTGTCCACTTTTAAAATTGTCCCAATAATGTCCTTTAGAGCTTCCCCCCATTCCATTGTCATGCTGTATATTTTGCTGTCATGTCTCTTTGCTTTCCTTTAACAAGAAACAGTTTCTCAGACTTTCTTTGTCTTTCTTGACCTTGAAAATGTAAATATCTTTTGGTATCCATTGATTTTTTTTTCACCTGAATTAATTATTCCTAAGGTTGTAAATGGCAGTTTTCTCACTCCATATTCTATTTTTTCTTTTTTTTAAGACAAGGAAGTAAAGAGTTTACTAAGGAACGAGTAAACCAGAGAAGTACAAGGTCTGAGTCGTGGGCGGTGGGTGTGCGGCAGGGCGGGACGCGGGCGTGGAACCCCAGGTCTTTTTAGAGCCCCCCTTCGTGATGCGGGCGGGGCCCCAGCTGTTTGCTGTTCTTTCTGGTTGCCCCACCTGTCAGTTCTCAGGGGCTAATGTTGAGGCCTTTTGAGGGCATCCTGGGCTTTCTCTTAACCCCAAAAGGGATTCTTCTTGTGGGCAGGGTCCCACAGGATCCCTCAGGAGGCTTCTGGGAGGGGTCTCACGGCCATGTTGTCTGTCCGCCATGTTGTCTGTCCGCCATGTTGTCTGCTGGGCCAGCCACCTTCCCCCTTCCACTATACTAACTTGCCTCAATTTCCCCCTCAGAGAGTTCACTCTTTTACGTAAGGGGTTGCTGAGGGGCGGTGGTCACTCTTCTGTAGCTGCTTCCTGCTGGGTAGGGCAGTAGGCCCTGCCTGACAGGGTGTATATCCTCTGGCTACTCTGTCTTGTAAGGGAAGATGGGTTTGGCACCCTGGTTGGAACTGGATGGAATTCCCGTGTGGCTAATAAGGTATTGATTCTGTAAGAAAATTAAAATTTAAGGCACATGTTCCCACTAACAGGATAAAGAATATGGTCCAAAAAGGTGCACCATGAGAGTCTCACTCCATGTTCTGTCTACATTTAATAATTGGCAAAAAGCCCCATTTATGGCTATATTAGTCAGACAAAGGGGTGTGGATACAAAATACCAGAAATCACTTAGTTTTTATAATGGGTATTTATTTGGGGTTGAAGCTTACGGTTAACAGGCCATGAAGCTTAAGTTACTTTCCTCACCAAAGTCTTTTGCCACAGTTGGAGAAGGATGGCTCCCGATGTCTGTGAGGGCTCAGGCTTCTGGGTTCCTCTTCCCAGTGCTTGCTTCTCTCTAGGCTCAGGGTTCCTCTCTTTCTGGGGCTTGCTTCTTTCTGGGCTCAGCATCTCTGTTATCTCCACAAGGCCAGCTGAAGACTGTCAGGCAAACAGCTCGTTTCTCTTCCCTGGGCCTTTTCTCTTTCCTCACCACCAAGCTCCTGTGTGTGCTTACTTCCCAGGGCTCCAGCTCAGAAACTCCAACTAACTTCTGCCGTGTCATTTTCTCTGAGTTCCTGCCCACCAAGGGGGTGGGATGCAATGTCCTACTGATGTGGCCCAATCAAAGCCTTAATCATTACTTAATCAAGTAAACCTCGGAATCCAATATAATCTAATATGCCCAGAGGAAAGACAAGTTTACAAACATAACCCAATATTTCTTTTTGGAATTCATCAATGATATCCAACTACTACAATGGCTCTGTTGGAATAACTGGTATGGACTGGACCTCTAACAAGCAGTCATAAGTCTGGACAGGTATGTACTTGACCTCTTCTCAGGCCCTGGGCAGCTGGCCATGAAGCCTGGAATCCTGGGGTGCAGGGAAACCCCAGGTGAGCTCCACCTGCCGAGGAGGCAGAAACCAGGGTCTGGGAGGCTGAAGTGGTTGGACCCCCGGGCACCCAAGAGGGTGGGCTGTGAGGAGGGTCCCGGGAGCCTGCAAGTGGGTTTCTTGTGTATCCTTGGCCAAGACACCCCCAGAGCAGCTGCTCTTTGGCCCAGGCAGAAGAGAGGCCCTTGGAGCCAAGCAGAGCTGGAGAGGGTGGGAGAGCAGCTCGGCCGGGGCAGAGGGCCGTGTCCGTGCTCAGGAATCCCGCCAGCCCCGAAGGCCCTGGCCACCCTGAGCAGGGCCGTCCGAGGTGCCAGGCCCGCCGTGTCAACGTGCCGCAGATGGGGTTGACGATGACAGGAACACGGGGCGCAGCTCTGCAGGCCTGGGGGCGCGCCTTCCTGCCTCTTCCGGCTCCCGTGCCGGCCGTTGTCCTCTTTGTCCCCTGGGTAGACGCAGCGCTCCGGGCTCTGCCTCCTCCGTCGTCCTGCAGCCCCCGTCCCCCGCCGAATGCCCCTGGGTCCACGTTTCGTCTTGTAAGGGCCCCATCCAGGCTGGACCACCCACCTCCAGTGGGCGTCGACTGCTCCCTTCTTCAGAGCCCCTGTTCTGGGTGTGGACTCAGGCGCGTCTTCGGGGGACACACGCAGCCACGGCCGGGGCCGCCCCTCGGCTCACACCAACGAAGCCCGAAGCCAGGCCCCGGAACACCTGCGGGGCGGAGCGCGGCGGCGCCGGGAGCAGCGTGCGTTCCCAGGATCTGGCTGCTGCGGCGCGCCAGCTCGCAACAAGTTCAAGGCTGTCGGCCAGTGACTGACCTTCCTGCGTGGCCACGCAGCAGCAACGGCAGAGCCGAGGGTCCCCACGGCGCGTCAGCACTGCCCAGCACAGAAATCTCCTCGACGAAGACCCGAAAAACAGAAGGTACAGCAAGAAGCAGAGACTCAGAAGGGGTCCGGGGAAGACCGGGGAAATCGGGCCCAAAGCAGCTCGTTAGAAACACGTTGAAAGGACTGAAGGGAAACAGGAACATGACGACACGACAGCAGCAGGGGACGGTTAGGCAGGAGGCGGCTCACTGGGGAACCAGAAAGCCCAGAAGCGAGCGCTTAAGGCGTCTCCAGAGGCGTCAGCAGGAAGCCGCCGCCTCCCCAGGCCGAGGGGAGAGCCTGGACCGTGAAGACTCAGAGCCCCGAGGGGCGGCGGGCGCTGGGCTCGGGCAGGAGGGGCGCTGCCGGCTCAGCTGGGTCTTGGGGACCCGCTGGGCTGTTCCTGCCAGCGAGGGAGCGGCAAGCTGCCCTGCCCTGGACGGAACACCTGGGGCCGCTTCTGAGGAGAGGCCGGCGCCCCGGCTGCCCGAGGGGCCCCGCCCCAGGCCCACGGCCGCTTTTGTTAAACCTGCCAAGACCGCTCTGCGGCCGCTGCCTGATCCTGCGTGGAGCTGACCCCGAGTGGGGCCCAGGGCGACAACGGGCGAGACTGAGAACCCGCTGGAACGGCCTGCTGGGGGCCGGCAGGTGAGCCGCACAGGGAGCAGCTTTGTGCCCAGGTGGAGCCCACCTGCCCAGGGCAGTGTCAGCTCAGGACATACTTAGCGATGAGTGAATGAATGAATGAATGAGTGGGTGAACGAATGAGAGAATAAAGGAATGAGTGAATGAATGAACTTATGAGTGAATGAATTAGTGAGCGGGTGAATGAATGTGTGGGTGAATGAATGAGTGAATAAACTAATGAGTGAATGAATGAACTAATGAGTGAATGAACTGATGAATGGGCGAACGAATGAGTGGGTGAACAAATGAGTGAATTAATGAGCAGTGACGAATGTGTGGGTGAATGAATGAGTGTGTGAACAAATAAGTGGGTGAACTAACGAGTGGGCGAATGAGTGCGTGAACAAATGAGTAGGTGAACGAATGAATGTATGAGTGAGTGGGTGAAGGGCTCTCAGCAGGGCAGGGGACGGGCTGGGACCCCCCCGGCAGGCCTTGACCTTGGCCTTGCAGATCCAAGACGCCTGGGCTGCCCCTGCGTGTCCTCTGCTCTGGCCGAGGCTCGGTCCCGGGGTGGGAAGACCCAGGCCCTCAGAGCATCCCGAGGGTCTCGGAGCAGCCCCCCCCCCCCCCGGGGTCCAGGCCGGAGAGCGGAGCGGCGGCTGGAGCAGGCCCAGGTGTGGGCAGGTCTGGCTGAGCAAGAGAGGGGGCGGGAACAGGACGTCCCGGCGGCACCAAGCGGTGGGCAGAGGCCGCAGCAGGGGGCGGGCAGGAGCAGAGCTGGGGGTCATCCCTCCCTCCTCCCCGGAGTGGCGCGCGAGAGCCTGGGTCTCTGGGGGGGTCCCGGGTCTCACTCCTGTGCCTGGGGACCCTGAGGGGGAGGCAGCTCAGAGCAGCCCGCCCTGCAGGGGCTCTGCACACTCCACCCCCCACCCCTTCCCAGGGCCTGCGTCTCGGTTCTGTGGCATCAGGCCGGGCCGTGGTCACCGCAAACTGCCTCCGTTGTGGTTTCAGCCCTTGCCAGAGAGACTCCCCGGGGCCGATGGCCATCAGTGGCCACCCACGGCGAGGTGCGCAGGGCCATATTAGCGGGCCTCCCGGGGCGGAGCCCACACGACCTCGGGCCCTGCAGGTGTGCGCCGTGGGGATCCCTGGAAGCATGAGGGCTGCGCTGCTGACTGTCCTGCTGGCTGTGGCTGTGGTGTCCGGGGTCCGGGCGGTGTGGCTGGGACGGCTGGACCCCAAGCAGGTACCGCCTGCAGCACGGCCCAGACCTGCGTGGCCGTGGGGGCCGGGGGGTGGCCCAGGACCCCAGGGACCCTGGGCCGTGGCCGTCGGGGGTGCCCAGGGAGCCGGGCAGCCCTGCCCTCACCTCCGCCCCTGCCAGCTTCTTGGGCCCTGGTATGTGCTCGCCGTGGCGTCCCGTGAAAAGGGCTTTGTGGTGGAGAAGGCCACGAAGAGCGTTCAGGGGGTCCTGGTGACCCTCACCCCAGAAAACAACTTGAAAGTGCTGTCCTCGCGGAGCGGGTGAGTGTGGGCGGGCGGGGCGGGGGGCGTGGGTTCCCGCGCCAGGGGAGTGCGTCACCGGCCCAGGCCAGGGGCCCCGCGGAGGCCGCACAGGCTCCCGGGCTGGGCTCGGGGCCCCATGCCCGCTGCCGGCCCTCGGCTCGGGCCCCGCCTCCCGGCGCCGCGTCCACCCCCCTCGGCCCCCGGCTGGGCGTCGGGCCCTGGTCGGCTGGAAGCGGAGAGCCCCTCCTCTGCGCGCGTCTCCCTGGTGTCCAGTGTTGAAGCGAGGCCTCCGGCCAGCGTGGCCGGTTCCTCGGGAGGCAGACCCCGAGGCTGCGGCCGCGGGCAGCTTGTCCACCCGCCCCACATGGTGTCGGCGGCCTGGACCCGCGAGCAGCCTGTGCGGGCGCCACAGCACACCCCGGGGGACTGCCTGGGGCTTCCTGTGGGGGCTTCCTGTGGGGGGCTTCCTGCCTGGGGGCTTCCTGTGGGGGCTTCCTGCCTGGGGGCTTCCTGTGGGGCTTCCTGCCTGGGGGGCTTCCTGTGGGGGCTTCCTGTGGGGTCTTCTTGTGGGGGGCTTCCTGCCTGGGGGCTTCCTGTGAGGGGCTTCCTGTGGGGCTTCCTGCCTGGGGGCTTCCTGTGGGGGCTTCCTGCCTGGGGGCTTCCTGTGGGGCTTCCTGCCTGGGGGGCTTCCTGTGGGGGCTTCCTGTGGGGTCTTCTTGTGGGGGGCTTCCTGCCTGGGGGCTTCCTGTGAGGGGCTTCCTGTGGGGCTTCCTGCCTGGGGGCTTCCTGTGGGGGCTTCCTGCCTGGGGGGCTTCCTGCCTGGGGGCTTCCTGCCTGGGGGCTTCCTGTGGGGGCTTCCTGTGGGGGCTTCCTGCCTGGGGGCTTCCTGTGGGGGAATTCCTGCCTGGGGGCTTCTTGTGGGGGCTTCCTGTGGGGTCTTCTTGTGGGGGGCTTCCTGCCTGGGGGCTTCCTGCCTGGGGGCTTCCTGCCTGGGGACTTCCTGTGGGGGCTTCCTGCCTGGGGGCTTCCTGTGGGGGACTTCTTCTTGTGGGGGGCTTCCTGCCTGGGGACTTCCTATGGGGGCTTTCTGTGGGAGGCTTCCTGGGGGGGCTTCCTGTGCGGGCTTCCTGTGGGGGCTTCCTGTGGGGGCTTCCTGCCTGGGGGGCTTCCTGCCTGGGGGCTTCCTGTGGGGGCTCCCTGTGGGGGCTTCCTGCCTGGGGGCTTCCTGTGGGGGCTTCCTGTGGGGGGCTTCCTGTGGGGGCTTCCTGCCTGGGGGGCTTCCTGTGGGGGCTTCCTGTGGGGGGCTTCCTGTGGGGGCTTCCTGCCTGGGGGGCTTCCTGTGGGGGCTTCCTGTGGGGGCTTCCTGCCTTGGGGCTTCCTGTGGGGCTTCCTGTGGGGGCTTCCTGCCTGGGGGCTTCCTGCCTGGGGGCTTCCTGTGCGGGCTTCCTGTGGGGGCTTCCTGTGCGGGCTTCCTGTGGGGGCTTCCTGTGGGGGCTTCCTGCCTGGGGGCTTCCTGTGAGGGGCTTCCTGCCTGGGGGGCTTCCTGCCTGGGGGCTTCCTGCCAGGCTGCCAGGACCCTGGGGGCTGCTTGTCTCAACTGCCGGCAGCTGCCAGCCCCCCGGGTCCCGCGCTGGGGACCTCGTCCCACCCCGACGCCTGGGGAGGAGGCCGCGCTCCCCCAGCAGGCCGGCCCTCCGAGTGACGCCTCCCCTCCCCAGGCTGGAGGGGTGCAGCCAGACGGTTGTGGAGCTGCTGAAGCAAAACTCCAGATGGGTCTTCGAGAATCCCTGTGAGTGGGACGCCTGGGAGCCCAGGCAGGGCCGTCGGCGCCGTCCCCCGCACTGCCCGGAGGCCTGGGCGCCCCCTGAGGCCTGGGCGTCCCCCGCACTGCCCGGAGGCCTGGGCGTCCCCTGAGGCCTGGGCGTCCCCCGCACTGCCCGGAGGCCTGGGCGCCCCCTGAGGCCTGGGTGTCCCCCGCACTGCCCGGAGGCCTGGGCGCCCCCTGAGGCCTGGGTGTCCCCCGCACTGCCTGGAGGCCTGGGCGCCCCCTGAGGCCTGGGCGCCCCCGCACTGCCCGGAGGCCTGGGCGCTCCCTGAGGCCTGGGTGTCCCCCGCACTGCCTGGAGGCCTGGGCGTCCCCTGAGGCCTGGGTGTCCCCCGCACTGCCTGGAGGCCTGGGCGTCCCCTGAGGCCTGGGTGTCCCCCGCACTGCCTGGAGGCCTGGGCGTCCCCTGAGGCCTGGGTGTCCCCCGCACTGCCTGGAGGCCTGGGCGCCCCCTGAGGCCTGGGCGCCCCCTGAGGCCTGGGTGTCCCCCGCACTGCCTGGAGGCCTGGGCGTCCCCTGAGGCCTGGGTGTCCCCCGCACTGCCTGGAGGCCTGGGCGCCCCCTGAGGCCTGGGCGCCCCCGCACTGCCCGGAGGCCTGGGCGCCCCCTGAGGCCTGGGCGCCCCCGCACTGCCCGGAGGCCTGGGTGCCCCCCCCGCTGCCCGGAGGCCTGGGCGCCCCTGCACTGTCCGGAGACCTGGGTGCCCCTCCACTGCCCGGAGGCCTGGGTGCCCCCTGCGCTGCCCGGAGGCCTGGGCGCCCCCCCCGCTGCCCGGAGGCCTGGGCGCCCCCGCACTGCCCGGAGGCCTGGGCGCCCCCCCCGACTGCCCGGAGGCCTGGGCGCCCCCGCACTGCCTGGAGGCCTGGGTGTCCCCGCACTGCCCGGAGGCCTGGGCGTCCCCTGAGGCCTGGGCGCCCCCCGCACTGCCCGGAGGCCTGGGCGTCCCCTGCACTGCCCGGAGGCCTGGGCCCGGCACCGGACGCCCTGGCCCTCTGTCCCTGGTGGTGCCCCCAGGCCCTGCGGGCGGGGCCAGGGCCAGCGGGAGGTGTGGGCTGCCCATGCCCGGCACTTCGGCGCAGCTCTCCATGAGGTCAGAGGTCTGCTGCCCAACCTGGGCAGAGCGTGCAGCGCCGAGCCCCAAGCCCTGGGCGCCGGCCTTGCCCCGGCTCTGAGGCTGGCGGCCCGCCAGGTCCCCGGCTCTGGGTGTCCCCGACGTCGACTGAGGGCGGGCACCCGGCCAGAGCTGTCTGCTCCCCCGGGGCGAGTCGGGGAAGAGCAGCCAGCTCTCCCGGGCTCCCCAGGATGATCAGGCAGGCCCGTCTGTCGGTCCATCCGTTCTTCTGCCCCGTCCGTTGTTGGCCAAGCACCTGCTTCGCAGCAGCTCTGGGGGCCAGGGACGGGGGACAGGCCCGGGGCTCGCAGGCTCCCGCCCCGAGACAGCCCCGTGCTCCCCGGGGCTCCAGCTGTCGGTCTTGCAGCCCTGGGCGTGCTGGAGTTCCGGGTGCTGGGCACCAACTTCCAGGACTACGCCATCGTCTTCACCCAGCTGGAGCTGGGCGGCGAGCCCTTCAACACCGTGGAGCTGTACAGTGCGTGGGCCGCGGGCGGGCGGGCGCGCGGCCACGGGACCCCTGGTGCCCGGCTCCGGGGGGGCCGTGGGGTGGGCCGCGGGCGGGCGCGGGGCCACGGGACCCCTGGTGCCCGGCTCCGGGGGGGCCGTGGGGTGGGCCGCGGGCGGGCAGGGGCCACGGGACCCCTGGTGCCTGGCTCCGGGGCGCCACAGGGTGGGCTGCAGGCAGGCGGGGGGCCACATGGGACCCCTGGTGCCCAGCTCTGGGGGAGCCGCGGGGTGGGCCACGGGTGGGCACAGGGCCACGGGACCCCTGGTGCCTGGCTCCGGGGAAGCCGCGGGGTGGGCCGTGGGCCGGCAGGGGGCCACGGGACCCCTGGTGCCCGGCTCCGGGGGGCCGCAGGGTGGGCTGCAGGCAGGCGGGGGGCCACATGGGACCCCTGGTGCCCGGCTCTGGGGGAGCCGCGGGGTGGGCCACGGGCGGGCAGGGGGCCACGGGACCCCTGGTGCCTGGCTCTGGGCGGGGCTGTGGGGTGGACTGCAGGCGGGCGCGGGGCCATGGGACCCCTGGTGACCGGGGACCAGGGGCTGCCCTCCCTGCCAGCTGCAGCCAGGCCGTGGTGCAGTGTCTTCAGAAAGTCTGGGGCCAGCCAGGGCTCGGGGCAGTGGCCTCCTGGAGCCCCAAGGGGCAGGACTGAGCGGGGAGGGCCCGGCAGGTGGTCTCCTGCTCCCGCCTCCCACTTCCCACGGACCCTGTCCCCGCACAGGATCACACAGAGCGCCCCTGCCTCCCTCCCACCCCTGCCCTCCCTGAGGAGAGGAGGCCCTGCGGGGGGGCCGGTGGGGGCCGTGGGGGGCCGCAGGAGGACGAAGCCCCTCCTGCTGTCCGTGGCGGGCCCTGGGGCTGTCGGGAGCCGCTCTCATCGGCCCCCTGCTCCCTGCACACAGGCCGGACGCACGTGGCCAGCCCGGAGGCCGTGCGCCTCTTCTCCAGGTGGAGCAAGGCCCTGGGCTACCGGTCCCAGCAGCAGGCCAGGCTGCAGAAGGACCGTGAGTGCGCAGCCACCACGTGGGGCCCCAGAGGCGGGGGCTGTGGCGGGGCACCCAGCGGGGGGTCCTGGCTGCTGCTGGTCCCGGCAACCCCCCCCCACCAGGCCTGCAGGCACTGGGCCCAGGGCTGACGCGGCCCCTTCCCCTTCTAGTCACCTGTGCACACCGGGTCCTCCAGGTAAGCCACCTCCGCACACAGCCGGGTGGGGCTGGGGAGACCCCTGCTCTCCGGTGGGCAGGAGGCTGCGCCCCTCCCCATGGGCCGTTGTGCGGAGTCCCGGGCAGATCCTCCCTGGGCTCGGGGAGAGCGCCAGGCCCCTCATGCTCATCTGGGTTTCAGTGACCGCAGCGTGGCCGCCTGCCTGGCCGGGACCCCCTCCCTCGGCTGCGAGCACTGGGCCTGCAGCTCCCGGGGCTGGCGCTTGGACTCTGAATAAAGCGACTCCACTGCCGTGTCTGAGTAGCTTGACCGTGTGCCAGCCGGGCCCGGGAGGGCAGTGGGCAGGGACGGACGGGCGGGCGCACCTTCTCAGGGCCAGCGCGGGGCGGGCGGTGCTCTCCCGGGCTGGAGGGAGGCTGGTGGGAGGGCTGGGCGCTTTTTGGGCAGAGGTTGGCTGAGAAGGTGGGCGCCAGTGCCAACCGGGTCCCTGGTTTTGCCTGGGCTGGACTCTTGTGGCCACAGGGCAGGGGCGGCCTTGACCAGCTCCAGAGGGCCCGCTCTGTTTACGCCCTTGTGTTCTGGGAGCCCCAGTGAGGTCCAGGAAGAAAGTGGGGTGCAGCTGCTGCTGGCTTGCGGGGAGGTGAGGGCACGCCTGCCCACATGTACACCCACAGCTCTCAGGTGTGTGCCCACACGGGCCCTAGGCTCAGCGGCCCCGAGGCTGTGGGTTCCCTGTGGGTGTGGGGGGGTGGCCCTGTGTCGGGGGACGCTGCAGCTTAGCGGGGGGTGGTGGGGGAGGACCCCGAGCCTGCGCCCCCCTAGGTCTAGCTTCCACCTGCAGCTGATGCTTCGGCCAACTTCAGCCAGGCCTGGGCGTCCTGCGGCGCGCAGCACGCTGCATGGATGCTCTGGCCACTCACTCCACGCGGGCAGTCCCGGGGTCGGGCGTCGGGGAGGCCTGCTGGGCAGAGGGCTGGGCCCCCCTTCCCGCCCCGAGCCTCTGAGCTCTTCCCGCTCGGCCCACGGGGGAGGCCCGAGTTCCACGGGCGGTGGCGCCACGGCTCGCCCTAGTGCCGCGCTGCAGGCGTCCCACCGTCGGGGGACACGGGCTGCTCCTCGGCCCACCCTCGGGCCACGATGCAGAGGGCACCCCCGCCCCCGCTCCGCCCAGCCATCCCAGAGGAGCCGAGAAGGCGAGAGGGGCCATGGACAGCGGGCGGCCTTCCCACCAGCAGCCCCACTTTGTTCGTGGCCCTTTGGCCGGCAGTTCTGCGGCCAGGGGTGTACCCGAGAGGACATCGCGTGTTCAGAGATGCGCACGAGAATGTTCCCAGCAAGGCCTGGGAGCAGAGTGCCAGCTAACGGGCGGCAGGGCAGGTAAACCGAGGCACCACCACACAACAAGAGCACAAAGCCATTAAAATGATTACACCGCAGCGGCCTGTGAGCCCGTGCGTGACTCTCAGCGATGCCATGGGGAAAGCCAGTCCCCAAGGCCGCGGACGACACTCGCCCTTCTATAAAGTCCCCAGAGGGACCCTGAAAACAGGGTCGGGGGAGCACGACCACGCAAGGACCTGGGCGGTGGGCGGCCTCTCCTGGCCTCGACTGCAGTTCCGGGGGTGGCTCGGGGGTTCTCCTGCCAAGCGTTTGAACCTTTTTATTTTGTTTGGCCTCCAAACAGCGTCCGGGTTGTTCCCGAGCCGGCGGAGGCGGCGGCTGTGACCGCGCACTTTAAAAGGGCTGACACGGCTGGTTTCATGTTACGCACGTTTCGCCACAATAGAAGCAGCATCTATTGAGCACCACTGTGCGCCAGGTCCCCGCAGGTGGTTTCCACCCTCCCGCACCCCAGGGCCAGGGAGCGTCCCAGTTCCGTGCGTGGGGCAGGCGAGGCTCACGCGGGCTGTGTCCAGGATCCCATTGTGCCTCTCTCCAGAAGGTTCCAGGACAGGGAGCTGCCTGGAGAGGGTGGGCCCGAGGGGCTTCGGACCCCGCGCCCCCGCGGCTGGCGGGAGAGCTCAGCGGGGCGTCCACCCCTGCGGTGGCCTCACCCTCCAGGGTCCGGGGCCAGAGCCCAGGCCAGCGCCCCCGGCACCCCACCCCCACCCCCCGGCCGGACGTGGGCGCCCGGGGATTGGCCGACGCCCACGGCAGGGCGGGCGCAGGAAGACTTAAGCGCGGCGTCCCGGCTCTGGGACTCGGCGCCTGCGAGGGGTGAGCATGAGGCCCGGGCCGCTGCTCCCCCTCCTGGCCTTTGCCCTGGTGCCGGCAGCCGTGCCGGAGCCTAACGACCAGTTCCCCGAGGAGTCCCACAACCTCAACTGGGACAAGGTAAGGCCCGGGCGGGGGACGCAGAGGGCCAGCGCGGCGCGGGGAGGGCGGAGGCCCGCCGGCTCGTCTCCAGACAGCTTTCCAGGAACAGCGGCGCCCGAGGCCCCGAGACTGGGGTGCCGTGGGGTCCTGCCGGGCCTGGGGGGCTGCCCGCCGGTCCCCGGCCCCGGGCTCTGCTGCAGGCCCTGACCGCCTCCTCGGGGCAGCTCGTAGGGGCAGCGACCGTGGGCCACAGGGGCTGGGGCCAGGCAGGGCTGAGCCCCCAAACAGGTGCAGCCCGAGAGGGGGCCTGGAGGTACTCGGGGGCAGGGAGAGGCCTGAAGGCACAGCACGTTCTGGAATAATGAGGGGACGGCCTGGCTGGACAGAGGGTTCCCGTGGGAGTGGACGTGGGCACCTGGCCGGCTGGCCAGACTGCGGAGGCTGCACCTAGCCGCAGCCTGGGGCTGGCGGCGGGAGGGCCCTGGGGAGGGGAGCGGGGCAGCCGGCGCAGGGGCAGCCGGCGCAGGGGCGGCAGCGCGCTGGCAGCCCCCGCCCACCGGCCCAGGCCCTCCCTGCAGTTTTCAGGGTTCTGGTACATCCTGGGGATCGCCACCAACGCCCGCGGCCTCCTGCCCGGCAGGAGCAAGAGGAAGCTGGGGGCGTCCCTGGTGCAGGTGCACAAGGCCGGTCAGCTGAAGCTGGTCATTGCCTTTAGCAGGTGAGCGGGTGTGGGCGGGGTCCCGGAGACCCTCGCGGGCCCTTCCCGGAGGCGGCCCCTGCCAGCAGTGGGGGGTTCCGCTCCAGGAGGTCACAGCTGGCCCCCGGGGGGCTCCCGGCTGGGGGAAGGGGTGTGGGGGGGAGCCTGGAAGTTCCGCAGGCACCGCCCCGCCCCGCGTCCTCGCCCCAAATCCAGAGGTTTCAGGACGGGGGGCTTAGCGGCGGGGGGGGGCCCGCCGGGGGGGGGGCAGGAGAATTTGGGGCGGGAGGGCCTGAGTTGAGGCGAGCGCGGCGAGGCGAGGCGAGGCGAGGCGAGGCGAGGCGGAGGCGCGGCTGCAGCACCGGCCCCTGCGCGGCCCGGCGGCCTCAGGTGGCGCTCGCCCGCAGGTCGCACGGCTGCCAGTCGCACGCGGTCATCCTCAAGAAGGACAAGAAGAAGGCTGTGTTCCGGAACCCGCGTGCGTAGGGCGGCCGCGGCTGGACGGGCAGCCTGAGTCGTGGGGCGGGGCTCAGGCGCGGCCGCGGTGGGGCAGGCTGCCTCCCTTTCCTTTAAATGCCGCGGTCAAGTGCGTCCGCCTAAACGCCGCTAGCCTTTTCTGTGGACAGAGCTGCGGCATCTGAGCCCCGCAGTGCCGCGGCGCAGCCTGCGCAGCAGCGCCCGCCCCTCCCCGCGCGGCCCCGGGGTCTCTGGGCTCCCGGCTGGCTTCGACGCGTCTGTCCCCAGGACGTCCTTGCCCGTCTTGTCGCTCAGCGGGTGTCTTCCCTCGGGGCTCCCGGGGCTGCAGCGTGGCCCCCGCCGCTCAGCCGGCTGTCGGGATGCTGGACGGACCCCGAGGTGGCCTGGGCCCGGGGAGGACCCTCGGCTCTCGGCGGACGTTGCTGTCCGAGCCCCGGTGGGTCGGGATTGGGGTGGCCTTGGCCCCTGGAGCAGGTCCACGCACCCACGTGGGCGTGGGACCCGGCGGGTGGGGCCGGGGGTAGCACGCCCGCCTCCTGCTGTGCTGCGGGGCCCGGAGCTGGGCAGGGGCAGCGCCCCAGCGCCCACGGAGCCGCGCTGCCCTCTCTTCCAGTGAGGGGAGTCAAGGACTTCCGCGTGCTGTCCACCGACTACAGCCACGGCGTGGTCTTCCTGCATGTGGGCCGGATGGGCAAGAGCTACAAGAACCTGCTGCTCTTCAGTGAGTGGCGCGGCCTGTCGGGGGGGCGTGGGCAGTGGCTGTCGGGGAGGGCCCTGGCAGGGGCCGTGGGGGGGCTGGAGGAGAAGGAAGGTCGCCGACGAGGGAGGGCCAGGAAGGTGAGAGGATGGACAGGGCCTCCCGTCCCCGGTGGGGAGGGGCAGGGGGCAGTCGTCCACAGTGGGGGGAGGGCAGGGCCGGCCTGTCCACGGGGGCACGGGCGGCCCTGAGGGTGGCAGGACCAGGGGGGCAGGGAGGGTCCAGGTGCCAAGCCCTCCTGACAGGGCCTGAGGGGCAGCCGGGCCTGGGCAGGGGGCGGTGGAAGGCGCCCAGCAGGGAGGAGGCCCGGCCTTGGAGGGAGGGGGTGGTCCGGGCAGATGACAGCGAGTGGGGAGTGGGCGCAGACCACCGTCCCCTTTGTGCTGCTCTGGCCCTGAGCCCCGGCCCGGGCGGTGACGTCGTTCCCTGTCCCCCGGGGCCGCCCAGCAGCTTCTGTTCCTCCCCTGCCCGCGGCGCTCGGGGCTGTGGGATGTGGGGGGCCGGGGCAGCCCTCGCTGAGAACCTGGCTCCCGCGCACAGGCAGGGACCAGCAGGCGGTCTTCTGGCACCTGAAGGAGTTCGTCGATGCGGCTGAGGCCCTGGGGCTCACGGAGGGCGACGGCACGGCCCTTCTTCCCAAAGACGGTGCGGCCGCGAGGGCTCGACCCCGGGGATCTGGCACCCCCAGAGCGTGTCTACGGGGCGGAGGGAGGGACGCTGCGAGCCTTCTAAGCCTCCGTCCCCACCCCTGGCCTCAGGCCCACAGAGCGGGCGCGGGCGGCCACAGAGTGCCCACTCTGTCTCACTGGGGACCCTGGGTGGGGAGGGGGCAAGGATGAAGCCAGGCCTGGGCCCCGGGGAGCAGCCCCTGCCTCCTCAGCGTCCCTCTCCTCCCCCGCAGCCTCCTGTGCGGACACCATTCGGCCATGAGCGGCAGCGCTGCCCTCCTGCCCTGCCCTTTGGAACTTGACTTGTGGTCCTCCCAGACCCCGGGACCACGGCTCCCCACGGCAGGTCCTCACCCTGAGGCCACGGCAGTGTGGAAGCCTGGGCCTAGGCTCTGGCCACGACAGGGATTTTTGATGATCACAGGGACAGGGGAAAGGGGGAACAGGCTGACCGGGTGGGGAGACCCCAAACCAGTCCCCCCCCCGTGTCCTCCCCGTGACACTGTGGGCAGGGGCTCCCCTTCCTTCCCTGCTGTCAAATAGGCCACATGAGGCAGGTGCAGGTTGAGTGAGGCTGCTTAACGCGAGGAGCACCCTGGGTGGAAGCCAGGCCAGAGGCGTGGAGCGGCCGCCCCTCACGAGGAAGCGCGGCCTGCTGACCACACAGACTGGACAGCTGGTCTCCATAACCAAGAGACAATAAATTTCTGTCATTTAAGCCAGTGAGACCATGGTGGTTTTTTTTAATTATCTTTTTTTTTTTAAGATACATAGATCACACAAAATGTTACATTAAAAAATGAAAGAGGTCCCCACATACGCCCCCCACCCCCCTCACCCCACTCCTCCCACATCGACAACCTCCCTCATCATTGTGACACAGTCATTGCATTTGGTGAATACATTTTGGAGCCCTGCTGCACCGCATGGGTTATAGTTTACATTGTAATTTACTCTCCCCCAGTACATTTAAAGGGTCATGGCAGGATATATAATGTCCAGCATCCGCCCGCGGTGTTTTGTTACAGCAGCTCTGGTAAACTAAGACAAAACATCCCATAACAGAATGGTGGGATGCAGCTAAGGTGGCGAGAAGAGGGGTGTTTATAGCGCTAAAACCGCTCATCTTAGAAAAGGAAACAAGTCAATTACATAAACTTCAGTCTGAAGAAACTGGGAAATGAAGGGTAAATTAGACCCAAAGTAAGCAGCAGAAAGAGAATAATAAAGAGCAGAAAGCAAATGACTGGAAAGCAAAAATAAAAATAGACGGAAAAGTTCCTGCAGGGACAAGCTCTTGACGCAGGTGAACGAACCTCGAGGGCAGCTCTGCCTGGCGTGCCGTGAGCGCCCCTTAGCGGTCACTGCCGGCAGGTGACTCAGCGGCTGAGAAGGTGACCCTCAGAATGACACACCGCTGGCTTCTGTCCCCACCGTCATGTCGAGGCTCTGCCCTTCCCCTTCCTGGGCGGGAAGCCACCGCCCTGGGTGGGCTTCACGGACGCAGCGGCATGAGGGCACGCTGCCCACGCTGGGTGGGCCGGGGGTCGCTGGCTGCCCCTGCCCCGGCTCAGCCCCTTCCTCCCCTGGATCCCCAAGACAGCCGGCCTGGCCGCTGGTGAGCAGTGGTGGACCCCACGCTGCAAGGCGGCCAGGTGGCCAGCAGTTTGGGGGCTTCAGGAGAGGCGTGGCAGGCGGCCCTGGGGCGGGCGGTGAGAGCCATGTCTCTCCACTTACCGGGACCCCAGGCCTGTCTGGACGAGCGCCCACCCTCCTCCAGTGGCCTCATCTCAGCAAATCCCACCTTCAGTGACCCTACTTCAAATAAGGCCACGCTCCCTGGCCGGCGCTCAGGGCTGAGCCACGTCTCCTGCGGGACACAGCTCAGCCCATCCCAGTTTAAATCTCCGTTCCGTTCCAATACCGTGGGGTTTGTCTTGGACCTGCGGGCTACCAGAGGTGCTTTGCTTATTCCCCAAATGTGGAGATTTTACTATTTCATTGAACAATTCTGTTTCGGTCCAGAACACGCTTTGTGTGATTTGGCTCTTTTGCGTTTACTGAGACTGTTTTAAGGCCCTGCTGCGGTCTATCTCGGACAGCGTGCCCCGAGCGCTTCCAAACCCTGCCGCTCTTGGGCGGAGCATTCCACAAACGGCAATTAGGGCAAAGCGTTTGCTGGCATTTTTCAAATGCCCTGTGCCCTGTCTTATTTTCTAACTGTGTGTTTCGTCAATTTTTAAAACATATTTATTTTATTTACCCCCCTCCCCCTTGCCCCATCATTTGCACTTGCCGTCTGCTCTCTGTCTGCTCATCTTCTCTTTAGGAGGAAATGGGAACCAAACCTGGGACCTCACGTGTGGGAGAGAGGCGCTCAGTTGCTTGAGCCACTTCAGCTCCCTGCTTTTTTGGGTATCTCATTGTGTTTCCTCTTTGTTGCGTCATCTTGTTGTGTCAGCTCATCGTGCCTGCCCATCGCACCAACTTATTATCTTGCTCCTCTTCTCTAGGAAGCACCGGAAACCGAACCCGGGACCTCCCAAGTGGTTGACAGGGGCTCAATTGCTTGAGCCACATCTGCTTTCCTAATGATGATTCTTGACTGAATAAGTTTTTAGATAGTGATTAAAAATTGGTGGTTAAAAATTTGTATCACTTCTACATGCATTGAGTAGCATTCTACCACTAAGAAGTTCCTTCCGAAAAATTATTCATTGTGTTAGAATGAAGTCACTGTCATTTACTTTGCTTCTCCAATTGCCCGAGAGTAGGCCAGGATATTTAGGATGCTATTTCTGTGTAATAAAGGCAAACTACACACAATCGCACACACCATGCACACACACTCACATAGGCAAAAAGGCGTGCAGGAAGGAGGAAACCGGTGGACCGGCTGGTGGGGCGGGAGCTGGGGGCCCGGGGAAGGGCCATGGAGGGGTGGGGCTCCAGCGCGGACTCCTAACACTGTGTCCTGGAGACAGCGCTGCTCCAGCTCGGAGAGACCGTTGAATTTTCTCTCTCACAGTGCTTGGCCTGCACTGGCGGGTGGAGAGCGGCTTTCCAGGGGGAGGCTGTGGGCTTCTTGCTCCCACCGGGAAGCGGCGGTGCCGGAAAGCTTTGTTTCCCGAGAGCTGCTGCAGCCCCCTCGGAAGGACCACGCAGGCCAGGGCGGGACGCGCGGCAGGGACCGGCCCTCGGCGGCGGAGCTGGGTGGGCCCAGCACGGCTTGCTGCGTTTTGACAGAGAAGGAGCGTCTCTTCTGGGAACTCGCCTGCCCACCCCGGCCCCGAGGTCCATCCTCGGGAAAGCCGCGAGCCCGGCGCGGTCTCGGCGCTGGTGGAAGGGCTGCTCCTCGGGGGCCCCCTCGGTTCCTGGCTGCCGTGGCCAACACCCCCCAGTGGGTGCCGAGCGACAGCAGTTTCCCGGCCCAGGAACGCGGGGGCCGGCGGCTGGCCTGGTGTCTGACTGCCCGAGGCCGTGGGTCCCTGGGCCTCCGGCTGCCTGGGGATGTCCTCGTTGCTCGTCTGCGGTGCCCTGACGTCCAGCTCCTGCCCCTCCCGGCTTCCTCTCCAGAGGCCTCCGGGGGCGGGTCGGAGCCCATCCCGGGTTGGGTGTGCCCCCCTCCGCTGACATCCGCACCTCCCCAAGGCCCCCCTCCCGTGGGGTCGCACCTGCGGGAGCTCGGGGGCCCCAGGGGGCCACTGCCGGCGGGGGAGGTGCCAGGCCGGTCCCCAGGGCTGGGGGAAGACAGCCCTGCCGCCCTGCGAGGGCCAGGGCCGGGGCCGGGGCCGGGGCCAGGCCGCCCCACCACACACGTCTTCCTCGGGCTCCTGCTGTACCTGGGAGTTCCCCTCAATGCTGGGACCAAAACGTCCCCCCCAAGACGTCCCGGGACCCGTGACCATGTCGCCTGCGGGCAAAGGGGACGTGGCAGGCAGATCACGTCAAGGGCCTCGAGAGGGGGCGACTGTCCCCTTAGGGGATCCTTCCTGCTGGGTCGAGGGAGACGTGAGGACGGAAGCGGGGCCATCAGGGAGCGACGCTGACCGCTGTGAAGATGCAGGGCGCGGAAGCCTCTAGAAGCCGGAGCGGGGACGGCGGGCATCTCCCCGCAGCTCCAGAGGGAACCTGGACTTCAGTGCAGTGAGCTCCATCCCACAGCTGTGAGCTGACGCGTTCCTGCTGCTGCGAGCTGCTAAGATGCAGGTGTGTGTCTCAGCGGCGCTTCCTGCAGGATGGGGCTCGCGCTCTGCGGGCCGGAGGGTCTTGGTGCTCCCCCGTGGACTGGGCTGCTCAGCTCGGGCCGCAGGCTCTCCCGTCCGGGCACCGTCTCGTGCGGCTCCTCTGTGCACTGACCCGGGCTCCTGTGTTTGTGCCGGGAGCGGGGAGCGGGTGCCGAGCCGGCGCTCCTCCCTCCCGTTGGTGTCCCCTGCCGGCCTCACGCCGTGGCCTGGACGGCTCTGCCGCCCTTTGAGCCTCGGGGCTCGGGCACAGCCGTGGGTGGGACCAGAACCCCAGGGGATGGGTCCTGGCGGCTCAGGGGGGAAATCCCAGCCCCGGCGCGGTGTGGACGAGGTGCGGGAGCAGGCTCACTGCCCCCAGGTGGGACTGGAGGCTGGGCCTTTCCTCCAGCCTTGGGGACTGGCTGCAGAGCCCGGGCAGGGCCAGCCCCTCTGTCAGGGGCCTCCAGGGGTCCAGGCCTGTGTGGACAGCATGTCATCCCGCCCGGGCCTCAGCTCCGTGGGCTCACGCGTCCACCCGGGACCTCTCCTGGGCAGCAGCTTGGGCTCCACAGCCGCTCCAGCCGGCCCGCAAGAGACAAGCTGGGGTGCAGGAGTCTCTGGAGGACGGAGTGGGGGAGAGGACGTTGGGGCGGGGAGTGGGACCCGCGGGTGCGCCCACAGGGGGCTTGCGAGGGGGCCGGAGCGGTAGCCCTTCCCCCGCCCAGCCCCAGGACGTTCTGTTCCTGCTGGGCCGCTCTGGGCTGCGGGGGAGCAAGGAGGGGGAAGGCAGTGCCGCCCGTCCTGTCCCGAGGCCAGGGCCACCCACTGGCCATCAGCGCCTCAGCCTCTGGGCTGGTGGCACTGCACCCGGGGGCCGTCCCTTGGCTGCACATCACACTCGCCTGCCTGTGAGAGGCTGACCGCCCAGGCTCCCGACATTCCACAGACCCCGGCCGCTTCCCCAGGTGGGTGCCTGAGCCGTTCTCGCCTCACCCAGCTCTCCAGGTGAGACCCACGGACACAGTGCTCGGACCTTGGAGCGACAGGCAGGGGCAGGGCCGGACGGCTTTGTTCTCTGAAAGCAGCTCTAACTGTGGGCGCCCACAGGCAGCTCACGGGCGGGGGTGGGCACAGGCACACGCGCGTGCATGCACACACATGCACACAGGGCTCTCACACCATGCAAGGCAACATGACCACACGTGCACGCATGCACTCCCCATGCAACCATGCGTACACATGCACCTCACACGCATGCATGCACACCTCCTCACGCCTGGGCTCCTGCTGGAAGGGGAGCAGCCTTGCCCGCTGGCGCACGGAGGAGGGCCGGTTGGAGAATCTGGGCCGTTTCCGTCTTTGAAGTCTTTGACGTCCAGTCCCGGCTCAGCTGGGGGTCCTGGTCAGGGGGCGAGTGGGCAGCGGGGAGGGGCTGGGAGGTGTCCAGAGGAGCAGGGTGGGGCCGAGGCCCTTGGGGCTGAGCCCGCACGTCCCACAGATGCGGGTGTGGGGACAGTCCCCGCGGCGGGACAGGGCATTGATGACGCACAGCTGGGGAGCCGGAAGGGCCTCCTGCCGCTGCTGCAACAAACGGCCACCAACTGGGGGGCCTAAGACCAGGGGGATTTAACGCCCACCCCTGGAGGCCGGTATGGGCAGGGCCGCGCCCTGTCCAGGGCAGCCCCCTGCCCCTCCGTGGAGCCCCTCTGCGCCCCGGCTGCTCCCTGTGCCTCGTGGTGCCTCGAGCCTCCCTCTCCTTAGAGGACGCCAGTCACCGCACTAGCTCGATGTCATCCTCACGCCGTGACGCCTTCGCACCCCCAGCCCAAGGGGGTCCACCCTCCCCGTGTGCCCTGCTAGGCCCTGACCCTTCCTGGGGACACAGGTCAGCCTACAGTAGGTGCCTTGCTTCTTCTCGTCACACAAAAGCCCTAACACGCTTGCCTAGGTAGAGCTGAACTGCTCTGTCCACTGCTACGAGATGAGGAAAGCAGGAGCGGCCGTCATGTCTCGCCCGGCGGCTTCTATGGCCCCGGCTCAGACCCGCGCAGCTGCCTTGCTTGCCGCCTCAGGTCTCCTGCGCCCACGCTCTCCTTCTCCCCCAGGGGGGCCGATGCCCTCCGACAGCCGAGGAGCCCTGGGGTGACGGGGTGCAGGGGACAGGCTCAGGGCGCGCTGCGGGTTCAGTGACCCTTTCCTGCAGCCCCGGCGCGGCCGCGGCGTTGACTTTGCCCTGGGTTTTCTCTCTGACTTCTGTGACACGACCGGGCACAGGGGCTGTGGATTTACGTTCAGGCCCTCCACGGGAAGGCTTTATGCCTGGACTTCCTTGTATGGGCCGAGAAGCCCTTGAATTTTCTCCAGGATCACGTCCCAGCCCGAGGTCAGACCCGCGCAAGCCTTCGGGTGAAGGGCGTCCCGGGCCGTCCTAAGCCCTCCCCGCAGCTGTGGTTCTTCCCGGTGGCGCCAACCCGTGGAGGGGTTCCAGCGCTTGCCCGCCCACGGGCATGTGCCCCGGGCCAGGGACGGGGCGGAGCGGCGGTGTGGACGCTGGCGTGCCCCGCGACAGAGCGCCCGGAAGGCTGGTGGCACCTGCAGTGGGGCTCGGGGAGGGGCTCTCCGAGTGGTCACTGTGAGCCTTGGTGCCTGGACCACGAGCTGCAGTGACCCAAAGCCGGGGCCTGTCTGTTCTGGCAGCCGCCTTCATGGCAAGCCGAGGGCAAGGTCCACGTGGCTGCTGCCTGAGGCCGGGACCCTGGCTGGGGCCCAGATGCAGCCAGAACATCAGCAGGGAGGTCTAGGAAACAGGACGGCGACGGTGACCTGGATGCACCTCCCGTAACCCGGGGCTGCGAGGTTCAAGCGTGAGCAAGGCCCAGCCTCTCAGGCGAGCCCACGGGGGTCCCGCCGCCCCCTCACCTTGGCCGAGTGCGGGCCTCGTACACACGCAGGGGAGTCTCAAAACCCCAGGCAGACGTTCTGACTGCTGGAACTTGGAAGGTGCCACCAACCCACCCACAGATCTGCGGGTAAGGAGCGGAGGCCTCCAGACTCCAGGGTCCTGGGCTGGCTGCTGAGCTCTGCCAACCTGGCTGGGAGCCCAGAATTCAAAACCCTCCCAAGAGAAAACCGAGCATGAGCAGAGGCAGCAGAGGCACAAATCAGACATTTTAGACAATACATTGTTGTGCCTCTGGGTACAGCCCAACGATATATTGTCTAAAATGTCTAATGTTCAACTGAAAATTACAAGACATGCTGAGACACAGGAATGTGGGACCTGTGCACAGGGAGAAAAGCTGTCTCTAGAGATGGTCCCTGAGGGGCCCAGAGGACTGACTTTAAAGCAGATTTGTGGAAGTGTTCCAAGAACTGAAATAAACCACGTTTAAAGAATGAGTGTATGATGGCAATGATGCATCCAATGGAAAATATAAATAAAGAGATAGAAATGACAAAAAAGAACAAAATGGAAGTTCTGGAGTTGAAAAGTAAAATAACTGAAATGAAAAAAAATCACTAGAAAGGCTCAAAAGCAAGCTCGACCTGGCAGAGGAAAGAGTCAGTGAACTTTGAAGATAGATCAATGAAAATGTTCCAATCTGAAGAACAGGGCAAAAAAGAATGAAGAAAAACGAACAGGTCCTTAGACTTGTGCAACACATTTGGGAATATCAACATTGACATCGTTTCAGAGTGAGAAGGAGAGGAGGGAGAAAGAGGCAGAAAAGATATTAAAAAAAAAGAAAAGAAAAGAGGGAAGCAGATTTGGCCCAATGGATAGAGCGTCTGCCTACCACATGGGAGGTCCAGGGTTCAAACCCAGGGCCTCCTGATCCGGGTGATGAGCTGGCCCACACACAGTGCTGATGCACGTAAGGAGTGCTGTATTACCCAGGGGTGTCCCCGCGTAGGGGAGCCCCATGCGCAAGGAATGCATGCACCCCGTAAGGAGAGCCGCCCAGCATGAAAAAAGCACAGCCCACCCAGGAGTGGCTCTGCTCACTTGGAGCTGATGCAGCAAGATGTCACAACAAAACGAGACACAGATTCCAGGTGTCGCTGACAAGAATACAAGCAGACAAAGAAGAACACACAGTGAATGGATACAGAGACAGACAATGGGGGCGGGGAAGGGGAGAGAAATAAACAAAAAATAAATCTTTTTTTAAAAAAGAAAGGAAATGAAGCCCGAGAATTGTTAAGGGAGCAAGTGAGCTTTCTGTAGCCCTTGGAGGATGACGACTGCCAAGTTGACCCCTGGAAGCTTCTGGCTTTGCCTGGCCCCGCCACCTGGTGGTCACTGCTGGGGCTTGAGGCCAGAAGGTCAGGCCAAGCATCTGCGTCCTTTGTCCCATGGGGCTGCCAAGCCAGGTGAGGCTCGGCCCCCGTGCCGCTTTGCATGCGCTCGGTGGGCTTTGAGGCGCAGAGGCAGGCACGCTTTGCCTCTCGCGTCCTGTGCGTCTTGCTGCTCGCACACCCGCGGTGCGCGCCGGCCCAGTGCTTGCGGCTCTGCGGCCCTCCGCTGCCCGTCGCCCCCGCTGTCCCCCCGCGCCAGCATCCACGCCCGGCCCGGGCTTTGCCTCCTGCTGCTGAATCTCCCTGGCCGTGCGTCTGCGCACAGCGGCGTCTGAGGGCCGGGCTGGCTTCCGAGACGTCGTCGATGGCATCGAGGGCCGGGTGCGCCCCGCGGGCCCGAACGGGGGCTCCCATTGGGGCTCTTGACGCCCTTGGGGTTCATTCCAGAGCAGGCACAGGGGTGGGGGATGTGGCGGCCCCTCAGGCCCCTGGAGCTGGGAGGGCGGCCAGGACCCGCGAAGGCACCTGCCGTGGGGGGAGCAGGTGCCGGGGGCTGGGGAGGGGTGGACGCGGCGGCCCCACCCTCGAGCACAGGCTGCCCCCAGGTGCCTCTGGGACCCCAGGACAAGAAGAAAAAACCTAAGACGGTACAGGGGCGTGGCCGACGGCGCCGGAGGAGGCGAAGGGGCCGCAGACGGAGTGGGGGCGAGCCCCCGGGGGGTGGCCCACGCGGCCCCGGCCAGGCCCTAGAGGGTTTGAGCTGTGAGCTTCCAGGCCATGGACGTGCTTTTCTTAGAAAGGTACAGTCCTCTGGAGGGCAAGCGTCCCGAGTGGTTCTCCCCGCTAACAGCCCTTTCCTGCCTGCTCTGGGCGTTTCGTATGTGGTGGCCACGTGGTGGCTGGCGGTCCACCAGGGAAGCAAGCGCAGGGCCGGGCAGGGCGTCCCTCGGGCTGTGCATTTCCAGCGAGCACCTGGCGTCGGCCGAGGGGGCTCCCCGGTCAGCGTGGAAATTGCGCCCCGCTTTTTGCTCCAGAGCCGCCCGACGGCCGAGGCGCTGGCGGTCAGGGCCCAAGGGCCTCTGCCGCGGACGTCGCAGCGGGTGTGGCCTGCGCGAGGGCTGGCCGCTGGCTGTGGACGGTTGCCACAGGGCCTCTGGGGCCTTGGGCCGGAAAGTCCACGTCTGGCCGTTGTCGTTTCTGAGGCTCCTGCTGCTTGAGCTCAGCGCATGCAGACGGGGTCGTCCAACTCTTGCCGCAGGGATGGCGCGTGTCCACTGCGGACGCCTCGGCCCTGAGCTCGTGGCACGCAGACGTGGTTGACGACAGTGGCAAGGAAGCTGGGGCCCAGGACGTGAGGCACCGCATGTCGGTTGTGCCCCCCGAAGGGCGGCCGGGGAGGGGATTGCAACACCAGAGCCCAGAGAAGCCAAGAGGCTCGCCTTCTTGGTCTCTCTGTCTCTCTGTCTCTGGCTCTCTCTCTCACTGTCTGTCCCTATCTCCATCTGTTTGTCACCTGGAGGGTTGCTGGTGTAAACGACGACGACTCTGCTTTCTGACGGTGTTTGCTGGGGTAGACGCTCACAGTCACGAGGCCTGGAGAGTCCAGCTCAAGGTACCGTAGAGGTGCTTCCTCCCCAAAATCTGAGGCCACGTGATGAAGCGAGACAGAGGGCGGCCTTGCGAGGGGTCCCCTTCCTCCTTCTGCCCGAGACCCCGGGCCGAGCGCCTTCTGATCTCAGCTGAGGGCTGCAGGGCTCAGCCGCTCTGTTGCCTCAGCTGCAAACTGTCAGGAGAAAGGGCTCTTCCCCCGGGCCGCAGCCCAAGCCCTCGTCTGTGTCCATGGAGCTCGCTCTCTCTCTGCTGCCACGTGCAAACATAATCAATAGCTCTTTTTGGAATTCATCAATAATGTCAAACTGCCACACCATTCTCTCCGGCTCTAGCTCACTCTCTCTGTCTCTCCATCTCCCTCTCTCTGCCTCCTCATCTCTCTCTCTCTGCCTCTCTCTCTAGCTCACTCTCTGCCTCTCCACCTCTTTCTCTCTCTCTCTCTAGCTCACTCTCCCTGTCTCCCCGTCTCTCTCTGTCTCTCTCTCTCTGCCTCCCCATCTCTCTGTCTCTTTCTCTGCCTCTCCACCTCTCTCTCTCTGTCTCTCTCTCTCTCTCTGCCTCCCTGTCTCTCTGTCTCTCTCTCTGCCTCTCCATCTCTCTCTCTGTCTCTCTCTCTCTAGCTCATTCTCTGCCTCTCCACCTCTTTCTCTGTCTCTGTCTCTAGCTCACTCTCCCTGCCTCCCCGTCTCTCTCTGTCTCTCTCTCTGCCTCCCCATCTCTCTGTCTCTTTCTCTGCCTCTCCACCTCTCTCTTTCTCTCTCTCTAGCTCTCTCTCTCTGCCTCCCCATCTCTGTCTCTGTCTCTCTCTCTGCCTCTCCAACTCTCTCTCTGCCTCTCCACCTCTCTCTCTCTCTCTACCTCTCTCTCTGCCTCCCCATCTCTCTCTGCCTCTCCATCTCTCTCTTTCTCTCTCTCTGCCTCCCCATCTCTCTCTGTCTCTGTCTCTCTGCTTCTCCACCTCTCTGTCTCTCTCTGTCTCTCTCTACCTCTCTCTCTGCCTCCCCATCTCTCTCTGCCTCTCCATCTCTCTCTTTCTCTTTCTCTGCCTCCCCATCTCTCTCTGTCTCTGTCTCTCTGCCTCTCCACCTCTCTCTCTCTCTCTGTCTCTCTCTAGCGCTCTCTCTCTGCCTCCCCGTCTCTCTCTCCAGTCTGGCGCTACCTATTTCCGGGCTTCTGCAGCAGAAGTCACAGCACACACGACGCCCCTGCCTTCTCCGGCCTTGGCAGTGGCGCTGGTGTCTACTCTACAGCCTCAGGTGGACATGGCCGTTCAAGTGCTGATTTGGAAAGAGCTCGGGGATGTGTCGTTAGGAGACCAAGGCGAGCAAAAGAACAATATATGTTGTAAGATGCTTTTTGAAAACATATTTTTTCCTGTAGTGAAATACACATAACACAAAGTTTGCCATTTTAGCTACTTTCAGGTGCCTTCGTAACGTTGTGTAGTCTTCCCCGCCATCTAGTCCGGAACATTTCCGTGCCCTAAACAGAAGCCCCGCCCTGTCCGGCAGGCGCGCCACCGCTCCAGGCCCGTGGCCAGGCCCCTCCTTCCCTGACCCCACAGAATGGACTCCGAGGCGCCTGCTTCTTGCCTGGCTTCTTCCCCTCGACGCGCGTCTTCAGGCCCGCGCACGCCGGCGCGCGGGAGCAGAGCCGCTCCTTTTTTATGGCTAACGTTCCACGCGGGGAGAGACCACGTTTCTTGCCCTTTCCTCTGTGGACACCGGGGCTGCTCCCGCTTGGGGCTCTCGTGGATGAAGCTGTGATGAACATTTGTGGACAGCGGCCCTCTGAGGCCTGCTTTCAGAGCTCCCACGTGCCAGGAGCGGGGTGGCCGGGCGTCTGGTGACTCCGTACCTAACTTTCCGAGGAACCACCAACTGTCTTTCACAGCGGCTGCACCACGGTGCATTCCCACCAGCAAAGCACAAGGGGTCTAGCTCTCTGCGTCGTGTCACTTGTTACTTTCTTTTTTTTTTGATAATAGCCAACCTCGAGGAAGTGAAGTGGTGCACGTGCATTTCCCGGCTGGCTAACGATGTTGAGTGCCCGCTCGTGAACTCAGTGGACACTTGTCTATCTTCTTTGGAAATGTCTGTTCAAGTCCTTTGCCTATCTTTGTTATTATGTATTTTTCTTTTACTCTATTACTATTTTTAATAGTCCTTTATATATTCTGTAGACAAGTCCCTTATCAGATATGATTTGCAAATATTTTCTCCCATTCTGTTGGTTTTCTTTTCACTTTTTTTAAAAAAAAAGATTTATTTATTCCCCCCCTCCACCCGCAGTTGTCTGCTCTCTGCATCCATTCACTGTGTGTTCTTCTGTGTCTGCTTGTACTCTCATTAGGCGCCTCTGGAAACCGATTCTGGGACCTTCTGGAGTTGGAGAGAGGTGATCATTCTCTTGTGCCGCCTCAGCTCCCTGATCTGCTGCATCTCTTATTCTCTCTCCTCTGTGTCTCTTTTTGTTGTGTCATCTTGCTGCGCCAGCTCTCTGTGTAGGCCAGCACTTCTCATGGGCCAGCTCACTGCATGGGTCAGCTTGCCTTCACCAGGAAGCCCTGGGCATTGAACCCTGGACCTCCTGTATGGTAGATGGGAGCCCAATTGCTTGAGCCACATCTACTTCCCTTCTCACTTTCTTAATAATGTCCTTTGATGCATGAAAGTTTTAGATTTTGATGAAGCCCATTTATATCTATTTTTAATTTTGTTGCTCATGCTTTTGGCATCATCTTTGAAAGTCTATTGCCTGATACAAAGTCTTGAAGATTTACCCCTATAAATGTATATTTTTTTTCTGGAGAGTTTTATAGTATTGGTTCTGATATTCAGGTCATTGATTCATTCTGAGATAATCTTTGTAGATGGTGAGAGATGGGGGTCACACTTCACTCTTTCTCATATGGACGTCCAGTTCTCCCAGCACCACTTGTTGAAGGGACTATTTTTCCTCACTCAATGGACTTGGCACCTTTGTCAGAAATCAGCTGGCCGTAGATGTGAGGGCTGGGTTCTGGATCTCAGTTCTGTGCCATCGGTCTGTGTCTGTCTTTATGCCAGGACCACTGTTCTGATTCCTTGTAGCTCTGTGATAGGTTTTGAAATCAGGCAGTGTGACTCTCCAACTTAGTTCTTTCTCAAGATTGTTTTGGCTATTCTGGGCCCATTGCAATTCCATATTGAATCTGAGGATCAGTGTGTGAACACTTTTGAATAAGAAAAACAAAAAAGATAGCTCTTAAGTCTTACAAGTATGTCAATCATCAAGCATGATAAATGTGTGTGCATGGGGGCCATGTGACAATGAGGATATGCAATACATACGTGTTGCAAGAACACGGGACATCAAAGAGAAGTTTTTTCACCTGCCTCACTTGACCAGCTGTCCCGCCGACTCGCCCTCTCCCAGCCCTCTGGGTAGCACGCTGACCTGTGCCAGGCAGCTGACCGCGGGTGACTTCTCTACGTTGCCCAGCCCCTCAGCCCCTTGGGTGAGTCTCAGGCTGACCAAGAGCAGGGGGCTTTGGTCCCACCCTGGCCAGTGCAATGCCCTCCTCAGCAGAACTGGACAGGTGAGCTCAGCTCTGCACAGACAGTCGGCACAGGAGAGCAACGTGTCGTTTCCTTGAAAATGACGCTGAGTCTTCTGGGTCTCCCTGCCCTGGAGAGTAACTTAAAGGCTGATGGGTGAGGGGCGGGCGGGAGGGCTGAGGCCTGGGGAGTCCCCGCACACCCGTGCCCTCTGCGGGAGGAGCGCCCTGCAGGGGGCTGGGTGAGCCTCCCGTGGACCCCAGGGGACCCTGCTCTTGACGTGAACCCACCCCGTGCCTGTGAACCCACTGCAGGTGGGACTTTCTGGTTAGACTCGGGGCACCTTTCCATTAGATCACTTTTGATTAGAACATTTCAGTTAAGGGCCTTTGATTACTCAGCGGGACCCAGGCTGGGTCTTGGTTCTCTTCCTGGAGTCCTTTACAGACGGAGGAAGAAAAAGCCGCAGACACAGAAAAAAGCTGCAGAGACAGAGAAACGCCGAGAGGCTGAGGGAGAGGAAGCGGAGGCTGGCATCGGCGGGGCACGGAGGCACAAAAGGGGCCCCCGAGAGGCCGAGAGACGGGGAGGCTTGGGGCACAGGCGTGTGCCTGGTCGCCCCAGCTGAGCTCGGGCAGAAGGTGGAGCCCGCAGGGCCACCCACGGGCCCTGCCCCGTGCCTGGCGCCTCAGCTGAGCTTGGGAGGCAGTTCTCTTGACACTGCCACCGCCTCGGAGCTGTAAGCGTTTAACCTAACACATTCCCATTATAAAAGCCGACCCGTTTCTGGTCTGTCGCTCCCAGCGGCTTTTAGCAAACCAGACACCTCATGTGGGAAGGTGGAACAGTGGACGCGTGTTGGCGCATTCCAAGGTCGACCAGCTGCTCAGGAATGAATGAACATTAACCAAAGTCAATCAACTGACCAACTGTGGATCCCTGTGTAGAAGCCAGCATCTGGTGCACATGTAGGGAAGATGGTTCCGGAAGGGTTTAGCAGCGGGGGGAGCGGTGGGAGGTGCCCCCATGGGGCACGGCAGTGGGAACCCGCCCTGCACGTGCACGTTGTGTTCAGAGAGCTCTCATCACGGCACAGCAAAACGGCTCCCTTCACGCCCGATTTTCCATATTGAAAACAATGTGTTTCTTTTTGGGAATTGATAACTAATGGCAAAAGATCTACAAAGAATGTGTTAAGGTTTCAACCACATGGCTGGCTATCTCTTTCCTTTCCGATCCATTCCCAAAACTCGGCATTTAGGCTGCTTTCAAAATTCCACGATTGTGCGTAAGCCTGGCGTAAATAGTTTTAGTCATGAGTTTCAACTGCATCTCTGAGCCTTTCACCAAAAAGGACTTTACGAATCCAACAGGGACACAAATCATTTGCTCCAAGCCCACCTGGCAGGGGGCTTCCCGGAGCTCACCTTCTCTTTCTTCTTCGTGGGGGGTTTGGGGAGAGGCACAGGTGGTCTGCTCTGTAGTGAGGTTTGGGGGGCAATTACGGGCTGGACCTCTGGCCCCTGCTCAGGCCTCATCTCCAGCTGTGGAGTGAGGGGTCGGCCCCCGGGGTCTGACGTGCTCTGGACGCCCCCGTCCCTGGCTGGCCGCACCAGGGAGCTGACGTCACTGCCGGACGCTGGGAGCGGGGGTGGCGGCCTTGGAGGTCCCCCCGACCCCGAGGACCCACAACCCCGTCAGCCGTCGGCACTAGGGTGGAGGGGCCCCACCGCGGGAGGAGAGGGTGGGCAACGTGTCCCCCGTGGCCGAGCCACCCAGTGTGGACGTGGCAGCCAGGCCAGCGGGCGGTCTCGGCGGCCTGCGGGCACACGCCTGTTTGTGTGACATTTATGCTCCGCCAGGTGCAAAGCGGCGAACAAAGGGGTCTGTGTGCCTGGGCCTCGCAGGACCTCGAGGAGACAGAAGACAAACACAGACGACCTTCCCCGGGGCGCCCCCTCCCCAAGGCCGCTGGCCTGCCTGCAGCACCCCCGGCGAGTTCTGCCACGCGCCGTTCACCTCGCCTGGGCTAACTCGGGGTGCTTCAGCAGAGCCCCCCCCGGAGGAGCGGGAGCCGGCGGTGGGGGACAGTTGGCCGTGCACCCTCTGCCTGGAGGCAGCTCGTTTGGGACACAGGATGTGCAGGAGGGACGGAGCTGACCCTGGCGGAGAGGCCCAGGCGGGCAGGGGGACAGGCTCCCTCCCCGGGAGGCAGTGGTCACGCTGGGCCTTGCAGGCCGGCGCAGAGGAGGGGAGGGGGCTCGCGGGGCTCTAACAGGCAGGCGGGACTGGCGGGCGAATCCCTGGAGGACCCTGGGGGAGCTGGGCGGGAGGGGGTGCAGGGGGGGTCGGGATGGACTTGAGGGGGAGCCGGGGTGACCGGAGCCGGCGCCCCATGCCAGGGCCTTGGTTTCCTGCCTCCGTACTGACTTTTCATCAGCAAAGCCCCTTGGCTCTGAGCACCCCAAAGCTGACGTCAGCTCTGCACGCTGCTTACGTCCAAGAAGACGGCATCAGGCAAGAGAGTGGTAGAAGAGGCCCGAAGGACGAGGCCTGAGTGCACAGCCCCAGCTCATGTGGGGCCGCGGGATTATGAATGGCTCTTTCTCCTCGTCCGACATTCTCAAATTTTTGTAATGAATGTGCCTTATTTAAAAAATAGCGGGAAGCAGACTTAGCCAGTGGTTAGGGCACCTGCCTACCACATGGGAGTCCACGGTTCAAATCCCGGGCCTCCTGACCCGTATGGAGCTGGCCCATGCGCAGTGCTGATGCGCGCAAGGAGTGCCCTGCCATGCAGGGGTGTCCCCACGTAGGGGAGCCCCACGCGCAAGGAGTGTGCCCCATAAGGAGAGCTGCCCAGCGTGAAAGAAAGTGCAGCCTGCCCAGGAATGGCGCCGCACACACGGAGAGCTGACACAACAAGATGACGCAAGGAAAAGAAACACAGATTCCTGTGCTGCTGATAAGGATAGAAGCGGTCACAGAAGAACACACAGCGAATGGACACAGAGAGCAGACAATGGGGGGGAGGGAGAAGGGAGAGAAATAAATAAAAAATAAATCTTAAAAAAAAAAAAAAAATAGCGTTAAGCCATCGTCCTGCGGGGCGCATTAGGAGCTGGTCTAAAGCGCTGGGCTCCCCGCGGCAGGGAGAGGCTGACCAACCCGGGCGCCACCCTCCAGCCCTGTGGTCCGGCAGCCTGGCTGTCAGTCTGTCCGTGCCCTGTCCACACGGAGGGGAAGGACTGGCAGTGCCAGGGGCCGGCGGAGAGGAGAGCCTGGGCAGAGGGCAGGGGTCTGCTCATCAGCCCACCAAGGGGTCAATCCCCCCAGCCCCCCAAGTCTGCTTTTCAAACCGCATTAAAAAATATCATAGAAGTGGTAAAAATTCATGTAGTATAAAAAAGGTATTGAATTAAATGTCACCCTTTCTTATGCATTTGCACTGATATAAGGGTATCGATGTACTTGTCTCTCCAGTACTTTCTTAATCATGGAATTTTCCAGCACTCAGAAAAAAAAGAGACAATAAAAACCATGAACCCATCCTGAGGTTTAGAAAAGCTTAACATTTTGTGTATTTGCTTCAGATTTTCTTTTTTTTATAACAGGAAATTAAACTTACAGCTGTAACAGGGAGTAGATCTGGATTTTGTGGGAATGGAAATTTAGGCAAATTTTGAGGGCCTCTTTAAAAAAAGAATGAATTATGAATTCAAATTATGAAATAATTGAAAGTAGATATTTGTTTGGAGTGAGAAAAAGCCCCACAAAAATCACATACTAGAAAAACTGGTAAATAGCACTAACATCACAAAATCTGTGAAAAAAGCCCCTGCAATATTTATATTAATTGCTACCTGGCATGGTTTTGTAAAATTCCTGTTTCTATATCTTTTATTTGCTACACTGATTACTGCTTCATGTGAAATTGGTTTTATATGATTTCCTATGAAGAGAAGAGAAAGATAATTCAGTCTTTCTTCTAACATGGAGGGATCAAAGCCCATTTTTTATTACTGATCATGTGGATGCAAAAAACATGGCATGATGAGAATGTTTGTGGTACTGCTATAGGTTTTTGACTATAAACAATAATTCTGGTCAATTCCTTTGTGCGATTGCCATAAAAAAAGCATAAAATCATATGGTGCGCTTAAACACATTGCACTGTCAAGTCTGATATGGACAGAGAGGACTTCCATTTTGACTGGCCATTGATGGAAACTGCATCCCCGCTGTGGTAGTTTGAGTCTTTTGTGGACCCCAGAAAATTTTGTTCTTGAACTGGCCGGTTCCTGTGGGTGTGAACCCATTGTGAACCTTTGACTGGATTAGATTCAGCAAAGGGCCGTTTGATTCGATTGCTCCAGTGAGGCATAGCCCAGGGTGGGACTTAGTCCCTTACTGGAGTCCTTCATGAACTGGAATCGGCAGAGCCACAGATACAGAGAGAAACCTCCAGAAGTGGAAATCAACGGGACCCAGGAGAGAGAAACCGCAGGAGCAGAGAGAAAGCTGGAGGAAGGCAGAAGCTGAAAGGGACGAGGCTGGGGGGACAGGGGAGAGATGAGCGGACACCACTGTGTGCCTGGCCACCCACCGCTGAGCTCAGGGAGAAAGCACCTCCTGATGATGCCTTGATCTGGGCACTTTCATGGCCTCAGAACTGCAAGCTAATAAGCTAATACATCCCCGCTGTAAAGCCAACCCTTTTCTGGTATTTCACCTTGGCAGACTTTAGCAAGCTAAGACACCTGCTAACAACTCTGCGCATCTGGAGTTGGAACCTTTTTAGTTTCGGGGATGCTAAAGTAAATACCATGCAGTGGGTTGGCCTTCCATCCTGTTGTTAATGCCCGAAGTTTGTTTTTCTTTTAAAAATTTAGCCATTAGTGTTTTATGATAACAGTTAATTAAATTTGATGACATTTTAATTGTCTTTATTATTGTCACTGTATCCCATGCTTTCTCTTTAGGTTCACATATATTCTTGCTGAACTATATCTTTAAAAATTTCCTTTAGGAAAGGTTAGAGAGTGGTAAACACTTAGTTTTTATATGCCTGGGATGTCTGTATTTTGCCTTTGATACTTTAAGAAAGTTGAGCTGGGTATCACATTCTAGGTTGAATTCTATTTTTCTTTGGTTCTTTAAAGATGTTAATCCATTGTCTCATGAAATGTAGTGTTTTTTTTTAAAGATTTATTAATTTCTCTTCCCCACCCCCCATCCTCCCCACCCCCCCACCCACCCCAGTTGTCAGTTTTCTGTGTCTATTTGCTGCATCTTCTTCTTTGTCTGCTTCTGTTGTTGTCAGTGGCATTGGAATCTGTGTTTCTTTTTGTTGCATCATCTTGCTGCATCAGCTCTCCGTGTGTGTGGCACCATTCCTGGGCAGGCTGCACTTTCTTTCGCGCTGGGTGGCTCTCCTTACGGGGCGCACTCCTTGCGCATGGGGCTCCCCTACACGGGAGACACCCCTGCGTTTCAGGGCACTCCTTGCACGCATCAGCACTGCACGTGGGCCAGCTCCACACGGGTCAAGGAGGCCCGGGGTTTGACTGCGGACCTCCCATGTGGTAGACGGACGCCCTAACCACTGGGCCAAGTCCGCTTCCCGAAATGTAGTGTTGTTACTGAGAAATCTGCTGTCAATCTACATTTATTCCTTTGTAGGAAATGTGTCCTTTCTTTTTGGCAGTTTTTACTTTTCTTATCTGGGATGTTCTGCAGTTTCACTATAATATTCTAGGAGTAGATTTATCTAATTTGCTCATTACTTGGTGTAGCAGTTTGATATGGTTATGAATTCCAAAAACAGATATTGGATTATGTTTGTAATTGAGTCTGTACCTGGGCGTGATTAAGTTATGATTACGGCTTTGATTGGGCCACGTCATTAGGGCATTGAGTCCCCATTCCTAGGTGGGTGGGGACTCACAGATAAAAGGCTTGGCAGGGACAGAGTTGAGGGGTTTTGATGTTGGAGTTTTGATTTGGAGTTTGAGGCTGGAGTCTTGAACGGAAGCCCCGGGAAGAGAGGACCTGAACCAGGACAAGAACACAAAGGATTAGAGTCGGCTCCTTAGACACGGCTCCTTGGACAAGGCAGAAGCCCCAGGGAGAGAGACAGAGCCGCTCACCTGAGAGTCTACAGCTGGCCTTGCGGAGAACACAGAGGAGCTGAGGCCAGAGAGAAGCAGGACCCTGGGAAGGGAGGAACCCAGGAAGCCTGAACCCTGGCAGACGTCGGCAGCCATCTTGCTCCAACATGTGAATATAGACTTTGGTGAGGGAAGTAACTTATGCTTTATGGCCTGGTATCTGTTCTCTCCTACCCCAAATAAATACCCTTTATAGAAACCAACCCATTTCTGGTATTTTGCAATAGCACCTCTTTGGCTGACTAATACACTTGGTGTGCAGTTTAGACCTGGGATCTCATGTCTTTTCAATTCTGGGGAATTCTCAGCTATTGTGTTTTTTTTAGGTCATTTTTTTCTATGCTCTTCTTTGGAAATCCTAATACATACCCATTCACATGGGAGCCTCCTGGTCTAGTCTCCGTGTTTTTTGTTTCCTTTTGTATTTGTATTTCTTTTTGCTTCTCTGGTTAATTTTTTAAATACCATTTTATCTCTAAATAAGCTAGAGATTCCTATTTTTTTCTTAACACCTCAACTTCTCTTTCAAACAATTCGATGTTTACTATATCCAGTTCTCTTGTCTACTCTGTCTAATCTAGAACCTTTCCAGACTATTGAATTTCTCAACTTACTGTACTGTTCACCTTTGGGATTTAAAAAATATTTATTTTCATATTTTCTCATTTTTTTGGTTTCATATTGGCCAGTTTTAATTTTATAATTTCTTGTTCTTTGAAATTTTAGGTATCTTCATCATACCACTGTAATTTTAAAGAGTTTGTCGGACATACATTATTTGGATTAAATTCCTGTGCTAACTATTCATTTTTAGTCTGTCTTTCTTAGCATGATACCTCTTCAGGTAATTTGGAACTTTGGTTTGCTGGATCTTTCTAGAGAAGGGTATTGAGTCTGTGCATTTTTCCCCTTTCTCGTCACCCTGCCACCACTCCTGGTTAGCACTTTGTCCTGGATGGCCTTGGACTTCAGCTCTGCCGTGATGTTGGGACATCACAGACGGAGTCACTGCCTTGGAAGAAGGCTTGTCTCAATCATTTGTTTTTGTTTTTAGGAGGTACCAGGGATCGAACCCCTGTCCTCATACATGGGAAGCAGGCGCTCAAACACTGAGCTACACCTGCTCCCGTCATTCAGCTTTGGAGGCTGCATCTGTGTCCCCTTGCCTTCACTGACCCACAGCTTTCTACTAAGCTAGTGCCCCAGGAGACGAGTCGGGAGAACTTTCCAGCCTCCTTGCTGGAGTCGGAGATGACCCCTCCTCCCTCCCAGGAGCTGGGCCCCGGGTCCCCTCTGCCTGCTTCCTCAGCCCCGTCACCTGTCTGCTCCTCTCTTCCACTCCTGATTGTGTGTGAGTGCATTTATTTATTCATGTTTCGGTTTTCCCATTTTTAAAAAATTTAATTTTTTAATTATCTTTTTAAAAAAATTAACAGATGACACAAAACATTACATTAAAAAACCTAAGAGGTTCCCATATACCCCACTCCTCACCCCTCCACCCCCATCATTTTTTAAATTGTATTTTTTTGAAGATACATAGATCACAAAAAACGTTTCCTTAAAAAATATAAGAGGTTCCCATACACCCCCCACCCCCCTCCTCCCACATCAACAACCTCTTTCATCATTTGTGGCACATTCATTGTATTTGGTGAATACACTTTGGAGCACTGCTGCACCACATGGATTATAGTTTACCTTGTAGTTTACACTCTCCTCCAGTACATTCAGTGGGTTATAGAAGGATATATAATGTCCAGCATCTGTCCCTGCAGTATCATTCAGGACAACTCCTAGTCCTGAAAATGCTCCCTCATCACATCTCTTCTTCCCTCTCCCTGTCCGTTGCAACTACCGTGGCCACTTTTTCCACATCAGTGCTACAATTTCTTCTATTACTACTCACAACAGTTCCATAGTAGAATACCAGTAAGTCCACTCTAGTCCATATTTTATTCCTCCATTCTGTGGACCCTGGGATGGCGATGTCCATTCCACATCTATATCAAGAGGGGACTTAGATCTCACGTGGCTGATGGATGCAATTCTCCTGCTTGCAGTTGTAGGCACTCTCTGTTTTCCCTTTTTAACATTTGATCTGTCACTGCTCCGTATAAGGAGCAGTGAGGGGGAGTCGGCGTGCCTGCTTTTCTTACTTGGAAGTCTAGGTATTATTGTATTCGCTCCTTCTGCATCCTCCTTTTAAACAGTGTAACTTGGAGATATCTTCGTGTTAGCAATAGAGACACACCCAATTCAAATGATTTGCTTCATGGTAATTCATTTTTGGGCTACCATAATTTATCTAATCAGTCCCTGGTTAATGAGTTCTTGGGCGGCTTCCAGTTTTTTTGAACTATAATGGGGGCTGAAATAAACATCCTTGAACATACATTTGAGTGTGTGCTCATGTGCACATTAAATGTGTCTGTAGGAAAAATTCCTCGAAATGCGATGTAGGATGTATTTTGAAATTTGTGATGGACATTGCCAGCTTGCCCTACCAAGAGGTTGCACCCACGTACCCACCGAGTAACACTGTATGCAAGTTGCTATTTTCCCGCACCCTTTCCAACCTTGTGAGTTAAACTTGTGAATCTTTGTCTTTCTGGTAGGTGGAACACATAATTAACTGTTGTTTTAGTTTGCATTCGAATTACAAATTATTTAAGAATATTCCTATGCCTCTTTCTGTGAACTGATTGCTTGTTCTCTTCGTTCGATTTTCTACTGAGTTGTGTAGGGTTTGATTACTGACTTTAAGAAGACTTTCCGTGTTAAGGAAATCAAGTTCCTGCCGGCTCTTCTCCACCTGCCTGCCCTCAGGCTCTATCCCTGCTCTGCCCTGCCCTGCCCTGGGTGCTGGGAGGCCCTGGGTTCTGCAGACCACAGCGCCTGGGCCTCGGGGTCTCTCTTGGGTTGGTGGACGGGAGGAACTGTCCAGGGCCGAAGGGCGGGAGTGAGGGCGGACAGGCCTCCCTCCCGGCTCCCTCCTGCCCTGGATAGCCCAGCAGCTCCCTGCTGCACCTCCCACCGGCTCCGTCCAGCCTTCAGCTCGTGGTGGCCAAGCCTTCCAGGGGAATCGACCCGTGGCTCCCCTCTGATGTGCCCTCACCTCTGATAACAGTCCTTTCACTAAATTCCTTTACGGCCCCAGTGGCTTCGACGGTCGCGTGCTGCAATTGCTCCTTCCCGAGTTTGTGTTTGCTTTTGATGAAGTATTTGGTTTTTTTTTTTTCCATTTTGCTTTACAGAAGCTTTAATTTTTATGTCGCCAAATTTATTTTTCCTTCCTGTCTTCTGGATTGTGTGTCCTGTTTTAGAAAGCCTTTTTGAAAGGAAAAAAAAATGATGTTACATAGTATGTAATACCGTATAATATGTATTAAAATGCTCCTATTTCCATCTAGTGTGCCGCTTGTGTTTTCAGACATGTGAACCTGGGGCTCCTTTGGAGCTCTTCTTGGGGGGCTGTCGAGGCAGGGTCGTGGTTTTAACTCTTTCCGGAGGCAGAGCTAGGTCGCCAGTGCCTCGCGCTGGGCAGACCCTCCTTCTGTCCTGGAGCGAGAGGTCACCTTGGCGCCTCCTGTGGACGCCCGGGGCGGCGCCTGGCGCTGTGCTTTCCAGCCCAGGAGGCATCTGGAAAGTCCTGGGGGAGGCAGAACCCACGCGGCAGGGCCGTGAAGACGCCGCAGGGGCCGCCTGCAGCCCGCCGGGCTCGGCTTCCAGCGGGCTCAGGAAGGAGACCCCCGCGTCCTGGGGGAAGCGGCGCTGACCTCGGCAGCGCAGGGAGGGTCTCCGAGAGCCCCCGGACGCGGACCCCGTCGAAGGCAGGGGTCATGAGGGCGGTCAGGAGAGACTGTGGGGAGTGGAGAAGGGTCAGAGGTGACCGGGAAAGGGCGGGCCGTGTGCAACGGGGCAGTGGTAGAGTGAGGGCCGAGGGGTAGTCCACGGGGCGGGGAGGAGGGCTGGGCCGGCCTCAGCCCCCGAGGGCTCGGGTGCTGCGCCCTCTGGGCCCCTTCTCGCGGCAGCCTCCTCTTTCGAGGGCGGCTCTGAGGCTGACCGCGGCCTGTGCGGGGACACTGGAGGCCAGCGCGGCCCAGAGCCAGACCTCTGGCTCTGGGCCGCGCGGCTGGGGGAGGGTCTGTGGCCCTGCGAGCGTTGCCCGCCGTGGCTCTTGATGAAATAAACGGTCTGTTCCTCTGGACAATGGAGGCTTGGAAGGATTTGGGTGTTTGGGAGTTTCACAAGCTGCTATTCAGCAACTTCCAACAATAATGACATTTATCTGCTCCACTGCAGAACTGGCCACCTCACAGCTTGGTCGGCATCTGGGCCAAGTTCCCACGGACGCCCCCCCAGCCGGGGTATAAAGGCGGCAGTGCGAGAAGCTGCTGCAGCCCCTGAGCCCCGGCAAGCGTGGACCCTGGAGATGAAGGCCCTGCTCCTGGCCGTCGGCCTCGGCCTGGTGGCCGCCCTGCGGACCTCGGACACTGGGGATCTGGATGTGCGGTTGGGATGGGGCGGGTGGGCTGCAGGGGACAGGGGCGGGGGGCTGTGCCTGCTGGCGGGAGACCCTGCCCCTTCCCCATCCCAGGAGACCTCAGCCCGGGGCCCTGCCCTCTCGTGGGGGGGTGGACAGACAGGGCCAAGGGCGTCTGCTTGACGGATCAGGGTGCGGGAGGGTGGGTCCGGCTGACCTCACTGTGCCGCATGGGGCCGGGTACCTGTGGTCAGTGCCCAGGTGCAGGGCACGGGTCCTGGCAGTCGGGGTGGGCCCGGGGAGGGCGCCTGGCCAGGTTGCTGGGTGGGGCGGTGGGCCTCGGCCAGCTGCTCAGGCAGCGCAGGGCCTGGGGGCTGCCGGGCTTTCTTCTGAGCCTCAACGGAGAGCAGCTTTCTCCAGGTGTCGGGGCAGTGGTACCTGAAGGCCATAGTTGCAGACAAGGACTGCAAGAGGAAGACCGAGGCCCTGACCCCCATAAACATCACGGCTCTGGAGGGGGGTGACCTGGAAGTGAGAGTCGGCATGCTGTGAGTGTGGGTCCCCGGGCAGGGGCGCGCTGGGCCCCAAGGAAAGGCCGGGTCAGAGGGCAGCAGGTGCGCCTCCGGGGCCCTAACCCGCGGCCCCGTGAGCATTTTCAGGGCAAGGGGTTTGAGCAATGACCAAGAGGGGGTGTAAGACGCCAGGAAGAAAGTTGGGGGCAGTGGGGAGCCCCCTTGAAGGCCCCGTGTGCCCGCCATCTGTGTGACTCGCACCTCTGCACCTTCCCACCTGGGGGCTTGCACCTGTGCGGCTCCCGCCAGCAGGACTTCCCCCAGTGCCGGCTGCTCTTCTTTTTCAACCTTTCCCTCGTGGGTCCGGCGGGTGTAGGGCTCGTCCTGGGCGACTCTGGGGGTGAACGGGTGGGGCTGGGAAGGGAGCACCGCTCTCGGGAGCCGACCTGTGGCCACAGACTGTGCCTCCAGCTGGGCTGGCCGGGACAGTGAGGGGGCCAGTGGCCTGATGACACCGAGATGCCGGGGCGCAGCCCCTGCCCCGGGGACTCTGAGGGGCCGGGTGGGAGGCCCAGCTGCATTCCCAAACTGGCTTCTGCTTCCCAGGGTGGACGGTCAGTGCCAGGAGGTGAAAGTGGACCTGGAGATGATGGACGAGCCCGGCAAATACAGTGCCTGTGAGTCCTGGGCCGGAGGGGGAGCAGGCCGGCACCATGCCCTCCCTCCTATAAACGCTTGCCCGTCCTCCCCCTGGCCGTCGGGCTTAAGGTCGGGAAGTGCCCGCTCTGAGGGGCTGAGCTTCTAGGCGGCCCTCACGGGCCAGGGCTGTGCCCAGGGCAGGGGGCGAGGAGCACCCCCAGCTCCCACCCCAGCTGCCCTGGGGCTCCTCCACGTGGCTGGCTCGGGCTGGGGGCTTCTCCCCACACGCTGGGTCCCTGGGAGTGGGGACCCCATGGGGCAGGGGCTCCGGCAGCCAGAGGGGCTTGTGGGCCGCACCGTGTCTCCACCGTCCTTCCTGGAGGGACGCCGTGGCTCGGCCCACAATGTCCCTCCGCAGTCGGGGGCAGGCGAAAGGTGGACCTCCAGAAGATGCGCGCGGCTGACCACTACGCGTTCTTCTGCGAGGGCGAGCTGGGCGACGAGCAGGTCCGCATGGGCAAGCTCGTGGGTGAGTCAGCCGGCCCAGGAGACCCCTCCCGCCGCCTTGCTCCCTTCGCCTCCCACCCCCCTCGCCTTGCCCGCCAGGGCCCTGGAGCCCAGGATCGGGGTTCCCAGCCCCTAGGTCTCGGCCGTGGGAATGCAGGAGGGGCAGAGGAGGGCCCAGACCCCGCCCAGGGGGAGGCACCTCCCAGCCCCTACCCCCTGCGCCTCGGGAGTCTCCCGTAGCGGTGCGGGGAGGGGCCCGCGGAAAAGGAAACCCCCACTCCAGGGTTTTAACTACGACGGGGAGGGGGGGTCCGAGTGCACTTTGGGGTGACAGCACCCTTCCCCCCTGAAGGCACGAGGCCCCGGGATGCTTTCTGGTCCCCCGAGGGGAGACGCGTTTGCTCTGAGGCTGGGGTCCTCCCGGCATCCTTTCTTATCCCAGCGGGACGCGCCGCTGTGTCCAATGTGGAGCCTTCTCCGTGTCCCCCAGTTCAGCCGCAGGGGGACCCCCTCAGGTGTTGGGAGCCCCCGCTCCGCTTTCCCATCAAGCTCTCCTCCCCCGCCCGGCGCCCGGGCTCCAGCCCCCGCCCGGGTGGGTGGGGTCCCCAGCCAGTCCCTCCAGGCAGCGGAGGCGGCGCCCGCCTCCTCCCCGCGCGGACGCGGGAGCCGCTTTCCTCCTGGCCTCGCCTGCAGGGAAAGACCCGGAAATCAACCCCGAAGCCTTGGAAGAATTTCGGAAAGTTGCGGAAGGAAGAGGATTCAACCCCAAGAGAATTGTCTTCCCCAAGCAAATCGGTATGGAGGACGTTTGCTTAGCGCGCCGGGCTTCCCTCCGCGGCGAAGCAGGGTCTGTGGGCCCTGCCTTCCCGCGTGGAGGGGCCTGGGGTCCCGGCAGCCCCCTGGGTCTTATGAATCCCGTGTTTCCTTTATGCTACAGAAACCTGTACCCCAGGAAAAAATTAGGGTAAGTGGGCACTTTCAGAGGACACGAGTGCGGGGGCTGGGGCAAGAGGCCGTCCAGAGGCCGTGGGGGGCTGCCCGGCACCAAAATGCCCCTCAGCCCCTCGTTAAGCCGAAGGGCAGGTGGTCGGGCCTCTGCCCGCGCCGTACTCACAGGAGCCAGGAGCGCAGCCACGCGCCGCACTCACAGGAGCCAGGAGCGCAGCCACGCGCCGCGCCCATTGCCTGGGTCACCTGCCGGGGTCGCCGAGCCGGGATGGCGAGCAGCCCAGCCTCCCTGCCGCCAGGCGCCCCCTCCGCCTGAAGCCCCCTGCCCCCCTTCACACGCGGCGAGCGGCTCTGCGGCAGGGAGACCCTCCGCTGTCTGCTCAGTCCTGGAGACGCGGCCTGGGGGGTCCACACCCGCCGCTCCACCGCGCCCGCCCGGCCCCGCTGACTCCTCCTCTTTTCCAGGGGAGAGGTCTCGCCGTCGCCAGGGCAGCGACCCGCGGCAGGTCCCAGCATCCGGCCCCGCCCCGCTTCCCGCTCCATCCCCTCCTGATTCTGCATAAACAGCCTCAGTCTCCTCCGGACTCCGCCTCTCTGTTGGGGTCCCGCGGGGCTCCCGGCGCCCCCTGGGGGTCTGCTGGGGGTGGGGAGGGGAGCTGCGGTGGGAAGGGGTGGGCGCCCGTCCGGCAGGCTGGGGGCTGGCCGAGGGAGGGCCTGCCGGGTCCGACGCCCGAGACACCCTGGTCCTGGGAGGTGGGCGCGGGCTGGGGCGGGGCCCGGGTCCAGGAGCAGCGTGGGAAGGCGGTGGTCGGGCCTGCGGCCTCGGGGCAGGCACGGCGTGGAGCTTCCGCCCAGCTGGGATCGGCAGGACCCCCGGGGCTGCGTCTGAGCAGGCTGGACCTGGAGGCAGGGTGGAGGGTGGGGGTCTAGCTGGGCAGGTGGGTGGCTGGGGCTCGAGCTGGCGTCCTCCTGTGGCGCTGCTCTGGACTCCGGCTCCCCTCTTCCCAGCTCCACCCTCGCATGTCGGCTCGTGGCCCGTGGAGCCCGGCAGCTGCCAGAGGGCTGGCAGCATGCGTGGGGCAGCCGGCCAGGAAGGGGGTCATCTTACCTGGCCCAGCTGCCCGCCCGTGGCACAGCCTGCAGGCTCGCCCTTGTGGCTCCTCAGGCCTCGCACCGGCTGCTGCTGAAAGCCCTTCCTGAGCCTTTGCCTGCTGCTGCGCCAATGCCACGTCCTCAGCCTGTGTCCTCAGACCTCCCGGGCGCGGCCAGGGCTGCTGACGGAGCCCCATGCGGCCGCCCGGCGGCAGGAGGTTACTGCCTGCTGGCTCTGGAGGCCGGTCCCAATCAGGGTGTCCGCGGGGCTGGCCCCCTCTGGAACCCAGGGGGCTGCAGTGGCGCCTGCCCTCCGCTCTGCCTCCCCTGGCTCCATTGCCTGCCCTCCCCGTCTCCCTCCTCTGGCTGCGCCCCCATTTCTCTCCTGCAGCAGGACACCAGCCATGTTGCCTTAGGCCCACCCCATCCAGTGCGGCCTCATCTGAGCCAACCTGGTCTTCAAAGACCCCGGATGAGGTTAGGACTTGCCCATGTCTTTTTTAGAGACACAATGTAACCTCACCGGAATAAACTATTTGAATCCAATTTCTTTTCTCAGGATTTTTTTTTGGGGGGCATACATTGAGATACCCCTCAACAGGATGCCGTCCTGTGTGGGTGACTTGCACACACAGGGTGGCCGCCCTTCGGGGCGTTGTGCACACAGGGCCACGCTGGTGGCCTCGGCAGTTCTCGAGGCGCTCGCCTGGAAGAATAGGCAGGAGGAAGAGGCGCCTCTCCCAGCCGGTCCTTCTGCCCACGCTCCCAGCCCCGCCCACGCTCAGCACCCACTCTGGGGACGGAGAGGCCGCAGACAGTGCCGGCCTCCACGAGGCCTTCCTTTCCTGGGAGTCAGGACACGGACTGGCCAGCCTCGTCAGTACCCCCTCCGCCGTCCAGGGCCCAGCCTGAGTGGACACGGGCGCTGCGCTGCGACAGGGACGACGCCGGCCGGCGTGCTGGGCTCAGCCCAGGTCCGGGTGGGACCCCTGGGCGAGGGGCGCGGAGGGCCAGGAGGGTCTGCACCTGCAGGTCCCGGCCCGGACCGCGGGGAGGCTCTTGTAAAGCCGTGCCCTCGGCCTTGCCAAGCCGCCGCCGCACCGTCTCCTCCTCCTGGACCTGACCCGAGGGAGGGGTGCGGGAGCAAAGCAAACCTGGCGGGGAGCGGGAGCACGCAGAGGACGGCTGTGGGTGGAGGGGGCCCGAGTAATCTGGGAAACTGGGAAAAGAAACAGATACAGGGGTCCTTCCCTCGCACCAAAAGAACTGGCAGAAGGCTCGCGAGTTTGCAAAGAGGCGCAGCCGCCCGCGAGCTCCTGCGGCCTGCGCATCTGTCCTGCTGACAGGGAGTCAGGCCTCCGGAGCTTCTGTCTTGGGATTTCTTATACCGCCTTTATGCTCAGCGTCTCCTTTCCGGCGCTGGCATCCGTTCAATAGTTAGACTTTTATTCGCACGCGTATTTCCCCTGAATTGCCTGCCACTCTGACTGCCCTGGACGAATTCTGGAGTGAACTCGCCGTTTATAAAGGAACTGCGCTTCGCAGTTCCAACAGAGGACGGCGCCCCGGGCCCAAGAAGGGGCGCGGTCTCCCCGGCCCTCCGCCCCGCGCGCGGAACGGCTGCTTCCCGCCCCTGGAACGGCACAGGCGCCCCGGTGCGAACCGAGCACCCAGCGCGGGAGCCAGGGCGCGCGAGCTTAGGCGGAGGACCCCTCGCCCGCGAGCGGCGCCAGCGCGCCCCCGTGTCCAGAGCAGGCCTCGAGCGGACGCTCGTGGGAGGGAGGCGCCCACGAGCACGGGGAGGGTCTGGGGGCCATGGAGGTCCCTGCCCCGGGTACTGCCCCAGGTTCTTCACGGCTTTGGCCCTTGCGATCTTTCAGAAGGAAAGAAAGTTAAATGGGAGGGCTGGTGGGACACGCTCCAGTCGGGGTGGCTGCGCCTGCCTGGGCGCCTCCCTGGAAGCGCTCCGCCTCGCCCTCTGCACCCAGTCAAGTCCCTCGCTCTCCGGGGGGCTCGTCGCCCCCGAGGGGGCTGAGCCCCGCTTCCGAGCCAGGCCGCGGCTGCTGCGGGTGTCTGGTCACGGCTGACACCGGGCGTGGAAGCCCCGTGTTCCAGGGAACGCCTCATCCAGCGCACCCCTCTCCGCGCCGACCGAGCAGCAGCACCGCTGCCACTTCACAGCGGTCGGGGTCGGTGACCCCTGCCCAAAGAACAGCCCGTCTACGTCCCTTCACTTCCTGCTGGCGTGGGGAGCCCACAGCGGCCTCGCGGGAGCCGTGACTTCGGGTTTTCGTGGCGCTCACGGGGTCCTGCAGCAGTGTGACTCAAACCTTGGCTACTGCAGAATCTCAAGTTTCAGGGATGGAAAATTCAGATTTAACTCTTCTCTTAGGAAAAAAAATACAGGTTTACATCAGTGACCTAAGGCTCCGCCTTTAAGCACTAAGCAACAAAGTAAGTCCAAAGTAAGCAGAAGAGCGGAAGTAATACTGTAAGAGAAAAAATCAACAAAATAAAAGCAAACACGTGGAAACTAACAAAGCCAAAAGTTGGTTTTGTGGAACAATTACTAAAATCAATAAAACTCAAAGAAATGGGGAGTGACTTAATGGTATGAGTTTCTTTTTGGAGTAACAAAACTGTTCTAAGGTTGTGGTGACTGCACAGCTCTACGAATGCACTATAAACCATGGAATTGTACACTTTAAATAGTGAATTGTATTCTATGTGGATTATATCTCAGGAGAGCAGTTTAAGAAATTGCAGTGAGGACTGGTGAAGGAGAAAGAGATGAACACAAGCCGCCATCACGCAGAAGGAAAGAGAGGGGTTACTGCATTCAGTGAATAGCACGAGGATTCTATGAACAACTTTATGTCAAAGAATTTGACAATGTAAAGTAAGCAATCTTCCCAAAACACAATTACCAAAACTGAAATAGAAAGAAATAGAGAATCTGAATAGTCTTCTATCTATTAAGGAAAAGCACTAGTATTCAAAAATATAACAAATTTGTTAAATATTGTCCACTACCCCTTGATCTTGTTCAATTCACTTTTTTTTTTAAAAGATTCATTTATTTATTTAATTCCCCCCTCCCGTTGTCTGTTTTTTGTGTCTATTTGCTGCGTCTTGTTTCTTTGTCCGCTTCTGTTGTCTTCAGCGGCACGGGAAGTGTGGGCGGCGCCATTCCTGGGCAGGCTGCTCTTTCTTTCGCGCTGGGCGGCTCTCCTTACGGGGCGCACTTGTGGGGCTCCCCTACACGGGGGACACCCCTGTGTGGCAGGGGACTCCTTGCGTGCATCAGCCTGCGCATGGGCCAGCTCCACACGGGTCAAGGAGGCCCGGGGATTGAACCGCGGACCTCCCATGTGGTAGATGGACACCCTAACCACTGGGCCAAGTCCGTTTTCCCTCACTCTCTAGTTTCAGTAGCCTTTGGTGGTTTCCTTAGTTCTCTGAATACAACAATGGAATTTGTGAACAAAGACAGTTTTACCTGCCCTTCGCCACCAGGGGACCTGCTCAACTGGATAATGGCCTCTGCCACGCTCTCCTCTAAGATCAGAAAGACAGCAGCCTTCATCGCTCTCATCACTCTGCTGACACTTCCCTGGAAGCCCTCTCCAGGTAATAAGTCAAGAGAAGGAACTGAAAGAGCAGGTTAGAAAGGAAGAAAGACTGGGATTAGAAAGGAAGAGGCAAAACTATCTTTATCACAGATTCCATTATTATGTTTATAGAAAATCCTAACGAATCTATAAAATGTTATTAAGGCTAATAAATGAATTTTAACAGGGTTGCTGACTAGAAGTTCAATGTATGAAAATTCTGTACCATAGTATCAAACAATTTGAAAATGAAATAAAAATTCTGTCACTTATAATAGCATCAAAAACATTGAATACTTAGCAATGAATTTAGTTAAAATGTACAAAACTTTGCAGAGAGAAATTAAAGATCTAAATATAGCAAGAGCTATGCCATGTTTAAGGATCAAAAGACTCAATATTGCTAACATCATTTTTTAAAAAAATTGAGATGTAGATTTGATGTGTGGTTCAAATAAAAATTTCAGTAAGTTTTTTTTTTGGTAGTAATTGATAAGGTGGATCTAAAGTATATATAGAAATAAAAATGACCTAGAATAGCCAAAACTAATATTAAAAATGAACAAACTTGGAAGATTTATAGTACCTAATATCAAGATTTTCTATATAGTAATCAAGACAATGTCTTATTGGTGAAAAGATAGACATAGATAAGTGGTATAAAATAGAGTCCAGAAATAGACCCACTATATATGGTCAGCTGATTATTGACAAAGGCACCAACAGAACACAATGGAGAAGGAAAAGCTTTTTAATACATGGTGCTGGAAAATCTAGATATTCATGTGGAGAAAAAATAACTTCGACTCACTACTTCACACCATATACAAAAATTAATTTGAAAGGAATCATAGACCTATACATAAATGCTAATATTATAAAACTTTTCTATAAGAAAATGTAAGAGAAAACCTTCATGACTTTTTAGGCAAAATATTTCTTAGATAGGACACAGAATGAAGTACTAACCATAAAAATAAAATGATAATTTAACTTGATTAAAGTTAAATTTTCTGCTTATCATTAGGAAAATGAATAAGTCATCCATAGATCAAAAGAAATATTCATAATACATATATCTGTTGAAGGATTTGTATTTAGCCTATATAAATAATGCTTACAGGTGGTGGACTTGGCCTAGTGGTTAGGGCGTCTGCCTACCACATGGGAGGTCCATGGTTCAAACCCCGGGGTTCCTGACCCGTGTGGAGCTGATCCATGCGCAGTGCTGATGTGCGCAAGGAGTGCCCTGCCATGCAGGGGTGTCCTCTGCATAGGGGAGCCCCACGCGCAAGGAGTGCGCCCTGTAAGGAGAGCCGTCAAGTGAGAAAGAAAGTGCAGCCTGCCCAGGAATGGCGCCGCACACACGGAGAACTGACACAACAAGATGACGCAGCAAAAAGAAACAGATTCTGGTGCTGCTGACAACAATAGAAGCAGACAAAAAAGAAGCAGCAAATAGACACAGAGAACAGACAACCAGGGTGGGGGGGAAGGGGAGAGAAATAATAAATAAATAAAATCTTAAAAAAAAATAACGCTTACAACTCAATTAAAAGGACAAACAAAACAATAAAAATGGGTAAAAGAGCTGAACATTTTACAAGAGATACCCAAACAGCTAGTTAGCACATAAAAATACACTCAAAGTTCTCAGTTATCAGGGAAATGTAAATTAAAGCTATATTAAGATGTTGCTTCATACCCACAAGAATGTGAAAGTTAAAAAGACTGACAACATCATGCGTTGGTAAGAATTTGGAGAAACTGGGACTCTCATACATTTCTGGTAAATAAGTACAATTATAGCATCATTTATTTTGCTATGGGAATATTTGTCAGTTTCTCTTATAGATAACCATATATATATAAAAAATGCCTCAGCAATTCTAATCTTACATACTTACCAAAAGAAATGAAAAAAAAAATCCATAAAAGACTTGTACATAATATTCATAGCAGCTTTTTTTCACAATTGCTGAAAATTAGAAATAACTCAAATCGTCATCAACAAGTGACTGGATAAACAAATGTTATATTATTGTATAATGGTCAACTACTCATCAGTAAAGAAGTACTGCCAGTGGGGCTTTGGTAAATTAGTTTCCCTATTCCCTCCCTTCCCCCAAAAAGTCTTGATTTATAGCATTTGTTGACTTCCAAGCTGTAAATACTCCCCAACTGGCTTCTTGTAAGCTACCAACATGTCATCAGCTGACTTGCAAAACTCCTGAAAATTGGACAGTTGGCTTTTGGAGCTGGACTGAGCCAGCTACAGTACCCTCCGGGTAGAGTTCCCAACACCCACAGTCACATGGATGGTTTTCAAACACGTGATGCTGAGAAGAGGAGCCCCAGCATAAAAAGAGTGCATGCTGTGTTATTGTTTCTGTGCAGTTCTAGAACAGTAGTTCTGGTGGTTGTCGGGAACAGGCTGTGGAGGATTAACTGCAAAAGGCTCAAGGAACCTAAATAATGATAGATGTTTTATATCTTGACTGTGTTAGTGGTTGGATGAGTGTAGACATTAGTCATAACACATCAAATGGTACATTAAAGATGTGTGCATTTTACCACATGTAACTATACCTCAATAAAATGATTAAAAAGCAAAACACCAAAATATGAAATACTTAGCAATGAATTTAACAGAAAATGTATGAGAACTCTACACTGAAAACTACAAAATTTTGCACAGATAAATGAAATAAGACCTAAATAAATACATAGAATTTTTTTTGGGATTGGAGATCTAAGTATTGCTAGATATGAATTTTCCTAAAATTGATCAGTAGAGGGGAGGCAGATTTGGCTCAATGGATAGAGCACCCACCTACCACATGGGAGTTCCAAGGTTCAAACACAGGGCCTCCTGACCGATGTGATGAGCTGGCCCATGTGTAGTGCTGATGCTTGCAAGGAGTGCCGTGCCATGCAGGGGTATCCCCCACATAGGGGAGCCCCACATGCAAAGAGTGTGCCCCATAAGGAGAGCCACCCAGTGTGAAAAGAGTGCAGCCTGCCCAGGAATGGTGTTGCATACATGGAGAGCTGATGCAGCAAGATGGCGCAATGAAAAGAGACACAGATTCCCAGTGCCATTGACAAGAATATAAGTGGACACAGAAGAGCACACAGTGAATGGACCCAGAGAGCAGACAACTGAGGTGGGGAGGGAGGGAGGGTGGGGAAGAGGGGAGGGAGGGTAAGGAAGGGGAGAGAAATAGATTAAAAAAATAAATCTTTAAAAAAAATTCATCAGTAGATTTAACACCATTACAATAAAAATTCTAGCAGATGTTTTTGGGTAGAAATTCACAAGTTATTCTCAATTTTACACAGAAATGCAAAGGGCCCTAGAATAGCCAAAACCACAGTACTGATTTTTAAAAAAGATTTATTTATTTATTTCTGCCCCCTCCCTCCATTGTCTGCTCTCTGTGTCCATTTGCTGTGCGTTCTTCTGTGTCTGCTTGTATTCTCATCAGGTGGCTCTGGGAACCGATCCTAGGACCTTCTGGAGTAGGAGAGAGATGCCCCATCTCTTGCACCACCTCAACTCCCTGGTCTGTTGCATCTCTTATTGTCTCTCCTCTGTGTCTCTTTTTGTTGCTTCATCTTGTTGCACCAGCTCTCCATGCAGGCGAGCACTCCTGTGCAAGTCAGCACATTGCAAGGACCAGCACTCCGTGTGGGCCAGCATTCTGTGTGGGTCAGCTTGCCTTCACCAGGAAGCCCTGGTAATTGATCCTTGGACTTCCTATATGGTAGATGGGAGCCTAATCTCTTGAGTCACATCTGCTTCCCACAGTACTGATTTTAAGATGCAAAACAAAGTTCCATAATCTATGCAGTGTAGCACTGGCATTTTGATAGACAAATTGGTCAGTGGGTGTGATGGCTAGACTAATGTGTCAAGTCAGGTAATTGTGCCCAGTTGTTTGGCCAAGGAAGCACTGGGCTAACTGTAATACAAGGGCATTTATGGACTTTAGTCACCATTGATTTTATTGCAGTGGTAAATCATAGACAGCTGGTTATAATTACATCAATCAGGGAGATTGCCATAAGCAATGAGTGATGCTTTATCCGATCAGCTGAATGCCTTAAGATGGGAAGTGATTCCAGCATTGAGTGAGAATTTCCCAGCTCATCTTTGGATAGACAATGTCTCCCAAAACTTGTCAAGAACCTTTATTGGACTTTCATTGCAGCCCCTGGTTGGAGTCTGCTGCAGAACCTGGACTTGTGCATCCCCACGGCTTCATGAAAGACTCTTATAAAATCATGTATTATTGACAGATATCTCTTGCTGATTCTGTTTCCCTAGAGAATCCTGACTAATACAGCATGGTACCGAGAGTGGGGTAGCTCTTGAGGAACACAGTCTTAAACATGGGGTGTCTGAGGTGGTTCTGGGAGATTTGCAATTGTCTCTCTACCCTAATTGGACTTAAGGGTACTGACGACTCCCTTTCCAATAATGAAGAGGCTGCTAACAGTCCACGATGTGAGTTGGCAGTCGAGATATGCAAAATAGCATCACTGGATTCCTCTACTTCTATGCTTATAAGAAGCAAGGATCTGGGAGAGTGTTTTCAACACCTTAACAGAGTTTTGTGGAGTCAAATGGTATAATGATGTTGGGTGGCTCCTCCTAGATACTCTGGATACTGTTACAAAAGAAAGAGATGAGTTAAAGGCTTGAACTGTGAAACTTAATGCTGCATAAATGATGGGAAATTTTCTACATGTGCTCTGAAAGAAAATCTTGTCTCCTGTAGTCACAGGCTCAAAATATCTGAGACCCAAACTCAGACTCTCATTGTACAAGTAGCAGAGTTAGAAAGGAAACTAAATTTCAACCCCACAGGGTTTCTGCAGTTGAAGAGAAGGCACTGATTGGAAAAGAGTGGAATCCAGAGAATTGGGATGAAGACATATGGGATGATGATGATATTGGTGGAGACATTGGAATCCTGAATTCTGCTGAGACTTTACCAGATAAGGCTGCCATGGCCTGCCCTGTTCAGGCCACACCTTGTCAACTTGTATCATCCAGCCTCCAGCCTGCCCCAGGGAGTCTGGACCTCCTCCCAGCCCTGAGGTGGGTACCAGTGAAACTCCAGCATGTACTGCAGGGCCTCCAGTCTGCCCTGAGGAAACTGCCTTCCAACCCCTGCCTGAAGAGATTAATCCTGTCTCACAAGAAGAAAATGCAAGGGAATGCCCTGAGGTCAGTAGCTTGCAAGGCATTTCTTTTTTTTTTTTTTTTTTATTGACTTTGTAATAATATTACATTAAAAATATATATGTGAGGTCCCATTCAACCCCACCCCCCCACCCCCCCTCTCCCCCCCCAACAACACTCGTTCCCATCATCATGACACATCCACTGGATTTGGTAAGTACATCTCTGGGCACCTCTGCACCTCATAGACAATGGTTCACATCATGGCCCATACTCTCCTCCATTCCATCCAGTGGGCCCTGTGAGGATTTACAATGTCCGGTGATTACCTCTGAAGCACCATCCAGGGCAGCTCCATGCCCCAAAGACGCCTCCACCTCTCATCTCTTCCTGCCTTTCCCCATACCCATCATCCACCATGTCCACTTTTCCCAATCCAATGCCACCTCTTCTATGTGGACATTGGATTGGTTGTGTCCATTGCACCTCTATGTCAAGAGGAGGCTCAGATTCCACATGGATGCTGGATGCAATCCTCCTATTTTCAGTTGTAATCACTCTAGGCTCCCTGGTGTGGTGGTTGTCCTTCTTCAACTCCATCTTAGCTGAGTGTGGTAAGTCCAATAAATCAGATTGTAGGTGCTGGAGTCTGTTGAGGCTCAGGACCTGGCTATCACATTGTCAGTCCAGAGATTCAATTCCCCTAAATATATCTTAAACCCCAACGTTAACTGCACCTCCAGCACATTAGCATGAAAGTCTTATGAAGGGAGATCCCATCTGAGTCCAGATTCATCACACATAAACACCATTTCCAAAGAGGGGCCATCTGCCCATCTGCCCTGGTAGTTAACCCCATCGGCCATGACCATAACTCTCATGGGTCTCTTTAGCCTTCAAAGGAACCAATATCTGGGGGTTGTATCTGCTTTATCTGTCTCTCTGACTCTGCTCAGTTGTGCATGAGGGCAATCCTTCTGCCAGCCTCCAGACTCTTTTTTAGAAACTCGTAGCCATATAAACTCATTTCTCCTTTCCATTTCCCCCTTACTATAGGTCAAACAGCATTTTAAAGTCATGGTATTTTCTGTAGACATGGATATTCTGCTGATCCGCATTGAACCTTCCGTATAAGGTCCTTTTCCAGTTGCATCATCAGTTGGTATTTGATAGTGGTCCCTTGTTGCCAGGGAGGCTCATCCCCGGGTGTCATGTCCCACGCTGGAGGGAAGGCATTGCATTTACATGCTGAGTTTGGCTTCGAGACTGGCCACATTTGAGTAACATGAAGGCTGACAGGAGGAAATTCCCAGGCACAATGTTGCTCTAGGCCTTGTTCTTATTTTAGGTTTATCAGCTCACAAGCATAGTCATTAGCATCAGGGGCTCACTGTTGAACCCTCACTCCCTCCCGGTCCCCGCCGCTGTACCTGGGAGACTGTCGCTGCTCCCCTAGGGACCACGACAGAGCACTACTGGCCAGGAACCCAGTACCCCCCCTGCTGTGGTTTTTAATTGTTGCCACTATGAGTATATCCAATCATTACCATGCACCCTGGACATATGTTCTATACAGCTCCCTGTCAGCCATATATCACCTGTCATTGGTATCCCATACCAGTATCCCTCCATTGCCATTGTTGAAACACTCTGTGATCCAGAACTCCCCGAAATTTGAAGCCCAATATAATGTCATGGTCCCTTACTAGGGAATGGCATATAGCGATGGGTTTAAAGGATAGATAAAGAACTTGGATAAAGTTAGATAAAGAACTTAGATAAAGAATGTTGACTTGAAAAAATTCCACATCCTATCCTTTCCCCCCCCCCCCCCCCTAATTATTCAGCATTTCTTCACAGGAGTCCTAGACCACAGCAATGCATATATATAATATACAGCACTCCCATACATCCACCACAAAACCTTTTTCCTTCCACAGCGATACTCTTACACCCTATTCACATCATATTTACTTAAGGTGATGTACAGAGTCTGAGATATTAGCTTTCTAACAAGGTAATATCTGTGCTTACATTATGGTGCATACTTTAGGATACACAGTTCTTTACATTTTTAGTTATCCTATGTTTTACATTATGGTTTGTCATCTCCTATATGTTATGGTGTAATATTACATGTTTTATATCCATCCTTGTGTACTCTCAAGAAACTCCTCTCTTGCCCCCCATTTACTTTGGTTCCACACATTTAACGTCCATTTTCCCTTCCACCTTGGTGCCCACCGTGACAGCCAACCTCCGTTTCCTAAGGAACCACTTCCAGAGATAGATGGAATAGTGTTCAGGGCCTAACTTGCTCAACTGCCCCAATGCCCTGGGAGCCACCCTTTCTCTCGAGGGATACAGTTCCCTCTATTTGGTGGCATTAGTCCTCCCCAGGATGTGGGTCCACCCCCACTCTCACTACTTGGGATTCTACCCCATGGTGTCACCCACTCTGGCAGAATGAGCATTTAGACATTCCCCAGGAGCCCGTCCTGTATCAGATCCTCCCCTCCGAGCATTCTAAACAGGTAACCCTCTTTATTATATTTTGATATGATTTTCTCGGCATTTTACTCTCCACCACCTCCTGACCCTCTCCTGTGTTCGTATGCTACCCCTCCCTCCCCCCACTTTTGGGCAACGTTATCCAACCGTCCCTCCCCAGCCACCTTCAAACCCGTAAAGCCCCAACCAAAGGCAACCCCTTGCCCCCATTTTATCTCTTCTTTGTGTTCATACTTACCACCATCTCGTCTTAAATTCCACCCCTGCAGACATCGTCTCATATCCTTCCTCCACCCTCCGATTTCCTGTAAGCCTATCGTTCAGTCTCTTGCTATCTAGGGCAGCTTGTTTATTTCATATCATTGAGGTCATGTAGTATTTGTCCTTCAATGTCTGGGTTGCTTCACTCAACATAAGGTTCTCAAGATTCATCCATGTTATCACATGTGTTTGTAGTGTGTTTGTTCTTACAGCCGAGTAGTATTCCATTGTGTGTATATACCACATTTTATTGATCCACTCATCTGTTGATGGGCATTTGGGTTGATTCCAACTTTTGGCAATAGTGAACAATGCTGCTATTAACATTGGTGTACATATATCTGTTTGTGTCCTTGTTTTCAGTTCTGCTGGGTATATACCCAGCAGTGGTATTGCTGGGTCATATGGCAAATCTATGGCTAGTTTTTTGAGAAACCGCCATACTGTCCTCCAGAATGGTTGGATCCTTCTGCATTCCCACCAGCAGTGGATGAGTGTTCCCCTTCCTTCACATCCTCTCCAGCACTTGTATTCTTCTGTTTTTTTCATAGCTGCCAATCTTATGGGTGTAAGATGGTATCTCATTGTAGTTTTGATTTGCATTTCCCTGATAGCTAGAGATATGGAACATTTTTTCATGTGCTTTCTTGCCATTTGTATTTCTTCTTCGGAGAAGTGTCTGTTTAAGTCTTTTTCCCATTTTTTAAATGGGTTGTTTATCTTTTTATTTTCAAGATATAGGAGTTCTTTATATATGCAAGTTATAAGTTTCTTATCAGATATATGATTGCCAAATATTTTCTCCCACTGTGTGGGCTCCCTTTTTACTTTCTTGACAAACTCCTTTGAGGTGCAGAAGGCTTTAATTTTGAGGAAGTCCCATTTATCTATTAGTTCTTTTGCTGCTCGTGCTTTTGGTGAGATACTCATAAATCCATTTCCTATTACAAGGTCCTGTAGATGTTTCCCTACACTGCTTTCTAAGGTTTTTATGGTCTTGGCTCTTATATTTAGGTCTTTGATCCATCTTGAGTTGATCTTTGTATAAGGTGTGAGATGGTAATCCTCTTTCATTCTTCTACATATGGCTATCCAGTTCTCCAGACACCATTTGTTGAATAGGCCACTCTCTCCCAATTGAGAGGATTTGGTGGCTTTATCGAATATTATGTGGCTGTATATGTGAGGTTCTATATCAGTGCTTTCAATTCGATTCCATTGGTCTATGTGTCTCTCCTTATGCCAGTACCATGCTGTTTTCACCACCGTAGCTTTATAGTATGTTTTGAAGTCAGGTAGTGCGATTCCCCAATTTCGTTTTTCTTTTTCAGTATGTCTTTGGCTATTCGGGGTCTCTTTCCTTTCCAAATAAATTTCATAGTTAGTTTTTCTAGTTCCTTAAAGAATGCTGCGTTGATTTTTATTGGGATTGCATTGAATGTGTAGATCAGTTTTGGTAGGATAGACATCTTAATAATGTTCAGTCTTCCTATCCATGAACAAGGAATAGTCTTCCATTTATTTAGGTCTTCTTTGATTTCCTTGAACAATCTTGTATAATTCTCGTTGTATAAGTTCTTTACCTCTTTAGTTAAATTTATTCCTAAGTATTTGATTTTTTTATTTACTATTGTGAATGGTATTTGTTTCTTGATTTCCTCCTGATCTTGCTCATTATTGGTGTACAGAAATGCTACTGATTTTTGCGCATTGATCTTATAACCTGCGACTTTACTAAACTCATTTATGAGTTCTAGAATCTTCGTTGTAGATCTCTCAGGGTTTTCTATGTATAGGATCATGTCATCTGCAAATAATGAAATTTTGACTTCTTCCTTTCCAATTTGAATGCCTTTTATTTCTGGTTCTTGCCTCAGTGCTCGTGCAAGTACTTCTAAGACAATGTTAAATAGGAGCAGAGACAGTGGGCATCCTTGTCTTGTTCCTGAGTTTAGAGGGAAGGAGTCTAGGATTTCTCCATTGTAAACAATATTGGCTTTAGGTTTTTCATATATACTCTTTATCATGTTCAAAAAATTCCCTTGTATTCCAATCTTTTGGAGTGTTTTTATCAAGAAAGGGTGCTGTATTTTGTCAAATGCTTTTTCTGCATCAATAGATATAATCATGTGATTTTTTTCCTTCAATCTGTTTATATGGTGTATTACGTTGATTGATTTTCTTATGTTGAACCATCCTTGCATACCTGGAATGAATCCCACTTGGTCGTGGTGTATAATACGTTTAATGTGTTGTTGAATACGATTAGCAAGTATTTTGTTAAGTATTTTTGCGTCTAGGTTCATTAGAGAAATTGGTCTGTAATTTTCCTTTCTTGTGATGTCTTTGTTTGGCTTTGGTACTAGGGTAATGTTGGCATCATAGAAGGAGTTGGGTAATGTTCTTTCCGTTTCGATGTTTTGGAATAGTTTCAGCAGGATTGGTGTCAGTTCTTTCCGGAATGTTTTGTAGAATTCACCTGTGAAGCCATCTGGCCCTGGGCTTTTCTTAGTTGGGAGATTTTTGATAACTGATTCTATCTCTCTGCTTGTGATTGGTTTGTTAAGATCATCAATTTCTTCTTTCGTCAATATGGGCTGCTTATGTGTTTCTAGGAATTTGTCCATTTCCTCTAGATTGTCATTTTTGTTGGAATATAGTTTTTCAAAATATCCTCTTATGATAGTCTTTATTTCTGTGGGGTCAGTGGTGATATCGCCTTTCTTATTTCTTATTTTGTGTATTTGCATCTTCTCTCTTTTTTTCTTTGTTAGTGTTGCTAAAGGTTTGTCAATTTTGTTAATCTTCTCAAAAAACCAGCTCTTGGTCTTGTTTATCTCTTCAAGTGCTTTCTTATTTTCTATTTCATTTAGTTCTGCTCTTATCTTTGTTATTTCCTTCCTTCTTCCTGTTGGGTTACTTTGTTGTTGTTTTTCTAATTCCTTCAAATGGGCAGTTAGTTCTTCAATTTTTGCTCTTTCTTCTTTTTTGATATATGAATTTATGGCTATAAACTTCCCTCTCAGTACTGCTTTTGCTGCATCCCATAAATTCTGGTATGTTGTGTTATCATTATCATTTGTTTCAAGGTAGTCATTGATTTCTTTTGAGATTTCCTCTTTGACCCACTGTTTTTCTAAGAGTGTGTTGTTTAATTTCCAAATCGTGGTGTGAAATCTGGGCTTCTGTCCCTTGCAAATCTCCAGCTTGACTCCACTGTGGTCAGAGATAATGTTTTGTATGATTTCAATCTTTCTGAATTCGTTCAGCCTTTCTTTGTGGCCTAGCATATGATCTATCTTGGAGAATGATCCATGTGCGCTTGAGAAAAATGTATATCCTGCTGTGTTTGGGTGTAGCGATCTATATATGTCTATTAGATCGAGCTCCTCTAATATACTATTCAGATGTTTTGTTTCTTTGGTGATTCTCTTTTGAGATGTTCTGTCCAGAGTTGATAGTGGTGTATTAAAATCCCCCACTATAATTGTAGATGTATCTATTCTTTCACTTAGTTTTTCCAGCATTTGCCTGACGTATTTAGAGGCACCCTTGTTAGGGGCATAGATATTTATGATTGTTCGATCTTCTTGACAGATTTTCCCTTTCACTAAAATGTAGTATCCTTCTTTGTCTCTCACAATTGTTTCACATTTAAAGTCTATTTTGTCTGATATTAATATAGCTACTCCTGCCTTTTTTTGGTTATTGTTAGCTTGTATGATTGTTTTCCAGCCATTCACTTTCAATCTCCATGCGTCTCTGGGTCTAAGATGTGTCTCTTGTAGACAGCATATGGATGGGTCATATTTCCTTATCCATTGTCCCAGTCTGAATCTTTTGATAGGTGAGTTTAATCCGTTGACATTCAGTGTTATTACTATCAAGGAATTATTTGTGTTAGCCATATTTTGATTGGATTTGTGTTTGTCATATTTTGTTTGTATATTTTTTTTTTGTCTTTTTTTTTGTTGTTGTTGGTCTTATACTCTCCTCCAACTTTGCCTTTCCTGTTTTTTCCTTTCTTCCTGCAGAACTCCCTTTAGAATTTCTTGAAGGGGAGGTTTCTTGTTGGTATACTCTTTCAGTTTCTGTTTGTCTGTGAATATTTTGAACTCTCCATCATGTTTGAATGCTAGTTTAGCTGGATAGAGTATTCTTGGTTGGAAGTTTTTCTCCTTTAGTACCTTGACTATATCATACCACTGTCTTCTTGCCTCCATGGTTTCAGAAGAGAAATCAGCACTTAATCTAATGGAGCTTCCCTTGTATGTGATGGTTTTCTTTTCTCTTGCTGCTTTTAGGATTTTCTCTTTGTCTTGAGCCTTGGATAATTTGATAAGTATATGTCTTGGGGTGGGCCTGTTGGGGTTTATGACTTGTGGAGTGCGCTGTGCTTCTTGGATATGTACATCTGTCTCTTTCAGTAGATTTGGGAAGTTTTCAGCCATTATTTCCTGCAACACTCCTTCTGACCCCTTTCCCTTCTCTTCACCTTCTGGAATGCCTATAATACGTATGTTTGAGTGTTTTGCATTGTCATTCAGGTCCCTAAATCCTAATTGGATTTTTTCTATCTTCTTATTGACCCCTTCTACTATCTGTTTGATTTCTGATGTACTGTCTTCCACATCACTAATTCTCTGCTCTGTCTCTTCTAGTCTGCTGATATTTGCTGCAAGTGTATTTTTGATTTCTTGAACTGTGGTGTTCATTCCCATCATATCTGTTATGTTTTTGCGTATGTCTGCAACTTCCCCTCCAAGTGATGTCTTCAAGTTGTTAACCTCTTTCATTACTGCATCAAATTTGTCGGTGATAAATGTTCTGAGTTCTTTCATTGCTTGTGCCAAGTTTTGCTCCCCTTCGTGATTATTGGTTTGTTGATTGGATTCAGTCATGTTTTCCTGATTATTGGTTTGGTTTGTAGATTTTTGTTGCTTTCTGGTCATCTCTTTATTTTGACGAATTTAATCAGTTCCTTAGCTTCTTTGTCTGCTTTTGGAGGTTAATTAGTTGTTATTTTTGCATAGGTGTTATATCTTCTCTTTGTCACTTTTTTCTTCTTACTCAAGTTACCCACTGTGACCACTGCTAATCCACATTATACTGGAGGTTCTACCATAACTTACAGGATGCAGCAAAGGTGTTACTCCAATGGAAATTTATAGCTATGAATGCTGCGACCAGGAGCTGCAGGACTACAGTCCCGAGAACCTGCGGGAGAGGCACAGGAAACAGCTGAACCTGCAAGGCATTTCTAATCCTTCTTCTTACCCACCCCCACCACCTCTCTTGTCTTGAGGATGTATTACTAGAATAAAATCACAACAAGCCCCAAAGGTGAAATACAAAGTGTGACCCATGAGGAAGTAAGGTATACTCAGAAAGAACTGCATGAGTTTTTCAACTTATACAGACAGAAATCAGGGGAATATGTGTGGGAATGGATACTAAGGGTATAACATAATGGTAGAAGGAATATAAGGTTGGATCAGGCTGAATTTATGGATATGGGCCCACTAAGCAGAAATTCTGGACTCAAAGCTGTAACTCAAGGGGTTAGAAAGGGCTCTAACAGTTTGTTTGGGTGGCTGACTGAAACATGGGCCAAAAGACGGTCTAGCGTGTCTGAGGTCGAGATGCCCGATTGGCCCTGGTACACAGTAGAAGAGGGAATTCAAAGGCTTAGGGAGATTGGAATGCTAGAATGGATTTACCATTTGAGAGGTGGCCACCCACTCCAGGAATGTCCATCTCCCCTGAAGAGCTCTGTGGTTGCTCTTCTCTGTAGTTCAGATATTACTGTAGGGAGGGCTGTGATGGAATTAGAATCCTTAAACATTATGGGAATGATTGGATGTTGGTCTGGTAAAAGTCAAGTATCGGTAGTTAATCGCCAAAGTCAAGGTGGGCATGGCTACCACGATGAAAGCCAGATTAAAAAAAAGCACTCAAAATAGTCTGAGTCATGTAGAGTTATGGTGTTGACTAACACATCATGGGGCACCTAGCAGTGAAATAGACGGGCAGTCTACTAGATTTCTTCTGGACCTGTATAAACAGAAGAGTTCTAGGTCGAGTGAACAAAACCTTAACTCAAATTACAGATGCAGAGAATCATGGCCCTTTAAACAATTCCCAGATTTGAGACAGTTACAGACCCAGAGCCTCTTGAATGAGAAGGCCAGGTCTCCTTGGGGAAGGAGCCTGTTAAACTGCCCAAAATTTATACTGCTAATCTTCCCCCCACCTTTTCCCAAGGAGATTTACAGCCTTTTACCAGAGTAACTGCGCACTGGGGTAAAGGAAATGATCAGACAGTTCAGGGATTATTAGACACTGGCTCAGAAGTGACATTAATTCCAGGAGACCCAAAACATCACTGTAGTCCACCAGTCAGAGTAGGAGCTTATGGAGGTCAGGTGATTAATGGAATTTTAGCTCAGGTCTGTCTCACAGTTGGTCCAGTGCATCTCTGGACACATTCTGTGGTTATTTCCCCCGTTCCAGAATGCATAATTGAAATAGACATACTCAGTAACTGGCAGAGTCCTCACATTGGATCCTTGACGTGTAGAGAGAGGGCTGTTATGGTTGGAAAGGCCAAGTGGAAGCCACTAGACCTGCCTCTGCCTAGAAAAATAGTAAATCAAAAGCAATACCAGATTCCTGGAGGGACTGCAAAATTAGAGCCACCATCAAAGATTTAAAGGATGCAGGGGTGGTGATTCCCACCACATCCCCATTCAACTCTCCTATTTGGCCTGTGTGGAAAAAAGATGGATCTTGGAGGAAGACAGTAGTTATCATAAACTTAGCCAGGTGGTGACTCCAATTGCAGCTGCAGTCCCAGATGTGGTATCATTGCTTGAGCAAATCAGTGTGTCCCTGGTACCTGGTATGTAGCTGTTGATTTGGTAAATGCGTTTTTCTAAATTGCTATTAGTAAAGACCACCAGAAACAGTTTGCTTTCAGCTGGCAAGGACAACAATATACTTTCACAGTCCTGCCTCAGAGGTATATCAACTCTCCAGCCCTATGTCATAATATTGTCTGCAGGGATCGTGATCATCTCTCCCTCTCACAAGACATCACACTGGTCCATTATATTGATATCAAGTTGATAGGACCTAGTGAGCAAGAAGTAGCAAAGACTCTAGACTTATTAGTAAGGCATCTGTGTGAGAGAGGATGGGAGATAAATCCAACTAAAAAAAAGGTCCTTTCACCTCATGAAATTTCTAGGTGTCCAGTGATGTGGGGCATGTAGAGCTATCCCTTCTACAGTGGAGGATAAGCTGTCCATCTGGCTCCTCCTATGACCAAAAAAGAAGCACAATACTTAGTTGGTCTCTTTGGATTTTGGAGACAACACACTCCTCATTTGGGTGTGCTACTCCAGCCCATTTACTGGGTGATCAGAAGAACTGCTGGTTTTGATTGGGGACTGTAACAAGAAGAGACTCTGCATCAGGTCCAGGCTGCTGTGCAAGCTGCACTACCACTTGAGCCATATGATCCAGCAGATCCAATGGTGCTGGAAGTTTCAGTGGCAAATAGAGATGCTGTCTGGAGCCTTTGGCAGGCCCCTAGAGGAGAATCACAATGCAGACCCTTAGGAATTCGGAGCAAAGCCCTGCCATCCTCTGCAGATAACTACTTCTCTTTTGAGAAACAGCATTTGGCCTGCTACTGGGCCTTAGTGGAGACTGGACACTTAACCATGGGCCATCAAGTTACCTGAGACCTGAGTTGCCTACCATGAGCTGAGTATTGTCTGACCCACCAAACCATAAAGTTGGGTGTGCACAGCAGCACTCCATAATGAAATGGAAGTGTTATATACAAGATAGTGCTCTAGCAGGCCCTGAAGGCACAAGTAAGTTACAATAGGAAGTAGCCCAAATGTCCATGGTCACCACCCCTGCCATGTTACCTTCTCATTCCCAGCCCACAACTTTGGCATCTTGGGGAGTTCCTTACAATCAGTTGACTGAGGAAGAGAAAACTTGGGCCTGGTTTACAGATGGTTCTGCATGATATGCAGGTGCCACCTGAAAGTGGACAATTGCAGCACTACAGCCCCTTTCTGGGACATTCCTGAAAGACAGTGGTGAGGGCAAATCTTCCCAGTGGGTGGAACTTTGAGCAGTACACCTGGCTGTTCATTTTGCTTGGAAGAAGAAATGGCCAGAGGTGCATTTGTACACTGATTCATGGGCTGCTGCCATTTGTTTGACTGGATAGTCACGGAATTGAAAGGAACGTAATTGGAGATTGGTGACAAAGAGGTCTGGGGAAGAGCTATGTGGATAGACCTTTCTGAGTGGGCAAAAAACATGAAAATATTTGTGTCCCACATGAATGCTCACCAGAGGGTGACTTCAGCAGAGGAAGATTTTAATAATCAAGTGGATAAGATGGCCCTCTCTGTTGGCTAATGCTCAGCCTCTTTCCCTAGCCACTCCTGTCATTGCCCAATGGGCTCGTGAACAAAGTGGCCGTGGAGGTAGGGATGGAGGTTATGCATGGGATTAACAACATGGACTTCACCTTACCGAGGCTGACTTGGCTACAGCCACTGCTGAGTGCCCAATCTGTCAGCAGCCGAGACCCACACTCAGCCCCCAATATGGCACCATTTCTTAAGGTGACCAGCCTGTTACCTGGTGGCAGGATGACCACATTGGACCACTTCCACCATGGAAGGAGCAGTGATTTGCTTTAACTGGAATAGACACATACTCTGGATATGGGTTTGCATTTCCTGCATGCAATGCTTCTGCCAAAACTACCATCCATGGACTTACCGAATGTCTTACCTACTGCCTTGGCATTCCACACAACATTGCTTCCAATCAAGCAATCCATTTCACAGCAAATGATGTGCAGGAATGGGCACGTGCCCATGGAATTCACTGGTCTTACCATGTTCCCCATCACCCTGAAGCAGCTGGATTATATAGAACAGTGGAATGGCCTTTTGAAGACTCAATTAGAGTGCCAACTAGGTGGCAATACCTTGCAGGGCCAGGACAATGCTCTCCAGGAGGCTGTGAATGCTCTAAATCAGCACCCACTCTATGGTGCTGTTTCTCCCATACCCAGGATCCATGGGTCCAGGAATCAAGGGGTGGAAATGGGAGTGGCATCACTCACTATTACCCCTAGTGACCCACTAGGAAAATTTTTGCTCCCTGTCCCTGCAACCTCAAACTCTGGTCTACAGGTTTTAGTCCCAAAAGAAGGAGTGCTGTCACCAGGAAACACAACAATAATTCCATTGAACTGGAAGTTAAAACTACCGCTTGGCCACTTTGGGCTCCTCTTACCTCTGAATCAATAGTCAAAGAATGGAATTACTGTACTGGCTGGGGTGATTGATCCTGACTATCAAGGGGAAATAAGACTGCATCTACATAATAGGGGTAAAGAAGAGTTTGCCTGGAATACAGGAGATCCTTGAGGGCATATCCTAGTACTGCCATGTCCTATGATTAAAGTCAATGGAAAATTGCAACAACCCAATCCAAGCAGGACTAACCATGGCCCAGAATCTTCAGGAATGAAAGCTTGGGTCACCCCACCAGGCAAAGAAACATGGCCAGTTGAAGTGCTTGCTGAGGGTAATGGAAAGATGGAATTGGTAGTGGAAGAAGGTGGTGATAAATATGAACTTTGACCATGTGACCAGTTACAGAAATGAGGACTATAATGGTTATGAATCTTTCTTCCTTGTTTCATTATGATGATGCCTGTATATGTACACAAAATGTATTTCTTTGTCTTCTACCTCAAACTTTTCCCTTATCATATAACAAGTTGTATCAGTCTCATGTCATAGTATTTGAAGATGTCAAGTTTAAGAGTGAATATTACCCAAGAACTTGCACATTATTCCATATGGGATTAAGGAGTTTCCAGTTGTATGCAGGAGAGTTGAGCATTTTTAAGTGGAAATATATATATATATATATATATATATATGCATGTTTACTATTGTTTTTACTTAGAGACTAAGTATGGTTTAAGGTAATGTGTATGGTTACCAAGTTGACAAGGGGTGGACTGTGATGGTTAGGCTAATGTGTCAACTCAACCAGGTAATTGTGCCCAGTTGTTTGGTCAAGCAAGCACTGGACTAACAATAATATAAGGGCATTTATGGACTTTAGTCACTGTTGAATTTACTGCAGTGGTAAATCATAGACAGCTGATTAAAATTACATTGATCAGGGAGATTGCCATCAGCAACGAGTGATGCTTTATCCAATCAGCTGGCTGCCTTAAAGGGGAAGTGACTCCAGCTTTGAGGGAGAATTTCCCAGCTCATCTTCGATCAGCCAATGTCTCCCAGAACTCATCAAGAACCTTCCTTGGAGTTTCATTGGAGTCCCTGGCTGCAGCTTGCTTGTGGAACCTGGACTTGTGCATCCCCACGGCTGTGTGAGAGGCTCTTATAAAATTGCATACTATTGACAGATATCTCCTGTTGATTCTGTTTCCCTAGAGAACGCTGATTAATACAATGAGACAGAAAAAAGGGTGCAGAAATAGGCTCACATATATACAGTCATTTGATTTTTGACTAAGTCTCAACATGCAAAGTTTGTTCAACAAATGATGCCAGAACAACCAGATATCCACATGGATAAAATAAGTCTCTTTCCCTATCTCATACCACTCAAATATATCCTGCCATAACCCACAGAAGATACTGGGGGAGTTGTAAACTATAATCCATGTGGTGCAGCAGTGCTCCAAAATGTATTCACCAAATGCAATGAATGTGCCACAATGATGAAAGAGGTTTTTGATGTGGGAGGAGTGGGGGGTATGGTGGGTTGTGGGGTATGTTGGAACCTCTTGTATTTTTTAATGTAACTTTTTTGGTGATCTATGTATCTTAAAAAAATACAATACAAAAAAAATTAATTTGAGATGTATCCTAACCCTAAATTAAAAGCTAAAACTCTAAAGCTTCTAGAAATAAATGTACACGAATATATTTATGACTATGTGGCAGTCAAAAGATTTCCTAGGATCAAAAATACTAAGCAGAAAGAAAATACTGACAAATAGGACATTATCAAAATTATAAAATTATAAATTATAAATTTCTGCTCATCAATAGTCTTAAGAAAATGAATGGGCAAGGTTCAGACTAGAAGAAAATATTTACAGTATGTAGATATGACAAAGCACTTTGTATGTGGATTATATATAGAACTTCTACAACTCAATAGTTAAAATATTGGCAGAGAATCCCATAAAAGAGGGAGTGGGAGCATTGAACCAACACACTTTCTAAAAGAAGACATGAAAATAGCCAACATGCCCATGCACAGATACTCAGCATTAGTTATTAAGTTAATTCAAATTATAGTTAAAAAGAGGTACAACATCACACACTACTACGTAATGGTTTAGAACTGTAAGTACCCCAGAAGAGAGAGAGCCATGGAAGCAAGAAGCTGAAAAGAGGGGAGAGACAAGCAGAGGCTGCCATGTGTCTTGCCATGTGGCGGAGGATCCAAGGATTGCTGGCAGCTGGTCTTCAGGAAGAAAGCATCATCTTGATGATAATGTCTTTTTTTTTTTCCTGAAGAATTTATTCTTATTGATGATTATACCAATCTGAAGAGTACTAGAAAAACTATGGAAATACTGTATCAATAGAAATACCAGGTTTAACATGCACAAAACCAAGAAAACCAACGATGCCAGATACTGAATTTCTGTAGCACTGTCTTTTGAACTCCCCAGTAGGATAAAAATGCTGAGTGCAGATACCATGCAGTACTATTGATGATGATGTCTTTTTTTTTTTAAAGATTTATTTTATTTATTTATTTCTATCCCTTTCCCACCGCCCCCGCCCCCCTGCCCCAGTTGTCTGTTCTCTGTGTCTATTTGCTGTGTCTTCTTCTTTGTCTGCTTCTGTTATTGTCAGTGGCAAGGGAATCTGTGTTTCTTTTTGTTGTGTCATCTTGTTGTGTCAACTCTCCGTGTGGGTGGCACCATTCTTAGGCAGGCTGCACTTTCTGTCGTGCTGGGCGGCTCTCCTTATGGGGCACACTCCTTGCACGTGGGGCTCCTCTACGTGGGGGACACCCCTGCGTGGCACGGCACTCCTTGTGCCCATCAGCACTGTGCATGGGCCAGCTCCACAGGTCAAGGAGGCCCGGGGTTTGAACCGCGGACCTCCCATGTGGTAGATGGATGCCCTAACCACTGGGCCAAGTTCGCTTCCCAATGATGATGTCTTGATTTGGATATTGTCACAGCCTCAAACTGTAAAATAATAAAATATTGTTATAAGCCAACCCATTTTAAAGGATGTGTTTTCAGCAGTCTAGCAAATGAAAACACCAAGAGTTGGTGAAGGTAAGCTTGAACTGGAACTCTCATATATTGCTTATGGGAATACAAAACAGTAAAATCACTTTGAAAATTGTCATTTTTTAATAAAATTAAATATACAACTATTGTATGTCCCAGAAATTGTGCTCTTAGGGGTTTACTCAAAGAGAAATGAAACAAATGTATGTGGGCATGCACATGTGCATATACAACTTGTGTAAGAAGTGTCATAGCACCTTTATTTATAATAGCCAAAAAAGGGAATCTATCCAATGTCCATGAATAGGAAATGATAAAGAATTTGTGGTATGAATATGCAACAACATGGGCCATACTCAAAAATACTATGCTGAGTGAGGTGAGGAGCCCCCGCTCCTCTAGACAGGGGGCTCGGGGTGGGGAGGCGCAGGCGTGAGAGGACGCACAGTGACTCGAAGGACAACTGCGGAGACGAGGCGGATGGCGCAGGTCTACTTTATTGAGGAAGTACAAGCAGTTTTATAGAGTATGAAGAGAGGGGATTGGTGGAGGGTGATTGGGCTCTGATAGGCTAGATTAGCTGTTGTTACCTTATAAGGGCATAGAGGCAGAACTTGTCTACTAGGCTGGTCAGTAGTTACTAGGGAGAGCGTAAATTTGAGAGGGCTGAGCTGGATAGCTCGCTGACAGGCGGAAGAGAGCAGCGTGTCTTTACGAGGTAGGAGGCCCTGAGATTGGCCCAGACAGAGGTGGTGCGAGGGGGCTTGCGTGAGTTTCCCCTGCGGGGAGGCGTAGGTGCATACCTCGTCCCGAGGGGCCAACCAAAGGAGGCGTATTTCGTGCCTCAGACCTCGGAGGCGGCCAGTTCTGAGAGCCAAACTTTTGCATGCTTGCCCTCAGCTGAGCTAAAGAAACCAGGGTTCATACTGTATGATTAAAATTATCTTAAGTTGTAAAATGGTCAAAAGTAGGCTGTGATGATGGGAAACTGAGGAATGGTTACCTTTGGGAAGTGGTGTGGGGGGGAATTGAGAGGAAATTTTCTGTATCTTGATTGGTGTGGTGACCACACAGGTGAGTATATATTTGTCAAAACCATATGTATTTGCAATTAAAATATTTTCATTTTACTGTATGTAAATTAAAGTCAATAAAACATTTTAATAAAAAATAAGTTGGAAAAAAGATAAAAAAGAGAGAAAATACACATTGCCAATATTAACAATGAAAGAGGAAATATCACTGATCATCATCTTGACATATTAAGTGAATATTATGGAAAATTTTTTCACAATAAATTTGATAACTTAGGTGAAATAGACAAATTTCTTGAAAGACACAATTTATTAAAAGGATAACCAGAAAATATGAATACCTGACTATCTATTAAAGAAACTGCATTCAAAGCTTCATACAAAGAAATTGCATTCAAAGCTTCACACAAAGAAAACTCCAGGCAGAGATGCCATTACTTATGAATTTTATCAAACATTTAAAGAAAAAATAATATTAAACAGACATTTTCAGAAAATTGAGGAGGGAAGAACACTTTTGAACTTGTTTTATGAGTTTTTACAACCTTGGTACTAAAACTTGAAAAAACATTAATAAAGAAAATTAAAGATGGGAAATGGACTTGGCCCAGCGGTTAGGGCAACTGTCTACCACATGGGAGGTCCATGGTTCAAACCCCGGGCCTCCTTGACCCATGTGGAGCTGGCTCATGAGCAGTGCTGATGGGCACAAGGAGTGCCGTGCCATGCAGGGGTGTCCCCTGCGTAGGGGAGCCCCATGTGCAAGGAATGCACCCCATAAAGAGAGCGGCCCAGCATGAAAGAAAGTTCAGCCTACCCAGGAATGGTGCTGCACACATGGAGAATTGACACAGCAAGATGATGCAACAAAAAAAGACACAGATTCCCATGCTGCTGACAACAACAGAAGTGGACAAAGAAGAACACGCAGCAAAATGGACACAGAAAATAGACAACTTGGGGAGAGAAATAAATAAAATCTTAAAAAAAAAGAAAATTACAGACCAATATCTCTCATGAAGGTAGACAAAATAATTTGTTACATCATAATGAAGTGAAAATGTTCCCAGGTTAATTAGAATTTAAAAAATCAATTGGTGTTGAAAATGTTCTAAAGGAGAGCTGATGTGGCTCAGTGGTCAAGCACCAGTTTTCCACATATTAGATCCTGGATTCAATCCCCAGATTGGTACCTCAAAAAAAAAAAAAAAAAAAAAAAAGGTGCACCTTATAATCTCTCCTGCAAAGAAGTGCCTGAGTAGAGTTGGAGCCTGCTGGACCGGGCTGTTTGCAGGGCAGGAGGTTTCTAGACATTGATTTAGTGGGATGGTGACAGAGGAGGTTCTTGTAAGAGGTAGAATTTTGGGTCTCTTGGGTCTCTTTCACGGAGATCGGGGCTGCTTGCGGGACCCTTCCCCCTGGGGCTGGCGGCCCGGTAGCAGCGATTCCTGGATGCTATGCTGCATTCAGGAGTTTCCAAGTCCTAAGTGGGCTGCTTTGAGGGCTTGCAGGGCGGGAGGTGTCTGGAAGTTGATTTGGTGAGACAGTGATGGAGAAGATTCCTGCAAGAGGTGGAATTTTGGGTTTCTGACATGGAGGTCAGATATTGCAGGCATGACCGCTCCCCCTAGGGCTGGCACCCAGCTGTGGGGATCCCTAAAGGCTGTGTTGCACTGCGGTGCCCCCAGGCTCCCTGTTAACTGGATGCATGGTTCCCAGGTCTGTGTCCCCTAAACCCTGGTGGCCCACACTCCAGAGACTCACACCTCTTGAGTCTGTAATATCACAGACTTCTCATCCCTGAATCCACTGCCCACTGAGGTCCATCTGAGGTCCTTGATTGTCCTAGCCCTCGGCGTCTGTGTTTTTTCTTCTCTTTTTTCTTTTTTTTATTGTCTTGGGTGCTAATATTGCATTATCTCCCATTCTTTCCTCCCACTGTATCCCCCAAGGTCCTTTTTTGTTTATTTAGTTTTTTTCTTTCTTCTTTTCTTTTTCTTGCTTTTTCCCTCCCTTTTCTTTGCCTACCACCCTTTTTTCTTCCTTTTTTTTCTTTTTCTCTCTTTTTCTTCTCATTTTATTTTATTTTATTTATACAATAGGTGCTGCAGGGAGCACCTCACATTTGCTGTGTTTCCTCATCCTCCATTTCCTCATTTCTGTGTGAATTGATTTTGGCCACCTACACTATCCCATTTCACCCACATCTTGCTATCCTCCATCATCTACTGTCTCTCTTATATTCCACCTCCCTTTCTTTGGTCCCCAAATTGTCTAACATTTTATTTCTAATACTTTTGTTCTGTTTTCTCTCTTTTATCCACTCTTGATATTATTGTCTTTCTTTCCTCATTCCCTCTCTCATGAAAACACTGGCTTTTTAATTCATACTATATTCCTCCCCATATTCAGTTGACTTTCTCATTATAGGTACTCTACTTACTGCTATAACTCTACACAACTTACATGAGTCTAATATCCATTCTCCCAGATCTCACATTGTTGCTCTGCTAACATTTATCACCAGTACTACTTTACACATTTTCTTTACTTACACATTTTCCTTTCCCTGACCCTGATATTTTCCTTCATAGTGAACTTAGCCAGCAACAAGAAATTAGAGTAAGAAGAACAAAGTAACAAAGAGAAGACATAACACTTATGCAAGAACAAGAACTAATTAATCCCCAAGACTAGACAAAGAAGCTAAGGAACTGATTAAACCCATCAAGATAAAATGATGAACAGACAGCAACAAAAAACTACAAACCAAACCAATAATCAGGAAAACATGGCTGAATCCAATGAACAAACTAAAAACCAGGAAGGGGAGCAGAATATCAGACAAGTAATTAAAGATCTCAAAACATATATTAGAGACCAACTTAATGAAGTAAAGGAAGAGATTAACAATATGAAGAAAATACTTGGAGAGGAAATTGCAGACATACGCAAAAAGATAACAGATATGATGGGAATGAACACCACAGTTCAAGAAATAAAAAATACACTCTCAGCAAATAGCAGCAGATTAGAAGAGGCAGAGGAGAAAATTAGTGACGTGGAAGACAGTGCATCTGAAATCAAACAGATAGTAGACCTGATTGATAAAAAGATAGAAAAAATCCAGCTAGGACTTAGGGACCTGGATGACAATGCAAAATGCACAAACATATGTATTATAGGCATCCCAGAAGGAGAAGAGAAGGGAAAGGGGAGAGAAGGGGTGTTGCAGGAAATAATGGCTGAAAACTTCCCAAATCTACTGAGAGAGACAGGTGTACATGTCTAGGAAGCACAATGCACCCCAAACATCATAGACCCCAACAGGCCCACTCCAAGACATATACTTGTTAAATTATCCAATGCTCCAGACAAAGAGAAAATTCTAAAAGCAGCAAGAGAAAAGAAAACCATCACATACAAGGGAGGCTCCATAAGATTAAGTGCTGATCTCTCATCTGAAACCACAGAGGCAAGAAGGCAGTGGTATGATATAGTCAAGGTACTAAAAGAAAAAAATCTCCAACCAAGAATACTCTACCCAGCTAAACTAGTATTCAAAAATGATGGCGCGTTCAAAATATTCACAGATAAACAGAAATTGAAAGAGTATGCCAACAAGAACCTTGCCCTTCAAGAAATATTAAAGGGAGTTCTCCAGGAAGAAAGGAAAAAACAGGAGAGGCAGAGTTGGAGGAGAGTGTAAGAGCAACAAAAAGACAAAAAGAGAAGAAAAAAACAAACAAACAAAATATGACAAATACAAGTCCAATCAAAATATGGCTAACATAAATAATTCCTTGCAAGTAATAACACTGAATGTCAATGGATTAAACTCACCTATCAAAATATTCAGATTGGGACATTGGATAAGGAAATATGACCCATCTATATGCTGCCTACAAGAAACACATCTTAGACCCAGGGATTCATGGAGGTTGAAATTGAATGGCTAGAAAACAATCCTGCAAGGAACAATAACCCAAAAAAGGCAGGAGTAACTCTATTAATATCAGACAAAATAGGCTTTAAATGCAAAACAATTGTGAGAGACAAAGAAGGATACTACATATTAGTGAAAGGGACATTCTCTCAAGAAGAACAAACAATCATAAATATTTATGTTCTAAGAAGGGGGCCTCCAAATAAGTGAGGCAAACACTGGAAAAACTAAGTGAAAGGATAGATGCCTCTATAATTGTAGTGGGAGATTTTAATACACCACTATCAACTTTGGACAGAACATCTCAAAAGAGAATCACTAAAGAAAGAAAACATTTGAACAGTGTATTAGTGGAGCTGGACCTAATAGACATATACAGATAATTACACCCAAATACAGCAGGATATACATTTTTCTCAAGTACACATGGATCATTCTCCAAGATAGACCATATGTTAGGCCACAAAAAAAGGCTCAATGAATTCAGAAAGATCGAAATCATACAAAATAATATCGCTGACCAGAGTGGCATGAAGCTGGAAATCTGATAGGGCCAGAGGCCCAGATTTCACACCAAGATATGGAAATTAAACAGCACACTCTTAGAAAAACAGTGGGTCAAAGAGGAAATCTCAAAAGAAATTTATAGCTATTTTGAAATCCATGAAAATGATAACACAACATACCAAAACTTATGGGATACAGCAAAAACAGTACTGAGAGGGAAATTTATAGCCATAAATTCATACATCAAAAAGAAGGAAAAGCAAAAATTGAAGAACTATCTGTGCATTTGGAGGAATTAGTAAAAAAAAACAACAAAGTAACTCCACAGGTAGAAGAAAGAGAAATAACAAAGATAAGAGCAGAACTAAATGAAATAGAAAATAAGAAAGCACTTGAAAAGATAAACAAGACCAAGAGCTGGTTCTTTGAGAAGATCAATAAAATTGACAAACCCTTAGTGAGACTAACAAAGAAAAAAAGAGAAAAGATGCAAATACACAAAATAAGAAATGAGAAAGGAGATATCACCATTGACCCCACAGAAATAAAGACTATCATAAGAAGATACTTTGAAAAACTATATTCCAACAAAAATGACAATTCAGAGGAAATGGACAAATTCCTAGAAACACATAAGCAGCCTATATTGATGAAAGAAGAAACCAATGATCTCAACAAACCAATCACAAGTAAAGAGATAGAATCAGTCATGAAAAACCTCCCAACTAAGAAGAGCCCAGGGCCAGACGGCTTCACAGGTGAATTCTACAAACATTCCGGAAAGAACTAACACCAATCCTGCTGAAACTCTTCCAAAAAATTGAAACAGAAGGAATGTTATCTAACACATTCTACAATGCCAACATTACTGTAGTACCAAAGCCAAACAAAGACACCACAAGAAAGGTACAGGCCAATTTCTCTAATGAACCTAGACGCAAAAATCCTCAACAAAATACTTGTTAACCGTATTCAAGAACACATTAAATGAATTATACACCGTGACCAAGTGGGATTCATTCCAGGTATGCAAGGATGGTTCAACATAAGAAAATCAATCAATGTAATACACCATATGAACAGACTGAAGGAAAAAAACACATGATTCTATCTATAGATGCAGAAAAAGCATTTGACAAAACACACCACTGTTACTTGATAAAACCACTGCAAAAGATTGGAATACAAGGAAAGTGTTTGAACATGATAAAGAGTATATATGAAAAACACACAGCCAACATCATTTACAATGGTGAAATCCTAAAATCCTTCCCTCTATGATCAGGAACAAGACAAGGATGCCCACTGTCTCCCCTTCTATTTAACGTTGTCTTAGAAGTACTTGCTCGAGCACTGAGGCAAGAACCAGGTATAAAAGGCATTCAAACTGGAAAGGAAGAAGTTGAAATTTCATTATTTGCAGATGACATGATCCTATATATAGAAAACCCCGAGAGGTCTACAACAAAGCTTCTAGAACTCATAAATGAGTTTAGTAAAGTTGCAGGTTATAAGATCAATGCGCAAAAATCAGTAGCATTTCTGTACAACAATAATGAGCAAGATCAGGAGGAAATCAAGAAACAAATAACATTTACAACACTAAATAAAAAAATCAAATATCTAGGAATAAATTTAACTAAAGATGTAAAAAACTTATACACAGAGAACCACACAGGACTGTTCAAGGAAATCAAAGAAGACCTAAATAAATGGAAGAATACTCCCTGTTCATGGATAGGAAGACTAAATATTATTAAGATATCTATCCTACCAAAACTGATCTACACATTCAATGCAATCCCAATAAAAATCAACACAGCATTCTTCAGTGAACTGGAAAGACTAGCTATGAAATTTATTTGGAAAGGAAAGAGGCCCCGAATAGCCAAAGACATATTGAAAAAGAAAAATGAAATTGGAGGAATCACACTACCTGACTACAAAACATACTACAAAGCTACAGTGGTGAAAATGGCATGGTATTGGCACAAGGAGAGACAAACTGACCAATGGAACCGAATTGAGAGTTCTGATATAGATACTCATATACACAGTCATATAATATTCAGTAAAGCCACCAAACCCTCTCAACTGGGAGAGAATGGCCTCTTCAACAAATGGTGCCTGGGGAACTGGATATCCATATGTAAAAGAATGAAAGAGGATTACCATCTCATAGCTTATACAAAAATCAACTCAAGAAGGATCAAAGACCTAAATGTAAGAGCCAAGACCATAAAGACTTTGGAAAGCAGTGTAGGGAAGCATATACAAGACCTGGTAATAGGAAATGGCTTCATGAACATCACAGCAAAAGCATGAGCAGCAAAAGAACAAATAGATAAATGAGACCTCTTCAAAATTAAAGCCTTCTGCACCTCAAAGGAGTTTGTCAAGAAAGTGAAAAGAGAGCCTACACAATGGGAGAAAATATTCTGTAACCATATATCAAATAGGAGACTTATAACTTGCATATATAAAGAACTCCTATATCTTGTAAATAAAAAGATTAACAACCCATTTTAAAAATGGGAAAAAGATTTAAACAGACACTTCTCCAAAGAAGAAATACAAATGGCTAAAAAGCACATGAAAAAAATGCTCCAAATCTCTAGCTATCATGGAAATGCAAATCAAAACCACAATGAGATACTATCTTACTCCCATAAAACTGGCAGCTATGAATAAAACAGAAGACTACAAATGCTGGAGAGGATGTGGAGGAATGGGAACCCTCATCCACTGCTGGTGGGAATGCAGAAGCATCCAACCATTCTGGAGGACAGTTTGGTGGTTTCTCAAAAAACTAACCATAGATTTGCCATATGACCCAGCAATTCCACTGCTGGATATATACCCAGCAGAGCTGAAAACAAGGACACAAACTGATATATGCACACCAATGTTCATAGCAGCATTGTTCACTATCACCAAGAGTTGAAATCAACCCAAATGCCCATGAACAGATGAATGGATAAATAAAATGTGGTATATACATACAATGGAATACGACTTGGCTTTAAGAACGAATACACTACAAACACATGTGATAACATGGATGAATCTTGAGAACCTTGTGTTGAGTGAAGCAACCCAGGCATTGAAGGACAAATACTACATGACCTCAATTATATGAAATAAGTAAACCAAGCTGCCTCAGATAGCTAGAGACTGGATGATAGGCTTACAGGAAATCAGGAGGTAGAGGAAGGATGTACGCTGATACCTACATGGGTGAAATCTATGATAAGCTGGAGGTAAGTATTTGTACAAGGAAGAGATAAAATGGGGGCATAGGGTTACCTTTGGGTGGGGCTTTGCGGGTTTGAGGGGGCCTAGGGATGGGCAGATGGGTAATATTGCCCAAGAAATTGGGGGAGGGTGGGGCAACATATGAACATAGGAGATTGTCAGGTGTTGGTTGAGAGTATAATGCTGAGAAAATCTTTTCAAAAATATAATAAGGAAAGTACCTGTTCAAGATGCTTAAAGGGGATAATCTGAGGCAGGACAGGCTCCTAGGGAATATGTGAATGCTCATTTTGCTAGAGTGGGTTATTTCATTGTGTAGAGACCCATATAATGAGAGTGAAGTTATACCCACATCCTGGGGAGGACTGATGTTCTCAAATAGAGGGAATTGTATCTCTCGAGAGAAATGTGGCTCCCAGTGCACTAGGGCAGTTGAGCATATCAAGCCCTCAACACAGTTGCAAGTATCTCTGAACATGGCCCTTCAAGCAATGATGATTGACTGTCACTGTGGGCCCTAAGGGGAGGAGGAAAGAGGTATTGAATAGAGGGAACCAATGTAACTGTGTGGGCAATAGAAGTGTTTCACAATAGTACACAAGGATGGATATAAGACATGTAAAATTACACCAAAAATATATAGGGGCTGATAGGCTAAAATGTAAATCATAATGTGAAACCTAAGATAACTAAAAATTTAGAAAATTGTAGTCTAAAATATAAACCACAATGTAAACACGAATGTTGCCTTTTTTGAAAGCTATTGTCTCAAAATTTGTACATCAGTTTCAGTAAATATAGTATGAATATGTAAAAAGATTATTGCTGTGGAAGGGAAAAGGTTTTATGTTGGATATGTGGCAGTACTGTATATTGTACATGTGAATTACTGTGATCTAAAACTCTTGTGAAGATAAGCTTAATAATTAGAAAAAAGAAATGAAAAGGATGGGTCATAGACACTGAGGAAAAGATGGAAGAAGTTGCCTTGTCAATTTGCATACAGGGCAACACTTATTGCAGTGATGGAGGGCAAAACATCAAAAACAAAGCTTTTGCATTTTAAAATTTTTTGATACCCCAATTTATTTTTACCTTAATTTTCCCAAGTATTCTATATCTAACCTTTAAACTCATTGCTATATTCCATTTTACTAATAAGGGAACCTGGCAATATATTGGGCTTCACTTTTCAGGAGGTTTTGGACCACAGAGAGTTTCAACAATGGCAGTGGAGGAATACTGGCGTGGGATGTTATTGACAGGGGACACATGGTTGGCAGGGAGTTCTCCAGGGCATATACAGGGTACATGAAAATGTTTGGATATTTTCATAGTGGATACATTTAAAAACAACAACTGAGGGAGTGCTGAGTTCCTAGCCAGGGGAGCTCTATCACAGTCCCTAAAGGAAGAGTAGCAATTCCCCAAGGGCAACAGCAAAGACCAAAAAAGAATGAAGGTCCAATAATGAGCCCTTGATACTAATGACTATGCTTGTGAGCCTGTTCACCTGAAATAAGAACAAGGCCTAGAGCAGCACTGTGCCTAAGAGTTCCCTCCTGAGGGCCTCCATGTTGCTCAAATGTGGCCAGTCTCAAAGCCAAACTCAGCATGTAAATGCACTGCCTTCCCCCCAGCATGGGACATGCCACCTGGGGATGAGCCTCCCTGGTGCCGAGGGATCACTACCAAGTACCAGCTGATGACATAACTAGAAAATGACCTTGAATAAAAGGTTCAACTCGGACCAGCAGAATATCCCTGTCTACATATAATAGCAGTTTAAAATGCTGTTTGACCTAATGTGAGGGGGAAATGGAAAGGACAAATGAGTTTATATGGCTATGAGTCTCTAAAAAAGAGTCTGGAGGTTGTCAGAAGGATTGCCCTTATGCACGCCTGAGCAGAGTCTCAGAGACAGATAAAGTAGACACAAACCCAGGTATTGGTTCTTTTGAGGGCAAAAGAGACCCACGGGTTCTATGGTCATGGCTGATGGAGTTCATTGCCATGTCAGTTGGCCCTTCTTTGGAGCTGGTGTTTCTGAGTGATGGAGCTGGACTCACATGTCATCTCTTTTCACAAGCCTTTCATGCTACTTTACTGGGATTGTAGTTGGTGCTGGGGTTTAAGATATATTTAGGGGATTTGAATCTCTGGACAGACAATATGATAGCCAGGACCTGAGCCTCAACAGACTTCAGCTCCTACACTCTGATTTATTGGACCTACTCCACTCAGCTAACATGGAGTTGAAGAATGTCAACCACCACACCATGCTGCCTAGAGTGCCTACAACTGAAAGCAGGAGGATTGCATCCAGTATCCATGTGGAATCTAAATCCCCTCTTGACATAGATGTGGAATGGAAACAACCAAGCCAAGGTCCACAGGAAGGAGGAATACAGTATGGATAGAGTGGACTCACAACATGGAGCCTAGAGTGTCTACAACTAGAAGCAGGAAGAGTGCATCCAGTACCCATGTGCAATCTAAGCCCTCACTTGACATAGGTGTGGAATGGACACAACCAATCCAATGTCCACAGAGGAAATGTGAAATGGGTGTGGGAACGGTAGCCATGGGGGCTGCTGGGTGTGGGGAACGGGAGGAAGAGATGAGATGTGGAGGTGTTTTCGGGACGTGGAGTTGTCCTGGATAGTGCTTCACGGACAATTACGGGACACTGTAGATCCCCCCAGGGCCCACTGGATGGAACGTGAGAGAGTCTGGGCTATGATGTGGACCATTGACTATGGGGTGCAGTGATGCTCAGAGATGAACTTACCAGGTGCAATGGATGTATCACGATGATGGGAGAGAGTGTTGCTGTGGGGGGAGTGGGGGGCGGGGGCGGTGGGGTTGAATGGGACCTCATATATTTTTTTTAATGTAATTAAAAAATAATAATAAATATTAAAAAAAAATAATCAAGAAAATGTGGCACTGGTGTGGAAAAAGTGGTCATGGTGGCTGCTGGGTGCGGGGAATGGGAGGAAGAGATGAGATGTGGAGGCATTTGCAGGACTTGGAGTTGTCCTGGGTGGTGCTCCAGGGACAATTGCTGGACGTTTTATGTCCTCCCATGGCCCACTGGATGGAACGCGGGAGAGTGTGGGCTATGGTGTGGACACAGGACATGGGGTGCAGTGATGCCCAGAGATGTACTCACCAGATGCAATGGATGTGTCATGATGACGAGGGAGAGTGTTACTTGGGTGGGAGTGGTGGGGTGAGGGCGGTGGGGGTGAATGGGGACCTCTATTTTTTTAATGTAATATTTAAAAAAAAATGAATAAATTGAGTAGAATTTGGAAAAAAAGAGAGTGAATATTACACAAGGCCATGTACCCTATTCTGGTGGGATTTAGTGTGTTCCCAGTTGTACCCAGAACAGTTGACTATTGCTAAGTGGGAATATATATGTGCCTGTTATTGTTTTTATTTACAGACTAGGTATAATTTAAGGTGATGTGTATGGCTGCCAAGTTGACAAGGGGTGGACTGTGATGGTCAGGCCAAATAATGAGGCCCAGTCGTTTGATCAAAGAAGCACTGGGCTAATTGTAATATAAGGGTATTTCACGGACTTTAATCCTCAGTGAGTTGATTATAGAGATGGTTGGTTATGTCTACAATCAACTGAGAAGATTGCCATCAGCAATGAGTGACATCTCATCCAATCAGTTGAAGGCCTTAAAAGAAGTGATTTCAGCATTCAGAGAGAGAATTCTCATCTCTATCCCAGAGAGTCAGCATCTCCTGGGGAACTAAACAAGAAACGTCATCAGAGTCCCTGTTGGCAGTCTGCCTTATGGAATTTGGACTTGTATATCCCCACAGTCACATGAGACAATTTTATAAAATCTCATACTATTTGCAGGTATATCCTGATGGTTCTGTTTCCCTAGAGAACCTTGACTATTGCAATTGCTTATGCATATTTGTAAAAAAATTCCATTTGGTTTATTTGTGTGAGTCTCTTTCTGGTTCTCCGTTCTGTTCCATTGGTTCTTGAGTCTATTCCTGTCAGTTCCACCTAGTCTTTTTCTTCTTTTTAAAGGTTTATTTTCTTCATTTCTCCCCTCTTCCCCCCATTGTCTGCTCTCTGTGTCCATTTACTGTGTGTTCTTCTGCATCCACTTGCATTATCTGGTGGCACTGGAAAACTGCATCTCTTTTTTTGTTGCATCATGTTGCTGCATCAGCTCTCCATGTGTGCGGTGCCACTCCTGGGCAGGCTGCACTTTTTTCACATGGGGTGGCTGTCCTTGCAGGGCACACTCCTTATGTGTGGGGCACAGCATTCCTTGCATGTGGCAGCACTGTACATGGGCCAGCTTATCACATGGAGGCCCTGGGGATCGAACCCTGGATTCTCCATACAGTAGATGGACACTCTATCAGTTGAGCCATGTCTGCTCCCCAGTTCCACCCAGTCTTGATGGCTGTAACTATATAATGCATCTTGAAATTGGGGAGCCTTATTCCTCCCACTTTCTTTTTCTTTTTCAAAATTGTTTTTGTGATTCCACTTCCTTTGCCTTTCTATATAAATTTTAGACTACTTTTGCCTCTGCAAAATATCTTGATAGAATTTGGAGAGAAATAGTATTAAAAAAATTTCCTTTGGGAGAGAATTGAAATCTTTTCTATGTTGCATATTTCAATATATGAGCAAAATATGTCTCCCTATTTAAGTAGACCTTCTTTTTCTGAAATCATTATTGTATAGTTTTCAGTATAAAAGTACTTTTCATGGTATGGTGGTTTATAGCTCTATGTACCCCAGAAAAACATGTTCTTAAATTTAATCCATTACTGTGGGTGTAAAAACCCATTGTATTTTGGAACTTTTGATGAGGTGACTTCAGTTAAGGTGCATCTCACCTCAATCAGGATGGGTCTTCATCCTAATTACTGGAGTCCTTTATAAAGAATGAAATTCAGAAGAGAAAGAGAGAGAAGGCCACAAAGGGAGCAGTCAGAATCTTAAATCTATGGAACCCAGAAGAGAAGGGAGAGACCAGGAGATGCTGCCATATGCCTTGCCATATGACAAAGTGAGGAACTAAGGATTGGTGGCAGCCAGTCTCAGAACACCACTATCTTCAGTGAGAAGCATCCCTTTGTTTTTTTTTAAGATTTATTAAAAAATTTTTTTCTCTACCCTTTCTTCCCACTCCCCCACCTCTGCCGTCTGCTTGCTGTGTCCATTCACTGTGTGTTCTTTTGTGTCTGCTTGCATTCTTGTCAGTGACACCAGGAATCTGTATCTCTTTTTGTTGTGTCATCTTGCTGCATCAGTTCTCCATGTGTATGGTGCCACTCCTGGGCAACCTGTGCACTTTTTGCATGGGGCAGCTCCTTGTGGGGCACACTCCTTGTGCATGGGGTTCCCCTATGCAGGGAACCCCTCTGCATGGCATGGCACTCCTTGTGCACATCAGCACTGAATGTGGGCCAGCTCACCACATGGGTCAGGAGGCCCTGGATTTGAACCCTGGACCTCCCATGTGGTAGGTGGATGCTCTATCAGTTGAGCCAAATCTGCTTCCCAAGAGAAGCATCACTTTGATGATGCCTTGATTAGGACTCTCTTTTAGCCTCAAAACTGTAAGCTAACTGATATTGTTTAAACCAACATGTTTCTTATTTGCTTGAGCAGCTTAGGTAATTAAAACACAGTTTGTTAGATTTGCACCTTCATTTTAAAAAATGATAGCAAATGGTATTTTGTTTTTAATTTTGGTGTTCATGTATTCATTATTGGTATAAAAAATTAGTTGATTTTTCAATTTAATTTCCTTCATAGTTATAGGCTATTAAATGAACTATTTCACATCTGGTGAGTGATACAGTTTGTGTTTTATGAGGAATTGGTTTATTTCATCTAAATTTTCAAATTTATTGTCATGGTATTGACTGAGCCTTTTGAAGTCTGTAGGGTCTGTAGTGATAGCCTCTGTTTCATTACTGATGTTGGAAATTTGTGACTTCTCTTTTTTAATAACAGTCTTTTTAGAAGTGCCTCATTTTTTTGATCATTATAAAAACTACCTCGTTGTTTCATTACTTTTCTATATTTTCAATTTCATTGTCTGCTCTTATCTTTATTCCTTCCTTCCTCTTGCTTTGGGTTTATTTTCCTCTTTTATTATGTTCTTGAGGTGTGGGCTATATGATTTATTTTACTATTTTCCTTTTTTCTACTGTGCAGTTAGTGCTATAAATTTCTTTCTCAAAAGTGCTTTAATGCTGTTCTATGAATTAAAAAATTTTTTGTTAATTTTTTATTTTTAAAGAAGCTTTAGATGACATAAGTGTTACATCCAAAATAAGCAGATTCCTATATACATTAACTGCATCCTTCCCATACTTTCCCCCATTAACAACATCTATCATAAGTTTGTACATTTGTTACAATTGATGAACACATATTGAAGCAGTGCTACTAACCATGGACTACAGTTTACATTATGGTTTACATTTTGTACTGCACAATTTTATAAGTTTTAACAAAATGTATAAAGGCCTATATCCATCATTGTACATTGTGCAGGACAATTCCAATGTCCCTAAAGTTCTCCATGTTGTACCTATTCTTCCCTCTCTTTCCTCAGAACCTCTGATGGCGGCTGCCTTTATATTAATGATACAATTTCTTTCATTGGTAGACTAATCATGTCTACTTAAGTCCATAGTTGTATTTCCCCCTTATATTTTGTTCATTCCTCAAATTTGAGGATTTTGGAATGGTGTTGCCCACTCCATTTCAGATTGAGAGGGGGCTTAGATCTCATGGGGAAAGATGAATGGAATTGTCTTGCTTGCAGCTGTAGATATTCTCTGTTTTTTGAGATGGTGTTGTCCATCATTATCCTTTTGTTAGTTGTCTTGGGTGAGTTCAAAAACTGGAGAGTAGGTGTTGCAACTCTTGCTGAGATTTAGAGCTGAACTGGCACATGAACAGACCAAAGATTTAAGTCTCTGGGACATAATTTAATGAGTATAGTGCTAATTATAGGGTCAACTAAAAGAGGCAGAAGAGTCATGTGTAGGGAAATTATAAATGAGTCTAACTCTGTTACATTGGAGAGCATATATTCCAAAGGCCCACTGACAGGGTATCAAATTTCTGAGATTGTCTTCCCGCCTATAGTGTCTAGCTGCTTCTAGATCCTACTGTTTAAGGCACTATTTACTGTGGTAGTTAATGAGATCCTGCTGAGATGTGCATAAGCATAACCTCTGGAATCACCTCCCAACTCTCTTTGAAATCTCTTAGTCATAAAAACTCATTTGCATTTATTATCTCCCGTTTTGGTTAAGGTCTTTTCCCAAGTGCACCACCAGTTGACATTTGGTTATAATCCTTTAGTGTCAGGGAGGATCATCCTTGGGAGTCATGTCCCATGCCAGGGTGAAGGTGGTGCATTTATATGCTGAGTTCACTGCACCACTATCATACCGATCCACTGACCAACCAGCCCCTCCCCCCTTATCATAGATTTTGCCCATATGGGCACCAGCTCACCACTCTCTACTCCCTTTCTGTCTCCTGATAACTTATTTTCCAGACTGTAGTTCTGTAAGTCTGCTCAGTTTGCTTGCATCATATCAGTGATGTCATGTAGTATTTGTCTTTCAGTGGCTGGCTTACTTCACTCAACATGAGGTCTTTAAGATTCATCCATGATATCCCATGTGTTAATACTGCATTCCTTCTTACAGCTGAGTACTATTCATAGTATGCATATACCACAATTTATTTATCCATTCATCTGTTGATGGACACCTGGGTTGCTTCCAAATTTTGGCAATAGTGAATAATTCTGCTATGAACATTGGCATGCATATATATGTTTGCATCCCTGCTTTCAGTTCTTCTGGGGATAAACCCAGAAGTGGGATTGCTGGATCATATGGCAGTTCTACAGTTAACTGCCTGAGGAATTGCTAAACTTCCATGATGCCTGCACCATTCTACATTCCCACCACCAGTGGATGAGTGTTCCCTTTCCTCCGCATCCTCTCCAATGCTTGAAATCCTCTGTTTTTTTTTTTTTTAATAGCATCCAGTCTAATAGGTGGAAGATGATATCTCATTGTAGTTTTGATTTGCATTTCCTTAATAGCTAGTTATGTTGGTTATCTTTTCATGTGCTTTTTAGCCATTTGTATTTGATCTTTGGAGAAGTGTCTGTTCAAATCTCCTGCTCATTTTTTAAATGGGTTGTTCATCTTTTTATGTTCAAGTTGTAGGATATCTTTATATATCCTGGATGTTAGGCCCTTACCTGATAAATGGTTACCAAATATTTTCTTCCATTGACTAGGCTGCCTTTTTACTTTCTTGACAAACTCCTTTGAAGCACAAACATTTTTAATTTTGAGAGGTCCCATTTATCTATTTTATCTTTCATTGCTCATGCTTCATGTGTAAAGTTTATGAAAGCTTTTCCTACTAAAAGATCTCATAGATGCTTCCCTACATTATCTTCTCAGAGTTCTATAGTCTTGGCTCTTATATTTAGGTCTTTGAGCCATCTTGAGTTAATTTTTGTATAGGGCATGAGAATGTCATCCTCTTTCATTCTTTTGGATGTGGATATCCAGTTCTCCAAGTACTATTTGTTGAAGAGGCCATTCTGTCCCAGTTGAGTGGGTTTGGTGGCCTTGTCAAACATCAGTTGACCATATATACAAGGATATATATCAGAATTCCCAATTTGGTTCCACTGGCCAGTATGTCTATCCTTGTGCCAATACCATGCAACTTTTTAAGAAAAGATTTATTTGTTTATCCTCACCCCCCTCCTTGTATGCATTTGCTGTGTGTTTGTTGTGTGCTGGTCTTCTTTTTCTTTTTCTTTTTTTTAGGAGGCACCAGGAACCAAACTTGGGACCTCTGATGTTTGAGTGCCAAATGGTCTGAGCCACCTCCTCTCCCTGCTTTGCTGTGTCTCTTGTTATGTTTTCCTTGTGTCTCTTGTTGTGTCATCTTGTGTCAGCTCACCGCACCTGCCTGTTGCATCAGCTCACTGTCTTGCTCATGTTCTTTAGGAGGCAATGGGAATAGAACCTGGGACCTCCCATGTGGTAGGCAGGAACTCAATTGCTTGACACACATCTGCTTCCCACAATGCATTTTTGACCACTGTAGCTTTGTAGTATGCTTTAAAGTCAGGTACTATGATCTTCCAATTTTGTTTTTCTTTTTCAATATGTTTTTGGCTATTTGGGGCCCCTTTGCCTTCTAAATAAATTTCATAATTAGCTTTTACAATTCAGTAAAAATTGCTGTTGTGGTTTTCATTGGAATTGCCTTAGGTCTGTAAATCTATTTGGGTAGGATAGACATCTTAATGATGTTTAGTCTTCCAATCCATGAACATGGAATAGTATTCCATTTGTTCAGGACTTCCTTGATTTCCTTTAACAATGTTGTATAGTTTTCTGTACAAGTCCTTTACATCTTTAGTTTAGTTTATTCCTAGGTATTTGATTCTTTTGGATGCTATTGTAAATGGATTTTTTAAAAATTTTCTTCTCAGATTGCTCATTATTGAGTACAGAGATGCTACTCATTTTTGCATGTTGGTCTTACATCCTGCCACTTTACTGAACTCATTTATTAGCTCTAGAAGCCTTGTTATAGATTTCTCAGGCCTTTCTATGTATAGGAACATGTCACCTGCAAATAGTGAAGTTTTCACTTCTTCCTTTCCAGTTTGGATGCCTTTTATATCTTTTTCTTGCCTAAAAGCTCAAGCAAGTACTTTAAATACAATGTTAAATAAGAGTGATGACTGTCAGCCTCCTTGTCTTGTTACAGATTTTAGAGGGAAAGCCTTTAGTATTTCACCATTGAATATGATGCTAGCTGTGGGTTTTTCACGTATATCCTTTATCATGTGAGGAAGTTTCTTTCTATGCCTATCGTTTGAAGTGTTTTTAGCAAGGAAGGATGCTGTATTTTGTCAAGGTTCTTTAGGGAGATTGATTGGCCCATAGTTTTCTTTTCTTGTGGCATCTTTATGAGTGTTGGTGAGGGTGATGTTGGCATCAGAGAATGAGTTAGGCAATGTTCCCCCACTTCTATTTTTTTGGAAAAGTTTAAGAAAATTGGTGTTAGTTCTTTCTGGAATGATTGGTAGAATTTGCCTGTGAAGCTATCTGGTCCTCTCTCTTCTTATTTGGGAGGTTAAGAATCAACTTTTGGTTTTGTTAATTTTTCTAGTGTTTTTTAAATTCTCAATTTCATTTAGCTGTGCTCTAATCTTTGTTATTCTCTTCTTTCTCCTTGCTTTAGGATTAATTTGCTGTTATTTTCTAGTTCCTCCAGGTGTGCAATTAGGTCTTTGATTTCAGCTCTTTTTAAAAAAGATTTATTTTCTTTATCTCTCCCTCCCCCAGATATCTGTCTGCTCACTGTTTGCTTGCTTTCTACAGGAGGCACCAGGAACCAAACCTGGGACCTCCCACATGAGATGTGAGTGCCCAATGGCCTGAGCCACATCCATTCCCTGTGGGCTGCAGCATCTGCTGGCTTGTGGCATCTGCTTGTTGCGGCGGGGCTGGTGTCTCGCTCATTGTCGCAGGAGCAGTGTCTAGTTCCTTTTGTGGTGGGGGTGGCGTCTAGCTCACCTTGGTGGGGGTGGTGTCTAGCTTGTGGTGGGAGCAGGTTCTGCTTGTTCTCTTTCAGGAAGCACTGGTATGGGAACCCGGGACCTCCGATGTGGTAGCTGGTTGTCCAACTGGTTGAACCACATCCACTTCCCAGATGCCTCATGTTAAAAAGGCATTCTGCCAGTCTTTGTCTTTTGCCTGGGCAATTCAATCCATTAACATTCAAACCTGTTGCAGTAAAGGGCAGTACTTACCTCATCCATTTTATCCCTTGGTTTTCATATGTCATATCTTATTTCTGTCTCTTTTTACCCTTTTAGTTATCCTTATGGGTAATCTTCTTTTCTACACTCTCTTCCAAGCCTCTCTCTCCTGTCTTCCTTTCAGCCTCCAGAACTCACATTGGTTATTCTTGTATGGCAGGTCACTTTCCCTCAATTTCTGTTTATCTGTGAATATTTTAAACCACCCTCATTTTGGAAGGAATGTTTTGCAGAACGAAAGAGTCATGGCTGGCCTTTTTTTCTGTGTCTTAAATATATCATACCAGTGGCTTCTTTTCTCCATGGTTTCTGATGAGAAATAAGCATTTAATCTTATTGAACATCCCTTGTATGTTATGAATCTCTTTTCCCTTGGTGCTTTCAGATTTTCTCTTTATCTTTGGCATTGACATTCATATTAGTATGTTTCTCAGAGTAGGTCTATTCATATTTCTTCTGTTTGGGGTATATTACTTTTTTGGACATGGATATCTATGTCCTTCATAAGAGTTGGGAAAATTTCAACAACTATTTCCTCAATTATACTCCTGGCGCATTACTCTTCTCTTCTCCTGGGAAACTCATTACATGTATGTTTGTATGTTTCATGCTGTCATTCAATTCCATGAGGTCCTGTTCAATATTTTCCCATTCTTTTTTCTAATCATTTTTCTATCTGTTCAATCTCAGTTGTCCTGTCTTCTAACTCACTGATCATTTCTTCTGCTGTTGTATGCTTCGGGCATATTTTAAATCTCATCTGTTGTGTCTTTCATTCCCATAAGTTCTGTTATTTAATCTTTGCATGCTTTTAAATTCTTCTTTATGCTCACCCAGTGTCTTCTTTATATCCTTTATCTATTTCAACATATTTTTATTTATCTCCTTGAATTGATTTAGAAAATTTCTTTGAACATCATTGATTATTTGTTTCAAATCCTGTATGTCATCTGAAATTCTAATTTGTTCCTTTGATTGGGCCACTTCACCCTGTTTTTTAGTGTCGCTTGTAATTTTTCCCTCATATCTAGCATCTGATTATCTTGATGAATTTATTTTGATGATTAGTTTCTCTGTTTTGCCTAGGGTTTAGTGTTTTTTGGTTTTGTATCATGCTCTACTTGGACTCTTGGTTCAACCTTTTCTAGATGTTTAGAACTGCCCATGTTTAACAGATAAAAACAGAACCAGGTTCCATGAATGGAGCACAGGCCAGTTCTAAAGTCCCTAGGGAGAGGGACAGGAAATATGTAAAAGAGCCTCTTTTTCCTTTTTTCCCTTCAGTTCCTCAAGTGTGATATTCCTGTCCTGCCCAGTAAATAGCTCTCTTCAGTAAACATTTTCCCTCAGCAGAGGGAGTGTATTTTTTAAACCTCCTTCAGGGTGATGAAACAATGATTGGGGGAGCCCTTGTCTAAGGAGGCTAGAACCATGATTCAGAGTCAGAAACTAGCAGTCAAAACTCACTAATCAGACTGCACACTTGGTCCTCAGCCATAAACCTACTTTTCCTGGAGAGGTGACCTTCACTCAGTAGTCCTTCTGCACAGTCAGTCATGGACCATCCCCAGGGCAGCCTGGAAGGTGGAAGATGGGTACCAGTTGCTGTCATGGTGTGATTCATTCACAGTTTTTGCTGCAGCTTCTCAGTATCTTCCTCCTGCTCTTCCCTAGGTGCTGTATTGTACATCCCATCCTCTGAAGCCCAATGACTTTTGACTCAGACAGTTTCTGACTGTCCTATATATATATATATATAATTTTTTTGGTAGGAGGAGTGTGTCCTATCACTCCCTTTGGTGCCATTTTCCCTGGAACTCTCTAGACCATTCACATGTAGTGTAATTATTGGCATTTTACAAATTAAGTCTGCCATTTTTTTTGTTTTCTGTTTTTATTCTGTATGTTCTTCCCTCTGATGAGAAATCCTCTGTAACTAAAATTGCTTTTCCCCCTATAGACAACATATCATTGATCTCTTGCTGCTTTCCAGATTATTTTTTGTAATTAGTTTTCTGTATTTTATACATGATGTGTATTGTTGTGGCTTTCTTGTGTTTGTTCTATTTAGGGTTTGCTCAGCTTCTTTTTTCTGAAGGTCTATTAATTTTTGCCAAATTTGATCACATTCAATCTTGCAGGGTGGAAGTGGGAGTTCTAGTTCCCTATGATACTTGCCTGGCTGGAGGGGTAGAGGTGTCTCAAAACATTTCCACATGTGGCTTCCTCTGTTACTTTGGGGGTGGATGAGTGATGGTGGCCTCTTCATCACAGAGTGGTGGTGAAAGCCCTGACTCTGCACTAGGCCTACTCTCACCCTACCTGAACATGGGAGTGAAGGATGCTTGTGACAGCTGGCAAGACTGGCATCCAGTCTCTCCATATGGGCTCCATTGACACCACAGGGGCGGCCTTCTCAGCCCTGGCAGAGGGATGAAAGTCCTGGCACCCTGCTTGGCCATCTCTGACATCTCCCCACTCTGCCTTGGCTGGTATGGGTGAGCATCGGGCCACAGTATTTTTTTTTTCAGTGTTTGGCTGAAACAAAGCGTTATTGTTAAAAAGTTTTGTCTTGCTGGTTTGCTCATTTTCTACTCTATCGGCTAGAAAGAACAGGTTTCTATGGGGGATTTCTTTTTTGGTCTTCACCTGTTGGCATTTCCAGGTTGATGATTTCTTCAGCAACAAATCTATAAAGTATGAGGTAAAATGAAACCCAAGGAAATTTACCACCATGTCATTCATTGGGTCCCAAGTTCCTAGTGGGTCTGCCTTCTCTCAGAGCCTTATTTTTTCCCCCTTATATATACAATACCCAATATTTCTAGTTATACTAAGTAGAAGGAATCAGGAAAGACATGTCTACTCCATCTTCCCAAAAGTGGAAGTTTTCTTTTGGCTATATAATGTTTTGATATTTAATAGATAACACTAAAAGTGCCCTCCAAGCTGGCACAGTTCCAATTTCAATCATCCTGGATAAAATTGGATGTTTTCAAATGTAATTATTTACTGGTTGTTTGATGTGTTTTCCCACTGATTGATAGCTTTGGAATGGTGTATTACACTGATATGCATTTTCCTAATTTATGGTAAAATTTCACATATATTCAAGTATTTGTTCCACTCTCTTTCCTATCCTATGGATTATTTCTTTATTACTTCTGTCATTATTGTTTTTTTCCCTCTCTTTATTATCTTTTAAAATCTTACACTCAAAAAATATAAGAGGTCCTCATATACACACCACCTCCCTCACCCTACTCTTCCCACATCAACAACCTCTTTCGTCATCATGGGACATTCATTGCATTTGGTGAATACATTTTGGAGCACTGCTGCACCAAATGCATAATGGTTTACATGGTAGTTTACACTCTCCCCCAGTCCACCCAGTGGGCCATGGCAGGACATACAATGCCCAGCATCTTCTCTTCTTTCCTCTCCCTACCCTCAGCAGCTACTGGGTCCACTTTCTCCACATCAATGCTACATTTTCTTCCATTACTAATCACAATAGTTCCATAGTAGAATATCAGTAAATCCACTCTAATCCATACTCTATTCCTCCATCCTGTGGACTCTGGGATGGTTATGCCCACTCCACCTCTATACTGAGAGGGGCTTAGATTCCACATGGATGATGGATGCACTCTTGGTTTCCTGGTGTGGTGGTTGACCCTCTTCACCTCCCTGTTAGCTGGCCTGGGTAAGTCTAATAAACCAAAGGGTAGGAGTTGCAAGTCTGCTGAGGCTCAGGGCCTGGCTGTCACATGGACAGTCCAGAGATTCAGGTCTCCTGAGTATACCCAACCCCAGTGCCAACCACAGGTCCAGTAAAAGTTACAGAAGAGGCATGTGTAGAAAGGTCACATCTGAGTCCAACTCCATCACAGTCAGGAACACAAACTCCAAAGTAGGGCCAACTGACATGACACTGAACTCCAGAGCCATCTGCCATGACCATAGAACCTGTGGGTCTCTGTAGCCCTCAGGAGAACCGGTACCTGGGCTTGTATCTACTTTGGCTGTCTGTGGGACCCTGCTGAGGCATGCATTAAGTGCAACCTCTCTGATGACCTCCCGTCTGTTTTTTGTGACTCATAGCCATATAAACTCATTTGTCTTCTCCATTTCCCCCCTTTATTCAAGGTCAGAAAGCAGTTTTTAACACCTCATATTACCTGTAGGTTGAGATATTCTGCTGGTCTGAGTTGACCCTTTTATTCAAGGTCTTTTTCTAGTTACATCATCAGCTGGTGCTTGATAGTAATCCCTCAGTGCCAGGGAGGCTCATCCCTGGGAGTCATGTCCCATACTGGGGGAAGGTAATGCATTTACATGCTGAGTTTGGCTTAGAGAGAGGCCACATTTGAGCAACATGGAGGCTCTCAGGAAGTAACTTTTAGGCACCCTGCAGCTCTAGGCCTAGTTCCTATTTCAGGCACACAGGTTCATAAGCATAGTCATCAGTATCAAGGGTTCATTGTTGGACCATCCTTTATTGGTCTTTGCCATTGCACTTGCCATTGCATTGTTGATATTCCATTGCACTTGCCATTGCATTGTTGATATTCCATTGGGGAATGTGATAGAGCTCCCCTCGCTAGGAACTCAGATGGAATCAGTGTAACTGTGGGGCAATGGAAGTGTTCCACAAGATCATGCAATGATGGATACAGGACATGTTATATTACTCCAAAATGTATAAAAGTCTATAGGCTAAAATGTAAACCATAATGTAAAACATAAGATAACTAAAAATTCAGAAAATTATATACTCTAAAATATAAACCATAATGTAAACCCCAATGGAACCATGTTTGAAAGATTCTTACAATATCTGTACATCAGCTACAGCAAATATAATATGAACATGTAAAAATATCATTGCTTGGGAAGGGAAAAAGTGTTTAATGTTGGATATGTGGGAGTACCATATATTGTGTATGTGAATTACTGTGATCTAAAACTTTTGTGAAGACAAACTTAATAATTAGAAAAAAAACCAATATAGATACTGAGGAAGAAATGAAAGAAATTGCCTTGCCACTGTACATATAGGGCAACACCTATAGCGGTGATGAAAGGCAAAACATCAAAAACAAAGCTTTTTCATTTTTTCATTTTTTCATTTTTTGATACCCCAATTTATTTTTCCTTTATTTAAATTTTCTAAATTACTATGTATTCTATATCTAACCTTTAAACTCATCACTATATTCCATTTTACTATGAATGGAACCTGGCAATATATTAGCCTTCATTTTTGAAGAAGTTTTGGACCACAGAATGGTTCAACTATGGCAGGGGAGGAACACAGGTGTGGGGTGTTATTGATGGGGGACACATGGTTGGGAGAGAGTTCTCCATGGCATGTATACGGGGTACATAAAAATGTTTGGATATTTTCATAATGGTTACAGTTAAAAATGACAACTGAGGGAGTGCTGAGTTCCTTATTGTTTTTTATGATGCTAGGTGTTCTTTATATAGTTTGGACAATAATCCTTTATTCTATGTGATGGTAATATTTTCTTCCAAACAGATGAATCTCATTTTATTTTTTCATATTAGTTCTTTTAAGAAAGAGATTTTCCATGTTGGTATAGTAAAGTTTAACTATCATTCTGTATTAGTCAGTTAAAGGGTGCTGATGCAAAATCCCAGAAATCTGTTGGCTTTTATTAAGGGCATTTATTTGGGGTAGAAGCTTACAGTTACCAGGCCATAAAGCACAAGCTACTTCCCTCACCAAAGTCTGGTGCCATGAGTTGGGGCAAGATGACTGCCTACGTCTGCTAAGTGTTCAGGCTTCCTGGGTTCCTCTCTTCCCAGGGTCTGTTTCTCTCCAGGCTCAGCTGTTGTGCTCTCTCCACAAGGCCAGCTGTAGACTATTTGTATTTCTCCCCAGGGCTTCTGCTGTGTCTAAGAAGCTTTCTCTATTCCTCTGTGCTCTCCTCTGTGTGTTCACTTCCTAGGTTCCAGCTCAAAACTCCACCTTCCCTTCTCTGCAGTGTTGTTTCTCTCTAAATCCCACCCCTGGACACCCAACATCCTATTGACATGACCCAATCAAAGCCTTAATCATTATTTAATCAAGTAAAAGTAAAACTTCTGAATCCATACACTCAAATACACAGAGGAAAAGACCAGTTTATAAACATAACCCAATATTTCTTTTTGGAATTCACCAATAACATCAAATTGCTACAATTTCCTTAATGGTTTTTATTTTGTGTTTTTTTTTAAAAAAGAATTCTTTATCCCTAGGTAGAGATGTTCTCTAATATTTTCTTCAATTGATTTCATTTACCCTTACGCCTTTATTCAATCTGGATATTTAAAATATGGTTTGAGTTAGGAAACTACTTTTATATTAATAGACATGGCTTTTTCTTGATTTGCAACCAAAGTGTCTCTCAGAACACCATAGTGGACCGTGGGACAAGGATTTGGGTCGTAGGATTTATTTTGCAGATGATTCTAGGAATCATTATTGATGCTTTTGGGAAATTGATCCAAGGAAGTCAGATAATCCAATGAAGCTATATTAATGAGAAGGTTACCACTGAGATCACCTGGGGCTCATACCCACTGATGATTCTCTGGAAAACAGGGTGGAAACCCCCAGCCTAGATGGTCCCCTTGGGGGACAAAGAGGCTAGGCTGTTTATCCATCCCACTAGCTGTGGGTTCACCCTGGACATGCTTATCCACTTGCTCATCTGGATATTTCTGACTGTGGCATGGGAAACAGGAGATAAGATGCAGGCCTGGTGGTGGGAAACTGAATATGCCACTGTTCCTGGATCTGTTGCTAAAGCTGCTGGGAAATTAGGAGCCTGTGCAGGTATGTGTAGGTCTGGGATCATCAACCACGTTGCACTGCTCTGATCTGCTCATGCTCCAAATTGAGTCCATTCTGTAACTCAGGCTTCAGGGTGGTGGCCATCCACAATCTCCAAAATAATTTACAAAGAGGGTTCATGGAGTAGTTGTAGTGTGTCCTGTCCAGTCGGTCTTGAGGCCTTAATTGATACTCATCTTTGGCCTCCTAATGGACCATTCCAGAAGCCCCTCAACCTAACCAGCACATCTTCTGGGTGGTTGCTTGGTGGGGTCATCAAAACCTCATCCTTGAATGCCAAGAAAAGGCTCAGACAGTGTCCACTTCCTTGAGGCACCCAGACATAGCATTATTGAGATGTGACCACCTGAGGCTTGGGTAGTGAGGGGTCTCTAAACAAGAGCAGAGAGCTGGAGCCATGGCGCAGGGAGCCCAACAAGGAGCCACAGTCTTCATGGAATGAGCCATTAAGAGAAGGACCTCTAACTGCAGGGCCAGGGGCTGGGGCTGTCCCTCTCCTACTTCCTTACCTTCTCCTGAAGGTGGTCACCTTCGGCTGACCCTACCCTGTTTCCAAAAGGAACATCATGGACTCACTCTGTAGAGTACAGCTAACCTGGCCTCAGGACAGACAAATAAGGGGGGAGGTGGGGTAGCTGGAAAAGACTAGTGTCAAAAAGCCCAGGACTCCCTGGTGATGTCCTTTTCTTTCAATGGCCTGTGCATGTTGCTCCACCATCTTCTTCATGGATTGAATTAAATGTGTCTAATCAGTGACTTGAAAACAATAAGAGAAATAGAGGTGTCCAGTGTATAGTCAACAAAGGAAGGGAACAGGAGAACTTTGCCCTTTGATATAGAGCCTTGTGCTGAGTGCTGATTGCTGGCCCTCATAGTGGGCTGGACCTGCTCTTTCCACCCCCAGGGAGGGTGGGCTCTCTGCCCAGGAACACCTGCCACACTGAGAGCTAATTACTGGGTCATGCTGGGAACATTAGAGAGTGCTCATTATATCACTTAGGGGGTGTTCGGGGGTGTCCCATCTTGGCTGAAAGGTACAAAGATGCTTTTGTGGAGGCCAGCCCTGGGCCAGTCAATACCCAGGTCAGAAGAAGCCATCGTGGTGCCCAGGAGGTGGGGCTGGGCCGACAGCGCTCAGCCAGGCACACGGAACCCCAGCCTCAAAGGGAACGGGGTGCTGGGTTTGCCTGGGGGTACAGAGGTCTAAGCTCATGAAGGACGTGCAGACCTTTGGGAAATCGGGGTTTTGGAGGAATGAGAATTTAGGGAGGTGTACACGTCTCTGCTCAATACTGGTCAGGGAAGGCACTGCGAGAACGCTCAGGTTCATTCAACTTATTTGAATCTTAAAGCGATTGCCTGGCTTCTTTTGTTCTCTATGGAAGAATGCTCAATGACCACCTATCACAGGCAGGGACCCTTCCCCACAGCAGGGAAGAACCACAGCACTCAAGCCTCCTCGAGGAGCTGAAATTCTCCCAGGGGCAGATGGCAGTGCAGAGGGACACGAGAAAGGAACAAGACGGTCCAGAGCCTTTGTGCTCTAAAGGGGCTCAGCCCGGCTTGGGGTCCCTTTGGAGTAGGAGGGTCTGGGCGGCTGCTCTGCGGATGTACTGCTTAGATGGAGGCTGGGCCCTGAGTCAAAGCCCCCCCCTCCAAGGACGGGGTGGAGGGTCCAGCACAGGAAGTGGGGGGCAAGCAGGCAGGGGAGAGCTGGGGATTTGAGAACTGGCAGCTCTCAGCGGGTGGGAGAACCAGCTTTCTCCAGCCCTAAAGCCCCATCTCTTTAGCGTCAGCTAGGGGTGAAACCACCATGTCACCCAGGACTGCATGGGCAAACCTGGCCGGGGGCATCTGAGAGGCTGCAGGGGTGGGCAGGCGGCAGTGGAGCTTTCACTGCAGAGAGCGTGCCCCCTCCCCCACATGGGGTTGTTCTCCCTTGGGGTGTCTATGGGATTCTGGGGTCATGAGCCTCCCGGGGGAGCTGGAGCGGGCGGCCTTCTGCAGGGTGTGCTCTTTGGTGCATTGAGCTGCTATTCACCAGCTTCCAACAATAACCACCTTCCACCTGCGCAGTGCAGAGCTGGCCGCGGCTGGTGGGGGAGGGCTGCGGTCAGCACCTGCCAAGAGCTCGGGGCTGGGGGCTGAGGGCGTATAAGGGGCGGCGTGTGGGGGCCGTGCACAGCCTCCTAGGACAGCCCTTGGGCACCGCTGGCCGCTGTGAGCCCAGAGCCCTGGCCATAAAGACGCTGCTCCTGACCATCGGCCTCGGCCTGGTCGCTGCCCTGCTGGCCCAGGACCCCCTGGACCTGGACTCGGACCGTTGGACATGCAGCTGGCGGGCTGGAGGAGTGTAAAGGCTCTGATGGGGGGAGGAGCCAGAGCCTGTGGGGGCTGCCAGGAAGGTCAGGGGTTCTGACCCTGCGTTCCAGGCAGAGCTGGCCAGATGGACAGAAGGAGCCGCTCTCCAGCCCTGAGCAGGGGCAGGGGGAGCCTGTGGAACTGATGCCCTGGGGACCCCCGGGCATTTCCAGGCCCCCTGGGTGAGGGTTCTTAGGGGGCCAGGGCCTGTCCCGTGAGAGTGGATATGGGGGTCCAGACAATCACTGCCCAGTGCTGGGAGCCCAGGAGTGGTTTGTCCTAAAGGAGTGTCAGGACCCACTCAAGGTGGGGGTGAAGCCAGGTGCTGGGGGGACCCCGTGCCTTGAGGTTCCTTTGCCCCTGGGATGTGGGCAGGGCTGGGGGAGGGTTCTGGCTGTGCCCTCCATGGACACGGGGTGCTGAGGCCGTGGGCTCTGCCCAGTTAACAGGGCTGTGGTACGTGAAGGCCGTGGTGGACAGCAAGGGGCGGCCAGCGTCTCAGTCGCTCAGGAAGGTGAGCCCCGTGATGGTCACAGAAGTGGTTGGAGGTGGACTTTTAACCAACTTCTCCTACGTGTGAGTAGAAAGCTCCTCCTCCCCTGCTGCCTCCCTCCCTCCTCCTGGGTGGAGCCCCACACACAGCCAGCGTGGTGCTCGGGTGGGGAGGCCATGCAGGGACAGCGCTCAGGTGTGCAGGTGCCAGGTGAGCTAAGGGGGACTCAGGTGTGTTCCTGCGGCCCATGTGCCTTCTGCTCCCAGGGAGAAGGGTGAGTGCTCTGAGATGTTGATACCGCTAGACCCAACAGAGGTCCCGGGCCAACTGCAGCCAAGTGAGTGTTGACCCCACTCCAGGCTGGCAGAGTGGGGCTGGGGGTGCAGGGGGCTCCTCCCAGCTCGGACACCCAGAAGCCCAAACCTTCCAGGCCAGCCCTGAATGTGCTCTGAGCCTTTTCTGCGTGAAGTTACGAGAGTAACGGACTCTCTTCTCTCTGTCCGTCTGCAGTGAGTAGCAGGTGGGTGAAAGAAATAGAGGAGCTGCCCGTGAAAGACCACTACACCTTCTACTGTGAGGGCTATTGCGGCTGGAGAACATTCCGCGTGGCAAAGCTTGTGGGTGAGGGGCGCGTCTCCTGAGCTGCCCCCACCCACCTCCAGCATCAGGCTGGCCCGACTCCAGGGGATGGTGGACCCTTCGCAGCCTCTGGGCACGGGGCAGTGGGCGAGGCCAGGGCCGCCGAGGGAGGCCTGGTGCTCAGAGCCCTGCAGTGGGGGCGGTTAGGGGACAGGGTTGGACACAGCCCTCCTGACCCTACCTCGTAGTGGGGATCCCTGCAGCCGCAGCCACAAAGCGCGGCTTCCTGGGGGCCACTGGGTGTGGGGCTGGGGTCTCCAGGGGGAGGAGAAAACTTGCTGCTGAAGCTTTTGTGGAAGTAACCCCCAGGTGGGTGAACTCCAGTAACCTCTGGGCACAGTTCCTCCTCGATGGGGGTCCCCCCAGGTCATAGTGTGATCCGGGAGGTCGGCTTGGCCACCTGGGACACCCCCAGGGGCCCTGAGTGGGTGGGGGCTCCATCCCCTACTCCTGCACACGGGACCTGCTCAGCTGCGGGGGCTCTGTGTGGACGGAGCCCCAGGCTGGACCAGAGCCCTGGCGGCTTTCTGGGGGTTTCCCCTCTGGCTGCCACCCCCAGGCTGAAGCCCCCTCCCCACCGCAGGTGCTGGAGCCCCCTCCTCCTCCCGGGGTCTGCTCACTGGGGGGCTTCCCAGCCACGCCCAGACCTGGTCCAGGAAGGGCCTCTCCTGGTCTCTGCACAGGTAGGAATCTTGAGGTTGACTTGGAAGCCCTGGAGGAATTTAAGAAGTTCGCGCAGCGCAAAGGCTTCCTGCTGAAGAACATCTTCATCCCCGTGCAGACCGGTAACGGGGCTGTGGTGCCGGGGTCCCCCGGGGAGAAGCTTTAGGGGAGCTCCAGGCACGTGCAGCCCAGGCTGGGTTCCCCTCTGTCCCCTGTGAGCTGCGGGCAGGGATGGCGTCCACGTCTCCCTGTCCAGGGCGTCTTCTAATCCTTGTTTTGTTTCTACAGAAAGCTGCGTTCTTGAAGGCCACTAGGGTAAGTGAGCCCTTGGGAGGATTCTGGAAGCCTCCAGCGCCATGTCTCGGGCCCCCTTCCATCCTCACAGCAGCACAGACCCCAGGGGGCAGCAGGTGGCCACTCCTGCCCCTGCCCTCAGCTCCCATCTGTCCCTGGTCATCCCGGGCCCTGCGGGAAGTCCTTTGTGGACCTCAGGACACACACTGCGTCTCTGGGTCCTGCTGGCCCCTGTGAGGCTCCTTCTGGGGTGCTCTGCTGCCCAGCCTGGAAGGGGAGTCTCCTCACTCAGCTCCATCCTCACCAACTGCTTCTGGGTGTCGGAGCTGGGCCGTGTCCACTCGTCCTAACTTCCCCTCACCCCATCCCCAGCACAGGGAAGGATTTGCAGGGGCCTGCCCCATTGTGGGGTGCTGGATCCCAGTGGGGCCCGACGCTCCCTCAGGGCCCCCGTCTTCCCAGCAGGGACGCCTGCCCGCGGGCCTGTGTGCAGCCAGTGGAGGGACGCGCTCCTGGCCTGGCCTCTGCCCCTGCAGCTCCCCTCCCCCTGCACCCCCAGTGGCCCCAGGGAGTCTCCTCTTCTTTCCATCATGCCCAGCAGCCCAGGTCTGCACCCTGGAGACCCCTGCCTTGCTGCCCGACAGGACCCAGTCCAGCCTGTGCCCCTCCCCTCCCTCCTCGCCACCCGCTGGCCCCACCCTACCCTGGCCACTTTCTCCTGCCCCTGAATAAAGAGCTTCAGCATTGGCTCCGGGCTCAGCCTGTGTGTGAAGGGGCCTCGGGGTCTGTTTCCTTGGAGACCTGCTGGGGTCCCAGCAGGGGAGGGGGTTGGGGGAGGAAGGTGGGGGACATTCAACCTATGGGGTCAGACCCTCCCAGGGGAATCAGCCTCCAACAGGGTGTGTGGCCGAGCCCAGGCCCGTCCAGGTGGCTGAGAGCTCAGCTCAGCTGGGCAGGGCAGGCCTGGCAGGCTGGTGACCTGAGCAGGTGGAAGCCCCTGGGGAGGGGCAGGCAGCAGGAGCCAGAGAGGGGACTGCAGATCCTGGCTGGATCAAGGCCAAATGGGGGGAAGCGGACTTGGCCCAGTGGTTAGGGCGTCCATCTACCACATGGGAGGTCTGCGGTTCAAACCCCGGGCCTCCTTGACCCGTGTGCAGCTGGCCCATGTGCAGTGCTGATGCGCGCAAGGAGTGCCGTGCCATGCAGGGGTGTCCCCGTGTAGGGGAGCCCCACGCGCAAGGAGTGCGCCCCGTAAGGAGAGCCGCCCAGCGCGAAAGAAAGTGCAGCCTGCCCAGGAATGGTGCCACACACATGGAGAGCTGACACAACAAGATGACGCAACAAAAAGAAACACAGATTCCTGTGCTGCTGACAACAACAGAAGACGACAAAGAATAAGACAAAGCAAATAGACACAGAGAACAGACAACCGGGGTGGGGTGGGGGGAAGGGGAGAGAAATAAATAAATAAATAAATCTTAAAAAAAAAAGAAAAGGCCAAATGGGGCTTCATGGATCCCGTGGAACCCTGGGTGCCCCCATTTTGAGCAGGTTTGCAGGGAGGGTGCCCAGCCCCTCCCCCATCACCTCTCACAGTGAGGCACAGCAGGGGCTGCACCCAGACCTTGACCCACAGTCTGTCCTGCCCCAGGACCTGTGCTGAGAGCTGGTGCTCCTGGAGCACAGGGGACCCTCCTGATCCCTGGAGGGCCGACAGTGTTGTGGGGGAAGCTGGGCAAAGCCGGGGGGTTATACCGTGGGGGGTAAATCCCTGGTCCTGGACCTCCCTGCTTGGTCCCCTCCTTGATAACCACTTTGGCTCACATTTTTTTCTTTTAAGCAATTTTATTGGGATATATTAATCTACCATACAATCCATCCAACATTTACCTTCAATGAGTTTTGGTACATTCACAGAATTTTGTATTCTTCACCACAGTCAATATTAGAGCATTTTCATTATTATAAAAATACCCCCAAAGCTGTCCCTTGCAATCCATCCATCTTGCCTCTGCCTTACATACCTGCTTATTTAATTCCATCTCCATGAATTCATTATATTTATCCTTCATATAAATAGGGTGAAACATTATCCTGTACTTTTTGACTGGTTTCTGTCACTGGTACTTGGTAGTTCTCTCTATTTTCCTAACGTGATGAAAAAGTATTACTGTATTACTCTCCACTACAGCCCATAGTTTCCTTTAGGTCCATTTTAGTTTAGATACCATCTGTATTATTCTGCCATAGGGGTGTTCATACAAAGTAGCAGAAATCTGTTTACTTTTAGAAAGAGTATTTATTTGGGGTAAAAGCTTACAGCAACAAGGTCCTAATAAGTCCAGCCAAGGGCTGCTTTCTCCCCAAAGTCAGGTGGCACATGTTGAAGCAAGATGGCGGGCGACATCTGTGAGGGTTCAGTCTTCCTCTCTCTCAGCTTAGGATGGTGTAGGGATTGTTTCTTTCCAGGCTTTTTCAGCTATTCAGTGCAGACCATCAGATGAAAGGCTCATCTCTCTCCCTGTGTCTTCTTGAATGGATGTCCCTTTATATCAACCCATCAAGGGGGAGGGGCACAACTCTGAGTTATACCCTACTGACATGGTCAAATCAAAGTCCCTAAGTTGATTTAATTAAGTAAACTTAAAACCTTTTTCTTAAATACAAACAACGGTTACAGAGAAACAAGCCAGTTTACAAACATGATCATTCTTTTTTGGGGATTCACAAAAATAATCTCAAAATGCCACACCATCCTATTATAACATCCCATAATATTAACGTACACTTGTTCTGCATTGTTGAAGAACCTTCATAAATCTGTACCATTAAACATAGCCATCATTTGCAGCAGTGTTCATGGTGTGATTTGGTCCCTTGTTTCATTCTTTATCTTTTCTCCTAGTGACATAAAGAACCCTAAACTTTCCCTTTCAGCCACAATCTTCCCCCATATTGGAGCTGCTAATTATCATCATCCTACTGTATTGACATCACCTGTGCCCAATTTCAAGTATTTACAATCAAAAGTAATTAAAATTCTGCTTAAATGAAGGCTCTGTTCCCCATTCTCTGTCCTCATTTTGTCTTCTAGTGCCTGACTTTTTTCACTCAACATGATGACCCCCAGGTTCATCTGCATTGTCATATGCTTCATGACTTCATTTCTTCTTAGAGCTGAAAAATAATCCATTGTGTGAGTACACCATATTTTTTTATCCATTCATAAAAACGTGGTGGACATTTTTATGTTGAAGGACACCTGGGTTGTTTCCACCCTTTGCAATTGTGAATAATGCCACCATAGACACCCATGTGCAATGTCTGTTCATGTCCCTGTTTGCAGTTCTTCTGAGTATATACCTAGTAGTAGGATTGCTGGATGATATGGCATCTCCATATTTAACTTCCTGTGGAGCCACCATATAGTCTTTGACAGTAACTGCACCATTCTATGCCCCACCAGCAGCGGATGAGTGTTCCTATCTCCACACCGTTTCCAACACTTCTTGTTCTCTATCTTTTTAATGTAGGCCATTGTAGTACGTGTGAAATGATATTTCATTGTGGTTCTGATTTGCATTTCCCTAATACCTAGTGATGTTGAGCAACTTTCAAGTGCTTTTTTTTTCCTTCCATTTTTATGTCCTCTTTGGAAAAATTCTCTTTTTGTCTGTTGCCCAACTATAAATTAGGCAGTTTTTCTTTTTATGCATTATTTTTTTTCAAAATGACTTTTACTCTTAGTTGTAGGATCTCTGGATATTAAAGCCATATTCTTTTTTTTTTTAAAGATTTATTTATTTATTTCTCTCCTTCCCCCGCCCTCCCCCCCAGTTGTCTGTTCTCTGTGTCTATTTGCTGTATCTTCTTTGTGCGCTTCTGTTGTCAGCGGCACAGGAATCTGTGTTTCTTTTTGTTGCGTCATCTTTTTGTGTCAGCTCTCCTTGGGTGCAGCACCATTCTTGGGCAGGCTGCACTTTCTTTCGCACTGGGCGGCTCTCCTTACGGGGCATACTCCTTGCCCGTGGGGATCCCCTACGCAGGGGACACCCCTGCGTGGCACGGCACTCCTTGTGTGCATCAGCACTGCACATGGGCCAGCTGCACACGGGTCAAGGAGGCCCAGGGTTTGAACAGTGGATCTTCCATATGGTAGATGGATGCCCTAACCACTGGGCCAAGTTCACTTCCCTAAAGCCATATTTGAAGTGTGGATTCCAAATACTTTCTCCTGTTCAGTAGGCTTCCTTTTCACCTTCTTTTTTTTTTTTTAAAGATTTATTTATTTATTTAATTTCCCCCCCTCCCCTGGTTGTCTGTTCTTGGTGTCTATTTGTTGCATCTTGTTTCTTTGTCTGCTTTTTGTTTCTTTGTCCGCTTCTGTTGTCGTCAGCGGCACAGGAAGTGTGGGCGGCACCATTCCTGGGCAGGCTGCACTTTCTTTTCACGCTGGGCGGCTTTCCTCACGGGCGCACTCCTTGCGCGTGGGGGCTCCCCCACACGGGGGACACCCTTGCGTGGCACGGCACTCCTTGCGCGCATCAGCACTGCGCATGGCCAGCTCCACACGGGTCAAGGAGGCCGGGGTTTGAACCGCGGACCTCCCATATGGTAGACGGACGCCCTAACCGCTGGGCCAAAGTCTGTTTCCTCCTTTTCACCTTCTTGATGAAGTCCATTGAAGTACAAACTCTTTTCATATTCAGAAGGTCCCATTTATTATTATTTTTTCTTTCATTGCTCATGGTGTTGGGGTAAGGTCTAAAAAGACCAATTCCTATGACAAGATAGTGAGGTTGCTTTTTTATATTTTCTTCTAGGTGTTTTATGGTTCTGGCTTTTATATTTAGCTCTTTGATCTATTTTGAGTTAATTGTTGTATAAGGTGTGAGCTAGGGGTCATCTTTCATTGTTTTGGATATGGATATACACTTATTCCAATACCATTTTTTTAAAGAGACTGTTCTGTCCCAGTTGGATAGTTTAGGTAACCTTGTTGAAAATCAATTGATGTAGATTTGAGAGTGTACTTCTAAGCTCTTAATTCTATTCTGTTGATCTACGTGTTTATCTTTAAGCCATTATCATGCTGTTTTCAGCATTGTAGCTTTGTAGTATGCTTTAAAATTAGGAAGTGTGAATCATTCTACTTCATTCTTCTATTTAAAGTAATATTTATTTATTCAGGGTCCCCTTTCTTCCAAATAAATTTGTTGATTGACTTTCCCATTTCTGTAATGTAGACCTTTGGAATTTTCATTGGGATTGCATTGAATCTGTAAATCAATTTGGATAGAACTAACATCTTAATGAGATGTAACGTTCCATTCCAAGAATCCTAAGAGTCCTTCCATTTATTTAGGTCTTCTTTGGTTACTTTTAACAGTGTTTTGTAGTTTTCTGAGTACATGTCCTTTATATCCCTTTTTAAATTTATAACTAGATATTTGATTCTTTTAGTTGTTATTGTAAATGGAATTTGTTTCCTGATTTCCTGGTCAGATTGTTCATTTTTAATGTATAAAAACACTACTAGATTTTCATGTGTTGATCTTGTATCCACCACTTTGGTGAATCTGCTTATTAGCTGTAGTAGCTTTGTGGTTGGTTTTATGGGATATTCTGAATATAGGATCATGCCATCTGCAAATAAAGAAAGTTTACTTCTTCCTTTCCAATTTAGAGTCATTTTATTTATTTTTTGTCTTTATTTTTTTGTTACATTAAAAAAATATGAGGTCTCCATATACCCCCTACCCCTCCTCACCTCACTCCTCCCCCCTTAACAACAACCTCCTCCATCATCATGAGACATTCATTGCACTTGCTGAATACATCTCTGAGCACTGCTGCACCTCATGGTCAATGGTCCACACCATATAGCCTACACTCTCCCACAGTTCACCCAGTGGGCCATGGGAGGACCTACAATGTCTGGTAATGGTGCCCGCAGCACCACCTAGGACAACTTCAAGTCCCAAAAATGTCCCCACATAACATCTCTTCCTCCCACTTCCTACCCCCAGCAGCCACCATGGCCACTTTCTCCACACCAATGCCACGTTTTCTTCGATTACTAATCACAATAGTTCATGAATAGAAGATCAGTAAGTCCACTCTAATCCATATTCTATTCCTCCATCCTGTGGACCTTGGAATGGTTGTGTCCACTCCACATCTATATTAAGAGGGGGCTTAGATTCCACATGGGTGCTGGATGCAATTATCCTACTTCCAGTTGTAGGCACTCTTGGCTCCATGGTGTGGTGGTTGACCTTCTTCAACTCCATGTTAGCTGAGTGGGTAAGTCCAATAAAACAGAGTGTAGGAGCTGAAGTCTGTTGAGGCTCAGGGCCTGGCTATCACATGGTCAGTTCAGAGATTCAGGTTCCCTGTGTATATATTAAACCCCAGCAACAGCTACAGTTCCAGTAAAATTAACAGGAGAGGCTTGTGAACAAAGATCACATCTGAGTCCATCTCCATTGCACAGAAACTCAAACTCCAAAGTAGGGCCAACTGAGATGGCACTGAACTCCATCTACCATGACCATAGACCCTGTGGGTCTCTGTAGCCCTCAGAAGAACCAATATCCGGGGTTGTATCTACTTTATCTGTCTCTGGGACTCTGCTCAGGTGTGCATAAGGGCAACCCCTCTGATAACTTCCTGGCTCTTTTTGGAGACTCACAGCCATATAAACTCATTTGTCCTTTCCATTTCCCTCTTGATTCAGGTCAAAAAGCATTTTTAACTCCTGGTATTATATGTAGACTGAGATATTCTGCTGGTCCGAGTTGACCCTTTTATTCAAGGTCATTTTCTAGTTACATCATCAGCTGGTACTTGGTAGTAATCCCTTGGTCCCAGGGAGGCTTATCCCCAGGAGTCATGTCCCACGCTGAGGGTAAGGCAATACATTTACATGCTGAGTTTGGTTCGAGACTGGCCACATTTGAGCAACACAGAGGCTCTCAGGAGGGAACTCTTAGGCACCCTACAGCTCTAGGCCTTGTTCTTATTTCAGGTGTACAGGCTCACAAGCATAGTCATTAGTATCAAGGGCTCATTGTTGGACCTTCCTTCTTTTTTGGTCTGTGCTGTTGCACTTGGGCGATTGTTGCTGTTCCTTTAGGGACTGTGACAGAGCTCCCCTGGCTAGGATCTCAGCATTCCCTCAGTTGTTGTTTTTAATTGTATCCACTATGAAAATATCCAAACATTTTTATGTACCCTGGATATATGCCCTGGAGAACTCCCTGCCAACCATGTTTCCCCTGTCAATAATATCCCACACCAGTATTCCTCCCCTACCATTGTTGAACCTCTCTGTGATCCACAACTTCTTCAAAAATGAAGCCCAATATATTGCCAGGTTCCATTAATAGTAAAATGGAATATAATGATGAGTTTAAAGGTTAGATATAGAATACATGTAAATTTAGAAAAATTAAGGTAAAAATAAGTTGGAGTATCAAAAAATTAAAAAATGCAAGAGCTTTGTTTTTGATGTGTTGCCTTCCATCACTGCAATAAGTGTTGCCCTGTGTGCAAATTGGCAAGGCAACTACTTCTGTCTTTTCCTCAGTGTCTAGATACTTTTTTTCTTTTTTTCTAATTATTAAGCTTATCTTCACAGAAATTTTAGATCACAGTAATTCATATATACAATATACAGTACTCCTACATATCCAATATAAAACCCTTTTCCCTTCCACAGCAAGAAACTTTTTATGTATTCATACTATTTTTTACTGAAACTGATGTACAGATATTGAGACAATAGCTTTCAAACAAGGTAACATTTGTGTTTACATTGTGGTTTATATTTTAGACTACACGATTTTCTAAATTTTTAGTTATGTTTTACATTATGATTTACATTTTTAGCCTATCAGCCCCTATATATTTTTGGTGTAATTCTACATGTCTTATATCCATCCTTGCGTACTCTTGTGAAACACTTCTATTGTCCACACAGTTACATTGGTTCCATCTATTCAATACTAATTTCCCCCTCCCCTTACGGCCCACAGTGACAGTAAATGTTCATTTCTTGAAGGGCCATGTTCAGAGATACTTTCAACAGTGTTGAGGGCTTGACATGTTGAACTGCCCTAATGCCCTGGGAGCCACCATTATTCTTGAGAGATATATTTCCCTCTATTTGATGGCCTCAGTCCTCCCCAGGATGTGGGTCTACCTTTACTCTCATTATATGGGTCTCTACCCAATGATATAACCCACTCTGGCAAAATGAGCATTCACATACTCCCTAGGAGTCTGTCTTGTGTGAGATTATCTCCTTAAGTATCTTAAACAGGTAACTTTCTTTATTATATTTTTGAAAAGGTTTTCTCAGCAATATACTCTCAACAAACACCTGACAATCTCCTATGTTCGTATGTTGCCCCACCCTCCCCCCAATTTCTTGGGCAATATTACCCGTCCTCCCATCCCTAGCCCCCCTCAAGCTCGCAAAGCCCCATCTTAAGGTTACCCTATGCCCCCACTTTATTCCTTCCTTCTACAAATACTTACCTCCAGTTTATCATAGATTTCACCCATGTAGATGTCAGCTTACATCTTTCTTCTAACCCCTGATTTCTTGTAAGCCTATCATCCAGTCTCTAGCTCTCTGAGGCAGCTTGATTTACTTATTTCATATCATTGAGTTCATGTAGTATTTGTCCTTCAATGCCTGGGTTGCTTCACTCAACATAAGGTTCTCAAGATTAATCCATGTTATCACATATGTTTGTAGTGTATTTGTTCTTAAAGCCGAGTAGTATTCCATTGTATGTATACACCACATTTTATTTATCCATTCATCTGTTAATGTGCATTTGGGTTTATTCCAACTTTTGATGATAGTGAACAATGTTGGTATGAACATTGGTGTGCATATATCGGTTTGTGTCCTTGTTTTCAGTTCTGCTGGGTATATACCCAGCAGTGGTATTGCTGGGTCATATGGCAAATCTATGGCTAGTTTTTTGAGAAACCGCCATACTGTCCTCCAGAATGGTTGGATCCTTCTGCATTCCCACCAGCAGTGGATGAGTGTTCCCCTTTCTCCACATCCTCTCCAGCACTTGTATTCTTCTGTTTTTTTCATAGCTGCCAATCTTATGGGTGTAAGATGGTATCTCATTGTGGTTTTGATTTGCATTTCCCTGATAGCTAGAGATTTGGAGCATTTTTTCATGTGCTTTTTAGCCATTTGTATTTCTTCACTGAAGAAATGTCTGTTGAAATCTTTTTCCGATTTTTAAAATGGGTTGTTTGTCTTTATTTTTGAGATATAGGAGCTCTTTATATATGCAGGTTATAAGTGTCCTATCCGATATATGTGTACCAAGTATTTTCTCCCATTGTGTAGGCTCTCTTTTCACTTTATTGACAAACTCCTTTGAGGTGCAGAAGGCTTTAATTTTGAGGAGGTCCCTTTTCTCTTTGTTCTTTTGCTGCTCATGCTTTTGGTGTGAAGTTCATGAAGCCATTTCCTATTACAAGGTCTTGTCTATGCTTCCCTACACTGCTTTCCAAAGTCTTTATGGTCTTGGCTCTTATATTTAGGTCTTTGATCCATCCTGAGTTGATTTTTGTATAAGGTGAGGGATGGTAATCCTCTTTCGTTCTTTGACATATGGATATCCAGTTCTCCAGGCACCATTTGTTGAATAGGCCATTCTCTCCCAGTTGAGAGGGTTTGGTGGCTTTATTGAATATTATATGACTATATATGAGAATCTATATCAGAACTCTCATTTCGGTTCCATTGGTCTTTCTGTCTCTCCTTGTGCCAATACCGTGCTGCTTTCACTACTGTAGCTTTGTAGTATGTTTTGAAGTCAGGTAGTGTGATTCTTCTAATTTCATTTTTCTTTTTCAATATGTCTTTGGCTATTCAGGACCTCTTTCCTTTCAAAACAAATTTCTTGGCTAGTTTTTCTAGTTCCTTAAAGAATGCTGTGTTGACTTTTATTGTGATTTCATTGAATTTGTAGATCAATTTTAGTAGAATAGACAATAATATTTAGTCTTCTTATCCATGAACATGGAATATTCTTCCATTTATTTAGGTATTCTTTGATTTCCTTGAACAGTCTTGTGTATTTCTCTATGTATAGGTGTTTTACATCTTTAGTTAGATTTATTCCTAGGTATTTGATTTTTTAGTTTACTATTGCAAATGGTATTTGTTTCTGGATTTCCTCCTGAGCTTTCTCATTATTGGTGTACAGAAATGCTACTGAGTTTTGTGCATTGATCTTATAACCTGCGACTTTACTAAACTCATTTATGAGTTCTAGAATCTTTGTTGTAGACCTCTCAGGGTTTTCTATGTATAGGATCATGTCATCTGCAAATAATGAAATTTGACTTCTTCCTTTCCAATTTAAATGCCTTTTATATCCGTTTCTTTCCTCAGTGCTTGAGCAAGTACTTCTAAGACAATGTTAAACGGAAGGTGTGACAGTGGGCATCCTTGTCTTGTTCCTGGTCTTAGAGGGAAGGATTTTAGGATTTCACCATTGTAAATGATGTTGGCTGTGTGTTTTTCATACATATTCTTTATCATGTTCAAAAAATTTCCTTGTATTCCAATCTTTTGGAGTGTTTTATCAAGAAAGGGTGCTGTATTTTGTCAAATGCTTTTTCTGCATCTATAGATATAATCATGTGATTTTTTTCCTTCAATCTGTTTATGTGGTGTATTACATTGATTGATTTTCTTATGTTGAAGCATCCTTGCATACCTGGAATGAATCCCACTTGGTCTTGGTGTATAATTCGTTTAATGTGCTGTTGAATACGGTTAGCAAGTATTTTGTTGAGTATTTTTACATCAAGGTTCATTAGAGAAATTGGTCTGTAATTTTCCTTTCTTGTGATGTCTTTGTTTGGCTTTGGTACTAGGGTAATGTTGGCATCATAGAAGGAGTTAGGCAATGTTCCTTCTCTTTTGATTTTTTGGAAGAGTTTCAGCAGGATTGGTGTTAGTTCTTTCCAGAATGTTTTGTAGAATTCGCCTGTGAAGCCATTTGGCCCTGGCCTCTTCTTAGTTGGGAGGTTTTTAATGATTGATTCTATCTCTTTACTTGTGATTGGTTTGTTAAGATCATCAATTTCTTCTTTCATCAATATGGGCTGCTTATGTGTTTCTAGGAATTTGTCCATTTCCTCTGAATTGTCATTTTTGTTGGAATATAGTTTTTCAAAGTATCTTCTTATGATAGTCTTCATTTCTGTGGGGTCAGTGGTGATATCTCCATTCTCATTTCTTATTTTGTGTATTTGCATCTTCTCTCTTATTTTCTTTGTTAGTCTCACTTAGGGTTCATCAATTTTATTGATCTTCTCAAAGAACCAGCTCTTGGTCTTGTTTATCTTTTCAAGTCCTTTCTTATTTTCTATTTCATTTAGTTCTGCTCTTATCTTTTTTCTTTCTTTCTTTCTTCTTCCTGCAGGGTTACATTGTTGTTCTTTTTACTAATTCCTCCAAATGTGCAGTTGGTTCTTCAATTTTGGCTCATTCTTCTTTTTTGATGTATGAATTTATGGCTATAAATTTTCCTCTCAGTACTGCTTTTGTGGCATCCCATAAGTTTTGGTATGTTGTGTTATCATTCATTAGTTTCAAGGTAGTTATTAATTTCTTTTGAGATTTCCTTCTTGACCCACTATTTTTCTAATAATGTGCTTTTTAATTTCCATATCTTGGTGTGAAATCTTGCCCTCTGGCGTTTACATTTTTCCAGCTTCACTCCACTGTAGTCAGAGATATTATTTTGTATCATTTTGATCTTTCTGAATTCATTGAGGCTTCCTTTGTGGCCTAGCATATGGTCTATCTTAGAGAATGATCCATGTGCACTTGAGAAAAATGTATATCCTGCTGTATTCGGGTGTAATGATCTGTATATGTCTATTAAATCCAGCTCCTCTAATATACTGTTCAAAGTTTTTGTTTCTTTAGTGATTCTCTTTTGAGATATTCTGTTCAAAGTTGATAGTTGTGTATTAAAATCTCCAACTATAATTGTAGAGGCATCTATTCCTTCACTTAGTATTTCCAGTGTTTGCCTCATGTATTTGGAGGCACCCTTGTTAGGAGCATAAATATTTATGAATTTTTGTTCTTCTTGAGAGATTGGCCCTTTCCCTAATATGTAGTATCCTTCTTTGTCTCTCACAATTGTTTTGCATTTTAAGTCTATTTTGTCTGATATTAATAAAGCTACTCCTGTCTATTTTTGATTATTGTTTGCTTGTAAGATTGTTTTCCAATATTGGGGTAGAAAATGGGAGAAAAGACCAGGAGATGGTGGAATATTTGCAACCAAGACAAAAAAAAAAAAAAGAAAAAAGAATAAAAAAACACAAGTGCCAAAGTCTAGGATAATCAAGGATCTCAGATGGACCTCGGGATGTGGTGGATTCAGGGATGGGAAGTCTGTGATATTGCAGAATGAAGGTGTTTCAGTCTCTGGAGCATGGGCCACCAGGGTTTAGGGGACACAGAACTGGGAACCATGCATCCGGTTAAGAGGGGGCCTGGGAGCACTGCAGCACAACACACCCTTCAGGGATCCCCGCAGCTGGGTGCCAGCCCTAGGGGGGGTCCCACCCGCAAACTCTGACCTCCATGTCAGAAATCCAAAATTCCACCTCTCACAAGAATCTCTTCTGTCACTGTCTCACCAAATCAACATCCAGACACCTCCTGCCCTGCAAGCCCCCAAAACAGACTGCTGGGGGTGCCGCTGCACTAAGAAGAGTTCAGGGACCCCTGCAGACGGGCTGCCAGCCCTAGGTGGAAGGGTTCCTCCTAAGACTTCTGAACTCCATGTCAGAAACTGAAAGTTCCACTTCTTGCAAGAATCTCTTCTGTCACTGTCTCACCAAATCGATATCCAGACACCTCCTGCCCTGCAAGCCCCTGAAACAGCCTGCTGGGGGTGCCACTGCCCTAGAAAGTGTTCAGGGACTCCTGCAGCTTGGCTGCCAGCCCTAGGGGGAGGGGCTCCAGTCATAACCTCTGTCCTCCGATTCAGAAACCCAAAATTCCACCTCTTGCAAGAATCTCCTCCATCACTATCTCACCAAATCGACCTCCAGACACCTCCTGCCTTTCAAGCCCCTGAAACAGCACAGTCAGGGCTTGGGAACTCCCCAGCACAGCAAAGTCTCCAGGGATTGCCGCTGCTGGGCTGCCAGTCCCAGGGGGAAGGGTCCTGCACTCAACCCCGACCTCCGTGAAAGACACCCAAAATTCTACCTTTTACAAGAATCTCCTCTGTCACCGTCCCACCAAATTGATGTTCAGACACCTCCTGCCCTGCAAACACCCAAAACAGCCCAGTCCAGCAGGACTCCAACCCTACTCAGCTGCTTCTTTGCAGGAGAGATTATAAGGCGCACTCACTCAGATGCCATCTTGCCCCGCCTCCTTCTTTACTGCACCTATAGAAATAATCATGTGATTTTTTTCCTTCAATCTCTTTATGTGGTGTATTGCATTGATTGATTTTCCTATGTTGAACCATCCTTGCATACCCAGAATGAATCCCACTTGGTCATGGTGTATAATTCGTTTAATGTGTTTTTGAATACAGTTAGCAAGTATTTTGTTGAGGAATTTTGCATCTAGCTTCATTAGAGAAATTGGTTTGTACTTTTCCTTTCTTGCCATTTCTTTGTTTGGCTTTGGTACTAGGGTAATGTTGACATCATAGAATGAGTTAGGTCATGTTCCTTCTGTTTTGATTTTTTTGAAGAGTTTCAGCAAGATTGGCATTAGTTCTTTCTGTAATGTTTTGTAGAATTCAGCTGTGGAGCCGTCTGTCTCAGTGGTTAGTTGGGAGGTTTTTATTTTAGTTGGGAGGTTTTTATTTATTTTTTATTTTTTTATTTCTCTCCCCTACCCCCGACTTGTCTGTTTTCTGTCTATTTGCTGTGTGTTCTTCTTTGTCCACTTCTGTTGTTGTCAGCAGCACAGGAATCTCTGTTTCTTTTTGTTGGGTCATCTTGTGTCAGTTCTCTGTGTGTGCAGTGCCATTCCTGGGCAGGCTGCATTTTCTTTCACACTGGGCTGCTGTCCTTACAGGGCACACTCTTTGCTCGTGTGGTTCCCCTATGTGGGGAAACCCCTGCATGGCACAGCACTACTTGTGCACATCAGCACTGCATGTGGGCCAGCTCCATATGGGTCAAGGAGACCCAGGGTTTGAACTGTGGACCTCCCATGTGGTAGATAGACACCCTGACCACTGGGCCAACTCCACTTCCAGGGAGGTTTTTAATGACTGATTCTATCTCTTTACTTGTGATTGGTTTGTTGAGATCATCAATTTCTTCTTTCGTCAATATAGACTGCTTATGTGTTTCTAGGAATTTGTCCATTTCCTCTGAATTGTCATTTTTGTTGGAATATAGTTTTTCAAGGTATCCTCTTATGATAGTCTTTATTTCTGTGGGGTCAGTGGTGATATCTCCATTCTCATTTCTTATTTTGTGTATTTGCATTTTCTCTCTTTTTTTCTTTGTTAGTCTCACTTAGGGTTTGTCAATTTTATTGATCTTCTCAAAGAACCAGCTCTTGGTCTTGTTTATCTTTTCAAGTCCTTTCTTATTTTCTATTTCATTTAGTTCTGCTCTTATCTTTGTTCTTTCTTTCTTCTTCCTGTGGGGTTACTGTGTTGTTTTTTTTTTTACTAATTCCTCCAAATGTGCAGTTGGGTCTTCAATTTTTGCTCTTTCTTCTTTTTTGATGTATGAATTTATGGTTATAAATTTCCCTCTCAGCATTGCTTTTGTGGCATCCCATAAATTTTGGTATGTTGTGTTATCATTTTCGTTAGTTTCAAGGTAGTTGTTAATTTCTTTTGAGATTTCCTCCTTGACCCACTGTTTTTCTAAGAGTGTGTTTTTAAATTTTCATATCTTGGTGCAAAATCTGGGCCTCTGGCCCTTGCAGATTTCCAGCTTCATGCCACTGTAGTCAGAGAAATTATTATGTATGATTTTGATTTTTCTGGATTCATTGCGACTTTCTCTGTGGCTTTGCATATGGTCTCTCTAGGAGAATGATCCATGTCCATTTGAGATAAATGTATATCCTGCTGTATTTTGGTGTAATGTTCTGTATATATCTATTAGGTCCAGCTCCTCTAATATAATGTTCAAAGTTTTTGTTTCTTTATTGATTCTCTTTTGAGTTGTTCTGTCCAAAGTTTATAGTGGTGTATTAAAGGCCCCCACTATAATTGTAGAGGTATCTATTCTTTTACTTAATTTTTCCATTGTTTGCCTCACATATTTGGAGGTACCCTTGTTAGGAGCATAAATATTTATGATTGTTCATTCTTCTTGAAAGATTATCCCTTTCACTACTATGTAGTGTCCATCTTTGTCTCTCACAATTGTTTTGCATTTAAAGTCCATTTTGTCTGATATTAGTATAGCTACTCCTACCCTTTTTTAGTTATTGTTTGCTTATAAGATTGTTTTCCAGCCATTCAGTTTCAACCTCCTTGAATCCCTGGGTCTAAGATGCGTTTCTTGTAGACAGCATATAGATGGGTCATATTTCCTTATCCAATCTTCCAGTCTGAGTCTTTTGACAGGTGAGTTTAATCCATTGACATTCAGTGTTATTACTTTCAAGGAATTATTTATGTTAGCCATGTTTTTTTTGAACTTGTGTTTGTCATATTTTGTTTGTTTTTTCCTTCTCTTTTTGTCTTTTTTGTTGTTCTTACACTCTCCTCCAACTCTGCTTCTCCTGTTTTTGCTTTCTTCCTGCAGAACTCCCTTTAGTATTTCTTGAAGGGCAGAGTTTTTGTTGGCATACTCTTTTAATTTCTGTTTATCCATGACTATTTTGAACTCTCCATCATTTTTGAATGCTAGCTTACATGGGTAGAGTATTCTTGGATGGAAATTTTTTTTTTAGTACCTTGTCTATATCATAGCACTGCCTTCTTGTTTCCATGGTTTCAGATGAGAAATCAGCTCTTAATCTTATAGAGTCTCCCTTGTTTGTGATGGTTCTCTTTTCTCTTCCTGCTTTTAGAATTTTCTCTTCGTCTTGAACATTGGATAATTTGACAAGTATATGTCTTGGGTTGGGCCTGTTGGGATTTATGGTGTTTGGGGTGTGTTGTGCTTCCTGGACATGTACATCCATCTCCTTCAGTAGATTTGTGAAGTTTTCAGCCATTATTTCCTCCAACACCCCTTCTGCCCCTTTTCCCTTCTCTTCTCCTTCTGGTATGTCTATAATATGTATGTTTGTGCATTTTGCATTGACATTCAGGTCCCTAAGTCCCAGCTGGATTTTTTCTATCTTTTTTTAAAATTGATTTTGTAAAAATATTACATTAAAAAAACAATATGAGGTCCCATTCAACCCCACTACCCCCACCCCACCACTCCCCTCCCAGCAACACTCACTCCCATCATCATGACACATCCATTGCATTTGGTAAGTACTTCTCTGGGCATCTCTGCATCTCATGGTCAATGGTCCACATCATGGCCCATACTTTCCCACATTCCATCCAGTGGGCCCTGGGAGGATTTACAATGTCTGGTGATTGCCCCTGCAGCACCATCCAGGGCAACTCTAAGTCCCAAAGGCGCCTCCACATCTCATCTCTTCCTGCTATTCCCCATACCCATATCAGCCACCATGTCCACTTTTCCCACTCCACTTCAATGCCACCTTTTCTCTGTGGACCTTGGATTGGTTATGTCTGTGGCATCTCTATGTCAAGAGGAGGCTCAGATTCCACATGGATACTGGATGCAATCCTCCTACTTTCAGTTGTAGGCACTCTAGGCTCCATGGTGTGGTGGTTGTCCTTCTTCAACTCCATCTTAGCTGAGTGAGGTGAGTCCAATAAATCAGATTGTAGGAGCTGAAGTCTTTTGAGGCTCAGGGCCTGGCTATCATATTGTCAGTCCAGAGATTCAAATCCCCTAAATATATTTTAAACCCCAACACCAACTACAATTCCAGTAAAGTATCATGAAAGTCTAATGAAAAGAGATTCCATCTGAATCCAGTTTTCTATCTTTTTATCAATCAGTTCAACTATCTGTTTGATTTCAGATGTACTGTCTTCCACGTCACTAATTCTCTCCTCTGCCTCTTCTAATCTGTTGCTATTTGCTTAGAGTGTATTTTTGATTTCTTGAGCTGTGGTGTTCATCCTCAACTTATCTCTTATCTTTTTGTGTATGACTGCAATTTCTTCAGTATTTTCTCCAAGTGTTTTCTTCATATTGTTAATCTCTTCCTTTACCTCATTATGTCGGTCTCTAATGTATGTTTTTAGAGCTTTTATTACTTATTCAATGTTCTACTCCTCTTCCTGGTTTTTTGTTTGTTCATTGGATTTGGCCATGTTTTCCTGACTGTTGGTTTGGTTTGTAGTTTTTTGTTACGGTCTGGTCATCATTTTATCTTGACAGGTTTAATCAGTTCCTTAGCTTCTTTGTCTAGTCTTGGGGATTAATTAGTTGTTGTTCTTGCATAAATGTTATGTCTTCTCTTTGTCACTTTGCTCTTCTTACTCTATTTTCTTGTTCCTGGCTAAGTTCATTTGGAAGGAAAATATTAGGGCCTAAGAAAGCAAAATGAGTAAGAAAAGAAAATGTATAAAGTAGTATTGTTAATAAATGTTAACAGAGCAACCATGTGAGATAGGAGAATGGATATTAGACTCATGTAAGTTGTGTAGAGTTATAGCAGTAAGTTGAGTACCTATAATGAGACAGTCAACTGACTATGGGGAGGAATATAGTATGAATTAAAAGGCCAGTGTTTTCTTGAGGGAGGGATAGAGAAAAGAAAGCCAATGATATCAAGAGTGGATAAAAGACAGAAAACAGAACAAAGGTATTATAAATTAAAAGTCAGACAGTTTGGGGGCCAAGCAAAGGGAGATGGAATGTAAGAGAAACAGTAGATGATGGAGGATAGAAAGATGTAGGGGAAAGGAGATAGTGTAGGTGGTCATAATCAATACACACAGAAAAGAGGAAATGGAGGATGAGGAAACACAGCAAATGTGAAGCGCTCCCTGCAGCACCTATTACATAAAGAAAATAAAATAAAAAAGAAGAAAAAGAGAAAAGAAAAAAAAAGAGATGAGAAAAGGGGGGCAAAGAACAGGAGGGGAAACAAGGAAGAAAAAGAAAAAGGGAAAAAAAACTAAATAAATGGAAAAGACCTTGGGGGATAAAACAGGAGGAAAGACCAGGAGATAATGCAATAGTAGCAACCACGACAAAAAACCAAACCAAACCAAAACCAAACCAAAAAACGAAACCAATGTTTCAAGCTAGGAATCCTTTTTGCAGTTAAATAAAACACTTAGGGATCTGACCTTCTCCCTTTCTCCCTTCCTTACTTCTCTCTCTCCCAGGGCAGCAGGAAAGCTGCCTGTGAGGTCCAGTAGGAGATTCAAATGGGTCCTTGTTGAACTAACTCAACACATTAGAGTATGACTCTTTATTTCCAGCGTGAGAGCACCTACACCTCACCAGAAACCCCAAATATGCTATTGCAAGCTTGGATAGTACCTCCTACAGTCCCTCCCCCTTAGGTGTGCTGGGGGGGTTGAATTGATTTTCTGACTCCACCTTCCTCCATACTAAGTTTCCTATCCCAGGATGTTTAGGTAAATTGGGCTTTCTCAGCAGATTTGCCTCTCCTTTCTTCCCAGACTCTCCCCCAGTCAGCTGGTACACTCCTCCAAGCTCAAGGAGAAAACAAAAAACAAAAAACAACAAAAAACCCGCAGAGTTCTAGGGTAATCAAGGACCTCAGATGGACCTCAGGGTGTGGTGGATTTGGGAATGGGAAGTCTGTGATATTGCAGACTCAAGGTGTGTGAATCTCTGGAGCATGGGCTACCAGGGTTTAGGGGATACAGACCTGGGAACCATGCAATCAGTAAATATGGAGTTTGGGAACACCCAGCACAACAAAGTTTTCAGAGATCACCATAGCCAGGCCGCCAGCCCTGGGGAGAAGTCTCCCATCCATAACTTCTGACCTCTGTGTCAGAAACCTAAAATTCCACCCCTCACAAGAATCTCTTCTGTCACTGTCTCACCAAATCAACATCCAGACACCTCCTGACTTGCAAGCCCCTGAAACAACCTGCTCAGGGTTTGCGAACACTGCAGCACAACAAAGATTTCAGAGATCGCTGCAGCTGGTCACCAGCCTTAGGGCGAAGGGTTCCTCCCACGACTTCTGACCTCCATGTAAGAGACCCAAAATTCTACCTCTTGCAAGAATCTCTTCTGTCCCTGTCTCACCAAATTGATGTCCAGACACCTCCTGCCCTGCAAGCCCCTGAAACAGCCTGGTCCAGCAGGACTCCAACGCTACTCAGCTGTTTATTTGCAGGAGAGATTATGAGGTGTACTCACTCAGACGCCATTTTCTGAAGTTGGTTTTTCTATTTAAGTCTTCTTGATATCCTTTAACTGTGTTCTGTAGTTTTCTGTGTATAAGTCATTTGCATCTTTAGTTAAATATATTTGTAGGCACTTGATTTTTCAGTTACTATTGTAAATGGTATTTTTTTCTTGATTTCCTTCTGAGATTGCTCATTATTGGTGTACAGAAATGCTACTGACTTTTGTGCATTGATCTTATAACCTGCGACTTTACTGAGCTCATTTATATGTTCTAGAAGCTTTGTTGTAGATTTCTCAGGCCTTTCTATTTGTCTGCAAATAGTGTAATTTTGACTTTCTTTTTTCCAATTTGGAAGTTTTTATATCTTTTTCTTGCCTCAGTACTCGAGCATATACTTCTAGCACAATGTTAAATAGGAAGGGTGACAGTGAGCCTCCTTGTCTTGCTCCTGATCTTAGAGGAAAACCTTTACGATTTCACCATTGTATATGATGTTAGCTGTGTGTTTTTCATATATATCCTTTATCATGTTCAGAAAGTTTCCTTCTATTCTTATCTTTTGCAGTGTTTTATCAGAAAAGAGTGCTGTATTTTGTTGCATGCTTTTTCTGTATCTATGAAGATGATCACGTGATTTTTTTCTTTTGATCTATTATGTGGTATATTACATGGATTGATTTTCTTATCTTGAGCGATCCTTGCATGCCAAGGATGAAACCCTCTTGGTCCTGGTGTATAATTTGTTTGATATGTTGTTGAACATGATTAGCAATTGGTTTGTTGATGATTCTAGCATCTAGTTTCATTAGAGAGATTGGTCTGTAATTTTCCTTTTTTTTTATTATTCATTTTTAAAAAATATTACATTAAAAAAATATGAAGTCCCATTCAACCCCACTGCCCCCACCCCCCACTCCCCCCACAGCAACACTCCCCCCATCATCATGACACATCCATTGCATTTGGTAAGTACATCTCTGGGCATCGCTGCACCTCATGGTCAATGGTCCACATCATAGCCCACACTCTCCCACGTTCCATCCAGTGGGCCCTGGGGAGATCTACAGTGTTCCATAATTGTCCATGAAGCACCACCCAGGACAACTCCAAGTCTCAAAAACGCCTCCCCATCTCATCTCTTCCTCCCATTCCCTGCACCCAGTAGCCACCATGGCCACTTTTCCCACACCAATGCCACATTTTCTCTGTGTACCTTGGATTGGTTGTGTCCATTGCACATCTATGTCAAGAGGGGGCTTAGATTCCACATGGATACTGGATGCAATCCTTCTGCTTTCAGTTGTAGGTACTCTAGGCTCCATGGTGTGGTGGTTGAGTTTCTTCAACTCCATGTTAGCTGAGTGGGGTAATTCCAATAAATCAGAGTGTAGGAGCTGAAGTCTTTTGAGGCTCAGAGCCTGGCTATCATATTGTCAGTCCAGAGATTCAAATCCCCTAGATATATCTTAAACCCCAGCACCAACTACAATTCCAGTAAAGTAGCATGAAAGGCTTGTGAAAAGAGATCCCATCTGAGTCCAGTTCCATCACGCAGAAACACCAGCTCCAAAGAAGGGCCAACTGACATGGCAGTGAACCCCATCTGCCATGACCATAGAACCCGTGGATCTCTTTATCCCTCAAAAGAACCAATACCTGGGTTTGTATCTACTTTATCTGTCTCTGAGACTCTGCTCAGGCGTGCATAAGGGCAATCCTTCTGACAACCTCCAGACTCTTTTTTAGAGACTCATAGCCATATAAACTCATTTGTCCTTTCCATTTCCCCCTCACATTAGGTCAAACAGCATTTTAAACTGCTATTATATGTAGACAGGGATATTCTGCTGGTCCGCATTGAACCTTTAATTCAAGGTCATTTTCTTGTTGCATCATCAGCTGGTATTTGGTAGTGATCCCTTGGTGCCAGGGAGGCTCATCCCCGGGTGTCATGTTCCATGCTGGGGGAATGCATTGCATTTCTATGCTGAGTTTGGCTTCGAGGCTGGCCACATTTGAGTAACACGGAGGCTGTCAGGAGGGAATGCCTAGGCACAGTGCTGCTCTAGACCTTGTTCTTATTTCAGGCATATAGGCTCACAAGCATAGTCATTAGTATCAGGGGCTCACTGTTGGACCCTCATTCCTTCCTGGTTCTTACCGTTGCACCTGGGGGACTGCCGCTACTCCCCTAGGGACCACGACAGAGCAGCCCCGGCCTCTTAGGAACCCAGTACCCCCCAGCTGTTTTTTTTAATTGTTGCCACTATGAGTATATCCAAACATTACCATGCACCCTGGACATATGCCCTGTATAACTCCCTGTCAACCATATATTGCCTGTCAATAACATCCCATACCAGTATTCTTCCACTGCCATTGTTGAACCACTCTGTGATCCAAAACTTCCTGAAAAGTGAAGCCCAATATAATGTCAGGTTCCCTTACTAGTAAACTGGAATATAGCGATGAGTTTAAAGGTTAGATCTAGAATATGTATTGATTTGGAAAAATTCTACATCCTATCTTTTTCTTTTCTTTTTTTCTACTTATTGAGCTTCTCTTCACAAGAGCCTTAGATCACAGTAATTCATATATACAATATACAGTACTCCCACACATCCACCATAAAACCTTTTCCCTTCCACAGTGATAATCTTATAACTTGTTCATATCATATTTACTTAAACTGATGTACAGACTCTGAGACAATAGCTTTCAAACAAGGTGACATCTGTGCTTACATTGTGGTCCATACTTTAGGATATACAGTTTTCTAAATTTTTAGCTATCCTATGTTTTACATTATGGTTTACATTATTAGTCTGTCGTACCCTATATGTTTTTGGTGTAATATTACATGTTTTATATCCATCCTTGTGTACTCTCACAAAACTCCTCTCTTACCCTCACATTTACCTTGGTTCCATCTATTCAACATCCATTTTCCCTTTCCCTTGGGCCCACAGCGACAGTCAATCTCCATTTCCCGAGGAGCCATGTCCAGGGATACTTGCAACAGTGTTCAGGGCCTGACTTGCTCAACTGCTCTAATACCCTGGGAGCCACCCTTTCTCTCGAGAGATACAGTTCCCTCTATTTGATGGCATTAGTCCTCCCCAGGATGTGGGTCCACCCCCACTCTCACTATTGGGTCTCTACCCAATGGTACAACCCACCCTGGCAAAATGAGCATCCAGACATTCCCCAGGAGTCAGTCCCACGTCAGACCATCCCCTCTGAGCATCCTAAACAGGTAACCTTCCTAATTATATTTTGATACGATTTTCTCAGCATTTTACTCTCAACCAACACCTGACACTCTCCTATGTTCGTATGTTGCCCCTCCCTCCCCCCAATTTTGTGGGCAATATTACCCATCTGCCCATCCCCAGGCCCCCTCAAACCCACAAAGCCCCACCCAAAGGCAACCCCTTGCCCCCATTTTATCTCTTCTTTATGCTCATACTTACCGCCAGTTCATCATAGATTCCACCCCTGCAGATGTCAGCTCACATCCTTCCTCCACCCCCTGATTTCCTGTAAGCCTATTTTCTAGTCTCTAGCTCTCTGAGGCAGCTTGTTTATTTCATATCATTGAGGTCATGTAGTATTTGTCCTTCAATGCCTGGGTTGCTTCACTCAACATAAGGTTCTCAAGATTCATCCATGTTATCACGTGTGTTTGTAGTGTATTTGTTCTTAAAGCCAAGTAGTATTCCATTGTGTGTATATACCACATTTTATTGATCCACTCGTCTGTTGATGGGCATTTGGGTTGACTCCAACTTTTGGCGATAGTGAACAATGCTGTTATGAACATTGGTGTACATATATCTGTTTGTGTCCTTGTTTTCAGTCCTGCTGGACATGTACCCAGCAGTGGTATTGCTGGGTCATATATCGAGTCTATGGCCAGTTTTTTGAGAAACCGCCAAACTGTCCTCCAGAATGGGTAGATCCTTCTGCATTACCACCAGCAGTGGATGAGTGTTCCCCTTTCTTCACATCCTCTCCAGCATTTGTATTCTTCTGTTTTTTTCATAGCTGCCATTCTTTTGGGAATAAGATGGTATCTCATTGTAGTTTTGATTTGCATTTCCCTGATAGCTAGAGATTTGGAGCATTTTTTCATGTGCTTTTTAGCCATTTGTATTTCTTCTTTGGAGAAGTGTCTGTTTAAATCTTTTTCCCATTTTTAAAATGGTTTGTTTATGTTGTTATTTTCAATATATGTGAGTTCTTTATACATGCAAGTTATAAGTCTCTTATCAGATATATGGTTGCCAAATATTTTCTCCCAATGTGTGGGTTCCCTTTTTACTAGGTCTTCAATTTTTGCTCTTTCTTCTTCTTCTTCTTTTTAAAGATCTATTTATTTATTTAACTCCCCCCCTTCCCTGGTTGTCTGTTCTCAGTGTCTATTTTTTGTGTCTTGTTTCTTTGTCTGCTTCTGTTGTTGTCAGCGGCACGGGAAGTGTGGGCGGTGCCATTTCTGGGCAGGCTGCACTTTCTTTTCATGCTGGGCGGCTCTCCTCACAGATGCACTCCTTTTGCGTGGGGCTCCCCTATGCGGGGCACACCCCTGCATGGCACGGCACTCCCTGCGTGCATCAGCATTGCGCATGGGCCAGCTCCACATGGGTCAAGGAGGCCCGGTGTTTGAACAGCGGACCCCCCATGTGGTAGATGGATGCCCTAACCACTGGGCCAAGTCCGTTTCCCTTTTCATTTTTGATATATGAATTTATGGCTATAAATTTCCCTCTCAGTACTGCTTTTGCTGCATCCCATAAATTTTGGTATGTTGTGTTATCATTATCATTTGTTTCAAGGTAGTCATTGATTTCTTTTGAGAATTCCTCTTTGACCCACTGTTTTTCTAAGAGTGTGCTGTTTAATTTCCAAATCATGGTGTGAAATGGGCCTCTGTCCCTTGCAAATTTCCAGCTTCACTCCACTGTGGTCAGAGATATTATTTTGTATGATTTCATTCTTTCTGAATTCATTGAGCCTTTCTTTGTGGCCTAGCATATGGTCTATCTTGGAGAATGATCCATGTGCACTTGAGAAAAATGTATATCCTGCTGTGTTTGGGTGTAATGATCTGTATATGTCTATTAGATCCAGCTCCTCTAATATACCATTCAACTATTTCATTTCTTTAGTGATTCTCTTTTGAGATGTTCTATCCAGAGTTGATAGTGATGTATTAAAATCCCCTCTATAATTGTAGATGCATCTATTCTTTCACTTAGTTTTTCCAGCATTTGCCTCACGTATTTAGAGGCGCCCTTGTTAGGACCATAAATATTTATGATTGTTCGTTCTTCTTGACCGATTGTCCCTTTCACTAAAATATAGTATCCTTCTTTGTATCTCACAATTGTTTTGCATTTAAAGTCTATTTTGTCTGATATTAAAAGAGCTACTCCTGCCTTTTTTTGGTTATTGTTTGCTTGTATGATTGTTTTCCAGCCATTCACTTTCAACCTCCATGAGTCTCTGGGTCTAAGATGTGTCTCTTGTAGACAGCATATAGATGGGTCATATTTCCTTATCCAATGTCCCAGTCTGAATCTTTTGATAGGTGAGTTTAATCCATTGACATTCAGTGTTATTACTTTCAAGGAATTATTTATGTTAGCCATATTTTGATTGGAGTTGTGTTTGTCATATTTTGTTTGCTTTTTTTTCCCCTTCTCTTTTTGTCTTTTTTGTTGTTCTTACACTCTCCTCCAACTCTGCCTGTCCTGTTTTTTACTTTCTTCCTGCAGAGCTCCCTTTAGAATTTCTTAGAGGGGAGGTTTCTTGTTGGCATACTCTTTCAGTTTCTGTTTATCTGTGAATATTTTGAACTCTCTTTCATTTTTGAATGCTAGTTTAGCTGGATAGAGTATTCTTGGTTGGAAATATTTTTCTTTTAGTACCTTGACTATATCATACCACTACCTTCTTGCCTCCATGGTTACAGATGAGAAATCAGCATTTAATCTTATGGAGCTTCCCTTTTATGTGATGGTTTTCTTTTCTCTTGCTGCTTTTAGAATTTTCTCTTTGTCTTGAGCGTTGGATAATTTGACAAGTATATGTCTTGGGGTGGGCCTGTTGGGGTTTATGACAACTGGGGTGTGCTGTGCTTCTTGGATATGTACATCTGTCTCTTTCAGTAGATTTGGGAAGTTTTCAGCCATTATTTCCTGCAACACTCCTTCTGACCCCTTTCTCTTCCCTTCTCCTTCTGGAATGCCTATAATATGTATGTTTGAGCATTTTGCATTATCATTCAGGTCCCTAAGTCCTAGCTGGATTTTTTCTATCCAATTCTACTATCTGTTTGATTTCTGATGTACTGTCTTCCACATCACTAATTCTCTGCTCTGCCTCTTCTAGTCTGCTGATATTTGCTGCGAGTGTATTTTTGATTTCTTGAATTGTGGTGTTCATTCCCATCATATCTGTTATCTTTTTGTGTATGTCTGCAATTTCCCCTCCAAGTGTTGTCTTCATGTTGTTAACCTCTTCCTTTACTTCATTAAATTTGTCGGGGATAAATGTTCTGAGATCTTTCATTACTTGTGCAAAGTTCTGTTCCCCTTCCTGATTTTTAGTTTGTTCATTGGATTCAGCCATGTTTTCCTGATTACTGGTTTGGTTTGTAGATTTTTGTTGCTGTCTGGTCATCATTTTATCTTGACAGGTTTAATCAGTTCCTTAGCTTCTTTGTCTAGTCTTGGAGATTAATTAGCTGTTGTTTTTGCATATGTGTTATATCTTCTCTTTGTCACTTTGTTCTTCTTATTCTAATTTCTTATTGCTGGTTGAGTTCACTTTAAAGGAAAGTATTAGGGCCAGGGAAAGGCAATTGTGTAAGCAAGGAAAAAGTGTAAAGTAGTATTGGTGATATATGTTAACAGAGCAACAATATGAGATCTGGGAGGATGGATGTTAGATTCATGTAAGTTGTGTAGAGTTATAGCAGTAGGTGGAGTACCTATAATGAGGTATTCGATCGAATATGGAAGGAATATGGTATGAATTAAAAAGCTGTTGTTTTCATGAGAGAGTGAAAGAGAAAAGAAAGGCAATAGTTTCAAGCATGGATAACAGACAGAAAACCAAACAAAGGTATTAGAAATTAAGAGACACTTTGTGGATCAAAGAAAGGGAGGTGGAATATAGGAGAGACAGTAGATGATGGAGGATATCAAGATGTAGGGGAAAGGGGATAGTGTAGGTAGCCAAAATCTATTCACACAGAAATGAGGCAGTGGAGGATGAGGAAACCCAGCAAATGTGAGGTGTTCCCTGCAGCACCTATTGTATAGTTAAGATAAAATAAAATAAGAAGAAAATGAGGGACGAGAGAGAAAAGAAAAAAAAAGAGAAGAAAGGAAGAAAGAGAAAGGGAGTGGGTAAAGGGCGGGGAACAGATAGGGAAGAGATAAAAAAGATATACACCAACCACAACAACCACAACAACAATAAAAAAAAAACCCTAAATAACTAAAAAAAAAGACTTTGGAGATACACTGGGAGAAAAGACTAAAGGATAATGCAATGTTATCAATCAGGACATTAAAAAAATAGAATAAAAATAAAAACAAAACAAAACAGAAAAGAAAAAATGCAAACGTTGAGGTCTAGGACATTCAAGGACCTCAGATGGACCTCAGGGCGTGATGGATTCAGGGATGGAAAGTCTGAGATATTGAAGACTCAAGAGGTGTGAGTCTCTGAGGTGTGGGCCACCAGGGTTTAGGGGACTCAGACCTGGCAACCTCAGGTCTGGTTAACAGGGAGCCTGGGAGCACCGCAGTGCATCACAGCCTTCACGGATCCCTGCAGCTGGGTGCCAGCCCTATGGGTGAGGTCACATCTGCAAGCTGTATCCTGTGTGTCTGTACCCCACAATTCACTCACTCACTGGGGTCTATTCTGTGGATGTATCACCAACTCAAGTTCAGGACCCCTCCTACCCTGTAATCCCCTGGAACAGCCACCTGGGGGCGCCTCTACACTGCAGCCAATTTAATGACGCAGATCAATAGCCAGGCCTGGGGGTGGGGCTCCAGCCAGAAATGCTAATAACAGAGTCCAAAACCGAAATTCCCATGCTTCGCAAAATATTCCCCTAATCGGCTTCCAAAAGTCTCCCACCCTACCAGACCCTGGTGGCGTCTCTTTATTGCTATCAATTTAAGTCCATTGCAGATCGGTAGCCGGGCTTGGGGGGTGCGGGGCTCTAGTGGAAGCGCTATTGTTTGTGTCTGCAATCAAAAATTACCCTGCTTCGCAATAAAACTCCCATTTGTCTCCCCCAATCGGTCTGCAAGGGCCTCCTGTCCTATTAACCCCCCTATAGGCCGCTCAGGGCTTATGAATTCCCCAGTACTGCAGAGCCTCCAAAAAAACACTGCAGCAGCACCTTGTGCCATGTCTCCGCCCACTCTAGGAGGGAGCATCCCGGGCACAGCCCGGACCTCCATGTAAAGAGTCTCAATTATATTTTATAGACATATTTTCTCTGTTACCTTCCCACCAAATTGATGTCCAGACACCTCCTGTCTTGCAAAAATCCTGAAACAGCCTGGTCCCGAAGAACCTCCAACACTGTCCAGCTGCTTCTTTGCAGGAGAGATTATCAGGTAAGCTCACTCAGCCATCATCTTGCCCTGCCTCCTCCATATGTCAATTTTCCTTTCTTGTCATGTCAGATTGAGGGGGGCAAGATGATGTCATATTAAGTGCACATTCATCATCTCTCTTGAAAAAACCGATGAGTAGGGCAAGATCCTGTCTAAGTGAGCTGTTTTGGCATCCCACAGAGCAGGAGCCTTCAGGGCTTCATTCTGGAGGAGCTCAAAAATAGATTAATTGCTCAAGATAAAATGCTGATTTTCTTTCCCTTGAGTCTGGAACTGTGGGATGGCTAATCTGACTCCCACCATTCACCCAGCCAGAGGAAGTGTTCTCTGAGAGTGGGAGGGTTCTGGTGAAGGGTGGAGAGGAGTTTCCCTTCTGTGGGTTTGATTGCCTGGATCCCCTTTTTGGGCATTGAGGAGCATACAAGCTGACTTGAGGTGGCACCAAGAAGAGGGGAGAGTCAAATCTGCTGAGGAAGCCTGATTTACCTAACTGCCCTGGGATAGAGAAAATTGTCCTGGGAGAGTGTGGAGTCAGGCAATTAACTTGCATGGTGTGGAAAACTATCCAAATTCAACTCGCTAAGGGATGCACGTAGTAGGAAGTGCTTAATAAGCTTCCAAAAGCCTATTTAGGGTTCCCTAGAGAAGGTGGTGCTCTTGAAGAGGACTGAGAGTATTTTTTCCCATGGTGAGTTAAGTCACCAGAGTACCATCTGAATTTCAAAAGGGATTGCTCACTCAGGCTATTGTGTCCTGCTTCCCTGGAAGAGAAAGCAAAAGAATAGAAAGGGGCAAGTACAACTCCTAATCAGCAGGAGTTTACCCAACTGCAAAGAGTCCAACCTCCCTGAGGGAAAGTGACTAGATAGCTTTTCGAAGAGCTAACTGACCCAACAAGAAAGTTTAGTTCAGTTGAAGAGTTTTTCCTTGAATATACAAGGTGTCTAGTTTGATTCCCGACTCTGCTTAGAGTAGTGACCCACTAGAATTTTAAACATTTAGCTGATATATTAGGACAGGGAAAACATATACATTATTTTTATATTAGTTTCTCTTGATTCTTTATCCGCCCCCCCCAATAAAGCTTTGGCTTTAAAATTGAACTTAACTTACTCACTAAAACTTGCTTCAAAACCTGCAGAGGGAAGGCTGCAGGGTTATTGATTGATGAATCACCCGCAGACTGAGAAGCTCCACAGTGGCCTAAGAGGGAAGGCTGTTTTTCCTTAGTTTGTATTGGACTGCTTGCTTGTGGGTTTGTTTGTTTTTGTCTTTTCTTGTCTTTCTTTCCTCTTCCTCCACCCCCTCCTTTATTTTCTAAATTAGGTTCTGCTGGCTTGTTTCTTGTTTGCTGCGTTTCTTCTTCTTCAATTTCCCCTTTTCTATGTATGCCTATTTTGGCTACCAATAGTATCTCTTTTCCTTCCTTCATCTTTCTGTTGTTTGCTCTCTATTGTTCTTACATTCCACCTCCCTGTTTAGTACTCAATTTTCCTGTTTTTTTTTTTAAATTTCTAACTCTTCTATTCTGTTTTCTGTCTTTTGTTAACTTTTTTTTCCTTTTGCCCTTTCTTTTCTCTTTCCCTCTCTCCTTATATACTGGCCTTGAAATTCATTCTATATACTTCTCTACATTCAATTTCCCATTTCATTGTAGGTACTCCACTTTTTAAATTGCTATTACTCTACACTGCTTACATGGGTTAAATATTCATTTTCCTAGGTTTTATATTATTCCCCTTCTAACTTTTACTATTACTATTATCAGTTTTATTTTGTTACCCCTTTTGCTTTCTCTGGCCTTAATCTTAATCTTTATGGGATCTTAGACAACAACAAGAAATAGAACAAAAAGAACCAAGTGTCAAGAGAAGTCTTGAAACACACAAAGAAACAACAACTAAATAAAACCTTAGGTACAGAGACAAGCTAATCAACAGAATAAACTCATCAAGATAAAAAGATGACCAGATAGCCACAAAAAATTGAGAGTCTTACAAAGAAACAGGAAGACATGGCCCAGCCCATTGAAAAATCTGGAAGAGAAACAGACTATCAAACAACTAATCAAAGTTGTGCAAACAAATATCATAGGCGAACCTCCTGAAGTGAAGGAAGAAATTAAGGATATTAAGAAAGCAGTGGAAAAACATACTGAAGAAATTGGAAACACACCTAAAAAGACAACAGATATCATGATGATAAATGGCACATTGCAAGAAATAAAAAATATGCCCTCATAACTTAATAGCAGATTTGAACAGGCAGAGGAAAGAATTAGTGATGTGGAAGGCAGTATATCTGAAACCAAACATATATTAGAACAGGTAGATAAAGAGATAGAAAAAATCCAGCAGGGACTTAGGGGTTTGAGCAACAACCCAAATGCACAAACATACACTATATAAAGAATCCCCAAGTGAGAAGAAAAGGGAAAGGAGACCAAAGAAGTTGGAGGAAATAATGGCTGAAAACTTCCCAACCCCACTGAAGGTGATGGATGTACATGTTGAGGAACCACAGCACACCCCAAGAGTATAAATTCCAAGAGGATGACTCCAAGACATATACTTGTGAAACTGTCCAATGTTCAAGACAAAGGGAAAATCCCGAAGGCAGCAATTGAAAAGAGAACCATCACATACAAGGGAAGCTCTATAAGATTAAGCACTGATTTCTCATCTGAAAACATGGAGGCAAAAATGCAGTGGTATGAAAAAGTGAAGGGATTAAAAGAAAAAAACTTCCAACCAAAATTCTCTATCCAGCACAACTGATATTCGAAAATGAAGGCGAGGTCAAAATATTCTCAAATAAACCAAAACTAAGAGAGTGTTCCAAAAGTAAACCTGCCCATTAAGGAATACTAAAGAGAGTTCTGCAGGTTGAAAGGAAAAACATGAGAGAAAGAGTTGGAGGAGAGTGTAAGAACAACTGAAAAGACAAAAAGAGAAGTAAAAACAACATGTGACATATACAAACCTAAAGAAAATGTGACTAATGTAAGTAAACCCTTGAGAATAATAAACCTGAATGTTAATGGATTAAACTCACCTGTCCAGAGACACAGATTGTCATAACTGATAAGGAAATATGATCCATCTTTATGCTGTCTATAAGAAACCTACCATAGACCCAGGGATTCAGGAAGGTTGAAAGTGAATGGCTAGAAAACAGTCTTACAAGCAAACAATGACCAAAAAAGGGCCGGAGTAGCTGTACTAATTTCAGACAAAATAGACTTAAATGCAACACTTTTCTAAGAGGCAAAGATGGATACTATATATTAGTAAAAGAGGTAATTACATGAAGAAAGAACAATCATGAACACTATGCACCTAAACAGGGCACCTCAAAACACATGACACAAACACTGGAAAAAATAACTGGAGAAATAGATGCCACTTCAATTATAGTGTGGGACTTTCATACACCATTATCAACATTAGACAGAACATCTTGACAGAGAATCAATAAAGAAACAGGACTTTAAATAATGCATTAGAGGATCTGGACCTAATAGACACATATAGAACATTATACCCAAATGCAGCAGGATATACATTCTTCTCTAGTGCACATGGGTCATTCTTCAAGACAGACCACATGCTAGGTCACAGAGAAGGTTTCAATGAACTCACAAAGATGGAAATCATACAAAGTAATTTCTCTGATCACAATGAAATGAAGCTGGAAATCTGTAAGGGCCAGAAGACCAGAGTATTGACAAAGATATGGAAGTTAAACCACACACTGTTAGACAAACAGTGGGTCAAGGAGGAAATTTCAAAAGAAATCAGTAAGTACCTTGAAATGAAAGAAAATGACAACACACTATATCAATACTTATGGGATGCAGCAAAAGCTGTATGGAGAGGGATAGTCATAGCCATAAATTGATATATCAAAAAAGAAGGAAGAGCTGAAATCAAAGACCTAACCTCACACCTGGAGGAATTAGAAAAAGAACAACAATGTAACCCCAAAGATAACTAATTTTTAAATAGTAGATATGGCTTTTTTCTTGATTTGCAATTATTGTGTCAGAATACCATAGTGGACCAAGGAACAAGGAATTCAGTTCTAGAATTTAACTTTGAAGATCATTCCAAGAATCCAAATTCATGGCATGAGGAAATGGATCCAGGGTAGACAGACAATCCAATAAAACTGTGTTAATGAGAGGGTTACCACTGAGGGTACTTGGGGCTCATACCTGCTGCTGATTCTCTGGAAAACAGGGTGGTCCCCACCCGAAGTGGTCCCATGGATAAAGAGGCTAGGCAGTGTATCCCACCAGTTACCATCCCACTGGTTGTAGACTGACTCTTGGTGAGCTTATCCACCTGCACATCTGGATCTCTCCTAGTGTGGCAGGGGAAACAGAGGAAGAGAAGATGCAGGTCCTTGAGGTGGGAACCTGTGAATCTGCTAGCATTCCTGGATTTGTTACTAAAGCTGCAGGGGAACTTAAGAGGCTGTGCAGGGACGTGTAGGATCTGGGGTCATGAACGTCATGGCCCTTCTGGAGTCAAGGAGTAGGGAGGTCGACAGGAAGCACTGTGTTCATGGAATGTCCCCATTCAGAGAAGGATTTCTGACCACGGAGCCAAGGGTCTGGGAAGTCCCTCCCCTCCTGCCTTAGCACCTCGTGAAGGTGGTCATACCAGCTGACACCACCCTGTTTCTAAATAGACTATTGTGGACTCACTAGGTAGAGTTCAGCCATCTGCAACTTGGGGCAAGAGAAAGATGAGGGGATGTGGGCTAGCTGGAGGGGACTAGTATCAAAAAGCTCAGGATTTGCAGGTGACATCCTGTTCTTTCAATGGCCTGTGCATGTTGCTCCATTGACTCCTCCATGGATTGAATTAAATGTGCCTAATCAGTGATTTGAAAATAATAAGAGAAATATAGGCGTCCAGGGTATAGTCAACAAAGAAAGGAACAGAAAACCTTTGCCCTTTGATATAAAGCCTTGTGCTGAGTGCTAATCGCTGGCCTTCAAAGTGGGCTGGACCTGCTCTTCCCACCCCCAGGGAGGGTAGGCTCTCTGCCCAGGGACACCTCCCATGCTAAGAGCTAATTACTGGGTCATGCTGGGAACATTAGAGAGTGTTCAATATATCATTTAGGGGGTGTTTGGAGGTGTCCCATCTTGGCTGAAAGGCAAAAAGATGCTTTTGTGGAGGCCAGCCCTGGGCCTCAGAACAGATGGTCCAGCCAATAAACACAAGACCAGGAGAAGGCCAGGGATGCCCAGGAGGTGGGGCCAGGCCGGCAGCACTCAGCCAGGCACACGGAACCCCTGGAAGCATGGGGCTCCTTGGGGCTCAGGTTGCCCAATTCTCAAAGGGAATGGGGTGCTGGACTTGCCTTGGGGTACAGGGCTCTAAGCTGAGAATGGAAGATGCTTTCCTTTGGAAAGTTGGGATTCTGGAGGAATGAAGTTTAGGGGGTTGAACTAGTCTCTGCCGTGACTGGCCATGGACGGCACCAGGTGCTGGATCCCACTCCAGGCAGAAGGGAGGGGGATACCACGTTTAAGGGGTTCTTCTGTGCTGGGGACCCCCAGGGCTTCACAAATTGTCACAGTGTTAGGCCTCAAAGCAGGGCCATTCTGGATATGGCATGAAGAAAACTTCAACACGAGAGTTAGGCAAACGCACATTTATTACGTCTGCAGAGGTAAGGAGCCAAGACCAGTCTGAAGTGACTCAGACCTGACTCTCTGTGCCACAGTTTTACTCTTGCTTAAATACCCAAGTTATCATTTAGCATTTGCTTTGATTATGCATTAGTTTTTATGCATATGGATGAACACACATAGCTGGTTATATAATTGTATGATTAGTATGTTCAGGAAATCATACTTGCACATACATTGAATGACCAAGAAAGGGGCAGACAGCTCCACCCCTGGGTGGGAATTTTACTATGTTAATTAAGCAAGTTGAAGTGAGGACAGTGAGGGACTGCTTCTGCACAGGTCCAGCCAACTGGTTGAAGCTGGTTTTCATACTTCATTGCTTCAATAGGATGTTCTTGACCACCAAAAGTGGAATTTGGCACAAAGAGAGGGTTGCATCTCATCACCTTCTGATTTACATACAATTCTATTCTTTGTATCCTAGCAACAGGGAGAGAAACAACTTACTTTCAGGTATTTGGTCATCCTATATCCATCAACAGCACAAATCATAACACCCCAAAATACTGGAATTGATGAATTATTTAAGACTTAAAGTGATTTCCTAGCTTCTTTTGTCCTCTATGGAGGAATGCTCAATGACCCCCTAACACAGGCAGGGGTTCTTCCCCACAGCAGGGAAGAACCACAGTACTCAAGCCCCCTCGGGAAGCTGAAATTCTCCCAGGGGCAGATGGCAGTGCAGAGGGACACGAGAAGGAACAAGACGGTCCAGAGCCTTTGTGCTCTAAAGGGGCTCAGCCCAGCTCGGGGTCCCCACCAGAGGAGGAGGGTCTGGGAGGCTGCTCTGCGGAGGTGCTGCTTAGACTGAGGTTGCACCCTGAGTCAGAGCCCCCCCCTTCAGGATGGGGTGGGAAGTCCAGCACAGGAAGTGGGGCGGCCATGCAGGCAGGGAAGGGCTGGCCCCTGTGAGGTTCCTTCTGGGGTGCTCTGCTCCCCAGGCCTGGGAGGGGAGTCTCCTCACTCAGCTCCATCCTCACTGACTGCTTCTGGGTGTGGGAGCTGGGCCGCATCCACTCATCCTAACTGCCCCTCACCCCATCTGCATCCCCAGCACAGGGAAGGACTTTCAGGGGCCTGCCCTATCATGGGGTGCCTGATCCCAGTGGGGCAAAATGCTCTCTCAGGGCCCCCGTCATCCCACCAGGATCGATTGCCAATGGGCCTGTGTGCAGCCTGTGGAGGGGTTGCGCTCCTGGCCTGGCCTCTGCCCCCTGCAGCTCCTCTCCCCCTGTGCACCCAGTGGCCCCAGGGAGTCTCCTCTTCTTTCCATCATGCCCAGCATGATTTGTTTATTTTAAGCACTTTTATGGAGATATAGTCCTATATTATACAATCCATCCAAAGTGTACCTTCAGCTTGGTGTAATCACATAATTGTGCATTCATCACCACTGCAATATTACAGATTTTCATTACCAAAAATAAAAGCCCTCCCTCCCCCAGAGGTACATTCCTTTCCTCTATCCAACCCCTGCCATACATAGCTGTTAATCTAATTCCATCTCTAAAAATTTATTATATTTATATTTTATATAAATGGAGTCTGTATTATCCAGTATTTTTATCTGGGTTCTTTCACTAATTGTAATTGGTAATTCTCTCTTTTTGTTAACATGATGAAAAAATATTAGTGTGCTACTATTCACTAGAGTCCATAGTTTCCTTAAGGTCTACTTTAGCTCAGACACCACCCTCTTGTTAACATCCTGTAATACTCACATACACTTGTTCTGCGTCCTTGAAGAACATTCTTAAATCTCTGCTATTAAACACACTCATCGTCTGCAGCAGGCTTCACTGGGCAGGACGGTCCCATGTTTAATCCCCTAGCTTTTCTTCTAGTGACATACACAACCCTAAACTTTCCTTAGAAGCCACAATTACCCCATAGTGGTGCTGCTAATTACCTTCACTCTGATGTGCTGTTATCACTGTGTCCAATTCCAAGCATTTACAATCAAAACGAGTCACAAATTCTGCACAAATGAAGCCTCTGTTCCCCATTCTCTGTTCTCATTATGTCTTCTAGCTATTAATCACATGACTTTGTTCATTATAATTAGTTTTCAGGTGAGATCCTTCAATACTTGTCCTTTGAGTATGGCTTGTTTCACTCAACATAATGCCCTCATAGTTCATCCACATTGTCATATGCTTCAGGACTTCATTTCTTCTTATAGCTGAATAATATTCCATTGTGTGTATATACCACATTTATGTTTTAGATTTTGTTTATAACATTGTTTTTATCTTTCTGAAATACTTTAGATGACATAAATGTTACATAAAAAAATATAGGGGATTCCCCTCTACCCCAGGTCCTACTCCTCCTTCACTTTCCCACATTAACAGCATCCTTCATTATTGTGGTACATTTGTTAAAATTTATGAGCACATATCGGAACAGTGCCATGAAGTATGAATTTTAATTTACATTATAGTATACACTTTGTCACACACAATTTTGTAAATTATGACCAAATATATAATGGCCTGTATCCATCATTTCAATGCCATTCAGTAAAATTCCAACATCCCAAAAATGCTTCAATATTACACCTATTTTTCCCTCTTTCTCCCCTCAGAGCCACCGGTGGCCACTGCCTTCACATCAATGACAGAAATTCTTCCATTGCTAGAATATCAATAAGTGTTAGTAGAATAATTGTAAGTCTGGTCTAGTCCATCTTTCATTCACTCCTGAATCCTGAGGATTCTGGGATGGTGATGCCCACTCCCCTTCTAATTGAGAGGGGATCAGATCCCAAGAGGGAGATGAATGGGACCATCTTGTTTGCAGCTGCAGACCCTCTCTGTATCTTGGGATGGGCATTGTCCATCATCACCAACTTGGTTGTTGTCCTGGTGAGTTCAATTAACTGGAGAGTAGTTGTTGCAACACTGTTGATATTCCAGAGAGCAACTGGTAAATGGGAAGACCCAGATTTAAGTCTCTTGGACATGCACCTATCAAGCCTAGTACTAACTATAGGTTCAAATAGAAGGGGCAGAATAGCCATGTGTACAGAATCCACAAAAGAGTCCAACTCTGTCAGACTGGGTAGCATAAATTGCAAAGTAAAGCCCATGGAAAGGACACCAAACTCCTGAGTTGTCTGCCCCACCTGTAGTGTCTGTACTTCTCCAGAGCCCTCAGAAGCCCTTGTTTTAGGCAATATTTACTGGGGCAGTCAATGAGATCCTTCTGAGGATGTGTATATGCATAACCTCTGGAATAACTTCTGGACTCACTTTAAATCTCTCAGACAGAATAACTCATTTGTATTTACCCTTTCCCCCATTTGGTCAAGTCTATTTGCAGGTGCATTACCAGTTGGTGCTTGGCAATAATCCCTTGGTGCCTGGGAGGCTCAACCTTTGGAGTCATGTCCCATGTGGTGGGGGTGAAGGGGGAAGTAATGCATATATATGCTGAGTTTGGCTTAAAGAGAGGACACATTTGAGCAACAAGGAGGCTCTCAGGAGTTATCTCTTAGGAAACATATGATACTTGGCTAAGTTTCATTTTTAAAAGAAAAGTTTTATCAGTACTATCATCAATATGAAGGGCCTGTCTCAATGATCAATCCTCCTTCACTAAGCACTGGGGGGATTCTTGCTGTCCCACCAGAGAATGTGGCAGAAATCCCCAGGATGGGAATTGGATAACCACAACATTTATTTAGAAATTAGGGAAACAAAAGTTTTTTTCAGGTAGGATTATTTGATCACTAACATTGTAGAGAATTCTTAGCTTCTGGTGATAATAAAAACCAGACTAAATTTTTGTCCTTTTTATTATTGTTCTTAAACTCTCTATATACAGTGAACTTCTTTATTGCCTATACTTACGGGACGTACACCACAGGTTTGGAGGGTCCAGTGCAGGCGTTCTTAATCTTTTTCATTCCATGGAACACTTTGCCTGTCAGTGAAAACCACAGACCCCTTACTAAGTCCTCTGAGCATGGGAGCCTCTGGCTAGTCAGAGACTTCTTAGTTGATAGAGCAGAGCCCAACAGCTCAGAAAGGGTGTCCTTAACGACCTGGGCAGAAATTGCAAGGTTTCTTTCTTTCTTCTTTTTTTCTTTTCATTTTTTAAAAAGATACTTAGATTTCATAAATGTTACAGAAAATATAGAGGGGATTCCCATATGGCCCCCTCCCCACACCTCCCACCTTCTCCCACAGTAGCAACATCTCTCATTAGTGTGGTACAATCATTGCAATTGATGAATATGTTTTGGAGCATTGCCAATCAGTATGGATTATAGTTTACATTGTAGTTTACACACTCTCTCTCTCAATTCTGTAGGTGTTGACAAAATATATAATGGCCTGGGTCTGCCATTGTAATATCATTCAGGATGATTCCTAAGTCCCCAAAATGCCCCCACATTATACCTACCCTTCCCTCTCCCTACCCTCAGAACCTCCACTGGCCACTGCCTCCACATCAATGATATTTCTTCCATTGCTAGAATCACAATAAGTATATAGTAGAATACTAGGAAGTCTACTTTAGTCCACAGATCATTCTCCAATCCTGAAGATTCTGGGATGATAATGCCCACTCCTCCTCTCATATGGGGTGACTGCAATCCCATATGGCTGATGTATGGGATATGCTTAATTGCAGTTGTAGACCCTCTTGGTTCCTTGGTATGTTGGTTATCCATCATCTCCTCTTGTTAGTTGTCCTGGGTGAGTCCAATAACATGGAGAATGGGTGTTGCAACTCTGTTGAGATTCAGGGCTGAGCTAGTAAATGGACAGCCCAAAGATTTAACTCTCTTGGATATATATGTACCAACTTTAGTACTAGTTATAAGTCCAATAGAAGGATCGAATGGCCATGTGTAGAGAAACCACAACTGAGTCCAGCTCTGTCACACTGGGGAGCATAAATTCTGAAGTAAGGCCCACTGGCAAGGGGCCAAACTCCTGAGCTATCTGCTCTGACTACAGTGTCTGGATGTCTCCAGAGTCCTCAGGAGCCCCACTATTTGGGGTAATATCTACTTTGGCTGTCAATGAGATCCTGCTGAGGCATGCATAAGCGTTACTTCTGGGATGACTGCTCAAACCCATTTTGAAGTCTCTTAGCTGTATAAACTCATTTGTCTTTAACTTTTCCTCCTTTTGGTCAAGGTTTTTATTTTCTTCTAGTTACATTGTTTGTTGGTACTTTGTAGCAATTCCTCAGTGCCAGGGAGGCTCGTTCCTGGAAGGTATGTCCCATGCTGGGGGGAATTTATTTAATTTATATGATGAGTTTGGCTTAGAAACAGGCCATTTGTGAGCAGCAAGGAGCCTTCCAGTAAGTAACTCTTAGGCACCCCACAACACTAGACTAAGTCTCAGTTTCAAAAACAAAACCTCATAAGCAAAGTCTTCGATATCAAAGGCCCATTAATGGACCATCCTCCTTTATTAGTCATTGTCCCTCTACTTGGGGATTTGTCACTGTTCCCTTAGAGAATGTGTCAGAGCTCCCCAGGATGCACATTGGATATTTGCTTAGTTATCATTTGAAAGTCCACACACTGTGACAATGCCCCATGAACATTTGAACACATTTATATAAATTATATGTATGTCTAGGTGAGCTTCCTCCCATATATCTCCCATCACTTATATCCCACACCAACAATCCTCCCCTGCTACAGTTGCAACCCTTCTGTGATCCAAAACTTCTTCAAAATGAAGCCAATAAAATAGCCAAATATATTTAATAAGAGAATGAAATAATACTGATAGTCTTAAATATAAGAAATAAAATAAGGAAATTTTTAAAAAGTAAAATTAAATTTAAAAATTGGGATAATAAAAATTAATGAAAAATATTAAAACATTTTTTCAATGACATCCCCATCAGTACCCCTCCACTGCCATAGTTGTACTCCTCTATGATCCAAAACTTCTTAAAAATAAAGTCTAATCTATTGCCAAATTTAATTAATAGGAAAATGAAATGGTAATGATAGGTTTAAAAATTAGCTATAGAATACATAATAATTTAGAAAAAGTAAAATAGAGTAAAAATTAAATTTGAGTATTAAAAAATAAAAAATATCATAAAATTTGGTTTTGATGTTCTGCCTTTCATCACTCTAATAGGTGTTGCCCTGTATGTTCAGTGGCAAGACAATCTCTTCCATTTCTTCCTCAGTGTCTACCTTCTTTTCTTTGTCTTCAAAAAACTTTTAGGTCATAGTAAAGTCACATATAGAATAAAGGGGACTCCCGTATACCCAACATGAAACCTTTTACCTCCTTCCCCAGGAATGATCTTTTTACATGTGAATATTTCATTTGCTGCACTCATGTACAGATATTGAAACATAGCTACCAACCATGGTTCCTTTATGGTTTCCATTATGGTTTCCATTTTAGACTGCACACTTTTATACATTTTTCATTACATTTTGGTGTAGCAGTTTGATATAGTTATGAATTCCAAAAAGAAATATTGGATTATATTTGTAAACCGATCTTTTCCTCTAGGAATATTAGAATATATTGGATTCAGAGGTTTACTTGATTAAGTAATCAGATAAACCTCTTGTACTGGTAGGGTATTGAGTAAATTTAACTCAAGATATAAAGGACTTGTGTGCAGAAAACTATACAATATCATTAAAGGAAATCAAAGAAGATCTAAATAAATGGAAGTATATTCCATGTTCATGGATAGGAAGACTAAACATCATCAATACGTTTATCTTAAGCAAAAAGATTTACAGATTTAATGCAATCCCAATAAATATTATCATACCACTTTTCCCTGAATTAGAAAACTTACTATGAAATTTATTTGCAAGGTAAGGGGTCCCAAATAGCCAAAGACATATTGAAAAGGAAAAAATGAAATAGGAGGAGTTACACTACTGGTCTTTAAAACGTTAAAGCTCCTGTGGTCAAAATTGCATCATCTTGGTACTAGGATACACATAACTGACAAATGGAACAGAACTGAGAGTTTTGATATACATCTTAGTATCTATGGTCAACTGATATTTCACAAGGCCATCAAGCCCAATCAACTCAGACAGAATGGCCCCTTCAACAAATGGTGCTGGAGAACTGTATATTCATATCCAAAACAATGAGAGTGTAACACTATCTCAAACCTTGTACAAAAATTAACTCCAGATGCATCAAAGATCTAAATAAAAGAGCCAAGTCCATAAAGATCTTGGAAGATAATCTAGGGAAGCATCTACAAGATCTTGTAGCAGGGAAGAGTTTCATGAATTTTACACCCAAAGCATAAGCAATGAAAGAAACCATAGATATATGGGACCTCCTCAAAATTAAAAATTTTCCACTTTAAAGGAATTTGTCAAAAAAGTGAAAAGGCAGCCTACTCAATGGGAGAAAATATTTGTTAACCAACTATCTGATAGGGGCATAAAATCCAACATATATAAAGATATCCTACTTCTCTAAAATAAAAAGAAACAACCCATTTAAAATATGGTCAAGAGATTTGAACAGACTCTTCTCTTAAGAAGAAATAGAGGTTCAACTTGGACCAGCAGAATATCCCTGTCTACATATAATAACAGGAGGTAAAAATGCATTTTGACCTAAATCAAGGGGGAAATGGAAAGGACAAATGAGTTTATATGGCTATGAATCTCTAAAAAAGAGTCTGGAGGTTATCAGAGGGGTTGCCCTTATGCACACCTGAGCAGAGTCTCAGAGATAGATAAAGTAGATACAACCCCAGGTATTGGTTCTTCTGAGGGCTAAAGAGACCCACAGGTTTTATGGTCATGGCAGATGGAGTTCACTGCCATGTCAGTTGGCCCTTCTCTGGAGTTGGTGTTTCTGCATGATGAAGCTGGACTCAGATGTGATATCTTTTCACAAGCCTTTCCTGTTACTTTACCAGAATTGCAGTTGGTGCTGGGGTTTAAGATATACCCAGGGGATATGAATCCCTGGACTGACCATATGATAGCCAGGCCCTGAGCCTCAACAGACTTCAGCTCCTACACTCTGGTTTATTGGACTTACCCCACTCAGCTAACATGGAGTTGAAGAAGGTCAACCACCACACCATGGAGCCAAGGGTGCCTACAACTGAAAGCAGGAGGATTGCATCCAGCATCCATGTGGAATCTAAGCCTCCTCTTGACATAGATGTGGAATGGACACAACCAATCCCAGGTCCACAGGATGGAGGAATAGAATATGGATTAGAGTGGACTTACTGATAGTCTATTCATGATCTATTGTGATTAGTAATAGAAGAAAACGTGGCATTGGTGTGGAGAAAGTGGCCATGGTGGCTGCTGGGTGTGGGGAATGGGAGGAAGAGATGAGATAGGGAGGCATTTTCGGGACTTGGAGTTGTCCTGGGTTGTGCTACAGGGACAATTACTGGACACTGTAGATCCTCCCATGGCCCACTGGATGGAACGTGGGAGAGTGTGGGCTATGGTGTGGACCATTGACCATGAGGTGCAGTGATGCCCAGAGATGTATTCACTAAATGCAATGGATGTGTCATGATGATGGGGGAGAGTGTTGCTGTGGGGGAAGTGGTGGGGTGGGGGTGAGTGGGGACCTCATATTTTTTTAATGTAATATTTTTAAAAAATGAATAAAAAATAAAGTTTATTTAAAAATGAAAAAAGTGAAAAATAAAAAATAAAAAATGAAAAAAAGAAGAAATAGAAATGGCTAAAAAGCACAAGAAAATGTACTCAACATCACTGGCTATAAAGTTAATGCAAATCAAAACTACAATGAGATATCATCTTACAACCATTAGACTGGTGACTATTAAAAAAAACAAAGGACAACAAATCTTGGAGAGGATGTGGAGGAAAGGGAACACTTATTCACCTCTTGTGGGAATGCAGAATGCTGCAACCATTGTAGAGGACAGTTTGGTGGTTCCTCAGGAAGCTAACTATAGAACTGCTATGTTATTCAGCAATTCCACTGCTGGGTCTATATCAGGAAGAATTGAAAGCAGGAATATGAACAGATATATGCACACCAATGTTCATAGTGAAATTATTCACTATTGCAAATAGAAAAAAAAAAACAACAAATGTCCACCAACATATTAATGGATGAGCAAACTGTGGTATATATACTTAATGGAATGTTACTTAGTTGTTAAAAGGAATGCAGTATTAGCACACAGGATAACATGGATGAATCTTGAAGGCCTTATGTTTTAAGTAAATTGAGTGGACTCAACTTGGCTAGCACGTGGAAGATAGTTTTACAAGAAATAGAAAGGGAGTAGAGAGTTGTGACTCAATGCCCATATGGGCAAAACCTATGATAAGGTGGAAGGGTAAAGTTGTGCATTGGATGAGCAAGACAGTGATGCAGTGATGCTATTGGGTTCAGTTGTGTTGCTCTATGAAGAGGGTAGTGTGGGCGGACTGGGTGAGACTATCCATGGAATGGGGGGAGGGTCAGGGAAGGAGCAGGTGAACTCTGGGGATTTGCAACTCTGTGGTTAAAACTTCAATGTTGGGAAAGTACTTTTGGCAATCTGACAAGGAAGTGTTACTAGTTTAGGGTGTTTGATGGGGGGGGGCATATACTACCCCTCTCACCCCCTCTCAGGGCCCACAATGACAATCATGCTTCACTGCTTGAAGGATAAGATTGCAAGATACTTGCAACAGTGCTGAGGGCTTGACACACTACTCTGTCCTCTCCGATTCTATTGCCAAAAGTTAGAATCAACCCAAATGTCCATCCACAGATTAATGGGTAAACAAAATGTAGTACATACACACAATGAAAGACTACTCAGCTGTAAGAAGGAATACAGTACTAACACATGGGCTAACATGGATGTATCTTGAGGACCTTATGTTGAGTGAAGCAAGCCAGGCACTGAAGGACAAATACTACATAACCTCTCTGATATGAATTAAGCAAGTTAAACTAGCTCAGAGAACCAGAGACTGGATGATATGCTTACAGGAAATCATGGGGGAGAGGGAGGGTGTGAGGCAAAGCCCACAGACAAAATCTATGATAAAGTGGAGGTAAGTAGTTGGGCAGTGAAGACAGGGGCATAGGGATACTATTGGGTGGGGCTGTGCAGGCTTGAGGTTGTTTAGGGCTGGGAGGATGGGTCAGATGGTCCACAGAATTGGGGGGAGGGTTGGGGGCAGCAGGTGAACATGGGAGATTGTTTGGTATATGGTTGAAACTATAATGTTGAGAAAACTCTTTAGAAAATATAATAAGTAAGGATTCCTGGTTTAAGGTGTTTGATGGGGCATCTGACACAGGGTACACATGGGGCCAACTTCTAGGGAGTGTGTGTGTGCTCATCATGTCATAGTGTGTTATATCACTGGTTGCAAATACATACAATGAGTGGGAAGGTGTTATACCCCCATCCTGGGGAGGCCTGATATTCTAAAGCAGAGGGGAGGGTATCTCTGGAGAGATTGGTTGGCTTTGGTATTAGGGTGATGTTGGCATCATAGCATGAGTTAGGCAATGTTCCCTCCACTTCTTTTTTTCGAAGGAGTATAAGCAGGATTGATGTTAGTTCTTTCTGGAATGTTTGGTAGATTTCACAATGTAAATCCATCTGGTGCTGGGCTCTTCTTATTTGGGAGGTTTTTGATGACTAATTCAATCTCATTACTTGTGATTGGTCTGTTGAGTTCATCCATTTCTTCTTTCCTTAATGTAGGTTGCTTGTGTTTTTCTAGGAATTTTGTCCATTTCTGCTAAGTTATCCATCTTGTCGGCATACAATTTTTCAAAGTACCCTGCTATGATACTCTTTATTTCTGTAGGATCAGTGGTGATATCCCTTTCCTTGTTTCTTGTTTTATGTATTTGCATCTTCTCTCTTTGTCTTTGTTTTTCTACCTCAGCGTTGGTTAATATTATTAATCTTCTCAAAGAACCTGCTTTTGCTTTTTGTTTTTCTTTTTTCTAGTGGTTTCTTATTTTCAATTTCATTTAGCTCTACTCTAGTCTTGTTATTTTCTCCTTTTGACTTGCTTTCACATTAGTTTGTTGTTCTTTTTCTAGTTACTCCAGGTGTGTAGTGAGGTCTTTGATTTTAGCTCTTTCTTCTTTTTATGATAGGCAATTGTGGCTATGAATTTCCCTCTCAGCACTGCTTTTATTGTATTCCATGGGTTTTTTTTTTTTTTAAAGATTTGTTTTTTATTTATTTAATTCCCCTCGCCTCCCCGGTTGTCTGTTTTCTGTGTCTTTTTGCTGAGTCTTGTTTCTTGTTTCTTTGTCCGCTTCTGTTGTCGTCAGCAGCATGGGAAGTGTGGGCGGCGCCATTCCTCGGCAGGCTGCTCCCTCCTTCGCACTGGGTGGCTCTCCTTATGGGTGCACTCCTTGCGCGTGGGGCTCCCCTACGCGGGGGACACCCCTGTGTGGCACAGCACTCCTTGCGTGCATCAGCACTGCGCATGGGCCAGCTCCACACGGGTCAAGGAGGCCTGGGGTTTGAACCGCGGACCTCCCATATGGTAGACGGACGCCCTAACCACTGGGCCAAAGTCCGTTTCCCTCCATGGGTTTTAATATGTTTTATTCTCATCTTCATTTGTTTCAAGGTAGTTAATGATTTCTTCTGCAATTTCCTTCGTGACCCACTGATTGTGTAAAATGTGCTGTTTAACCTTCATCTTTTCATGCCTAATATAGTTCTCTGCCCCTTTCTGATTTCCAGCTTCATTCCTTTGTAGTTTGAGAAATTACTTTGTGTAACTTCAATCTTTCTGAAATTGTTGAGGATTGTTCTGTGGCCTGGCATATGTTCTCTTATGGAGAATGATCCATGTGCACTTGAGAAGAATGTATATCTTGTGTATTTGGGTCTATTGTTTTGTAGATGTTAATTAGGTTCAAATCTTCAAATGTAATATTAAAATTCTCTGTTTATATATAGATCCTCTGTCCAAATATTCTGTCTAAGGGTGATTGTGGTGTATTAAATCCCCTACTATAATTGTGGAGGCATCTGTTTTTCCACTTAGTTTTTACAATATTTGCTTCATGCATTTTGATATGCCCTGGTTTGGTATATGAATGTTTTTGATTGTTTTTTCTTCTTCTTTTTTTTTTTATTATTTTTTATTTTTTATTTTTTTAATTATTTATTATTTTTTTTAAAATTACATTATGAAAAATATGAGGTCCCATTCAACCCCACCGCCCCCGCCCCCCACTCCCCCCACAGCAACACTCTCTCCCATCATCATGACACATCCATTGCACCTGGTAAGTTCATCTCTGAGCATCACTGCACCCCATAGTCAATGGTCCACATCATAGCCCAGACTCTCTCACGTTCCATCCAGTGGGCCCTGGGGGGATCTATAATGTCCCGTAATTGTCCGTGAAGCACTATCCAGGACAACTCCACGTCCCGAAAACGCCTCCACATCTCATCTCTTCCTCCCGTTCCCCACACCCAGCAGCCACCATGGCTACCGTTCCCACACCCATTCCACATTTTCTCTGTGGACATTGGATTGGTTGTGTCCATTACACATCTATGTCAAGTGAGGGCTTAGATTCCACATGGGTACTGGATGCACTCCTCCCGCTTCCAGTTGTAGACACTCTAGGCTCCATGTTGTGGTGGTTGACCTTCTTCAACTCCATGTTAGCTGAGTGGAGTAAGTCCAATAAATCAAAGTGTAGGAGCTGAAGTCTGTTGAGGCTCTGGGCCTGGGTGTCATATTATCAGTCCAGAGATTCAAATCCCCTACATATATCTTAAACCCAGCACCAACTACAATTCCAATAAAGTAGCATGCAAGTCTTGTGAAAAGAGATCCCCTCTGAGTCCAATTCCATCACGCAGAAACACCAGCTCCAAAGAAGGGCTATCTGTCATGGCAGTGAACCCCTTCTGCCATGACCATAGAACCTGTGGGTCTCTTTATCCCTCAAAAGAACCAATACCTGGGGTTGTATCTACCTTATCTGTCTCTTAGACTCTGTTCAGTTGTACATAGGGGTATTCCTTCTGACAACCTCCAGACTCTTTTTTAGAGACTCACAGCCTTATAATCTCATTTCTCCTTTCCATTTCCCCCTTACATTAGGTCAAACCGCTTCCTGAAGTCATGTTATTATATGTAGACAGGTATATTCTGCTGTTCCGCATTGAATCTTTAATTCAAGGTCATTTTCTAGTTGCTTCTTCAGCTGGTATGTGGTAGTGATCCCTCGGTGCCAGGGAGGCTCATCCCCGGGTGTCGTGTCCCACGCTGGGGGGAATGCATCGCATCTACATGCTGAGTTTGGCTGTGAGAGTGGCCACATTTGAGTAACATGAAGGCTGTCAGGAGGAAACCCCCAGGCACAATGCTACTCTAGACCTTGTTCTTATTGCAGGTGTATAGGCTCAAAAGTGTAACCATTAGTATCACGAGCCCACTGTTGGGCCCTCCTTCCTTCCTGGTTCTTGCCGTTGCACCTGGAGGATTGCTGCTGCTCTCCCAGGGCCCACAACAGTGACCCCCCGGCCAGGAGCCCAGTACCCCCCCAGCTGTTGTTTTTGTTTCCACTATGAGTATATATAGACATTACCATATACCCTGGGCATATGCCCTGTATAACTCCCTGTCAACCATATATATCCTGTCAATAACATCCCATATCAGTATTCCTCCGCTGCCATTGTTGAACCACTCTGTGATCCAAAACTTCCCGTAAAGTGAATCCCAACATAATGTCAGCTTCAGAAGAGTCTTAGATCACCGAAATTCATATATACGATATACAGTATTTCCCCAGATCCACCATAAAACCTTTTCCCTTGCACAGCAATAATCTTTTAACTTATTCATATCATATTTCCTGAAACTGATGTACAGATTCCGAAACTATAGTTTTCAAACAAGGTGACATTTGTGCTTACTATGTGGTCCATACTTTAGGGTGTACAGTTTTCTAAATTTTTTAGTTATCCTATGTTTTGTCTTATGGTTTTCATTATTAGTCTGTCGTCCCCTATATGTTTTTGGTGTAATATTAGCTGTTTTATATTCATCCTCGTGTACTCTCACATAACTCCTCTTTTGCCCCCTTATTTACCTTTGTTCCATCCATTCCACATCCATTTTCCCCTCCCCTTAGGGCCCGCAACGTCTGCCAATCTAATGCCCTGGGAGCCGTCCTTTCTCACGAGAGATACAGTTCTCTCTATTCGACGGCATTAGTCTTCCCCAGGATATGGGTCCACCCCACCCAATGGTAGAACCCACCTTGGCAAATTGAGCCTTCAGCTATTCCCTCTGGAGTCCGTCACGCATCAGACCATACCCCCTGAGCGTCCTAACCAGGTAACCCTCCTACTTATACTTTGATACGTTTTACTCAACATTTAGTGCTCAACGAACTTCTGACACTCTCCCATATTCGTATGTTGCCCCTCCCTCCCACCTATTTCTTGGACAATATTACCCCTCTTCCCATCCCCAGCCCCCCTCAAACCCAGAAAACCCCACCCGAAGGTAACCCCTTGCCCCCATTTTGTCCCTTCTTTGTGCTCATACTTACCGCCAGCTCATCACAGATTCCACCCCTGCAGACATTAACTCACATCCTTCCTCCACCCCCCAATTTCCTGTAAGCCACTTTTCCAGACTCTAGCTCTCTGAGGCAGTTAACTTATTTCATATCATTGAGGTCATATAGTATTTGTCCTTCAATGCCTGGGTTGCTTCACTCAACATAAGATTCTCAAGGTTCATCCATGTTATCACGTGCGATTGTAGTGTATTGGTTCTTACAGCTGAGTAGTATTCCATTGTGTGTATATACCACATTTTATTGATCCACTCATCTGTTGATGGACATTTGGATTGATTCCAACTTTTGGCGATAGTGAACAATGCTGCTATGAACATTGGTGTACATATATCGGTTTGTGTCCTTGTTTTCAGATCTGATGGGTATATACCCAGCAGTGGTATTGCTGGGTCATATGGCAAATCTATGGATAATTTTTTGAGAAACTGCCAAACTGTCCTCCAGAATGGTAATCCTCTTTCATTCTTCTACATATGGCTATCCAGTTCTCCAGGCACCATTTGTTGAATATCCTGCCCTTTTTTGGTTATTGTTTGCTTGTAAGATTGTTTTCCAGCCATTCACTTTCAACCTTCTTGAATCCCTGGGTCTAAGATGTGTTTCTCTTAGACAGCATATAGATGGGTCATATTTCCTTATCCAATCTTCCAGTCTGAATCTTTTGACAGGTGAGTTTAATCCACTGACATTCAGTGTTATTACATTCTAGGAATTATTTATGTTATCCATATTTATTTAGGATTTGTGTTCATCATATTTTGTTTGTTTTTTTCCCTTCTCCTTTTGTCTTTTTTGTTACTCTTACACTTTCCTCCATCTCTTCCTCTCCTGTTTTTTTCTTTTTCTTCCTGAAGAAATCCCTTTAGTATTTCTTGAAGGGTAGGGTTCTTGTTGGTATACTGTTTTAATTTCTGTTTATCTGTGAATATTTTGAACTCTCCATCATTTTTGAATGCTAGCTTAACTGGGTAGAGTATTCCCGGTTGGAAATTTTTTTCTTTTAGTACCTTCACTGTATCATACCACTGCCTTCTTGCCTTAATGGTTTCAGATGAGAAATCAGCATTTAATCTTATTAAGCCTCCCTTGTATGTGATGGTTCTCTTTTCTCTTGCTGCTTTTAGAATTTTCTCTTTGTCTTGAGCTTGTATAATTGGCAAGTATATCTCCTGGGGCTAGTCTTCTGTGTTTTATGGTGTTTGTGGTGCTTTTGGCTTCCTGGAAATGTATATCAATCTCCCTCAGTAGATTTGGGAAGTTTTCAGCCATTATTTCCCCCAACACCCCTTCTGTCCCCTTTCCCTTGTCTTCTACTTCTGAGATGCCTATAATATGTATGTTTGTGCATTTTGCATTGTCATTCAGGTCCCTAAGTCCCAGCTGGATTTTTTCTATCTTTTTATTGATCAGTTCTACTATCTGTTTGATTTCAGATGTACTTTGTTCCACGTCAGTAATTCTCTCCTCTGCCTCTTATAATCTGCTGCTATTTGCTGAGACTGTAGTTTTGATTTCTTGAACTGTGGTGTTCATTTCCATCATATCTGTTATCTTTTTGTGTATGTCTGCAATTTCCTCTCCAAGTGTTTTCTTCATATTGTTAATCTCTTCCTTTACTTCATTAAGTTGGTCTCTAATGTATGTTTTGATATCTTTAATTACTTGTCCAATGTTCTGCTCCTCTTCCTGGTTTTTAGTTTGTTCATTGGATTTGGCCATGTTTTCCTGATTATTGGTTTGGTTTGTAGTTTTTTGTTGCTGTCTGGTCATCATTTTATCTTGATGGGTTTAATCTTTGTCTAGTCTTGGGGTTTAATTAGTTGTTGTTCATGTGTAAGTGTCATGTCTTCTCTTTGTCACTTTGTTCTTCTTACTCTATTTTCTTGTTGCTGGCTAAGTTCACTTTGAAGGAAAATATCAGGGCCAGGGAAAGCAATATGAATAAAAAAAGAAAATGCATAAAGTAGTATTCTAATAAATGTTAACAGAGCAGCAATGTAAGATCTAGGAGAATGGATATTAGACTGATGTATGTTGTGTAGAGTTATAGCAGTAAGTAGAATACCTATAATGAGACAGTCAACTGAATATGGGGAGGAATATAGTATGAATTAAAAGGTCAGTGTTTTCACGAGAGAGGGAAAGAGAAAAGAAAGACAATATTATCAAGAGTGGATAAAAGACAGAAAAGAGAACAAAGGTATTAGAAATAAAAAGTCAGGCAATTTGGGGGCCAAAGAAAGGGAGGTGGAATGTAAGAGAAACAGTAGATCATGGAGGATAGAAAGATGTAGGGGAAAAGGGATAGTGTATGTGGCCAAAATCAATACACACAGAAAAATGGAAATGGGGGATGAGGAAACACAGCAAATGAAGCTCTCCCTGCAGCACCTATTATATAAAGAAAATAAAATAAAAAAGAAGAAAAAGAGATAAAAGAAAAAAAGAGAAGAGAAAAAGAGGGGGCAAAGAAAAGTGGGGGGAATAAAGCATGGAAAAGAAAAAGAGAAAAAATCTAACTAAATGAAAAAGGACCTTGGGGGATAAAATGGGAAAAAAAACTAAGAGACCATGCAATAGTAGCAACCACAAAAAAAAAAAAAAAAAAAAAAGAACCAACGTTTCAAGCTATGGATCCTCTTTGCAGTTAAATAAAACACTCAGGGATCTGACCTTCCCCCTTTCTCCCTTCCTCATTTCTCTCTCTCCCAGGGCAGCAGGAAAGCTGCCTGAGAGGTCCTGTAGGATATTCAAGTAGGTCCTTGTTGAATCAACTCAACACAGAAGACTATGGCTCTTTGTTTCCAGCATGAGAGCATCTACACCTCGCCAGAAATCCCAAATATGCTATTGGAAGCTTGGATAGCACATCCTACAGTCCCTCCCCCTTAGGTGTGCTAGGGGAGGTCTAATTGATTTTCTGACTCCACCTTCTCCCAGACCAAGTTTCCTATCCCAGGATGTTTAGGTAAATTGGGCTTCCTCAGCAGATTCACCTCTCCTTTCTTCCCAAACTCTCCCCAGGTCAGCTGGTACACTCCTCCAAGCTCAAGGAGAAAAAAAATCAACAACACAAAATGTGGAGGGCTAGGTCAATTAAGGATCTCAGACGGACTTCAGGGCACAGTGTATTTAGGAATGGGAAGTCAGTGATATTGCAGACTCAAGGTGTTGTGAGTCTCTGGAGATCACCAGAGGCTACCAGGGTTTAGGGGATACAGACCTGGGAACCATGCATCCTGTAAACACGGGGTTTGGGAACACTGCAGCACAAGAAAGCCTTCAGGGATCACTGGCCGGGTTGCCAGCTCCAGGGGGAGGGATCCTGCCCACAACTTTTGACCTCCATGTCAGAAACCCAAAATTCCACCTCTCACAAGAATCTCCTTAGTCACTCTCTCACCAAATCGACATCCAGACACCTCCTGCCCTGCAAGCCCCTGAAACAGCCTGCTCAGGGTTTGGGAACACTGCAGCACAACAAAGATTTCAGGAATCACCATGGCTGGGCCACCAGCCCTAGCAGGAGGGGTTCTGCCCACAACTTCTGACCTCCATATGAGAAACCTCTTGCAAGAATCTCTTCTGTCACTGTCTCACCAAATCAACATCCGGACAGCTGCCCTGCAAGCACCTGAAACAACCCGGTCCAGCAGGACTCCCACCCTACTCAGCCACTTCTTTGCAGGGGAGATTATGAGGTGCACTCACTGAGATGCCATCTTGCCCCACCTCCTCGATTTTCATGTGTTGAACCACCCATGCACACCTAGGCTAAAACCCCCTTGAACATGGTGCATAATTCTTTTAATGTACTTCTGCATTTGATTAGCAAGTAATTCGTTGAGAATTTTTGCATCTATGTTCATTAGAGAGATTGTTCTGCAATTTTCTTTTCTTGTAGTGTCTTTATCTGGCTTTGGTATTATGGTGATTTGGGCTTCATAGAACGAGTAAGGTAGTGTTCTTTCTTTTTCAGTTTTTGGGAAGAGTTTGAGCAGGATTGATATTAGATCTGCTTATATGATTGGTAGAATTTACTGTGAAGCTATCTGGTCTTGGTCTTTTCTTTGTGGGGAGGTATTTGATAAATGTTTCTGTCTCTTTACTTGTGATTGCTTTGTTGAGGTCTTCTATTTCTTCTTGCCTCAGTGTGGCTAGTTTGTGTGTTTCTAGGAAGTTGTCCATTTCATCTAAGTTGTCTAAGTTGTTGGCATTCAGGTGTTCATAGCCTTGAAGTATCTGAAGAATTCCCTTCTCCCATTCACTGTACCTGTATGTCAGTGTCCTTAGTCTCCTATGGGGAAGTGCCAGAGGAATCTCTCTGTGGCTATAAGGCTTCTTCCTTCAAGTCATGATTTTTCTATTTATTTATTTATTTATTTATTTATTTATTCATTCATTCATTCATTCATTCATTCCCCCATTGCCATTGCCTGTGCTCACTGTCTGTTCTCTGTGCCCATTTGCTGTATGCTCTCTGTGTCTGCTCATCTACTAATTAGGAATTTTTGGTAATCGTACCTGGGGCCTCCCATGTGAGAGAGAGGTGCTCAATTGCTTGTGTCACCTCTACTCCCTGTTTTGTTGTGCCTCTCATTATATTTCCTCTTTGTTTCTCTTTGTTGCATCATCTTGTTGTGTCAGCACACCGCACCACCTCACTGTCTTGCTTGTTTTCTCCAGGAGGCACTGGGAACCAAACCTGGAACCTCCCATGTGTTGAGGCACTCAATCACATCTCCCACTCCACTTCCCAAGTCATTGTTTTTGACTGGGGTCTGTGGACTGGTCAGGATGTGATGTTCACCAGAAATAATGACATTCCATGGGGCAGGTCACATTTTGTTATGTTATGTATATTCAATGGGACCCTCGGCATCTACCTATCTACCTTGTCCTGGGAGCTCTTTGCTCTACTAGTTATTGCTGTGAAGCCTTGGTGGCCAGACCACTGAGCTTCTCAGTGATGATTTAATAAATGAAGGGTACACCTAAGGCTCACAGCAGCCTGCCAAATTCTGAGCCTGAGAGAATAGATCCATCCCAGGCTTCTCACTTCTCTGGGTCATGGCCTCTCCCATGTTCTGCCAAGGTGGTCCTGGCATCCCCCCGCCCAATTAGGGTGGTCTTCACTGCTTTCAAAGTTTCTGGAGCCATTCCTGTAGCATATCTGGCTTTTTCAAGAGGCTGCAGGCAGTGTGTGAAATCTTGAGCCCTATGAGAGGACCCCCATATCGAGAAACGCTCTCTCATCACATGCTCTCTCATCACACTCTGAGCCCAGGTCCAGCACCCCTAGGACCCAGCTCCTGCTCCTGGTTCCATCAGCCTCTGTTAACCACACCCTGTGGCTGTTTCAGTGAAAAGCACCTTCCTGACTTAGCAGGACCAAAATCTCCCAGGTGGACCTCATAAGATTTGACCTTGGCTCTGGCTCCAGTGTCCATGAGAGGTCAGCACTTCCTCACACGACTTTGGCCTCAGTCAAGACCTCGATGCCGTCCTTGTCAAGGGGTGTTGCTATGCTCTACCCACGGGGGTCTGTCTCTTCTGATCCAGTGTCTAAAAAACACCTACTGGAACCCTCAGTGCCCAGCTTTGGAGTCCCACTGCTGTGGTTCAGGGCTTGGCTTTGGCAGGGGAGACTTGCAGAGGCTGCAGATTCAGCCTCCTGTGAGGTTCTGCTCCACAAGCACATCGAGGACGCCACATTATGATTATCACCATGTTTCCAGAGGCACCTCTTGGCTGTTGTGGTTCCTCAGACTTTTTTTTGATGACCTTGACAGTTTTCAGGAGAGCTGGCCAGATATTTTATAGAATGAGTCTCAAGTGGGCTGTGACTGGTGTTTTTCTCCAGATTGGCCTAAGCTTTGAAGAGGAAGACCAAGGAGGCATAGAGCCATTTTTGTCCCACTTTGTCAGTGTCCGTCATCTCCCCTGATTCACACCGTTACCCCTGGCTGACCCCCCAGGCTCTCATGAGCACTGAATGAAGGAACAGTACTTGGAAGGTCCAGGACCTGGGTGTGCCCACCTGAGGGCCCACAGCCTCTCTGGGGCCTGGAGGACGGCAGCCTGACCTTTCCTACACACACAGGGCCTTGACCCTGCTGCCCACCCCAGCCTGAGAATTTGGGCCCTGCCTTCCCCACCCCCTGGGAGGGGCGGGCTCTCTGCCCAGCAGCACTGGCCAACCTGCCCCATGGACCCTGCCAAGCAGTGTCCACTCAGGCTGCACCGGCTGCTCCTTCCACCTGGAATCCCCCTGCACCTGTCATTTCATGGATCATTTCTTCCAGTACCTTCAATTCTGTGTTCAAATGTCACCTCCCATTGGAGCTCCCTCTGGCCATTCCATTGAAAACACAATCAACCCCCTTGCCCAGGTACTTCCGATACAGCTTGTTCAGCTTTGCTTTTCCCCAAAGCACTTTTGGCAGCTTTTAAAAGAAGTGATGATGTTGTGAATCAGTGTTCAGTCAGGTGTAAAAACCACACAGTAATTTGAGCAGGGTCATTTATACAATATTTGATTAGCCATAAAGATGTAAAGAGAACACAAAATGGTAACCTGGGGGCTCCGGGAGTATCTAAAGACGGAATAAACTTGGCAGGGAGCTCCCACCCCAACGCAGGGCTCAGACCTCCGTGGAGAAGGTTGGAGCTCACTGGGTGGTGGAGAAATTTGTGGTGTTGGCCAGAGCCGGAGCTGGTCCGAGTGAGGGCAGGGGCCAGCAGGCGGGGAACTCAGGCCAGTCCAGGCAAGCAGGAAGCCCCCTTCCTCTCCTGGGGGCAGCTGGGCTGACAGCTGGATGCCAGTGAGAGTCACTGGGAACTCAGTTTTGGGGGTGTCACCGAATATCAATAGAAAGCCATTCTATACGCTATAAGTACTTTAAAAAATACTGTCTTATTGTGACTTTTCACCATTTAACTTTTTTTTGAATAAGTGTAGATTTACATGCAAAATTATGGGCCATGAGAACAACATATACAATGGAAGCATTGACATTGATACAATTAAGATACAGAACATTCCAAAGCCAGGACCCTCCTGCTCCTCCAGAGCCACGCCCCTTTCCTCCCCCTCCCCGTCCTTGCCCCTCAATCCCTGGCAGCCTCTCACCTCTCCACATTACTGTGGGTTTTTCATTTCAAGAAGTGACATAAAAGTTTGGATTGGCTCTGTGCACTCAGCAGGTGCTTGGAGACCCTCCAGGTGGCGGGGGCATCACCAGTCCTTTCCTTTTTCTCTCCGAGTCGTGTTCCAAGGAGTGGACGCAGCACTGGTGGTTTACCCGTGTCCAGGCCCACCCCCCAGCCTGCCTTGTCTGTGCTGCGGTTCCCTTGGGAGAGGCCAACTCCAGCTTCCTGCCCCTGCGAGTTGCGGGGGCTGAGGTGGGGTGAGGGGCTCCCTACTTCCCCGGGACTTTGGGAACCAAATCCTCTTTTAAACCTCGCAGGAGCCTGGCTATGGAAAGGGGCCTCAAGCAGAATCCCCTGATCACACACGTTTCCAGTGGCAGGGGGAGCGCAGGGCCTGCAGGGGGAAGGACGAGGACGAGCCGTGAAGCGGGTCCCCTTGGCGATGGGGGCTGAGAGGCCCCTGCCCGGCTCTTACTGAGGGGACTGAGACGCCAGGGGCGGGCGCAGGGTCCAGGGCCACCCAGGCCGAGGGAAGAATCGCCGTGGGGTGGCCCGGGAGAGTCTCGGGGCGCAGGGCCGGCCCCTCAGGAGCCTCCGTGTCCGCAGCAGCCCTGGGCGCACATCACCGACCGCGGGCGCAGGCTGCGCTGTGGACAGGCCGCCTGCCTGAAGGGCTGAGAGCGCGGAGCAGGGGGCGAGGGTGAGGGGCGGCCAAAGCTGGGCCCTGGGGAAACGATCTGCCCCGAGGGCCTGAAACGCGAGTGGAAACAATATCCAGAGGCTCCGTCTACACCCCTGGAGGGACGCGTCACCCAGAGGCGCGGGGCGCGGGGCCAGCGGATCTCAGGGGTTCAGTGCGCGATGCGCCAGCTCACTTTGAATAGTTTTTTTACTTGTTTTAAACAGTTGTTTAAAATTTATGGAGAGGCGGGGCAGGATGGCGGCTGAGTGAGCGCACCTTACAGTCTCTCCTGCGAAGAAGCGGCTGGGCAGCGTTGGAGGTTCTTCGGGACCAGGCTGTTGCGGGATTTTGCAGGGCAGGAGGTGTCTGGACATCGATTTGGTGGGACGGTGAGAGAAGATTGGCGTAAAAGGTAGAATTGAGGCTCTTTCACGGAGACGCGCTGCGCAGGGCGCTCCCGCTGGGCGGGCACCTCGGCAGCGGATTCCTGGAGGCTCCACAGCGCCCGGGAAATCCTAAGCCCCGAGCCTGCAGGGCCCGAGGCCTTCGGAAACAGATTTGGTGAGACAGCAATGGAGTTTTTTGTGAGGCTGGAATTTTGGGTTTCTGACACGGAGATCAGCGCTTCCGGCTACAGCCCCGCCCCCTAGGCCCGGCTGCGGATGTGCAGCGTCCTTAAATTGGCGGCAGTGCAGAGGCGCCCCCAGGTGGCTGTTCGGGGGCTTGCAGGGCGGGAGGTGTCCTGAAGTCGAATTGGTGATACAGCCACAGAAGAGACCATAGTGAAAGGGGGAATTGCTGCTTTCTGACACATAGGTCAGAGTTTGCGGATATGACCCCCCCATAGGGCTGGCACCCAGCTGCGGGGATCCCTGAAGGCTGTGTTGCACTGCGGTGCTCCCAGGCTCCCTGTTAACCGGATTTGAGGTTCTCAGGGGCTGTGTCCCCTAAACCCTGGTGGCCCACACCCCAGAGACTCACACCTCTTGAGTCTGCAATATCACAGACTTTCCATCCCTGAATCCACCACGCCTTGAGGTCCATCTGAGGTCCTTGATTGTCCTAGCCCTCGATGTTTGCGTTTTTTCTTTTTTACTCTTTATTCTTTTTTATTGTCCTGGTTGCTAATATCGCATTATCTCCTAGTCTTTTCTCCCATTGTATCCCCCAAGGTCTTTTTTTCATTTATTTAGGGTTTTTAATTTCCTCTTTCTTCTTTTCTTTTTCTTGCATGTTTCCGTCCCTTTTCTTTGCCCACCCCCCCTTTTTCTTCTCTTTTTTTCTTTTCCCTCTGTTTCTTCTTATTTTATTTTATCTTAATTATACAATAGGTGCTTTAGGGACTACCTCACATTTGCTTTGTTTCCTCATCCTCCATTTCCTCGTTTCTGTGTGAATTGATTTTGGCCACCTACACTATCCCTTTTCCCCCACATCTTGATATCCTCCATCATCTACTGTCTCTTCTATATTCCACCTCCCTTTCTTTGGTCCCCAAATTGTCTAACTTTTAATTTCTAATACTTTGCTTTGTTTTCTGTCTTTTATCCACTCATGATACTATTGTCTTTCTTTTCTCTTTCCCTCTCTCATGAAAACACTGGCTTTTTAATTCATACTCTATTCCTCCCATATTCAGTCAACTACCTCATTATAGGTACTCTACTTACTGCTATAACTCTACACAACTTACATAAATCTAATATCCATCCTCCCAGATCTCATGTTGTTGCTCTGTTAACATCTATTACCAATACTACTTTACACATTTTCCTTTTTTACACAATTGCCTTTCCCTGGCCCTAATATTTTCCTTCAAAGTGAACTCAGCCAACAAAAAGAAATTAGAATAAGAAGAACAAAGTGACAAAGAGAAGATATAACACTTACACAAGAACAACAGCTAATTAATTCCCAAGACTAGACAAAGAGGCTAAGGAACTGATTTAACCCGTCAAGATAAAATGATGACCAGACAGCAACAAAAAACTAAAAACCAAACCATTATCAGGAAAACATGGCTGAATCCAATGAACAAACTAAAAACCAGGAAGGGGAACAGAACTTCGCACAAGTAATTAAAGATCTCAGAACATATATCACAGACAAATTTAATGAAGTAAAGAAAGAGCTAAACAATATGAAGAAAACACTTGGAGAGGAAATTGCAGACATACACAAAAAAGAAAACAGATATGATGGGAATGAACACCACAGTTCAAGAAATAAAAAATACACTCACAGCAAAAAGCAGCAGATTAGAAGAGTCAGAAGAGAGAATTAGCGATGTGGAAGACAGTACATCGGAAATCAAACAGATAGTAGAATTGATTGATAAAAAGATAGAAAAAACCCAGCTAGGACTTAGGGACATGAATGACAATGCAAAATGCACAAACATACGTATTATAGGCATCCCAGAAGGAGAAGAGAAGGGAAAGGGGACAGAAGGGGTGTTGCAGGAAATAATGGTTGAAAACTTCCCAAATCTACTGAGAGAGACAGATGTACATATCCAAGAAGCACAACACACTCCAAACATCATAAACCCCAACAGGCCCACCCCAAGACATATACTTGTCAAATTATCCAATGCTCAAGACAAAGAGAAAATTCTAAAAGCAGCAAGAGAAAAGAAAACCATCACATACAAGGGGAAGCACCATAAGATTAAGTGCTGATTTCTCATCTGAAACCATGGAGGCAAGAAGGCAGTGGTATGATATAGTCAAGGTACTAAAAGAAAAAATTTTCCAACCAAGAATACTCTACCCAGCTAAACTAGCATTCAAAAATGATGGAGAGTTCAAAATATTCACAGATAAACAGAAATTGAAAGAGTATGCCAACAAGAAACTTCCCCTTAAAGAAATACTAAAGGGAGTTCTGCAGGAAGAAAGGAAAAAACAGGACAGACAGAGTTGAAGGAGAGTGTAAGAGCAACAAAAAAGACAAAAAGAGAAGAAAAAACAAACAAACAAAAGTCCAACCAAAATATGGCTAACACAAATAATTCCTTGAAAGTAATAACACTGAATGTCAATGGATTAAACTCACCTATCAAAAGATTCAGACTGGGACACTGGATAAGGAAATATGACCCATCTATATGCTGTCTACAAGAGACACATCTTAGACCCAGAGATTCATGGAGGCTGAAAGTGAATGGTTGGAAAACAATCTTACAAGCAAACAATAAACAAACAAACAAAAAAAAGGCAGGAGTAGCTCTATTAATATCAGACAAAAATAGACTTTAAATGTGAAACAATTGTGAGAGACAAAGAAGGATACTACATATTAGGGAAAGGGACAATCTCTCAAGAAGAATGAATAATCATAAATATTTATGCTCCTAACAAGGGCGCTCTAAATATGTGAGGCAAACACTGGAAAAACTAAGTGAAAGAATAGATGCATCTACAATTATAGTGGGAGATTTTAATACACCACTATCAACTCTGGACAGAACATCTCAAAAGAGAATCACTAAAGAAACAAAATATTTGAACAGTATATTAGAGGGGCTGGATCTAATAGACATATACAGATCATTACACCCAAACACAGCAGGATATACATTTTTCTCAAGCGCACATGGATCATTCTCCAAGATAGACCATATGCTAGGCCACAAAGAAAGGCTTAATGAATTCAGAAAGATCGAAATCATACAAAATAATATCTCTGACCACAGTGGGAGTGAAGCAGGAAATCTGCAAGGGCCAGAGGCCCAGATTTCACACCAAGATATGGAAATTAAACAGCACACTCTTAGAAAAACAGTGGGTCAAAGAGGAAATCTCAAAAGAAATCAATAATTACCCTGAAGCAAATGATAATGATAACACAACATACCAAAACTTACGGGATGCAGCAAAATCAGTACTGAGAGGGAAATTTATAGCCATAAATTCATACATCAAAAAAGAAGAAAGAGCAAAAATTGAAGAACTAACTGCACATCTGGAGGAATTAGTAAAAAAACAACAAAGTAATCCCACAGGAAGAAGAAAGAAAGAAAGAAAAAAGATAAGAGCAGAACTAAATGAAATAGAAAATAAGAAAGCACTTGAAAAGATAAACAAGACCAACAGCTGGTTCTTTGAGAAGATCGATAAAACTGACAAACCCTGAATGAGACTAAAAAAGAAAAAAAGAGAGAAGATGCAAATACACAAAATAAGAATTGAGAAAGGAGATATCACCACTGACCCCACAGAAATAAACACTATCATAAGAGGATACTTTGAAAAACTATATTCCAACAAAAATGACAATTCAGAGGAAATGGACAAATTTCTAGAAACACATAAGCAGCCTACATTGAAGAAAGAACAAATTGATGATCTCAACAAACCAATCACAAGTAAAGAGATAGAATCAGTCATTAAAAACCTCCCAACTAAGAAGAGTCCAGGGCCAGACAGCTTCACAGGTGAATTCTACAAACATTCCGGAAAGAACTAACACCAATCCGCCTTAAACTCTTCCAAAAAATCAAAACAGAAGGAACATTGCCTAACTCATTCTATGATGCCAACATTACCCTAGTATCAAAGCCAAACAAACACCACAAGAAAGGAAAATTACAGACTAATTTCTCTAATGAACCTAGATGCAAAAATACTTAACAAAATACTTGCTTATCATATTCAACAACACATTAAATGAATTATACATCATGATCAAGTGGGATTCATTCCAGGTATGCAAGGATGGTTCAACATAAGAAAATCAATCAATGTAATACATCATATAAACAGATTGAAGGGAAAAAATCACATGATTATATCTATAGATGCAGAAAAAGCAGTTGTCATGATACAGCACCCTTTCTTGATAAAAACACTCCAAAAGATCGGAATACAAGGAAATTTTTTGAACTTGATAAAGAATATATATGAAAAACCCACAGCCAACGTCGTTTACAATGGAGAAATGCTAAAATCCTTCCCTCTAAAGTCAGGAAAAAGACAAGGATGTCCACTCTCTCCCCTTCTATTTAACATTGCCTTAGAAGTACTTGCTCGAGCACTGAGGCAAGAACCAGATATAAAAGGCATTCAAATTGGAAAGGAAGAAGTCAAAATTTCATTATTTGCAGATGACATGATCCTATACATAGAAAACCCCAAGAAGTCTACAACAAAGCTTCTAGAACTCATAAATGAGTTTAGTAAAGTCGCAGGTTATAAGATCAATGCTCAAAAATCAGTAGCATTTCTGTATACCAATAATGAGCAAGCTCAGGAGGAAATCAAGAAACAAATACCATTCACAATGGTAAATAAAAGAAATCAAATATTTAGGAATAAATTTAACTAAAGATGTAAAAAACTTATACACAGAGAACTACACAAGACTGTTCAAGGAAATAAAAAGGACCTAAATAAATGGAAGAATATTCCCTGTTCATGGATAGGAAGACTAAATATTATTAAGCTGTCTATCCTACCAAAATGATTCTACACATTCAATGCAATCCCAATAAAAATCTACACAGCATTCTTTAATGAACTAGAAAAACTAACTATGAAATTTATTTGGAAAGGAAAGAGGTCCCAAATAGCCAAAGACGTATTGAAAAAGAAGAATAAAATTGGAGGAATCACACTACCTGACTTCAAAATATACTACAAATCTACAGTAGGGAAAACAGCATGGTACTGGCATAAGGAGAGACACACAGACCAATGGAATCGAATTGAAATTTCTGATATAGAACCTCATATATATAGCCATATAATATTCAATAAAGCCACCAAACGCTCTGGGAGAGAATGGCCTATTCAACAAATGGTGCCTGGAGAACTGGATATCCATATGTAGAAGAATGAAAGAGGATTACCATCTCACACCTTATACAAAGATCAACTCAAGATAGATCAAAGACCTAAATATAAGAGCCAAGGCCATAAAGACTTTGGAAAGCAGTGCAGGGAAACATCTACAAGACCTTATAATAGGAAATGGCTTCATGAACATCTCACCAAAAGCACGAGCAGCAAAAAAACAAATAGATAAATGGGACTTCTTCAAAATTAAAGCCTTCTGCACCTCAAAGGAGTTTGTCATGAAAGTGTAAGGAGAACCTACACAATGGGAGAAAATATTTGGCAACCATATATCTGATAAGAGACTTATAACTTGCATATATAAAGAACTCCTATATCTTGAAAATAAGAAGATAAACAATCCATTTAAAAATGGGAAAAAGATTTAAACAGACACTTCTCCCAAGAAGAAATACAAATGGCTAAAAAGCACTTGAAAAAATGCTCCAAATCTTTAGCTATCAGGGAAATGCAAATCAAAACTACAATGAGATACCATCTTACTCCCATAAGATTGGCAGCTATGAAAAAAACAGAAGAATACAAATGCTGGAGAGGATGTGAAGAAATGGGAACACTCATCCACTCCTGGTGGGAATGCAGAAGGATCCAACCATTCTGGAGGACAGTTTGGCGGTTTCTCAAAAAACTAACCATAGATTTGCCATATGACCCAGCACTTCCACTGCTGAGTATATACCCAGCAGAGCTGAAAACAAAGACTACAAAATGATATATGCACACCAATGTTCATAGCAGCATTGTTCACTATCGCCAAAAGTTGGAATCAACCCAGATGCCCATCAACAGATGAGTGGTTCAATAAAATGTGGTATATACATACAATGGAATAGTACTCGGCTTTAAGAACAAATACACTATAAATACACGTGATAACATGGATGAATCTTGAGAACCATATTTTGAGTGAAGCAACCCAGGCATTGAAGGACAAATACTACATGACCTCAATGATATGAAATAAGTAAACCAAGCTGCCTCAGAGAGCTAGAGACTGGAAGATAGGCTTACAGGAAATCGGGGGTAGAGGAAGGATGTAAGCTGACATCTAAATGGGTGAAATCTATGATAAGCTGGTGGTAATTATGTGTACAAGGAAGGCATAAAATGGAGGCATAGGGTTACCTTTGGGTGGGGCTTTGTGGGCTTGAGGGGGGCTAGGGATGGGAGGATGGGTAATATTGCCCAAGAAGTTGGGGGAAGGGTGGGGCAACATATGAACATAGGAGATTGTGAGGTGTTGGTTAAGAGTATAATGCTGAGAAAACCTTTTCAAAATATAATTAGGAAAGTTACCTGTTTAAGATACTCAAAGGGGATAATCTGATGTAGGACAGACTCCAAGGGAATATGTGAATGTTCATTTTGCCAGAGTGGGTTATACCATTGTGTAGAGACCCATATAATGAGAGTGAAGGTAGACCCACATCCTGGGGAGGACTAATGCCATCAAATAGAGGGAACTGTATCTCTCAAGAGAAATGGTGGCTCCCAGGGCATTAGGGCAGTTGAGCAAGTCAAGCTGTCAACACTGTTGCAAGTATGTCTGAACATGGTTCCTCAAGAAATGAAGATTGACTGTCACCACGGACTCCAAGGGAAGGGGAAATAGATATTGAATAGATGGAACCAACGTAACTGTGAGGGCAATAGAAGTGTTTCACAAGAGTACACAAGTATGAATATAAAACATGTAATATTGCACCAAAAACATCTAGGGGCTGAAAGACTAATAATGTAAACCATAATGTAAAACATAGGATAACTAAAAATTTAGAAAACTGTATAGCCTAAAGTATAAACCACAATGTAAACACAAATGTTACCTTGTTTGAAAGCTATTGTCTCAATATCTGTACATCAGTTTCAATAAATATGGTATGAATATGTTAAAAGATTATTGTTATGGAAGGGAAAAGGTTTTATATTGGATATGTAGGTGTACTGTATATTGTATATATGAATTACTGTGATCTATAGCTCTTGTGAAGAGAAGCTCAATAATTAGGAAAAAAGAAAAGAAAAAGATAGGATGTAGAATTTTTCCAAATCAATATGTATTCTATATCTAACCTTTAAACTCATCGCTGTATTCCATTTTACTAGTAAGGAAACCTGACATTATATTGGGCTTCACTTTTCAGGAAGTTTTGGATCACAGAGTGGTTCAACAATGGCAGCAGAAGAATACTGGTATGGGATGTCATTGACAGGGGACATATGGTTGACAGGGAGTTATACAGGGCATGTGTCCAGGGTGCATGGAAATGTTTGGATATACTGATAGTGGAAACAATTAAAAACAACAGCTGGGGATGTGCTGGGTTCCTGGCCGGGAGTGGGGCTCTGTCATGGTTCCTAGGGGAGCAGTGACAGTTCCCTGGGTGCAACGGCAAGGACCAGGAAGGAATGAGGGTCCAACAGTGAGCCTCTGATACTAATGACTATGCTTGTGAGCCTGTACACCTGAAATAAGAACAAGGCCTAGAGCAGCACTGTGCCTAAGAGTTCCCTCCTGACAGCCTCTGTGTTACTCAAATGTGGCCAGTCTCGAAGCCAACCTCAGCATGTAAATGCACTGCCTTCCCCCCAGTGTGGGACATGACACCCGGGGATGAGCCTCCCTGGTGCCCAGGGATCACTACCAAGTACCAGCTGATGATGTAACTAGAAAATGACCTTGAATAAAAGGTTCATGTGGACCAGCAGAATATTCCTGTCTACATATAATAACAGGAGTTAAAAATGCTTTTTACCTTAATTAAGGGGGAAATGGAAAGGACAAATGTGTTTATATGGCTATGAGTCTCTAAAAAAGAGTCTGGAGGTTGTCAGAAGGATTGCCCTTATGCACACCTGAGCAGAGTCTCAGAGACAGGTAAAGTAGATACAACCCCAGGTATTGGTTCTTCTGAGGGCTAAAGAGACCCATAGGTTCTATGGTCATGGCAGATGGGGTTCACTGCCATGTCAGTTGGTCCTTCTTTGGAGTTGGTGTTTCTGTGTGATGGAACTGGACTCAGGTGTGATCTCTTTTCACAAGCCTTTCCTGTTATTTTACCAGAATTGTAGTTGGTGCCGGGGTTTAAGATATATCTAGGGGATCTGAATCTCTGGACTGACAATATGATAGCCAGGCCCTGAGCCTCAACAGACTTCAGCTCCTACACTCTGGTTTATTGGACTTACCCCACTCAGCTAACATGAAGTTGAAGAATGTCAACCACCACACCATGGAGCCAAGAGTGCCCACAACTGAAAGCAGGAGGATTGCATCCAGTATCCATGTGGAATCTAAGCCCCCTCTTGATATAGATGTGGAATGGACACAACCAATCCAAGGCCCACAGGAAGGAGGAATACAGTAAGGATTAGAGTGGACTTACTGATATTCTATTCATGAACTATTGTGGTTAGTAATCGAGAAAAGGTGGCATTGGTGTGGAAAAAGTGGCCATGGTGGCTGCTGGGTGTGGGAAATGGGAGGAAGAGATGAGATGTGGAGGCATTTTCGGAACTTGGAGTTTTCCTGGATGGTGCTGCAGGGACAATTACTGGACATTGTAGATCCTCCCATGGCCCACTGGATGGAACATGGGAGAGTATGGGCTATGGTGTGGACCATTGACCATGAGGTGCAGCGATGCCCAGAGATGTACTCACCAAATGCAATGGATGTGTCATGATGATGGGGGAGAGTGTTGCTGTTGGGGGAGTGGTGGGGTGGGGGTGGTGGGGGTGAATGGGGACCTCATATTTTTTGAATATAATATTTTAAAAAAATGAATTAAAAAATAAATTAAAAATATTTATCTACGATAAAACTCACTGCATTTGTGAATATTTTCCAGCAGTGACACATACGTGGAGTTATGGAAACACCCCCCAGCCCAGGTGCAGAAAGGTCCCTCCCAGCTACCAAATTCCCCTGCTGCCCGCAGAAGACTCCCACCTCCCACCTTGGCCCCACCCACTCTTGATTTTTGCACCTTGTTCAATTTTTTTCTTTTTCAGAATGTTATGAATATGGAATCAGGTAAGTGGTCTTTTCTCTCCATGCTGTTTGCATCTGTTATCCATTCCTTTACATTGCAGAGTCGGATTCCTTGGTAAGGATGGCCAATTTGCTCATCCATTCCCTCTCTGAAGGCTATCTAGGTTGTTTGCAGTTTTTGACTATTATGAATAAAACTGCTAGAAATGTTTGCATACAGTGTTTAGCATAATTTCTCATTTCCGTGGGGTAAAATATCCAGGACTTCAACTGTTGTGTCACATGGTTGTTTTGTTTAGTTTTTTAAGAGATGCCAGACCATTTCCCCCATGGATGTACCAGTTTTAATTCCCACCAGCAATGTGGGATCCATTTCTCCTGCATGTGTGTTAGAATTTGTTGTCACTGTTTTTTACCTTTAGTGATTTTGATTGGTTTGTGGTTCAAATTTTCATTTCCCTAATGACTAATAATGTTGAGCATCTTTTCATATGCTTAATTGCCATCTGTATATTCTCATCGGTGAACTATCCATTATTGTTTTCTTATACATTTTCTGTTTCGTTTGTTGGTTTTTATAATGTTGAGCTTTGAGAATTCTTTAAATTTTCCAAAAGCAAGTTTTATGTCAGGTCTGTGGTCTACAAATATTTTTGTCCAGCTTGTAGCTTGTCTTTATATCCTCTTAACAGTCTGTGCCACAATGCAAAAGTTTAAAATTTTGGTGAGGTCCCAATATATCCGTGTTTCCTTTTATGTATTTTGTGTTAATTCTAAAAGCTCTCCACCTGGACCTAGATCCCAAAGATTTTCTTTGATTTTTCTTCTAAAAATTTTATAATTGTGCTTTTAAGTCTATGATTCATTTTGAGTTATTATTGTAAGAGGTTGAGTCTTAGGTTGAGGTTTATTTTATGCTTCCAATGTGGATGTCCAATTGCTCCAGCCCAATAATGAAAAGGCTGTCTTTCCTACATTGAATTGTTTTTGCATATTTGTAAAAAATTGCTTTGGTTTATTTTGTGCATCTCCTTCTGGGTTTCCTGTTCCTTTCCATTGGTTCAGGAGTCTCCTCCTCTGTCAGTTCCACACTCTTGATTCCTGTAAGTAGAGGACAGGGCTTGACATTGGGCAGCCCTATTCCTCTCATTTTCTTATTTTTGAAAATTGATTTTGCAATTCCACTCCCTTTGTCTTTTTATATGTATTTTATACTAATAATACATTATTTGTATTTTCTACCAAAAATCTTTCTGGAATTTTGATTGGAATTGTCTTAAACATTTATGTCATTTAGGAGGCATTGACATCTTTGCTCTATTGAGTCTTCCAATCCATGAGCAAAGTATGTCTCCCCATTTATTTAAACCTTCTTTATTTTACCATCATTGTGCAGTTTTCAGCATGTAAGTGCTTTATATGCTGTAGTGGTTTCTAGCTGTATGTACCCATTAAAAACACGGTCTTGAGTTAGTTGATTCCTGTGGGTGTGAACCCTTTGTAAATAGGACACTTCATGAGATTACTTCAGCTAAGGTGTGCCCCACCTCAGTCAGAATGGGTCTTAATGTGAATTACTGGATTAATCCTAATTAATCCTAATTCTCTTTTTAAGAGAATAGAATTCAGATTGAGTATAAAAGCCCAGAGGGAGCAGCCAGAAGCTGAAGTTAATGGAATTCCAAAGAGAAGGGAGAGAATAGGAGATGCCACCATGTTCCTTGCCATGTGCCCAACTCAGAATCAAGGATGGTCGGCGGCCAGTCCCGGAGTGCCACAGTCTTCAGGGAGAAAGCATCACCTTGAGGGAGCCTTGATTTGGACAATCTTTTAGCCTCAGATCCATAGGTTAATAAATTCCCATTGTTTAGACCAAACCATTTCTTGTTATTTGTTTGAGTAGGCTACATAACTAAAACATTGTTCTGTTAGATTTACACCTTTATTGTTTTAAAAGAAGAGGACTGGAATTTTGTTTTCTAATTTTGGTTGTCATGCTTATTACTAATATATAGAAATAAATTGATTTTTCAATTAAATTTCTTTTGTTGTTATAGCATATATTAAAGTGAGGTATTTCACATCTGGTGATGTGTGACAGTTCGTGTTTTATGAAGAATTGTTCATTTCTTCTAAGTTGCCAATTTTGTGTATATGTTTGTTGTGGTATTCACTTATTATCCTTTTGAAGTCTGCTGGGTCTGTAGTGATAGCCCCATTTCATTCCTGGTGTTGGTAATTAGTGTCTTCCTCTAAATTTGTCAGTCTTGTTAGAAATATAACCTTTTTTTAATCTTTAAAAGAACTAGCCCCATCTTTCATTGATTTTCTCTATTTGGTTTTCTTTTTCAATTTTATCGTCTTTTTTTTTCTAAATACTTATTTTTTTTCTCTTTTTAATATACTTAATTTTTTAAAAAGGTAGTTAGGCTACATAAATGTTTCATAAAATGTAGAGTTTCCCGGATGCCCTACTCCCTACCACATGTTAACAACATTCTTCATTAGTGTGATACAATGTGAATTAAAAAGTATGAACATTTGTTTAGTTTCTGTCTCTCAGAATAACTATTTGGGACTGTACAGTTTTTAAAGGGTGTCAGGCATACATTCATTTTGATGCATATTGGTTTTCCAATATTTACTTATAATGTGTTTATATATTCACCTATAGAAACTTGGAATTCTCCAGTGTTCATCTTGTCCAGAAAAAGGTACTGTTCAGATTGATTCCATAGAAATCTGAGAAAAGTTTTCCCTTATTCTTATAACTAGAAGAGAGCAAGATAAACTGAAAATTAAAAAAAAAAATTCTTTGGTGAATCAGACAATTATTCTAACTATTTTTTTTTCAAGAAAGCCACTTATTTTTTTTTATTTTTTTGTCTTTATTTTTTTAATATTACATTAAAAAATATGAGGTCCCCATATACCCCCACCTGCCTCACCCCACTCCTCCCCCCAAAACAACAGTCTCCTCCATCATAATGAGACATTCATTGCATTTAGTAATACATCTCAGAGCACCGCTGCACCTCATGGTCAATGGTCCACATCGTAGTCCACACTCTACCACGTTCCACCCAGTGGGCCATGGGAGGGCATACAATGTCCGGTAACTGTCCCTACAGCATCACCCAGGACAACTCCAAGTCCCCAAAACACCTCCACATCTCATCGCTTCCTCCCATTCCCTACCCCCAGCAGCCACCATGGCCACTTTCTCCACACCAATGCCACATTTTCTTCGATTACTAATCACAATAGTTCATGAATAGATTGTCAGTAAGTCCATTAAGAAAGTCAGTTTAAATTTAACGCATTTAAGGGTAAAAAGTTAGATTTGTATAAATATAAACCATTATTACATGGGCCAAAGAAAGTTTCTGCTCTTTTATTTGCTATACGCTTCCTTCCTCTTGCTTTTGGCTTATTTTTCTTTTTCTAATTTCTTGAGTTGAGAGTTTAGATGATTGTTTTTACTCCCCCTCCTTTAAGTGCTATAAATTTCTTTCTCAGCACTGCTTTAGTTTGTCCCACAAATTGTGTTTATTATATTTTCATTTTCATTCAGTCTAATATGTTTTCATTATTTCCTTTGTGCCTTGCTCTTGGACTCATGGATTATTTAGATATACGTTGTTCCATTTCCCCCTGTTTGGAGATTTTCCTGTTATCTGTGATATTGTTTTCTAGTTTGATTATGTTTGGCCAGAGAATACACTCTGAGTGATTTTGATTCTTTTAAACTTGTTGAGGTTTGTTTTATGATCCAATATATGACTTGTCCTGGATAAGTTCTGTGGGCACTTGAAAAGAATGTGTGTATTGTTGTTGTCATGTGTAATGTTCCATAAATGTCAAGCAGATCATGTTGCTCGATGGTGTTGAGATCTTCTGTGTGCTTCTTGGTTTCCTGAGTATTTGTTCTGTCAATCTTTGAGAAAAGTTATTGAAGTCTCCAAGTATAATCATGGGGTATGTAGTTCTCCTTTCTGTTCAATTAGTTTTGCTTGGCATACTATGAAGCTCTGTTTGCTGCACACACATAGGGCTGCTATTTCTTCTTTCTGGAATGGTCCTTTTATCTTTCTATAAAGTCCCTCTCTGCATCTGATAATTAATGTTTGTTCTGTAGACTATTTCATCTGTTAGTAAGATAACCACTCCTATTTTCTTTTGATTCCTGTTTGCATGATATGTTTTTCCACCTGCTACTTTCCACTTACCTCTATCATTGTATGTGAGTTGAAAGTTTTGTAGGCAGCAGAATTGGGCCATGGTTTGTAATCCTCTCTGCCAATCTCTGTCCTTTAATTTTACATTGGGACCATACCCATTTTAAGGGAGGTTTTATTGAGATATATTCACATGCCACACAAACCATCCAAAGTGTATAATCAATGAACTTTTGTATAATCATATAGTTTTGTGTTCATCACTATTCAATTTTAGAATATTTTTATTACTTCAAATAAGCACCCCTTCCCTCTTAGCAGTTACCCCTCAATCTCTCTCAGCCCTACATGTCCATTCACTCTTTTCTCTTTCTATATGTTTATATTTACATTTTATATAAATTAAATCATACAATATGTAGTGCTTTGTGTCTGATTTCTTTCACTTAGCATAATGATGTTTTAAAATCATGTTTTGAAAGAAAGGTCTATTGAAGTAAAGATGACACAAACTAAAGTTTATCCATTTCAACTGTACAGTTGAATGATGTGGCACTTTGATACTATTTATGAATTCTGATAATAGATATTGGGTCATGTTTGTAAACTGGTCTATTCCTCTGGGTGTGTTAGATTGTATTAGATTCTGAAGTTTCCCTTTTACTTGATTAAATGAAATTTGGGGTTTTGATTCCGCTGCTTTAGTAGAATTTTGTTTTCCCATTTGTTGGAAATTACGGCACAGTGGTTTCACAAGGAGAGACGTGCTGTTTCCATAATGTGTGGAAACTGAGGCACAGTGGTCTCGCACCCACACCCTTGGTGGGCTGTGTTAGAAAGAAAGCTGCACCTGTAACAAAACAAAAGCTCATTCGATTGTGGAGAAAAGAATTTTATTAACGATCTTGCAAGAACGGACATTTGTTCTGGATAAAATGGCAGGTGCACCAAACAACAGGAAACAGTGATATTTATAACCTAAAGCTAACACATAGGTCCCCCCACCCCGTTCCCCATTGATTGGGTACTTCAGGGGTTACAGCCTATCTGAGAGCTCTAACTAACTCACACCATTCCACTCTGATTCCCGCTCCCATTCCCTGCACTCCTGTGGGCTGGGTGGGCTCAGCGCCGCTTTCACCACCGGTGCACTTTTCAAATTTGGCACCACTTTCACTACTCATCCCACCCCCACTTCTCACCATTGGCTCTCCCTGCTCTAGTTCTGCCCCCGTCACTCAACTTTGCCTCCCCCCCTCCCCATTTAAGTGCCATTTTTCAAATTCTTGGTGCACCGAAGCCGCTGGAACCCCTGCCTCCCTCCTTGAGCAGCAGAGCCAGCTCCGGCTTCCCCCGTGAAATTTAAACTTGGCCCTTCCCCTCAACCACCCCTCTTTATTTTAGACTCTTTTAGTTTTCTAAAGTTTTCACAATTTAGTTTCTCAAATCTGCTAAGAGCCTCCTCACATTCTTCATCATGGAGATCCTCCTCTTTAAGGGGGTACAGGTTGTTGAGCTTGTGCTGTGAGGACATGTTTGGTTAGGGCTGTTTCGATGAGTTTCTGAGCTGACCCTCGGGCACATGGGATGATGCAGCATCCACCTGCTGTGAGTACCCCAGCCACGATGATAAGGGGTGTCAAGATGGACAGGGCCACCCCTTTCCATTTCCAAACCAGCTCTAACCATCCTGTGAGTGAGTTGTCAATGCCAGAATTTTCTGCTAACTCTTCAGATAAAGCAGTTAAGCCTTGCAAGGCCTTGGTGATAGTCCCGTCTGGGGCCATGTTCTTGGGGATGAAGGTGCAGCACCCACCTCCAATTATAATACAAACACCTCCTTTTTCTGCTAGCATCATGTCTAGGGGTATCCTATTTTCCCAGGTCATTTGGCTAGTAGCATCCATCTGTTCTGCTATTCCCTTAACTGCATTCCTAGTGTAACTGATAAATCTTTGTTGATTATAATATATATAGTTAATTCACTCCACATTTTTGTTAACAGTGACCCACCAGAACAAAAATGACTCAAATCCTGCAGCTACCTGATTTTTAGCTTCAAATTTGTTAGGGACTCCCTGGTGGACTCCTATACTATCTAGATAAATTCGGTCATCAAAGGAACCAAGTAAACTTCTTTTCTTTCTCTTTCCCTGGTTTTGTGTTTCTTCCTCTTTTTCAAGTACCAGGGTAAATGGATGGCCAATTGCACCAGAGTACAGGTTCCTCTCCACTTTGCATGTAACACCGGTTGGAGGATGTCCTTTCCGCAGCATCACCAAAGGTCTGCTCAAGGTATGGTCAAACTGTAGAAATTGCCTGTACTATCCTCACTCATGTTCCATACTTGTGTACACAGGGCCATGGTTCCAAGGTCCTAGAGCCCCTTTCCCATCTAGAGAGGCAGAGTGATTTCCTGGACCAAGGCGGGAAGCCGATACGGCTTTGATGTTTCCCTTTTGACAATAGGGAAGAGAGAGGACAATGCACTACAATTTTCACCAGAGGGTAGCATTCTGAAAGAGGAGCACCATGCACTTAAATTCTCTTTCATGCTTGTCCATACCCATTGGAAATGGCACGATATGAGCAGTAGGCCAGCCTGTTGCATAAGCAAAGCAGTTGCTCTTGTTCAGACTCTAGACTGTATATTTATTTGACCCATTCTACCCAGGCATTTGCATCCCCATATCCTGTCTCTATTTCTATGGTCTGCTTTAAATCTTTGGCCTTAAATATCCTGACTGCTTTGGGATAATTCTGTATTGGGGAAATCACCTTTGGTGGGTTTTCCCTTGGTATCTCTGAAGGGTTAGCTGGAGGGGATGTTGTTGACATCATATCCACAGGGGGAGGAGGGACACAAATACAGAACCTCCCCGGAGGATCTTTACCTGTAACGTCCATCCCCACCCCATAGACTGTGAGGGGAAGAATAATGGTTGTTTTCAGCTAATCTGTCTGCCTTTCTAATGGTTATTACTACTGGGTTACACTGGAGGTTTTTGCAGTCTGGTGGGGTATTACCTTTTATAAAATGCTATCTCGGCCTCCTCCCTTCCTGGTGGTCCACTCCTTGTACTTGATAGTCCACCACACAAAGCTCCAATCAAGATGGTGGAGGGAGGTTGAGATAGCCTCTTGGTGACTATGGGCATAGATATTTATTTCACCCACTCAGCTGCTGCTGCTGCCCTAAATCTCCACACCTTATCACTTGGCAGGCATCAAACCACACAGTCTGAGAATCTAGGCCTTTGGTTACATTTACTATCATTTTAACGGGGCTTGTCATGACCTGAATCTGAAACATCATAGTCAGTATAATTATTCTCATTTTCAGGAACATTGAATCTTTCATCTGCTAGTCTCTTAAGGCACTAGACAAGGTGGATATAGATAATGGCCTTCCCTCTAAGTGGAGGGATATCTTCCTGCAAAGTTCACTGATACAGAATCTGACCAGTCTCCCCCTTTTCTGATATATCCTCCCAACTATTGTCTTCTCAGAGTGAACCTTAAAGGATCCAAAGTTGGAGTTATTTCCCAGGACTTGGATGGTGTTGTTGGGTACTTATCACCCAGGTTGGGTACTGGTCCTTTTACTCAAGAGTAGTGGGTTCAGCCTTTTTCTGCTGTTCGGACTGCAGTCTCAGTTGTAAATAAAACTTGATAGGGTCCTTCACAGGTTGGTTGAAGTTTGGACTCCTTCCATGACTTGATTGGGACCCAACAGCCAGGTTGGTGTTGATGGACAGTGAATTAGAGAGGTGGGGTTTGGGCGAGAAAACCATGATGCCCGAGGGATGACAAAGTAGAGGACAAAGCCGGTATATAATTCTTAAGGAAGAGATCCTTCAACTTGAAGGAAGAATGGTCTCTAATTCTCCTAGGAAAAGGCAAGCCAAAGAACATTTCATAAGGAATGATTCCCACTTCTTTCCTAGGGTCAGTTTTAATCCTCAATAGGGCTATGGGTAAGCACTCAATCCAGGGTAACTTTGTTTCTAAGACCAACTTAGAAAGATGCTTCTTTAAAGTCTGATTCATTCTCTCCACTCTCCCTGAAGATGGCGGGTGCCAAGGTGTATGGAAGTTCCATGTGACACACAGGTTTTGCATAATATGCTGGAGTAGATGGGAGTTAAAGTGGCTACTATTGTCTGAGTCTATATTTTCCACTAACCCATAATGAGGGGTAATTTATTTGAGGATAATTTTGAAAGTCCTGATTTTATAGCTGAGGAAAGAGGATATTCTTTCACCTATCCTATTAGATGATCTACAATAACCAGAACATACTTTAGCTGACCTATCCAGAGCATTTCAGCATAATCAAACTGAATACTCTGGAAGGGCCTTCCCCCTTGTTCTTGCTTTCTTAAGACTTTCTTATTAACATTTTGGCAAATTATACATCGTTCAGTTATTTGTTTAGCTACAGTATAAAGGCCCACACATCCAAAATACTTAAGAACCAGATCACACATGCCCTGTACCCCCCGCCCCATGACTCCCTTGGTGTAAGACTGCTAATGCTTCTCTCATCACTTGTTTATTCAACATTTGCCTGCCATCTGGGAGAAGCCACCTCCCTTGACCATCTAGGGTTGTTCCTAACTGCTCCAGCTCTTTCACCTCCTTTTCAGAGAATGTGCGGATCCTGAATTCTTCAGGAATGGGGGATATCAGGATCATCAACTTCAAAGGGCAACTCAAGGAGGCTTCCCTAGCCTCTTCATCCGCTAATCTATTGCCCTTTACTTCAAACGTATGACTTTTCTGATGTCCATTTACATGCACCATTGTTATTTCCCTGGGTAAAAGTGGATTGGCCAATACTTGTTTTATTAATTCCCCGTGGACCAACCCTTTTCCTTTGCTGTTAATCAATCCCCTTTCTTCTCAAAATTTTCCAAAGGTGTGGTCTACCCCAAAGGCATATTTGGAGTCATCCTTTTCCTCTAATAATTTGAGGGCTTGATTAATGCAGACAATTCATAGGTTTGAGATAACCTGTCACTGGGCAATTGGCCAGTTTCTTTCACCTCACAGGTTAGTCTATCCACAATCCACAATTGCATAGCCATTGTGCCTACTTCCTTCTAGGACCCTGGAGGACCCATCTATGAATAATTTTTCTCCCAAGTGCAGGGGAAGGTCCACGAGGTCAGATCAGCCTCCAGTTTAACACTCAATCAGGTCTAAACAGTCATGCTCAGGAGGCTCCATCTGGTCAGCTCCCTTCCAAAGGAAGGAGGCCAGGTTTAGGCTATGGTCTGTTGTCAATACCAAGTCATTTTATCCATTAGGATAACCTCATACTTCAGAATTCAGGAATCAGGCAACCACCTTCCCTCTTTCTGAGACAGAATAGTTCTGACCTGATGGGGGGTGCTAACGACTAAGACTCCTCCAAAAGTCAGCTTCCTGCTCTCTTCTACCAGGAAAGCAGTTGCCGCCACAGCTTGAATGCAGTCCAGCCATTCCCTGAAGACAGGATCCAGGATTTTGTACATGATGGCTACAGGTCTCCTTTGACCTCCCCAGATTTGGGTCAGAATCTCTAAGTCTGTTCCTTAATCATTGTAACAAACAGATAGAAATGTTTCTCAAGGGAAGGGAGGGCTAGAATAGGGGCCTGCACCAGTGCCCATTTGAGTCCCTTTGAAGCCTCTGTCTCCCCCTGACAGCTTCCACCTTCATTCTTAATTCATACATTCAGCATAAAGGGATGCTGAAGGACGATGGTCACTCTTTTGTAACTGCTTTCTGCTGGTTAGGAGCAGTAGGCCTTACCTGACAAGGTGTGAAACCCTCTTGCTATTTTATCCTGGTTGAAGGGAGATGCCTATGGCACCCTGGGTGAAACTGCCTGAAATCCCTGTATGGTTAACAAGATGGAAGAAATAAGCTTAATTAGAATTTTGAGGATATAAGGTATCAATGAAAGGATACTGGGCCACAAAAATAGATTATGCTGGGTGTCTAAAGTCTGCAACTTCTCAAAGTTGATGGGCTTTATTTTGCAGGTTTGTATCAGAAACTGGTTTCTAGGTCCAGGATATGAATGGAACAGGTTTTAGAATAAGGGCTAGGATGGAGACTTGGGATAAGTATGCTCATTAACTACTTAGAAAATGAAGTTACCAGGACCTTTTATCATGTTCAATATCCCTCTGCATATGATCTAGAAAAGATATCACCATAATCATCAAGCATATATCTGGAATAGGAGATATATAAGTACAGTACTTAATACCAATCAATGCACTAATGAATGCATAAGTTTCTTTTTGAGTTGCAATTAATAGATCTTAGCTCCAGGCTTGCAACACTACACATGTTGTCTCTACATGGGAGCAGGCCATGATGCCAATTATGTTTAAGTTCTCCTCACAGCACTCTGGTAATCACTGCTCCACTTAGTATGTCCTTCACATAGCCAGGAGGCTGCAGCACTGTTGACCCTAGAGAGAAGCTAGGATGGTAGGCTCCAGTATTCCACTGGCCTGATGCATAGCACCCTTCAGCATCATGGAGTTTTTTACTTCTACACCTTCACCATGACATCATTAATTAGCAAGGATTTAACTTCAGCAATACGGATGTCCAGTGTTATCAAGATTGTCTTCCTTTTCCACCACTTTAATATGCAGGTTGATGTGGCCTCTGACAGTTTTTCCTGTTATGAAGCTACTTTTTGTTATTAAAATCAATTTTGTTTCTGTTTAATAATGACTTACTGGAATTAGCCATTCAAACATTTTGGTTTAAACATTCCTTCTAAAAACATCTTATAACTATCCATAACCACATAGACAATAGTTGCTTCATCTCAAGAAATTCTGCCTTCACAAAACACATTCCCTCCCTTAATGCTTCCTTCTACAATACCTTCTACAACTTGCCATATGCATTCAAGTTTTGTCTCACATGGTACCACCTTGATTTTATGAAAATGAGCTATCTTATCTTAGGAAAAAACACATTATTTTAAACAAACTTATCAAGTTTTAGTCAGCACTCCCATAAATCTTTTATTCCCTCATTCTCATATCCCTCATTCTCTTCTGTGAAAAATTATAAAATGATTCTTTTCAATTTAGGAATTTCAAGATTTCCATACTTTATTTATTAATATAAGTTCCACCTTTTTTTTATTTTTAGCCATTTGAATAATGTTTTTTTAAGAATTTTCATTGTCAATTCAATATTACCACCCTGAGATATTAGAACATACACTGAAGAACAGAAAAACACAAAAAGAATTATGAAAGCAAGGTTGGCACAGAGCCAATCCTCATCTGTCTCGTATTTTGGCCAGAATACATCGGGCGGTCATTTTCATTCCCTTGGTCTGATCATTATTGGTCCAGTGTTCCAACATAGTCCCTAATGGACTATCTGGAGGAATGTCCCTAGGGGAACTTACAGAGAACCCCCCCATTGACCAATTGCCCCTACTCCCCATTCTGAGTCTTGACTGGAATTCTTTCAAGCCCAGACTCATCAGAATTTCCCCCCACCAAGGCAATACTTAACAGTCCCTTTTCTTACCTTGGCCCCTGCACAGGATTACCTGGTCAGTGAGAGGTAGGTTTTCCCTTCCCCTTTTCTTGGCAGATCTAAGAGTCTGGTCTAGGGTCCTTCCAGCTGTCAGAGACAGGCCCACAGTTGCAGAGTCTGGGACCACCCAATCAGTTGGGTGCACCTTCCCCTCATGTGTCCCAGGCTCCCCTCTGAGTCTTTGATCCTGGATGAGTCCCCAAAGTTGTTAGAAAGAAAGCTGCACCTGTAAGAAAACAAAAGCTCACCTGATTATGAAGGAGAAAAGAATTTTATTAATGATCTTGCAAGAACAGGTGCTCAGCCTGGACAAAATGGCCAGTGCCAAACAACAAGAAACAGTGATATTTATCCCTTAAACCTAACACTCAAGTACCTCCCCTGTTCCTCATTGATTGGGTACTTCAGGGGTACAGCTGCTGGAACCCCTGTCCTCCCTCCTTGAACAGCAGAGCTGGCTCTGGCCTCCCCTTGTTTACTCCCACAGCTGATGCTCAAGGAGTAAATGCACGGAGAAGGAAAACACAGAGGAAGAGAGACAGCTCATTAGACAGGACCCTTGACCCTGGGAGGAGAGATGAGTCATTCATCTGATAGTTTGCAACTGCATTGACCAGAGCCTGGAGCAGCTGAGCCCAGAGAGAAATGAGCCCTGGGGAGAGAGATGAGCCCTGTGGGGGCTGACAGCTGAGATCAGGGGAAGCTGGGACCACGGAGCCTTAGGAGGAAGAGGAAGCCTGAACCCTGGCAGAGACTGGCAGCCTCCTTGTTCCGATATGTGGAAAGAGACTTTGCTGAGGGAAGTAACTTTCTCTTTTATGGTCTTGTGACTGTAAGCTTCTACCCCAAATAAGTACCTTTATTAAAGTCAACAGACTTGTGGTACTTGGCTGACTAATACAAATAGTTCTTAGTAAATTTATGAGTTCAGCAACCATCACCCTCATCCAGTTTAATATTTTTTCCATCACCCCGAAATAATCCCCAAAGCACTTAATCCCTGTTGTGACCTGGAGCCCTAGGAGCCATAATCTCCTTTCTGGCTTTAATAGATTTCCATTTTCTAGGCATATCGTATAGAGGGATCCACATACTATGTGTTCTTTTGTCACTTCTGTCACACTTTTGTTTTATTTCACACAAAGCAATACATACAAAGTGTACAATCATTGGCTCTGTGTATTATCACAGAATTGTGCATTCATCCCCCCAATCAATTTTACAACATTTTCATTGCCTCAAAAGAAAAACCCCACACCCCTTATGACCCCCTACTACAGCTGTTTTGCATTGCTGAGGTAAATTTGGTACAGTTGATGAAAGGCTACTAGAATATTACTACTACCTATATTCCATGGTTTATAGTAGGTGAATTTTACCCATATACCACCATATTATCTGTAATTATGATAAATATTTGTAATATCATGGAAGAACATTCTTATACTTGTACTATTCACCACATTCATTGAACAGGGTTCACTGTGATAAAATCCTAAGTTTCTTCCTCTAGCTTTCCTTCTAGTGACATACACAACCCTAAATTCTCCCTTTTAATCTCAATCACATGCACTATTTACTGTTGTTAATTACCCCAACCTTCACTTGCTACTACCCCTTCTATCTATTTCCAAATATTTACAATCAAGGTTCTTCAAAATTCTATGCAAATTAAGTATCACAAATTAAGCATTCTCAGTCATCTTTTGACTTTCTGGTAGCCTATATTCTAGATGTTATCTCCACAACTTTGCTCATTATACTTAGCTCATATTTGTGAGATCATAAGTATTTGTCTGCTTGTGTCTGGCTTATTTCACTCAGCACAATATCCTCAAGGTTCATCCATGTTATCTCATGCATCTGTACTTCATTATTTCATAAAGCTGAATAATATTCCATCATATGCATATACCACATTTTGTTTGCCCATGTGTCTGTTGAACACTTGGGTTGTTTCCACTTTTTGGCAATATGTGACTATTATTGCTATGAATGTTGATGTGCAAATATCTGTTAACATCCCTTGTTTCACTTCTGAGCACATACCTAGAATTGTGATTGCTGGATCATATGGCAATTCTGTACTTAGTTCCAGGAGAATCACCAAACTGTCTTCCACAGTGGGTGTTACGATTCTATATTTATACTATCAGTGAATAAGTGTCTCTATCTCTAAACATCTTATCCAACACTTATAATTTTCTGTTTTTTTAATAGTGGCCATTCTAGCATGTGTTAAATGATACCTATTTGTCATTCTTTTATGCTTTTCTCTAAGAGCTAGTGATGGTGAAAATCTAATAGCCTAGTGATATTGTGCTTTTTAGCCCTTTTTATTTCCACTTTGGAAAAATGTCTGTTTAAGTCTGTTTCTAATTGTGTTGTTTGTGTTTTTATTGCAGAGTTGTAGGCTTCCTTTCTATATTCTGCATTTTTTACCCTTACTGGATATGTGGTTTCTCACATTAATTTGGCTGCCTTTTTACCTATTTGACAAAGTTCTCTGAAGCTCCAAAGTATTCAGTTTTGAGGAGGTCCTGTTTATCTATTTTTCTTTTATTGTTTTGCTTTGTGTGTAAAGCCTAAGAAACAATCCCCTACTATAAGATCTTTAAGATGTTTCATATATACGTGTGTGTGTGTGTATTTTAGGAGTTTTATGATCCTGTCTCTTATATGAAGGACTTTGATCCATTTTGAGTTCATTTTTGTATAAGGTGTGAGTCAGGATTTTCTCTCATACTTTTACGTATGGATATCATAGCACTGCTTGTTGAAGAGAATGTTCTGTCACAGTTGAGTGGACTCAGCAGCCTTGTCAAAAATCAAATGACCCTAGATGTGAGGGTATATTTCTGAATTCTCCATGTGATTCTATTGACCAGCATGCCTATCTTTATGCTACTACCATGATGATTTGACCATTTAGCTTTGTAATATGCTTTAAAGTTAGGAAGTTTGAGATCTCCAACTTTATTTTTTCAAGATCTTGGTGATATTTGAGGTTTCATACCTTCCAAATAAATTTGAAAATTGGCTTTTTTATTACTGCAAAGTAGGCTGTTGGAATTTAGATTGGGATTGCTTCGAATGTGGCAATCAATTTTGATAGAATTGACATCTTAATGATATTTAGTGTTCCTTCTAGGGGCACAGAATGTCCTTCCACTTATATAGGTCTTCTTTGATTTATTTGAGCAATATTTTGCAGCTTTCTGAGTATAGGTTCTTTACATCCTTGGTTAAACTTATTCCTAGGTAATTCATTCTCTTAGTGCTGTTGTAAATGGCATTTTTATTTGATTTTCTCATCAGATTGCTCATGACTTGTGTAAGTAAATTCCTCTGATTTTGTGAATTGGTCTTATATTCTATCACTTTGCTGTATTTGTGTCTTTCCTCTTGTAACTTTGGTGCTGATTTTTCTAGACTCTCAAAATATAGGATCATGTCATCAGCAAATAGTGAAAGTTTTACTTCTTTCTTTGCAACTTGATGGTTTTATTTCTTTTTCTTGTCTAATTGCTCTTGCTATAACTGCTAGCACAATGTTGAACAACAGGGATGACAGTGAGCATCCTTGTCCTAGTCCTGATATCAGAGGGAAGTTTTCAGCCTTTCACCACAAAGTATCAGGACAGCTATGGGTGTTTCATATATGCCCTTTACCAGGTTGAGGGAGTATCCTTCTATTTCTAACTATTGAAGTGTTTGTATCTATAAAGGATGAGGATTTTGTCATCTTTTTCTATAGCAATTGAGATGATTGCATGGTTTTTCCCTTTCAATTTGTTAATTTTGTATATGACCTGAATTGACTTGCTTGAGTTGAACCACCTGTGGATACCTGGGGTAAACCCTTTTGATTATGTTTTATAATACTTTTAATGTGTTGTTGGATTCAATTTGCAAGTATTTTGTTGAGGGATTTTGTTTCTACCATCGTTAGAGAGATTTTTCTGTAATTTTCTTTTCTGAAATTATTATTAGGGTGATGTTGTCTTCATAGAATGTGTTATGTCATGATCCCTCCTTTTCAACTTTTTGCAGCAGATCAAGCAGGATTAGTATTGATTTCTGCTGGATTTCTTGGTAGGGTTCCCCTGTGAATTAGTCTGCTGTTGGTTTTTTTTTTTGTTGTTGTTGGGGGGTTTTCCATGACTGATTCAATATCTTTACTTGTGATTGGTTTGTTGAAGTCTTCTGTTTATTCAGAGTTACTGTAGGTACATCATGTGTTGCTGGGAAATTGTTCACTTCATTTAAGTTGTCTAATTTGTTGGTCTGCTGTTGTTCATGGTATCCTCTTATACCTTTTTTATTTTTAGGGAGTTAATAATAATGTTCCCCTTTTTTAAATGATCTTATTTTACCTTCTCTCTCTTTTCTTTGTTATTCTAGCTCAGGTTTGTCAATTCCATTTATCTTCTCAAAGAAAAAAACTTTTGTTGGTTTTCTCTATTTTTTATTCTCTTTTTCATGCATTTCTGCTTTAATCTTTGTAATTTCTTTTCCTCTGTTTGCTTTGAGATTTGTTTGTTGTTCTTTTTTGTGTTCCTCCCTGTATGGTGTTAGGAATTTGATTTGAGCTTGTTCTTCCTTTATATTGGAGGCATTTAGGGCCTACATTTCCCACTCAGTACTGCCTTTGTTATATTCTGTCCTGGCCAGCAGGACGATCAATGGGAGCTCTGGATCCTAGGAGGGAAAGAATGGTATGGGACAAGAGAGACACAAGGAACGACAGCAAGACAGTATTCTGATCAAGCTGCAAAACTTTATTGAGGGGACTGAGCATATATACTCTAGGGAGGAGGGGAGGTGGTGGGTAAGGATAGGTGGCAGTCTGGGATTGGCCACTGCTATTGCTAGGGTGGGAGGCAGATTTGAGGTAAGAACTTTTGGTGGGAACTGGTTCTGTAAAGAAGGGGGGAGGGTGACCTAAGCTATTGTTGTACCAGCTTGGGCAGCCATGTTACCGGCATTGCTGAAAGGTAGATTCTATGCATGCTGCCTTAATCGCCTGCAACATCTCCTCCCTTTGTTTTTCAAAAGGATGGAGGAAGAATGCTCATGGAGCACTCTTTTGGCATTAACCTGCTGGGGGAAGTAGAGGCCTCATTCCCCATGTTGTTTGTGGCTCTGTTTTTCTGGGGAGGGGAATTTGGGGTAGGATTTGCGCAAAGCGAACCCTTATTTGCGCAGAGCGAACCCCTATGCTAATGAGGCATGCTTCTCAAGGAGCTCGAAAATGGCCTTTAATTGTTTTGACCCTCCTTTGCAGTGCTTTGCCTCGCACCCAGCGGTACCAATCAAAGCATAGTTTCAAGTTATATGCTGTTCCCATAGGAGGGGGCTCTTCACCTGTGAGGGTGGGCAGCAGTTAGTTAGTTTAGAGACATACCTTGATCAGCGAGGTGAAGTTGGTGATAGTGCACTTGAATAGGCCTGCTAAGAGCGGAATCAATTTGGTCTTTTACTAGTTGTATAATTCTTTTTATGGCCCAAGGTGCAAAGGATATTACAAGGAGTATGGTTATTAAGGGACCTAATATGGGTAGAATGTAAGGAAGGATTCTGTTGAATCCCCAGGAGGCACCTCCTTGGGCTTCTCGCTCACGTTTGCAGTTTGCAATTCCTTCCCTAAGTTTGGACATGGACTCTTTGACTAAGCCAGAATGGTCAGTGTAAAAGCAACATTCCTCGCCTAGTGCAGCACAAAGCCCTCCTTGCTTAAGGAAAAGTAGATCTAGGCCTCTCCTGTTTTGGAGAGCAACTTCTGATAAGGATGTAAGGGATTTTTCGAGACGGGTGATGGAGTTTTCAATGCGTGCTAAATCTTCATCTGTAGCAGCTCTCAGGTGGGACAAACCTTGCTTTTGGAGAACGACAGTGGTGGTTCCAGTACCTAGGCCAGCAATACCTAAAAGAGAGGCAATAGTAACAGCCGTAACAAGTTCTCTTTTGTTCCTTGATACGGTTGGAGGTTGTGTGTCCCAGTATTGATAAAGGTCTTCTCTACGGAAGACGACGTGGGGCAGCACAGCTACTAAGAGGCACACTTCTTTAGTCTCATTGAGGGCTTTTGCTGATACGCAAGGAGTAAGCCCTGTGGAAGAGCATAGCCATTTTACCCCTGTTGGGGGAATGTAGAATTTACCTGTTGGTGGAGAGGATGACTGTGCACAGACCTTATTAAAGGAGGAGGGGATAGTACCAATGCAATGTCCGGAGTGAATAACAGATTGCATGGTGAGGCCGATTTTTGTTGTATTCCAAGAGCATTGGGGAGGATTATCCTCGTTTGAAGTATTAAATGAGGTATTAAGGGCGACAGCGTCATAAAAAGGGGGGTTGGCAGAAAAACATAACCAACAACTACGGGTAAAGTTGGACTGGGAGGAGTTTAGGGAGAGAAAGGCAGCTTGGAGCACTGACCAGAATGGGTTATAAGTTGGTTTAGGCTCCATGGAAGTTTTTGAGGGCAACAGTGTTAGGCTGGTAGCAAAGGAAGAATGGGTTGAAATGATTTGATTGGTGGGTTTGTGAGGAGGGGTAGTTGTGATTTGAGGGGATGGGGGTGAAGTGTGGCGAGGAGGGGGAGCGAGCACTACATTTGGCCCAATGGTGATTGATGGTTGCCGTACTGCTTCCTTTTTTATCATGATAAGACTCCCTGGGTTAGTCCCTGATACATAGAGCCTGATACCCCAGGTTCGACCGATTGTCCAAGCGAGGTTATTGGGGAGCTGTACAGTGATATTTAATCCTATGCAGGTCCCTGGGGTAGTGCGGCGAGCCCATCAGTGGAAGAAGGTTTGCAGTGAGAGGGAGTTCGTGTTAGGGTAAGATATTGATCGGTGGTACTAGGTTTCCAATCAGTGGCTAATGTTTCACACCCCCAGTATGCACAATAGTATTGATTGGGGGCGTTGCAATAGGTTTTTCCAGGATTTGAGGCTGGACACATGTAGACCTGGCTGAGGTTAAGATTTTGGCATACGCCAGCACGGCCTCCTCTATGGGGGCTACTGGAGCCGCTATTGGCATTGGGGAAAGTGCCAGGGAGAAACAGGGTAGTGACATTAAAGATAAAGGAAGGTGCCCCCGCGGTCATGGTGGAATTTACAAGTTTTGAATCTTCCCATCGTATTAGGGACCAATTCCAAGGCTGGTGGGGGTTAGTTTCGAGGGAAGTGGTGCTTAGGTTATTGAGCACACTTTGCAGGAAAAAATGTAGGGCGACAGCTTTAAACGGCAGTGAGCTTAATAAGGCCATGTTACCGAGGGCTGTAGGTGTTTAAGGAAGACAAACTAGCAGGGTGAAGCACCCTACAATGCACAAATACGTTACGGCAAGAAGGGTTTTTTCTAGTAGGCTCCAATCTTTTGGGGCAACGGTTGCTAATCCGGCTGCGAACAGCAATGCCAGAAAACCAATTGGCAAGAGCCAATAGTTATTGTGGCAATAATTCATGTGGCTTTAGTGATGGAGCAAACCTGTACGCTGAGCTTCTTTAAGTTGCAGGCTGTATGTGGATTCTTTGCGCGGAACTTGAAATCCAATGAGGTTTCTCCGCGCAGGTTACAGCAAGGTTGGCGGTTTTTTGTTGGCGACGTGCTGGGAGAGAAAAAAAAAAATTCTTTTCTCAGGGAGGGGTTTGTTCCCTGGAAAGGTTGTTGTTAAAGGGGAGAGGGTTTTTTTCCGATAGTGGAGGATTAACATGTCTTATTAATCTTTCTGGCAGCCAGCGAGGGCCTTCTTTTTCTTGGTCGTATATGCAAGCAGAGCCTCGCCCCCAGATGATAATGGGGTCGGGCCCATTCCATTTCAATGTTGAGGGGTCGCGCCACATAACGGTGGCTTGTTGCATTTGTGTTTTGGGATGCCAGTGCCTATCGGCTGCAGAGTGTCCTTCTTGATCCAGAGTTAGGAAGTTGAGGACAAAGAGAGCATGATGTAAAAGATCTCGGGGGCGTTGTTTTGTGAGATCAAGAGTGCTATCAGCTAGACGGCACAAGGCATTTTTTAGGGTGCAATGTGCTCGTTCTAGTATTCCTTCGCCCTGGGGGTTGTATGGTATTCCTGTATTATGCACGATTTGTAATTTTTGACAGAAGGTTTGAAAATTTTTTCCATTGTATCCAGGTCCATTGTCTGTTTTAATGAGCTTAGGCTGGCCTAGAATAGTGAAACAATGTAGTAAATGAGAGATAACATGTTTTGAAGCTTCTCCTGATTGTAGGCTAGCTAAAATAAATCCGCTGTATGTGTCAACGCAAACATGAATATATTTGAGTTGCCCAAAACTGGCAAAGTGGGTGATATCCATTTGCCAGATTTCGTTTGGGATAATTCCTCTTGGGTTGACTCCTAGGTGAGGGACTGGCAATTGGGTTACACAATTTTTGCAGGTTTTAACAATTTCCCTTGCTTGTTCTCTAGTAATATTGAATTTTAGTCAGGGAGTGTTTGCATTTAAGTGATGTTGTGCCTGGGCTTGGGAAGCTAAGGTAAAAGAGTTGCAAAGATTGGGACATATTAGCTGAGTGGCAGCGTCTGCTAATGCATTGTCTTCTGCAAGAGGGCCTGGTAGACTTTGGTGGGCACGGAGATGCCCTATGAAGAAGGAGGGTTGTCGTTTGAGAATTAGTTTTTGCAGCTGTGAGAATAAGGGGACTGCAGTGGAGGAGGGCTTGATAAATGGAGTGGTTTCTAATAGCGGCATAGACTGGGCTATATATGCACTATCAGTGTATAAATTAAAAGGTTGGTTTTGAAGGCGGGAAAAAACTTGCAGGACCGTGTAGAGCTCGACCAGTTGGGCTGAAGTATAGGGAGAACGCACGGAAAGGGCTTGACCCTGGATGACGTAAGCTGCAGTCCCATTAGCTGATCCATCAGTAAAGACGAAGGTGGCCGAGTCTATGGGTTTTGTTTTAGTGACTTTAGGGAAGGTGAATTGATGGATTTTGGTGAACTGAATTAGTGGATCACCAGGGTAGTGGCTATCAATTTTGCCTGGAAACAAAAAGCATGTGATAGCCCATTCGTCCTTGGTTTGGGAGAGCCAATGGATTTGATCCTGAGTGTACGGAACGATAAGGGAATTGGGGTCTTTTCCAAACAATTGGCAACTAGTTTGCCGGCCTTTTATTATGAGGGCAGCTATAAGAGAAATGTATGATGAGAACAACTTTGATGGAGTAGCGGAGAGGTGAACCCAGAGCAATGGGTGACCTTGTCCATTTTGCTGTTTTATGTTTGACTGCCAGAAAACTCCTGTAGGTGTATGAACTGTAGCTAGAATTATAAAGATTAAGAGTTGGTGGTAATTTATTTGATAACAGGTTTGACTTTGGATAGCTTGATTTATTAAGATAAGCGCTTGCATTGCCTCTGGAGTTACGCTTCGGGGAGAGGAGGGGTTTGCGTCACCTTTTAAGATATTATAGAGTGGCAGAAGGGTTTCAGTGGGTAGTTTTAGGTAGGGGCGGAGCCATTGAATGTCTCCTAGAAGTTTTTGGAAATCATTTAGAGTTAATAGATGGGAGGTTCACAGCTGAACGCGGGGTGTTAAAACTTGTTGGTGCCAAAGCTCAAAACCCAAATAGGAAAAGGGGTTTGAAGTTTGCAACTTATCAGGGGCTATTTGAAGACCTCTTGCAGTTAAGTTTTTTAGAAGGTCTTGAAAACAAAGGTGTAGGTTGGACAAGTTTTGACCTGCTAACAGGATATCATCCATATAATGAAGGATATAGATTTGTGGCCATAGTTGCCGGATGGGGTTAATAGCGTTGGCAACAAATTTTTGACGTAAAGTTGGACTTTTGGCCATGCCTTGTGGTAAGACTTTCCATTGAAATTGGGGCATAGGGCCTTGGAAGTTAATTTGAGGAACACTAAAGGTGAAATGTTGCCTGTCTTTCGGGTGAAGCGGTATGGAAATAAAAACAATCCTTTAAGTCTATAACTATTTTGTGAAAATCAATAGGAATAGCAACTGGTGAAGGGAGACCGGGTTGCAGTGCCCCCATGGGCACCATTGCTTTGTTTACCACTCCTAAGTCTTGTAATAGTCTCCATTTACCTGTTCTCTTTGTTACGACAAAAATGGGAGTGTTCCAAGGGGACTGAGTGGGTTCAATATGCCCAGCGTTAAGTTGTTCCTGTGCTAACTCTATAGCCGCTAGGGTTTTTTCCTGAGTTAGGGGCCATTGATCAACCCATACTGGCTCCATGGATTTCCAGGAGATTTTTTCAGCATGGGGTACAGGGATGTCAATGGCCATCAGGTTAAATTTTGAGAGAGCCCAAGTACTGTTTTAGTTGTATTAGGTGTTATAGAGATGGGCTGCTTTATCCCTTGATTAGTTTTGCCCAGGCCTTTGCCAGGGAGAAAGTTCATTTTGAGCATTTGAGCAGTAACTACATCGCTGGGGCTGCACATAAAAATTTTCATTTGAGTTAGAATATCTCTGCCCGAGATTAATGGGGAGATGGGGGATAATATACGGTATAACTGTACCAGTGTTTCCTTCCTCATCTTCCCATTTTAGGGTTTATGAACTTTGTAGAGGATTTGTGGCTTCACCTGTTCCTTTTAAGTGGGTGGCAGCGGCTGTGAGGGGCCAGGATTTTGGCCAGTGGTTTGAGGATATAACTGTGGAATCGGCTCCTGTGTCTAAGATTCCCTCAAATAGCTTGCCATTAAGTTTTAGTTTTAAGGTGGGCCGATTATGGGATATTGGTTGTGCCCAAAAAACATCAGAAGATCCAGGGCCTTCTGTGGGGCACTGGAGCTTTTTGAAGTTTGAGTTGACATGTCGAATGGGGAATATTATAAGTTGTGCTATTCGAGTGCCAGAAGGAATATGAATAATATTGTTTGAGGTGGTTGCAATTATTTGTATTTCACCCTTAAAGTCATTATCTAGTACACCTGGGATAATTTGGATTCCATGCAGGGTGACACTAGCTCTTCCTAAAATGAGACCAAAGGTATTTGGGAGCAGAGACCCATAGATCCCTGTAGGTATGAGGAGAGGGCTGGTTTCTGGGGTTAATATTGACTCAGAGGTGGTACAGAGGTCCATTCCTGTGCTCCCTGCTGTGGCTCTCCATAGGTCTGAGATGCGGCAGCATGGTTTACGGTTGGGAGTGCAGGGACTGCGACTGGGGAAGGTCGAACAAACCGTACTGCCCCTGGGTTTGTTCTGGTCGGGGCCTGGGGCTGGCCCCATTGCAAGTTTCCCTGGGGCTTAGGCCTAAGGGGTTGGCCATTAATATCTATGCATGAGTGACACTCGGATGCCCAATGAAACCCTTTTTTACAACGGGGGCAAATAGAGGGTGGCAATGAGGGTTTCTTAGAGATGAATGAGGAGGAATTGACTCTTGGTACGGGGCAATTTTTTGAAAAATGGCCAGGTTGTTTACAGTTATAACATGTAGAAGGCTTAGTTTGTGCTGCAAAGTTTTGGAGGGCGGTGCCAATGGCTATTCCCAGAGTTTGAGCAGGCCCGATGCCAGAACAAAGTTTTATGTAGTTATTAAGATCGGTATTGCGAAAAGGGCGAATTGCGGCTTGGCAGGCAGCGTTGGCATTTTCAAAAGTCAGATGTTTAATGAAATCACTATCACTCTCACTGGCCCCAAATAAATGCTCAGCCATATTTTGTAGGCAGCTGAGGAAATCAGTATATGGTTCATTGGGTCCTTGCCTTAATTTAGCGAGAAGGGCAGTGGCAGCACCCTTTTGTAGAAGTTTTTTCATGCTCTAAGCGCGACTGTTTGCATTTGTGCTATAAGGCTGGGGGGAAACTGGGCTTGTTTGTTATTTTGATGGTAGGGGCTTTGACCTAAAAATTTGTTTAATGTCCATTTTTTAGAGGCGGCTTTACGGGAGTTACGGGTGGCATACTTTTTGCAGTGTTCTTCACAATCGGATTTCCACAACAGAAAATCACCACCGGACAATGCAGCTCTAGCTAATTGAAACCAATTGTTGGGAGTGAGTTCTTTCTCACTGATGCTTTCTAATAATGCGAGTGTGAAGGGGGCGGTGGTGCCATAAGCATTCACTGCCTTTTTAAATTTTTCTAAATATTTAAAACTAAGTTTCTTATATTTAGCTGTTGTTGTAGTACTAACTTCCTCTTTCTCTCTCTGTGTAGTACTAATTTCCTCTTGTTCTCCCTCGTCAGAGCTGGGGGGTCTTCCTCACTTTTGCTACTCGAAGTGCCATCTTGGGAGCTGGCGGCGCCATCTTGGGAGCTGGCGGCAAGGTCTTTGCTCTGACTATGCGTGACTGGGAAAGCATAGGTATGGTGAGCACAATAGGAGCGGGGTGGGTGGACATTTTTTGGGAGTGCTAGGGCAGCAATGGTTTGGGTTGCCAACTGGAGTTTGGCGAGTAAATTGGCAGCCAGCTGCCGCTCTTGATTAAAGGTTTCTTTAAAGTTATCGGCGTGTAGCCGGAGATTTTTTGTTATCTTTTCTAAAGCATGGAATTAAGGCAGAGACGCGGCTGGATAAAAAGGAGGATACGGATCGGGAAAATTAGGATTATAGGGGGGTGGCCGAAATGGGGGAAGGGAATTGGTCTCGAACATGGAAGGGATTTTAGCTTTTGGTTTCATCTCTGGGTTTTCAAAAAGAGGGTGGGTTTTAGCCTCTGGTTCAATTTTGGCTTGATTGGGCGATAGACTAGCTTGACTGGTTGGGGTATTTGGCCTACTTTTGTTGGGGTTTTTGTTAAGGGGGCTTTCAGGCATATTAATTATTACTGAGCTGCATGCTGAAGCAGGACGAGAGTGCTCCTTCAAAGCTTCCTCTCCCTTTTTGCAAAGTTCTTGAATGTCTGGAGTGGAAAAATGGACTTTTAGGGTTTCAGAAATAAGACTCCAGTAAGAAAAGGCAGTAACTGGGACTTTTTCTGGCCCAAAAGTTTTGTAATAGTCTTGTAGGCAGTCTCTGACCCTTTTCCAACACTTATGATCTATAGTACCTTCTAGAGGGAACCAAGGGCAGGTTTTTAACAAAAATTCAAAAAAGCGTGTGAGATCCTTTTTCTTAACTCTAGTTCCTTGTGCCTTGAGTGCCTCTTTCAATTGTTTCATATATAAACTATGTTGGGAAGTTCCTTGTCCCATGGTGGGGGAGGGGGGAGCCTACCTTTTTTCTTTCTTTCTTCTTTTTGCCGACACTGGGTGATTTCTCAACGGATCTGTCTCACAAGCGAGTCCCTCATGGTAATCCCGGGTGTGGTGAGTGAGAGCGCGCTCTTCTTTAGTGCGGCGTTCTATCCCTCAGAGGCTTCGTGCCCCACATTGGGCGCCAGTTTGTCCCAGCCAGCGGGACGATCAATGCGAGCTCTGGATCCTAGGAGGGAAAGAATGGTATGGGACAAGAGAGACACAAGGAACGACAGCAAGACAGTATTCTGATTAAGCTGCAAAACTTTATTGAGGGGACTGAGCATATATACTCTAGGGAGGAGGGGGAGTGGTGGGTAAGGATAGGTGGTGGTCTGGGATTGGCCACTGCTGTTGCTAGGGTGGGAGGCAGATTTGAGGTAAGAACTTTTGGCGGGAACTGGTTCTGTAAAGAAGGGGGAGGGTGATGTAAGCTATTGTTGTATCAGCTCGGGCGGCCATGTTACCGGCATTGCTGAAAGGTAGATTCTATGCATGCTGCCTTAATCGCCTACAACAATATTCCATAAGGCAGATTGTATCCCATAACACAATAAGATATGTGTTCACATTTTCAGTCCTCTCAAAGTATTTACTGATTCTACTTGCAGTTTTATTGACCCACTGATTGCTTAAGAGTGTGTTGGTTAATATTCATACATTTGTGTATTTTTAGGTCTCCACCTGTTATTGATTTCCAGCTTCATTCCATTATGATCACAGAGAGATGTTTGCCTAATGTCAGTCTTTTAAAATTTATTGGGACTTCTATTTTTACCTACCATGTGTTCAATCTTGAGAATGACCCATGAGTACTTGAGAAGAATGTATACCCTGCTATTTGGGGTGCAATGTTATGTATGTATCTTTAAAGCCTAGTTTATTTACCATATTATTCAAGTTCTGTGTTTCTGTATATATGCTCTGTCTAGGTGTTGTATTTAATGATGAGAGTGGTGTATTAAAGTCTACAACAATTATTGTAGAAACATATTTCTTCCCCCAGTTTTGCCAATGTTTGCCTCATATTTTGGAACACCTTGTATAGGTGCATACATGTTTTTTAATATATATTTTAAAGAAGTTTTGGATTATATAAATGTAAAATAAAAAATATAGAGGATTTCCATATGGCCACCCCTCCCCCTCCCACACTTATCCATGTTAACAAAATCTTTCCTTAGTGTGGTTCATGTGTTACAATTGATGAACACATAAGAAGCATCGCTACTAACCATGGAATATAGTTTACATTTTAGTTGATGCTCTGCCCTGGACAATTGTATGGCTTTTGAGAAAATCTAAAATGGCCTGTATCCATCATTGCAATGTCAAGCAGGACAATTCCAAGGTTCTTCCATTGCTAGAATAATCATAAATCTACAATTGAACAGTAATAAGTTTAGTCCTCCAAGCACAAGGAAGCTTTCAGGAACTAACTCTTAGGCAATATATAATACTAGGCTAAGTTTCCATTTCACAATAAAAGATTCACAAGTACAATCATCAATATCAAGAACCTGGCATAATGGTCTGTCTTCCTTCACTAGGCAGTGCCCTTATCCTCAGAGAATTTTTGCCATCCTATTAGAGAATACAGCAGAACTCCCCAAGATGTGAATTCAATATTCTTTCACTTATTGTGTGACTGTGCCCCTGAACACTTAAAGATATCCACATGCCTTAGAGGCATTTCCTAGGTGCACCCCTCCCTACACACCCCATCACTGACACCCTGCACCAGTGATCCTTCCCTGCCAGAGTTGTGACCCTTCTGTGATCCAAAACATCTCCAAAAACGATGCCAAAAAATAACCAAATAATATTAATAAGAAAATAAAATAATAATGTAAAAATAAATACATTTCAAAAAAAGGAAAAATAAAAAATTTGAAATAAAATGATTTTTTATACATTATGTTTTTTATCACTGTAAGATCTGTTATCTTGTACATACTGTGACATTTTCTTCCATATAGTCCTCCATTGTCTTATTTTTTTTCATTTTATCTTCAAAAAAACATTAGTGTATGGAATAGTCACATAGAAAATATAGGGGATACCCATACACCCAACCCCACCCTCTTTCTATCTCCTCTTCTCCCCCTCTTCCTTATTAATAGCACCTCCTTATTAATAACGTTTTAACCATTTTAGTAGGTTTTGATGAAATTTAAAATGGTCTGTATCTTTTAATGAAAGATCATGAAGAATAATTCTAATGCCCTAAAAATGCCCCATTTTCCATCTATTCTATTCTTCTCTTCTCCTCCCCTTGGAACTTATGTTAACCACTAAGTTTCACTTTTTGAAGAAAAGATTCATAGTTACTTGCAAAAATGATGAGAGTTTGACGTATTGGTCTGTTTTCTTTTTTGGGGTACCGCCTATGTTCTTGAGGGATTCCTGTCCCTCTGAGCCCTCTGATTGAGAACATAGCAGGACTCCCCAAGATGGGAGTTTAATATTTTCTCATTTATTATGTGAGTCTCTCCCCACGGAGATAACACACTGTGGCAGGATGAACACCTACATATTCCATAGAGGCAGGCCTCAGGTGTGCCTTATTATGCATATCCCTCACTACCCAATGCCATTCACCAGTTGCCCTCCTCTATCATATTTGACAAAGGAACATTTGCATCTTTGTAGTTTTAACCACAGACCTGCAAATCCCCTGAGTTCACCTGCTTCTTCCATAGCCCTCCTCCGATGCCCATGGATTGTCCAATCCAACCCCATACCCTACTCCGCCTCACAGACCAGCGTCGCCAAACCCAATCATGTCACTCTCACCCTCATCCCCTCCCCAACCACCCCTTCCACCTTATCTTAGATTCTGCCCAGAGGACATGGGCTAACCCCCTTCTACTCTTGTTAACCTACCTTCCAGACTCTATCGCTGTGAATCTCTCAATTTGTTTAAGTCATATCAGTGAGGTCATGTAATAATTGTCCTTCAATGACTGGCCTACTTCACTCAACATAAGGTCTTCAAGATTCATCCATTTTCTCCCATATGTTAATACGGCATTCCTTCTTACAGCTGAGTAATATTCCGTTGTATGCTTTTCCCACCATTATCCGTTCATCTGTTAATGGACACTCGGGTTCCATTCAACTTTTGGCAATAGGGAATAATGCTGCTATAAACATTGACCTGTGTATATTGTTTGTTTCTCTGCTTTTGATTCTTCTGAGTATATACCCAGAGGTGGGACTGGTGGATCATATGTCAGTTCCATATTTAGCTTCCTGAGGAACAACCAAACTGTCCTCCACAATGGCTGCACCATTCTTCATTCCCACCAGCAGTATATAAGAGTTCCCATTCCTCCACATCTTCTCCAACACTTGTAATTCTCTGCTTAATAGCCACCAATGTAATATGTTTATGATGGTATCTCTTTGGATTTTTGATTTGCATTTCCCTAATAGCTAGTGATGTTGTACAACTTTTCATGTGCTTTTTAAGCTATTTGTATTTCTAATTTGGAGAAGTCTATTTAAATCTCTTGCCCAGTTTTTAAATGTTTTTTTTTGCCTTTTTATTTTTGAGATGTAAGGTTTTTTTCTTTATATATGCCAGATATTATGCCTTAATTGGATAGATAGACCCTGCCCTCATTCTCCCATTCAGTAGGCTTACTTTTCACTTTCTTTTCCTGTGCATAAGACAAAAACAGTCAGCCTGAATTCTGTATTGAGCAAAGCTGGCATTGAAAAGTGTGAGAGATTTAAAAAATACTCACAAATAAAGAGATATTAAGACAGTTTGTCACAAGAAATCTGTCTTTTAAGAAACTGAAAGGGACTTCTGGAGGGTGAATGGAAAAAAACAAGAGAGAGGGTTGGAGGAGGGTGTTAGAAGGGAAATTATAGGTAAGAATGACTAAAAAAGTAAAAAAAAAAAAAGACATATAAAACCCAAGATACATATGGAAAAAAATGGAAAAACTAAGTGGAGAAATAGATGTCTCTCCAGTTTTCAGGAGGGAATTTCATATTACATAAACATGATCAGACAGAACTTCTTGAAAGTGGATCAATAAAGAAACAGAAACCTTGATTAACACATTAGAAGAACTAGACCTAAAAGACATATACAGAACATTACACCCAAATAGGGTGGATATACATTCTTGTTCTTTTTTTAAAATTAAAGTTAATAGACCACAAGGAATATTACATTAAAAAACAAAAATAAAAAAAAGAGAGGTTCCCATATAGTCCACTCCTCACCCCCACCACATCATTTTTGTAATTTGTATTTTTTTGAAGATATATACATCACAAAAGAATGTTACACTAAAAAATATGAGGTTCCTGTATACCTCCCATCCCCCCACCCCATTCCTCCCACACCAACAACTTCCCTCTTCATTGCAGCACATTCATCACATCACGTGAACACATTTTGAGGCACTGCTGCACTACACAGATAATAGTTTACCCTGTGGTTCACACTCTCCCCCAGTACATTCAGCGGGTTATGGCAGGATATATAAAGTCTACTAGCATCTGATCATGCAATATCTTTAAGGACAACCCAAAATCCCAAAAATGCCCCCACATCACACCTCTTCTATCCTCTTCCTGCCCTCAGCAACTACTGTGGCCACTTTCTCCACCTCAATGCTAACATTTCTTCTATTACTCATCACAATAGTTTCATAGTAGAATATCAGTAAGTCCACACTAGTCCATATTTTATTCCTTCATTCTGTGGATCCTGGGATAGTGATGTCCTCTCTACCTCTAGATCATCCACGTGGATCATGGATGCAATTCCTCTGCTTAGAGTTGTAGGCATTCTTGATTCCCTGGTGTGTTGGTTGACCTTCTTCACCTTTGTTAGATGACCTGGGTAAGACTAATGAACCAGAGAGTAAGAGTCACCACTCTGCTAAGACTCAGGGCCCAGCTGGCACATGGGCAGTCCAGAGATTCAAGTCTCCTGACTAAGGACCATCCCTAATGCCAATCACAGGTTCAGTAAAAGCAAGAGAAGAGGCATGTGTAGAAAAGTCAATCTGAGTCCAGCTCCATCACACTCAGGAGCACACATTCCAAAGTAGGGCCTTCTGACATGGCACAGAGTTCCAAATCCATCTGCCATGACTATGTACCCTGTGGATCTCCATAGCCTTCAGGAGAAATAGTACCTAGGGCTGTATCTACTTTGGCTTTTTCTGGGGTCCCCCTAAGGTATGCATAAGTGTGACCCCTCTGATGATCTCCCGACTCTTTTTGAAGACTCTTAGCAATATCAACTCATTTGTCTTTGCCTTTTCCCCCTTTTATTCAACGTCAAAGAGCAGTTTTTATCATTTGATCCAACATGTAGGCTGAGATATTCTGCTGGTCTGAGTTGACCCTTTTATTCGAGGTCTCGTTCTAGTTGCTTCTCCAGTTAGTGATTGATGATAATCCCCAGGAGTCATGTCTCATGTTCAGGGGAAGGTAATGCATTTACATACTGAGTTTGGCTTAGAGAGTGGCCACATTTGAGCAACATGGAGGCTCTCAGGAGGTAACTCTTAGGCACCCTACAGCTCTAGACCTAGTTCATATTTCAGGCACACAGACTCCTAAGCATAGTCATTGGTATGAAGGGCTCATTATTGGACCATCCTTCTTTGTTGGTCTTTGCTATTGCACTTGGGGGATTATTGCTGTTCCATTGGGGAATGTGACAGAGCTCCCCCATGTTGGAACTCAGCACTCACTCTGTTGACATTTGTAACTGTAACTACTATAAAAATACACAACATATATCCTAACATATTTATGTTCCCTATATACATGCCTTGGAGAACTCCCCCCCACCCATGTGCCCCCCATCAATAACACCGTACACCAGAGTTGTTCCCCTGCCATAGTTGAACCTCTCTGTGGTCCAAAACAATGAATCCTAATATACTGACAAATTCGATTAATAGGAAATTGAAATACAGTGACAGGTTTAAAGTTTAGAAATAGAATACATAGTAATTTAGAAATACTAAAATAAGGTAAAAATAAATTGGTGTATTAATAACATGAAAAATACTACAAAGCGTTTGTTTTTAACATTTTGCCTTTCATCAATGTAATAGGTGTTGCCCTGTATGTACAGTGGCAAGGTAGTTCCATTATTTCCTCAGTGTCTAGATTCTTTTTTTTTTTTTTCTAATTTTTAATTTTGTCTTCAAAAAAGTTTAGGTCACAGTAATTCACATACACAGTATAGGGGACTCCCAGATATCCAACATCAAACCCTTTTCCCCTATCCCCAGCAATGATCTCTTTACATGTTCATGTTATATTTGCTGCAGCTGATATACAAATTTTGAAATGTAACTATGAAACATCGTTCCATTTTTGTTTACATTATTGTTTATATTTTAGAATGCACAAATTTCTAAATTTTTAGTTTCCTTGTGTTTTACATTATAGTTTACATTTTAGTTTATAGACTTTTATACACTTTAGGTGTGAGTTGACATGTCCAACATTGCATGATCTTGGCGAGCACTTCCATTGCCCCCCAGTTGCCCTGCTTCCATCCATGCTATACCTCTCTCTCCCTTCCCTCAGTGCACACAGGGACACTCAATTTTCACTACTTGAGGAAAAAGATTTGCAGATACTGCCAACAATGCTGAGGGCTAGACTGACCTAACTAATTGGGAGCCAGCAATCCTCTCAAGAGACACGATTCTCTTTCTTTGGGAACATCAGGTCTCCCCATGTGGGTACACCTTCACATGCATTGTATGGGTCTCCACCCAAAGATATAACACACTATGACAAAACAAGCACTCACATACTCCCTAGAAGCTTGCCCCTGTACCAGATGCCCCCCTTAAGCAAGTTAAACACGTGATCCTTTCTTATATTTTCTAAAGAGTTTTCTCACCATTGTAGTTTCAACCATATACTTGACATTCTCCTATATTCAACGGTTCCCCCCAGCCCTCCCCCCACTTTCTTGGGCCATCTGACCCATCCTCTAAACCCTAACCCCCCTCAAGCCCACAAAGCCCCACCCAAAGGTATCCTTATGCCCCCATTTTATCCCTTCCCTGTACGAATACTTACCTCCAGCTTATCATAGACTTCATGCATGTAGGCATCAGCTCACAACCTTTCTCTCTCCCCGAAATTCCTTTAACCTTATCTTCTAGTCTCTACCTCTCTGAGACAGCTTGGTTTATTGTTTCATATCAGAGAGGACACGTAGTATGTCATTCAATGCCTGGTTTGCTTCACTCAACATAAGGTCCTCAAGATTCATTCATGTTATCACATGTGTTTGTACTGTATTCCTTCTTAGAGCTGATTAGTATTCCATTGTATGTACATACCACATTTTATTTATCCATTCATCCGTTGATGGGCATTTGGGTTGATTCCAACTTTTGGCAATAGTGAATAGTGCTGCTATGAACATTGGTGTGCATCTATTGGTTTGTGTCCTTGTTTTCTGTTCAACTGGGTGTATATCCAGCAGTGGAATTGCTGGTCATATGGCAAATCTATAGCTAGTTTTTTGAGAAACTGCCAAATTTTCCTCCAGAATGGCTGGAACCTTCTGCATTCCTACCAGCAGTGGATGAGTGTCCCCATTCCTCCACAGCCTCTCCAGCAATTGTAGTCTTCTGATTTTTTGATAGCTGCCAGTCTTATGGGAGTAAGATGGTATCTCATTGTTGTTTTGATTTGCTTTTCCCTAATAGCTAGTGATGTTGAGCATTTCTTCATGTGTTTTTTAGCCATTTGTATATCATTTTTGGAGAAGCGTCTGTTCAAATCTTTTTCCAATTTTTAAAATGGGCTGTTTGTCTTTTTATTTTTGAGATATAGGAGTTCCTTATATATGCAGAATATAAGTCTCCTATCAGATATAAGGTTCCCAATTATTTTCTCCCATTGCGTAGGCTCTCTTTTCACTCCTTGGCAAACTCCTTTGAGGTGCAGAAGGCTTTAATTTTGAGGAAGTCCCATTTATCTATTCATTCTTCTGCTGCTTATGCTTTTGGTGTGAAGTTCATGAAGCCATTTCCTATTATGAGTTCCTGTAGATGCTTCCCTACATTGCTTCCAAGGTCTTTATGGTCTTGACTCTTATATTTATGTCTTGATCCATCTCGAGTTGATTTTTGTATAAGGTGTGAGTTGGTAATCCTCTTTCATTCTTTTACATAAGGATAGCCAGTACTCCAAGCAACATTTGTTGAAGAGGCCTTTCTCTCTCTGTTGAGAGGGTTTTGTGGCCTTGTTGAATAACATATGGCTGTATATATTAGAATCTACATCAGAAATCTCAGTTCGGTTCCATCAGCCAGTGTGTCTATCCTTGTGCCAATATCATGCCATTTCACTACTGTAGCTTTGTAGTATGTTTCAAAGTCAGGAAATGTGATTCCTCCAATTTCATTTTTCTTTTTCACTATGTCTTTGTCTATTCGAGATCTCTTTCTTTCCAAATAAATTTCATAGTTTTTGTTTTTTTAAATTTATTTTTATTTATTTATTTATAATTTTATTACATTCAGAAAATATGAGGTCCCCATATACCCCCCATCCCACTCATCCCACTCTTCTCCCCATAGCAAAAATCTACCCCATCATCATGAGACATTCATTGCATTGGTGAATACATCTCTGTGCACTGCTGCACCTCATGGTCAATGGTCCACATCGGAGCCCACTCTCTCCCACATTCCATCCAGTGGGCCATGGGAGGACATACAGTGTCCAGTAATTGTCCCGGCAGCACCATCTAGGACAACTCAAAGTTCCCAAAACACCTCCACATCTCATCTCTTCCTCCCATTCCCTACACCCAGCAGCCACCATGACCACTTTCTCCACACCAATGCCATATTTTCTTCAAATATTAATCACAATATTTCATGAATAGAATATCAGTAAGCCCACTCTAACCCACACTCTATTCCTCCATCCTGTGGACCTTGAAATGGTTGTGTCCACTCCACATCTATATCAAGAGGGGGCTTAGATTCCACATGGATGCTGGATGCAATCCTCCTGTGTTCAGTTGTAGCCACTCTTGGCTCCTTGGTGTGGTGGTTGACCATCTTCAACTTCATGTTATCTGAGTGGAGTAAGTCCAATAAACCACAGTGTAGGAGCTGAAGTCTGTTGAGGCTCAGGGCCTAACTATCACATGGTCAGTCCAGAGATTCAGATCCTCTGTGTATATATTAAACCCCAGCACCAACTACAGTTCTGGTAAATGTAATAGGAGAGGCTTGTGAAAAAAGATCACATCTGAGTCCAGCTCCATCACACAGAAACACAAACTCCAAAGTGGGGCCAACTGACATGGCACTGAACTCCATCTGCCATGACCATAGAACTTGTAGGTCTCTGTAGCCCTCAGAAGAACCAATATCTGGGGTTGTATCTACTTTAGCTGTCTCTGTGACTCTGCTGAGGTGTGCATAAAGGCGACCCCTCTGATAACCTCCTGGCTCTTTTTTGGAGACTCATAGCCATATAAACTCATTTGTCCTTTCCATTTCCCCCTTGATTCAGGTCAAAAAGCATTTTTAACTCCTGGTACGATATGTAGACTGAGATATTCTGCTGGTCCGAGTTGACCCTTGTATTCAAGGTCGTTTTCTAGTTGCATCATCAGCTCGTACTTGGTAGTAATCCCTCGGTGCCAGGGAGGCTCATCCCCAGCTTCATGTCCCATGCTGGGTGGAAGGCAATGCATTTACATGCTGACTTTGGCTTCGAGACTGGCCACATTTGAGCAACACAGAGGCTCTCAGGAGGTAACCCTTAGACACCCTTCAGCTCTAGGCCTTGTTCTTATTTCAGGTGCACAGGCTCACAAGCATAGTCATTAGTATCAGGGGCTCATTGTTGGACCTTCATTCTTTTTTGGTCTTTGCCATTGCACTTGGGGGATTGTTGCTGTTCCTTTAGGGACTGTGAAGGAGATCCCCTGGCTAGGAACTCAGCACTCCCTCAGTTGTTGTTTTAAATTGTATCCACTATGAAAATATCCAAACATTTTTATGTACCCTGGACATATGCCCTGGAGAATTCCCTGCCAAACATGTGTCCCCTGTCAATAACATCCCATACCAGTATTCCTCCACTACCATTGTTGAACCTCCCTGTAATCCAAAACATCCTGAAAAGTGAAGCCCAATATATTGCCAGATTCCCTTATTATTAAAATGGAATATAGGGATGATTTTAAAGGATAGATATAGAACACATATTAACTTGGAAAAATTAAGGTAAAAATAAATTGGGGTATCAAAAAATTTAAAAATGCAAAAGCTTTTTTTTGATGTTTTTCCTTCCATCACTGCAATAAGTGTTGCCCTGTATGCAACTTGGCAAGGCAACTAGTTACGTCTTTTCCTCAGTGTCTACGTCCTTTTTCTTTTCTTTTTTCTAATTATTGAGCTTATCTTCACAAGAATTTTAGATCACAGTAATTCATATATACAGTATACAGTACTCCCACATATCCAACATAAAACCTTTTCCCTTCCACAGCAATAATCTTTTTACATATTCATACTATATTTACTGAAACTGAGGTACAGATATTGAGACAATAGCTTTCAAACAAGGTAACATTTGTGTTTACATTGTGGTTTATATTTTAGACTATACAATTTTCTTAATTTTTAGTTATCTTATGTTTTATATTATGATTAACATTTTAGCCTATCAGCCCCTATATATTTTTGGTGTAATTTTACATGTCTTATATCCATCCTTGCATACTCTTGTGAAACACTTCTATTGCCCACAGTTATATAAGTTCCATCTATTCAATACCTCTTTCCCCCTCCCCTTAGGGCCCACAGTGACAGTCAATTTTCATTGCTTGAAGAGCCATGTTCAGAGATACTTGCAACAGTGTTGAGGACTTGACATGCACAACTGCCCTAATGCCCTGGGAGCCACCATTTTTCTTGAGATACAGTTTCCTCTATTTGATGGCATCAGTCCTCCACAGGATGTGGGTATACCTTCACTCTCATTATATGGGTCTCTATGCAATGGTATAACCCACTATGGCAAAATGAGTATTCACATATTCCCTAGGAGCCTGTCCTGCAATAGATTATCCCCTTTAAGCATCTTAAAAAGGTAACTTTCTTTATTATATTTTTGAAAATGTTTTCTCAGCATTATACTCTCAACCAAATACCTGACAATCTCCTATGTTTGTATGTTGCCCCTCCTTCCCCCCAATTTCTTGGGCAATATTACCCATCCTCCCATCCTTACCCTCCTCAAGCCCTCAAAACCCACACAAAGGTAACCCTATGCCCCCATTTTATCCCTTCCTTGCACAAATACTTACCTCCAGCTTATCATAGATTTCACCCTCGTAGGAGTCAGCTTATATCCTTCCTCAACCCCCCGATTTCCTGTAAGGCTATTATCCAGTCTCTTCATATCATTGAGGTCATGTAGTTTTTGACCTTCAATGCCTGGGTTCCTTCACTCAACATAAGGTTCTCAAGATTCATCCATGTTATCACGTGTGTTTGTAGTGTATTTGATCTTAAAGCCAAGTAGTATTCCGTTGTATGTATATACCACATTTTATTTATCCATTCAGTTGTTGATGGGCATTTGGGTTGATTCCAACTTTTGGCGATAGTGAACAATGCTGCTATGAACATTGGTGTGCATATATCGGTTTGTGTCCTTGTTTTCCGTTCTACTGGGCATGTACACAGCAGTGGAATTGCTGGGTTATATGGCAAATCTGTGGTTAGTTTTTTGAGAAACCGCCAAACTGTTCTCCAGAATGGTTGGATCCTTCTGCATTCCCACCAGCAGTGGATGAGTGTTCCCATTCCTCCACATCCTCTCCAGCGTTTGTAGTCTTCTACTTTTTTCATAGCTGCCAATCTTATGGGAGTAAGATAGTATCTCACTGTAGTTTTGATTTGCCTTTCCTTGATAGGTAGAGATTTAGAGCATTTTTTCATGTGCTTTTCAGCCATTTGTAGTTCTTCTTTGGAGAAGTGTCTGTTTAAATCTTTTTCCCATTTTTAAAATGAATATTTTATCTTTTTATTTTCAAGATATAGGAGTTCTTTATATATGGAAGTTATAAGTTTCCTATCTGATATATGGTTACCAAATGTTTTCTCCCATTGTGTAGGCTCTCTTTTCACTTTCTTGACAAACTCCTTTGAGGTCCAGAAGGCTTTAAATTTGAGGAGGTCTCATTTATCTATTTGTTCTTTTGTTGCTCATGCTTTTGATGAGAAGTTCATGAAGCCATTTCCTATTACAAGGTCTTGTATGTGCTTCCCTACACTGCTTTCCAAAGTCTTTATGGTCTTGGCTCTAATATTTAGGTCTTTGATCCATTTTGAGTTGATCTTTGTATAAGATGTGAGATGGTAATCCTCTTTCATTCTTTTACATATGGCTATCCAGTTCTCCAGGCACCATTTGTTGAATAGGCCATTCTCTCCCAGTTGAAATGGTTTGGTGGCTTTATCGAATATTATATGGTTATATATATGAGGATCTATATCAAAACTCTCAATTTGGTTCCATTGGTCTGTGTGTCTCTTCTTGTGCCAATACCATGCTGTTTTCACTACTGTAGCTTTGTAGTATGTTTTGAAGTCAGGTAGTGTGATTCCTCCAATTTCATTTTTCTTTTTCAATACGTCCTTGGCTATTTGGGGCCTCTTTCCTTTCCAAATAAATTTCATAGTTAGTTTTTCTAGTTCCTTAAAGAATGCTGTGTTGATTTTTATTGGGATTGCATTGAACGTGTAGATCAGTTTTGGTAGGATAGACATCTTAATAATATCTAGTCTTCCTATCCATGAATGGGAATATTTTTCCATTTATATAGGTCTTCTTTGATTTCCTTGAACAGTCTTGTGTGGTTCTCTGTGTATAAGTTTTTTACATCTTTAGTTAAATTTATTCCTAGGTATTTGATTTTTTTATTGACTATTGTAAATGGTATTTGTTTCTTGATTTCCTTCTGAGCTTGCTCATTATTGGTGTACAGAAATGCTACTGATTTTTGCACATTGATTTTATAACCTGTGACTTTACTAAACTCATTTATGAGTTCTAGAAGCTTTGTTTTAGACCTCTCAGGGTTTTCTATGTATAGGATCATGTCTTCTGCCAATAAGGAAATTTTGACTTCTTCCTTTGCAATTTGAATGCCTTTTATATCTGGCTCTTGCCTCAATGCTCAAGCAAGTACTTCTAAGACAATGTTAAATGGAAGGTGTGAGAGTGGGCATACTTGTCTTGTTCCTGGTCTTAGAGGGAAGAATTTTCGGATTTCACCATTGTAAATGATGTTGGCTGTGGGTTTTTCATATATACTCTCTATCATGTTCAGAAAATTTTCTTGTATTCCAATCTTTTGCAGTGTTTTTATCAAGAAAGGCTGCTGTATTTCATCAAATGCTTTTTCTGCATCTATAGATATAATCATGGTTTTATTTTCCTTCAGTCTCTTTATATGGTGTATTAGATTGATTTTCTTATGTTGAACCATCCTTGCATACCTGGAATGAATCCCACTTGGTCAGGGTATACAATTCCTTTAATGTGTTGTGGAATACAGTTAGCAAGTATTTTGCTGAGAAATTTTGTGTCCAGATTTATTAGAGAAATTGTTATGTATTTTTCCTTTCTTGGTGTGTCTTGGATTGGCTTTGGTACTACGGTAATGTTGGCATCATAGAATGAGTTAAGTAATGTTCCTTCTGTTTCGATTTTTTGAAAGAGTTTCAGCAGGACTGGTGTTAGTTCTTTCCGGATTGTTTTGTAGAATTCACCTGGGAAGCCATCTGGCCCTGGGCTCTTCTTAGTTGGGAAGTTTTTATTGACTGATTCTACCTCTTTACTTGTGATTGGTTTGTTGAGATCATCAATTTCTTCTTTCATCAATATAGGCTGCTTATGTGTTTCTTGGAATTTGTCCATTTGCTCTGAATTGTCATTTTTGTTGGAATATAGTTTTTCAAAGTATCTTCCTATGATAGTCTTCATTTCTGTGGAGTCAGTGGTGATATCTCCTTTCTCATTTCTTATTTTGTGTATTTGCATCTTCTCTTTCTTTTCTGTGTTAGTCTCACTAAGGGTTTGTAAGTTTTATTGATCTTCTCAAAGAGCCAGCTCTTGTTCTTGTTTATCTTTTCAAGTGCTTTCTTATTTTCTATTTCATTTAGTTCTGCTCTTATCTTTGTTATTTTTTTTCTTTCTTCTTCCTGTGGGCTTACTTTGTTGTTTTTTTACTAATTCCTCCAGATGTGCAGTTAGTTTTTCAATTTTTGCTCTTTCTTCTTTTTTGATGTATGAATTTATGGCTATAAATTTCCCACTCAGTACTGCTTTTGCTGCATTCCATGTTTTGATATGTTGTGTTACCATTTTCATTAATTTCAAGGTAATTATTACTTTCTTTTGAGATTTCCTCTTTGACCCACTCTTTTTCTAAGACTGTGCTGTTTAATTTCCATATCTTGGTGTGAAATCTGGGCCTCTGGCCCTTGCAGATTTCCAGCTTCACTCCACTGTGGTCAGAGTTATTATTTTGTATGATTTTGATCTTTCTGAATTCATTGAGCCTTTCTTTGTGGTCTAGCATATGGTCTATCTTGGAGAATGATCCATGTGCGCTTGAGAAAAATGTATATTTTGATGTATTTTGGTGTAATGATCTGTATATGTCTATTAGATCCAAAATCTCTATTATACTGTTCAATTATTTTATTTCTTTATTGATTCTCTTTTGAGATGTTCTGTCTAAAGTTGATAGTGGTGTATTAAAGTCTCCCACTATAATTGTAGAGGCATCTATTCTTTCACTTAGTTTTTCCAGCATTTGCCTCATGTATTTGGAGGTGCACTTGTTAGGAGCATAAATATTTATGATTGTTTGTTTCTCTTCAGGGATTGTCCCTTTCACTAATAGGTAGTATTCTTCTTTGTCTCTCACAATTGTTTCACATTTAAAGTCTATTTTGTCTGATATTAATATAGCTACTCCTGCCTTTTTTTGGTTATTGTTTGCTTGTAAGATTGTTTTCCAACCATTCACTTTCAGCCTCCTTGAATCCCTGGATCTCAGATGTGTTTCTTGTAGACAGCATATAGATGGGTCATATTTCCTTATCCAATGTCCCAGTCTGAATCTTTTGGTAGGTGAGTTTAATCCATTGACATTCAGTGTTATTAATTTCAAGGAATCATTTATGTCAGCCATATTTTGATTAGACTTGTGTTTGTCATATTTTGTTCATTTTTTCCCTTCTCTTTTTTTCTTTTTTGTTGCCTTTACACTCTTCTCCAACTCTGCCTCTCCTGTTTTTTTCTTTCTTCCTGAAGTACTCCCTTTAGTATTTCTTGAAGGGGAGGGTTCTTGTTGGCATACTCTTTCAATTTTTGTTTATCTCTAAATATTTTGAACTCTCCATCATTTTTGAATGCTAGTTTAGCTGGGTAGAGTATTCTTGGTTGGAAAATTTTTTCTTTTAGTACCTTGACTATATCGTACCACTGCCTTCTTGCCTCAATGGCTTCAGATGAGAAATCAGCACTTAATCTTATGGAGCCTCCCTTGTATATGATGGTTTTCTTTTCTCCTGCTGCTTTTAGAATTTTCTCGTTGTCTTCAGCATTGGATAATTTGACAAGTATGTGTCTTGGGGTGGGCCTGTTGGGGTTTATGATGTTTGGGGTATGTTGTGCTTCCTGGACATGTACATCCATCTCTCTCAGTAGATTTGGGAAGTTTTCAGCCATTATTTCCTGCAACAGCCCTTTTGTCCCCTTTTCCTTATTTTTTCTTTCTGGGATGCCTATAATACGATGTTTGTGGGTTTTGCATTGTCATTCATGTCCCTAAGTCCTAGCTAGATTTTTTCTTTATTTTTATTGATCAATTCTACTATCTGTTTCATTTCAGATGTACTGTCTTCCACATCACTAATTCTCTCCTCTGCCTTTTCTAATCTGCTGCTATTTGCTGAGAGTGCATTTTTGATTTCTTGAACTGTGTTGTTCATTCCCATCATATCTGTTATCTTTTTGCATATGTCTGCAATTACCTCTCCAAGTGTTTTCCTCATATTGTTAATCTCTTCCTTTACTTCATTAACTTGGTCTCTAATATATGTTTTGAGCTCTTTAATTACTTTTCTGATGCTCTGCTCCCCTTCCTGGTTTTTAGATTGTTCCTTGTATTCTGCCATGTTTTCCTGATTATTGGTTTGGTTTGTAGATTTTTGTTGCTGTCTGGTCATCATTTTATCTTGACGGGTTTGGTCAGTTCCTTAGATTCTTTGTCTAGTGTTGGGGATTAATCAGTTGTTGTTCATGCATAAGTGTTATATCTTCTCTTTGTCACTTTGTTCTTCTTACTCTAATTTCTTGTTACTTGCTAGGTTCACTCTGAAGGAAAATATTAGGGCCAGGGAAAGGAAAATATGTAAGAAAAGAAAATGTGGAAAGTATTATTGGTAATAAATGTTAACAGGGCAACAATATGAGATCTGGGAGAATGGGTATTAGACTCATGTAAGATGTGTAGAGTTATAGCAGTAAGTAGAGTACCTATAATTAGATAGTCAACTGAATATGGGGAGGAATATAGTATGAATTAAAAAGCCAGTGTTTTCATGAGAGAGGGAAGAGAAAAGTAAGACAATAATATCAAGAGTGGATAAAAGCGAAAAAACAGAACAAAGGTATTAGAAGTTAAAAGTTAGACAATTTTGGGGTCAAAGAAAGGGAGGTGGAATGTAAGAGAGACAGTAGATGATGGAAGATAGCAAGATGTGGGGGAAAAGGGATAGTGTAGGTGGCCAAGATCAATTCACACAGAAACGAGGAAATGGAGGATGAGGAAACAGAGCAAATGTGAAGCACTCCCTGCAGCACCTATTAAATAAAAATAATAAAATAAGAAGAAAAAGCAAAAAAAGAAAAGAAAAGAAATAAGGGGGTGGGTAAACAAAAAGGAGGGAGACAAGCAAGAAAAAGAAAAGAAGAAAAAAAACCTAAATAAATGAAAAAGGACCTTGGGCAATAAAATGGGAGACTAGACCAGGAGATAATGCAATATTAGCAACCAAGATAATAAAAAAAAGAAAAAAGAGAAAAAAAACACACAAATGCCGAGGGCTAGGATAATCAAGGACCTCAGTTGTACCTCAGGGCACAGTGGATTCAGGGATGGGAAGTCTGTGATATTGCAGACTCAAGAGGTGTGAGTTTCTGGATTGTGGGCCACCAGGGCTCACGGGACAGAGACCTGGGAACCATGAATCCAGTTAACAGGGAGCCTCGGAGCACCGCAGCACAACACAGCCTTCAGGGATCCCCACAGCTGGGCACCAGCCCTAGGGGGAGGGGTCCCACCTGCAAACTCTGTCCTCCATGTCAGAAAACCCAAAATTCCACCTCTCATAAGAATCTCTTCTATCACTGTTTCACCAAATTGACTTCCAGACACTTCCCGCCCTGCAAGACCCTGAAATGGCCTGCTGGGCATGCCGCTGCACTACAAACAGTTCAGGGACTGCAACAGATGAGCCACCAGCCCTAGGGGGTGGTGCTCCAGCCAGAAGTTCTGACCTCCATGTCAGAAACCCAAAATTCCTCCTCTCACCAGAATCTCCTCTGTCACTGTCTCACCATATCAACTTCCAGACACCTCACACCTTGCAAGCCCCCAAAACAGCCTGCTGGGGTGCCATTGCACTACAAACAGTCAGGGACTGCTGCAGATGGGCCACCAGCCCTAGGGGGATGGACTCTAGCCAGGAGCTCTGACTTCTGTGTCAGAAACCCAAAATTGCACCTCTCGCAAGAATCTCCTCTGTCACTGTCTCACTAAATCGACTTCCAGACACCTCCCACCCTGCAAGCCCCCGAAGCAGCCCACTCAGGCTTAGGAACTCCCCAGTGCAGCAAAGCTCCCAGGAATCTCTGCCACCAGGCCACTAGCCCCAGGGGGAAGTGTCCCGTGTGCAGCCCTGACCTCGTGAAAGAGACCCAAAATTCTACTTCTTACAAGAATCTCCTTTCACCATTGCACTAAATTGATGTCCAGACACCTCCTTCCCTGCAAACACCCAAAACAGCCCTGTCCAGCAGGACTCCAATCCTACTCAGCCGCTTCTTTGCAGGAGAGATTATAAGGTGAACTCACTCAGATGCCATCTTGCCCCACCTCCATAGTTAGTTTTTCTAGTTTATTAAAGAATGCTGTGTTGATTTTTTTTGGAATTGCATTGACTCAGTAAATCAGTTTTGGTAGGATAGACATCTTAATAATACTTAGTCTTCCTAAGTAAAAATGGAATATTCTTCCATTTTTTAAGGTCTTCTTTGATTTCCTTGAACAGTTTTGTGTAGTTTTCTGTGTATAAATCTTTTATATCTTTAGTTAAATTTATTCATAGGTATTTGATTATTTAATTTACTATTGTAAATGGTATTTGTTTCTTGATTTCTTCCTGATATTACTCATTATTGGTGTACAGAAATGTCCCGGCCTGCAGGACGATCAACGGAGACTCCAGGTCCTATGAGGGAAGAATGGTATGGGACAAGGGACACAAAGAATGACAGCAAGACAGTATTCTGATCAAGCTGCAAAATTTTATTGAGGGGACTGAGCATATATACTCTAGGGAGGAGGGGGGTGGCGAGTAAGGATAGGTGGCAGTCTGGGATTGGTAGCTGCTGTTGCTAGGGTGGAAGGCAGACCGGCTTTTGGCGTGAACTAGTTCCACAAAGAAGGGAGAGGGTGACCTAAGCTATTGTTGTATCAGTCCGGGCGGCCATGTTACCGGCATTGCTGAAAGGTAGATTCTATGCATGCTGCCTTAATCGCCCACAACACAGAAATGATGCTGATTTTTGTGCATTGATCTTGTATCCTGTGAATTTACCGAACACATTTATAAGTTCTAGTATCTTTCCTGTAGACTTCTCATGGTTTTCTATGTATAGGATCATATTATCTGCAAATAGTGAAATTTTGACTTCTTCCTTTCCAGTTTGGATGCCTTTTATGTCTGGTTCTTGCCTCAGTGTGTGAGCAAGTACTTCTAAGACTATGTTAAATAGAAGGAGTGATAGTGGGCATCCTGGTCTTATTTCTAATCTTAGATTTTAGGATTTCACCATTGTAAAGGATGTTAGCTGTTGGTTTTTCATATATACCTTTTATCATGTTCAGAAAGTTTCATTCTTTATTTTTACTATTTATTTATTTATTTCTCTCTCCTTCCTCCCCTACCCCCATCCCCACCCCCACCGTGATTGTCTGTTCTCTGTGTCTATTTGCTGCTGCTTCTTTGTCTGCTTCTGTTGTCAGCGGCATGGGAACCTGTTTCTTTTTTTTGTTGCGTCATCTTGTTGTGTCAGCTCTCCTTGTGTGCAGCACCATTCCTGGGCAGGCTGCACTTTTATTTCATGCTGGGAGGGTCTTCTTATGGGGCCCACTCCTTTTGCATGAGGCTCCCCTGTGTGGAGGATAACCCTGTGCAGCATGTAACTCCTTACATGCATCAGCACTGCAGGCGGTCCAGCTCCACATGGATCAAGGAGGCCTGGGGTTTGAACCGCAGACCTCCCATGTGGTAGACGGACACCCTAACCACTGGGCCAAGTCCACCACCCAGAAAGTTTCATTTTATTCTGATCTTTTGCAGTGTGTTTATCCAGAAAGAGTGCTGTATTTTGTCAAATGCTTTTTCTGCGTCTATAGATATGAACATGCGATATTTTTCCTTCAATCTGTTTTCTTATGTTGAAACATACTTGCATACCAGGAATGAATCCCACTTGGTCGTGTTGTTAAATTCATTTAATGTGTTGTTGAATATGATTAGCCAGTATTTTGTTGAGGATTTTTTGCATCTAGGTTCATTAGAGAGAATGTTCTCTAATTTTCCTTCCTTGTGGTGTCTTTGTTTGGCTTTGGTACTAGAGTAATGTTGGCCTTATAGAATGAGTTAGGCAATGTTCCTTCTGTTTTGATTTTTTGGAAGGGTTTTAGCAAGATTGTTGTTAGTTCTTTCCTGAATGTTTGGTAGAATTCATCTGTGAAGCCATGTGGCTCAGGGATCATCTTTGTTGAGAGGTTTTTAATGACTGATTCTGTCTCTTTACTTGTGATTCATTTGCTGAGATCATCAATTTTTTCTTTTGTCAATGTAGGCTGCTTATGTGTTTCTAGGAATGTGTCCATTTCCTCTAAATTGTCCTTCTTGCTGGAATATAGTTTTACAAAGAACCCCCTTATGATAGTCTTTATTTCTGTGGGATCAGTGGTGCTATCTCCTTTCTCATTGCTTATTTTGAGTATTTGCATCTTCTCTTTTTTTCTTTGTTAATCTAGCAAAGGGTTTATCAATTTTATTGATCTTCTCAAAGAATCAGCTCTTGGTTTTGTTTATTTTTCCAAGTGCTTTCTTATTTTCTATTTCATTTATTTCTACTCTGGTCTTTGTTATTTCTTTCTTTGGAGTTATTTTCTTGTTTTTTTTTTTACTAATTCCTCCAAGTGTGCAGTTAGTTCTTCAATTTTAGCTCTTTCTTCTTTTTTGATGTATGAATTTATGGCTATAAATTTCCCTCTCACTACTGCTTTTGCCACATTCCATAACTTTGGACATGTTGTGTTATCATTTTCTTTAGTTTCAAGGTAGTTATTAATTTCTTTTGAGATTTCCTCCTTGATCCTCTGTTTTTCTAGGAGTGTGTTGTTTAACTTCCAAATCTTGGTGCCAAATCTGGGACTCTGGCCCATGCAGATTTCCAGCTTTATTCTATTGTGATCAGAGAAATTATTTTGTATGATTTCAGTCTTTCTGAATTAATTGAGACATTTTCTGTGGCCTAGCATGTGATCTGTCTTGGAGAATGATCCATGTGCACTTGAGAAGAATGTTTATCCTGCTGTATTTGTGTGTAATGTTCTGTATATGTCTATCAGGTCCAGCACCTCTAAAATATTGTTCAAAATCTTTGTTTTTTTTATTGATTCTCTTTTGAGATGTTCTGCCCAAAGTTAATAATGGTGAACTAAAGTTCCCCAGTATATTTGTAGAGACATCTATTTCTTTACTTATTTTTTTCAAGTGTTTGCCTCACGTATTTGGAGGCACTCTTGTTTGGAGCATAAATGTTTATGATTTTTCTTTCTTCCTGAAAGATTATCCCTTTGACTAATATGTAGTGTCCATCTTTGTCCCTCACCATTGTTTTGCATTTAAAGTCTATTTTGTCTGATATTAATATAGCTACTCTTGCTCTTTTATGGTTATTGTTTTCTTATAAGATTGCTTTCCAGCCATTCAATTTCAACCTCCTTGAATCCCTGGGTCTGAGATGTGTTTCTTGGAGACAGCATATAGATGGGTCATATTTCCTTATCTCGTCTTCCAGTCTGTGTCACTTGACAGGGGAGTTTAATCCATTGACATTCAGTGTTATTCCTTTCAAGGAATTACTTAAGTTAGCCATATTTTCTTTGTGTTTGTCATATTTTGTTTGATTTTTTTTCTGTTTTTGTCTTTTTAGTTGCTCTTACACTCTTCTCCAACTCTGTTTATCTTGTTTTTTTTCTTTCTTTCTACAGAATTCCCACTAGTATTTCTTGAATGGCAGGATTCTTGTTGGCATACTCTCTTAGTTACAGTTTTTCTGTGAGTATTTGGAACTCTCCATCCTTTTTGGATGCTAGTTTTGCTAGATAGAGTATTCTTGGTTGAAAATTCTTTTCTTTTATTATTTTGACTATGCCATACCACTGCCTTCTTGCCTCCATGGTTTCAGATGAGAAATTAGCACTTAATCTTATGGATCCTCCTTTGTATGTGATGGTTCTCTTTTCTCTTGCTGCTTTTAGTATTTTCTCTTTGTCTTGAGCATTGGATAAATTGAGAAGTATATTCCTTTGGGTAGGCCTGTTGGCATTTAGGCTGTTTGGGGTGTGTTGTGCTTCCTGGAAATGTACATCTATCTCCCTCAATAAGATTGGGAAATTTTCAACCATTATTTCCTCCAACACCCCTTCTGTTCCCTTTCCCTTCTCTTCTTCTGGGATGCCTATAATGCTTATGTTTGTGTGTTTTGCATTGTCATTCAGGTCCCTAAGTTCCTGCTGGACTTTTTCTATCTTTGTATCGATCAGTTCTACTATCTTTGATTTCAGGTGTACTGTCTTCCACATCACTAATTCTTTCCTCTGCCTATTTGGGTCTGCTGTTATTTGCTGTGAGTTTATTTTTTGATTCCTTTTTTTTTTCCCTAAAGATTTATTTATTTATTTAATTCCCCTCCCCTTCCCCAGTTGTCTGCTCTCTGTGTCTTTTTTGCTGTGTCTTGTTTCTTTGTTTCGTCAGTGGCATGGGAAGTGTGGGCGGCACCATTCCTGGGCAGGGCGGCTCTCCTTACAGGCGCACTCCTTGTGCATGGGGCTCCCCTACATAGGGGACACCCCTGTGTGACAGGGCACTCCTTGCGTGCATCAGCCCTGCACAAGGGCCAGCTCCACAAGGGTCAAGGAGGCCTGGGGTTTGAACTGCGGACCTCCCATGTGGTAGACGGACACCCTAACCACTGGTCCAAGTCGGATTCCCTGATTTCCTGTCTTGCGCTGTTTACCACCATCACATATTTTATCTTTTTGCTTATGACTGCAATTTCTTCTGTATTGTCCCCAAGTGTTTTCTTCATATTCTTAATCTCTTGCTTCAATTCATCAAATTGGTCTCTAATATATGTTTTAAGAGCTTTAATTACTTGTTTAATGTTCTGCTCCTCTTCCTGGTTTTAATTTGTTCATTGGATTGGGCCATGTTTTCCTGATTATGGGTGTGATTTGTTGTTTTTTATTGCTGTCTGGTCGTTATTTTTTCTTGATGAGTTTTATCAGTTGCTTAGCTTTGTCCACTTTGGGGTTTAATTAGTTGTTTTTGCATGTATGTTAAGTCTTCCCTTTGTCATTTTGTTCTTATGTTATTTCCTTGTTGTTGGCTAAGTTCACTTGAAGAAAAATATTAGGGCCAGAGAAAGCAAAAGGAGTAAGAAAAGAAAATGAATAATAGTAGTGTTGATAATAAATGTTAACAGAGGAACCATGTGAGATCTAGGGGAATGCAAGCTATGTAGAATTATAACAGTAAGAAAAGTAGAGTATGTATTATAAGACAGTATTTAGTGAATTGGGCTTTCTCAGCAGATTTTTATTTTTTTTTCTTTTTCTTTTTTTCTGTAACTTTTCCCTCTGATGAGAAATCTACTGTCACTACCATTACTTTTTCCCTGAATAGGCAAAGTGTTTTCAATCTTTTGTAATTAATCTTCTGTATTTTATGTATGGTGTGTATTGTTTTGGATTTGTTTGGTTTGATTGTATCTGGGGTTTGCTCAGCTTCTTTTTTCTGAAGGTTTATGTGTTTTTGCAAAATTCGACTGCATTCAATGTTGCAAGGTGGGATTGGGAGTTCTAGTTGCCTACACTTACCCGGCAGGGAGAAGTAGCAGTTTCTCCTTACAGTTCTACATGTGGTTTCCTCTGCCACCACAGCGATTGATGAGTGATGGTGGCCCCTTCACCACAGAGTGGTGGTGAAAATTCTGACTCTCCAACAGGCCTACTTTACACATTGAACATTGGAGTTTGAAGATGTTTGTGACGGCTGGGCAAGATTGGAAATCCAGTCTCTCCACATGGGCTCCACTGACGCTCCAGGGACGATCTCCTTAGCCCTGGCAGGAATGAAAGTCCTGCCACCCTACTTGGCCATGTCTGACATCACCCTAAAAGGAGGTTGGTATTTCAGATTGGTGGGGGTGTAAGTCTAAGCTCCCCAATCTTCCTTATCTTGTATGGGTGAGCATGGGACCTCAGCACTTTTTGTAGTGTTTGGCTGGAACAGAGGTGCTATTGTGAAAAAGTTTTCTGTCTTGCTGGGATGCTCTTTTTCTATTCCTTTGACTAGAAAGAGCAAATTTCAGTTGGGGCTTTTTTTCTTGTTCTGCAACTGTTGGCATTTCCAGATTGATAGATTCCTCAGCAATATATCTATAAAATATGTGGTAAAATGAAACCCAAGGAATTTTACCACCATGTCATTCATTTGCTCCCAAATTCACTAGCTGACCTGCCTTCTTTCCACCTTTCAGAGCCTTACATTGTTTTTTCTTTCTTATATATAAAATATCCAATGTCTTAAGTTATACTAAGTAGGAGGAATACAGAAAGACTTGTCTAAATCTTCATCCCAGAAGATGAAGTTGTTCTTTTTGCTATACAGCGTTTTGATTTTTAACAGATAGCACTAAAAGTGCCCTTCAAGCTGGCAGAGTTCCCATTTCCATTATTCTGGTTAATATTGGATGTTACCAAATGTAATTACTCATTGTTTGAAGGGTTTTTCTATTGTTGATGGCTTTGAAATGGTATGTTTTACTGATATACATTTCCCTAATTTGTGGTGCATTTTCACATCTATACAAGTATTCAAGTATGATTTGTTCACCTCTCTTTCTTTCCCTATGGATTGTTTCTTTATTACTTTTGTCCATATTCTTTTCTTATGATGTCATGTGTTCTTTATAGTTTGGATAATAAGCTTTATTCTACGTGATGATATTATTTTCAACCTATCAGATGTATCTCCTTTTATTTTTTATATTAGTTCTTTTAATTTTTTATTAAATTGTCTTTTATTTAAAGATACATAGATCACAGAAAATGTCCCATCAAAAAGTATGAGATTCCCACGTACCCCACCCCCACCCCCCACTCCTTCCAGTGTTCCAAAATGTATTCAACAAAAGAAATGAATGTGCCACAATGATGAAAGAGGTTATTAGTTCTTTTCACAAGGAGTTTTTTATATTGTTGAAGTGATGTTTTTCTATCATTTTCTCCATGGTTTTTGTTTTATGTGTTTTTTTTTTTTAAGATTTATTTTTATTTTATTTTATTTTATTTTATTTGTTTAATTCCCCTCCCCTCCCCCGGCTGTCTGTTTTCTGTGTCTTTTTGCTGCATCTTGTTTCTTTGTCCGGTTCTGTTGTCGTCAGCGGCACGGGAAGTGTGGGCGGCGCCATTCCTCGGCAGGCTGCACTTTCTTTCACGCTGGGCTGCGGTCACCCCTCGGGCTGAAGTGTGGTTTGCTGGCCTGGCAGGGGAGCGGCCGCGGTAGGCCTAATTCTGCTGCCCCCATAATAGGGTGGCTGGTCGGACTCACCGCCACCCCTGAAGGAAGCTCGGCATGGGCGCAGACTGCCCTCGGGTCTCCCCTTCTCGGCAGCCATGCTTCCGCGGCCGCCCCTCCTCCCAGATGGCGCCACCTGATGCCTTGTGGGGTGGCACCCTTCTTCTTCCTTCTCCCTGCGCAGGCGCAGGGCAGAAAATTCCAGTCTGCCCTTTTCCCCTCCCCCGACAGCAGCAACAGCCAGGCGTGGGCGGAAAAATCCAGCCCGCCCTTTTCCCCTCCCCCGACAGCAGCAACAGCCAGGTGTGGGCGGAAAAATCCAGCCCGCCCTTTTCCCTTCCCCCGACAGCAGCAACAGCCAGGCGTGGGCGGGAAACTCAAGTCTGCCCTCCACCCCAGCAACAGCAGCCACCAATCCCTAAACCCTGCCCCTTCCCCCAGCAACAGCGACAGCCAATCCCTAACCACCACCCCTCCCCCATCCAGTACCGCCCACTGACCTTTCGCCGGCAACCAATCAGAACAGTGAGTGGCTTCGACCAATCAGCCTTCCCCAGCCCCTATAAAACTGTTGCCTCTCCCTCAGTAAAGTGGACTTGCGTGTTTACCTTGTCTCCGCGGTAGTTCTTCTGCCGTGTGCCCTCCAGTCCTGAGAGCCCCCGACAAGGGCCTGGCCTCCCTTGTCCCCAGTTCGTCGCCTGCTTCTCCGGGCGACCCCTTCGTCGCCGGCTTCGCCGGGTGACCCCTTCGTCGCCGGCTTCGCCGGGCGACCCCGTCAGCCGAACCGCGCAACCCCTTGTGAGACCGATCCCTCGTCTGCTGCCGGACCGACCCCTCATCCCAAGCGGGACCGACCCCTCGTCCAGAGCTGGACCGACCCCTCGTCCGCAGCCAGACCCCACCTCTACCGACCGAGCAAATCGTCGCACTGGGTGGCTCTCCTTATGGGTGCACTCCTTGCGCGTGGGGCTCCCCTACGCGGGGGACACCCCTGCGTGGTAGGGCACTCCTCGCGCGCATCAGCACTGCACATGGGCCAGCTCCACACAGGTCAAGGAGGCCCGGGGCTTGAACCGCTGACCTCCCATGTGGTAGACGGATGCCCTAACCACTGAGCCAAAGTCCGTTTCCCTTATGTGTTTTTAAAAAGGAGAATCCGAAGATGGCGGCTGAGTGAACTTCCTGGTTACTAGCTCCTGGGGGGAATCAGCTGGGAGGCGTCGGAGACTCTTTGGGACCGGGCTGTTTTGGGATTTTTCCTGGTCTGGAGGTGTCTGGACATCGATTTGGAGGGAAGGTAACAGAGAGGATCCGTCTGTGAAATATACTCGGAGATCCCAGCTACGTGTGGAGGATTCCCTCCTTGGGTAGGCGGAGCCGAGGCAGCTAGCACCGCGCTGAGCCCCGGCGGGCGGCGGCCAGGGTAGCCTAGCTGGGCCGCGGTGGGCAGCGGGCGGGGGATCCGAGCCACGCCGCGGCGGACGGCGGGCGGGAGAGCCGAGCCCAGCCAAGCCCAGCCGAACCCAGCCGAGCCGCGGCGGGCGGGGAAGCCGAGCCCAGCAGCGCCACAGCGGGCCGCAGGTGGGAGAGCCGAGAAGCGCTGTGCCGGGGCGGGCGGTGGGCAGGGAAGCCGGGCCCGGCCGAGCCCAGCTGAGCTGCGGCGGGCGGGGGGGCCGAGCCCAGCCAGGCCCAGCCGAGCCCAGCCGCGCCGCGCCGGGCGGCGGACGGGAAAGCCAAGCCCAGCTGAGCCCAGCCGAGCCCAGCCCAGCCGCGGCGGGCGGGGAAGCCGAGCCCAGCCGAGCCCAGCCGAGCCTGGCGGCGGGGTTTCTGTTCTTTGTTTTTTTTTTTAATTTTTATTTTTTATTTTATTTTATTTTATTTTTTTTGTTTTTTAATCCTCTCTTTCTTGTCCCCAATATTCTTCTTATACTATTTTACCTTAACAATACAATAGGTCCTACAGGAAATACCTCACATTTGCTGGGTTTCCTCACCCTCCACTGCCTCATTTCTCTGTGAATAGATTTAGCCTATCTACACTATCCCCTTTCCCTTACAACTTGATATCCTCCACCATCTGCTATCTCTCCTATATTCCATCTCCCTTTCTTTGATCCACAAAGTGTCTAACTCTTAATTTCTAATACCTTTGTTTAGTTTTCCACCTGGTATTTGTCCCTGAAACTATTACCTTTCTTTTCTCTTTCCCTCTCTCACGAAAACAATAGTCTCTTAGTATGTACCACATTCCTCCCATATTCAGTCGTCTACCTCATTATAGGTACTTTCCTATTACTATAACTCTACACAATTTACATGATCTAACCTCCATCCTCCCAGAACTCATATTGTTGCTTTGTTAACATATATCACCAATACTACTTCACACTTTTTCCTTCCTTACACAATTGCCTTTCCCCAGCACTAATACTTTCCTTTAAAGTGAGCTTAACTAGCAATAAGAAATTGGAATAAGAAAAAGAAAGAGACAAAGAGAAGATATAACACTTACGCAAAAACAACAGCTAATTAATCTCCAAGACTAGACAAAGAAGCTAAGGAACTGATTAAACCCGTCAAGAAAAAATGTTGACAAGACAGCAACAAAAATCTACAAACCAAACCAGTAATCAGGAAAACATGGCTGAATCCAATCAACAAACTAAAAATCAGGAAGGGGGGCAGGACTTCGCACAAGCAATGAAAGATCTCAGAACATTTATCACCGACAAATTTGATGAAGTAATGAAAGAGGTTAACAGCGTGAAGACAACACTTGGAGGGGAATTTGCAGACATGCGCAAAAAAATAACAGATATGGTGGAAATGAACACCACAATTCAAGAAATCAAAAATACACTTGCAGCAAATATCAGCAGACTAGAAGAGGCAGAGCAGAGAATTAGTGATGTGGAAGACAGTGCATTGGAAATCAAACAGATAGTAGAAGTGGTCAATAAAAAGGTAGAAAAAATCCAGATAGGACTTAGGGACCTGAATGATAACGCAAAACGCTCAAACATACGTATTATAGGCATTCCAGAAGGAGAAGAGAAGGGAAAGGGGTCAGAAGGAGTGTTGCAGGAAATAATGAATGAAAACTTCCCAAATCTACTGAAAGAGACAGATGTACATATCCAAGAAGCACAGCGCACTCCACTGGTCATAAACCCCAACAGGCCCACCCCAAGACATATACTTGTCAAATTATCCAATGCTCAAAACAAAGAAAAAATTCTAAAAGCAGCAAGAGAAAAGAAAACCATCACATACAAGGGAAACTCCATAAGATTAAGTGCTGATTTCTCATCTGAAACGATGGAGGCAAGAAGGCAGTGGTATGATATAGTCAAGGTACTAAAGGAAAAAAATTTCCAACCAAGAATACTCTATCCAGCTAAACTAGCATACAAAAATGATGGAGAGTTCAAAATATCCACAGATAAACAGAAACTGAAAGAGTATATCAACAAGAAACCTCCCCTTCAAGAAATTCTTAAGGGAGTTCTGCAGGAAGAAAGGAAAAAACAGGACAGTCAGAGATGGAGGAGAGTGTAAAAGCAACAAGAAAGACAAAAATAGAAGGGGAAAATAAAATAATACAAACAAAATATAACAAACACAAATCCAACCAAAACATGGCTCCCATAAATAAGTCTCTAAATGTAATAACAGGGAAACGGACTTTGGCCCAGTGGTTAGGGCGTCCGTCTACCATATGGGAGGTCCGCGGTTCAAACCCCGGGCCTCCTTGACCCGTGTGGAGCTGGCCATGCGCAGTGCTGATGCGCGCAAGGAGTGCCGTGCCACGCAAGGGTGTCCCCCGCGTGAGGCCCCCACGCACAAGGAGTGCGCCCGTGAGGAAAGCCGCCCAGCGTGAAAAGAAAGAGCAGCCTCCCCAGGAATGGCACCGCCCACACTTCCCGAGCCGCTGACGACAACAGAAGCGGACAAAGAAACAAGACGCAGCAAATAGACACCAAGAACAGACAACCAGGGGAGGGGGGGAAATTAAATAAATAAATAAATCTTTAAAAAAAAAAATAAAAAATAAAAAAATAAATGTAATAACATTGAATGTCAACAGATTAAACTCACCTATCAAAAGATTCAGGCTGGGACACTGGATAAGGAAATACAACCCATCTATATGCTGCCTACAAGAGACACATCTTAGACCCAGAGACTCATGGAGGTTGAAAGTGAATGGCTGGAAAACAATCATACAAGCAAACAACAACCAAAAAAAGGCAGGAGTAGCTATATTAATATCAGACAAAATAGACTTTAAATGTGAAACAATTGTGAGAGACAAAGAAGGATACTATATTTTAGTGAAAGGGACAATCTGTCAAGAAGATCGAACAATCATAAATATTTATACTCCTAACAAGGGCGCCTCTAAATATGTGAGGCAAATGCTGGAAAAACTAAGTGAAAGAATAGATGCATGTACAATTATAGTGGGGGATTTTAATACACCACTATCAACTCTGGACAGAACATCTCAAAAGAGAATCACTAAAGAAACAAAACATTTGAACAGTATATTAGAAGAGCTGGATCTAATAGACATATATAGATCATTACACCCAAACACAGCAGGATATACATTTTTCTCAAGCGCACATGGAACATTCTCCAAGATTGACCATATGCTAGGCCACAAAGAAAGGCTTAATGAATTCAGAAAGATCGAAATCATACAAAACAATATCTCTGACCACAGTGGAGTCAAGCTGGAAATTTGCAAAGGACAGAGACCCAGACTTCACACGATATTTGGAAATTAAACAGCACACTCTTAGAAAAACAGTGGGTCAAAGAGGAAATCTCAAAAGAAATCAATGACTACCTTGAAACAAATGATAATGATAACACAACATACCAAAATTTATGGGATGCAGCAAAAGTGGTACTGACAGGGAAATTTATAGCCATAAATTCATATATCAAAAAAGAAGAAGAGCAAAAATTGGAGAACTAACTGCATTTTTGATGGAATTAGAAAAACAACAACAAAGTAACCCAACAGGAAGAAGAAGGAAGGAAATAACATAGATAAGAGCAGAACTAAATGAAATAGAAAATAAGAAAGCACTTGAAAAAATAAACAAGACCAAGAGCTGGTTTTTTGAGAAGATCAACAAAATTGACAAACCTTTAGTGAGACTAACAAAGAAAAAAAGAGAAAAGATGCAAATACACAAAAAAAGAAATGAAAATGGTGTTATCACCACTGACCCCACAGAAATAAAGACTATCATAAGAGGTTACTTTGAAAAACTATATTCCAACAAAAATGACAATTTAGAGGAAATGGACAAATTCCTAGAAATACATAAGCAGCCCATACTGACGAAAGAAGAAATTGATGATCTTAACAAACCAATCACAAGCAAAGAGATAGAATCAGTCATTAAAAATCTCCCAACTAAGAAGAGCCCAGGGCTAGATGGCTTCACAGGTGAATTCTCCAAAACATTCCGGAAAGAACTAACACCAATCCTGTTGAAACTATTCCAAAAAATCGAAACAGAAGGAACACTGCCTAATTCCTTCTATGATGCCAACATTACCCTAGTACCAAAGCCAAACAAAGACACCACAAGAAAGGAAAATTACAGACCAATTTCTCTAATGAACCTAGATGCAAAAATACTTAACAAAATACTTGCTAATCGTATTCAACAACACATTAAATGAATTATACACCATGACCAAGTGGGATTTATTCCAGGTATGCAAGGATGGTTTAACATAAGAAAATCAATCAATGTAATACACCATATAAACAGATTGAGAGAAAAAAACCTCATGATTATATCTATAGATGCAGAAAAGGCATTTGACAAAATACAGCACCCCTTCCTGATAAAAACACTCCAAAAGATTGGAAAACAAGGAAACTTTTTGAACATGATAAAGAGTATATATGAAAAACCTAAAGCCAACATTGTTTATAATGGCGAAATCCTGAAATCCTTCCCTCTAAACTCAGGAACAAGACAAGGATGCCCATTGTCTCCGCTCCTATTTAACATTGTCTTGGAAGTACTTGCTCGAGCACTGAGACAAGAACCAGATATAAAAGGCATTCAGATTGGAAGGGAAGAAGTCAAAATTTCATTATTTGCAGATGACATGTTCCTATATATAGAAAACCCTGAGAGATCTACAACAAAGCTTCTAGAACTCATAAATGAGTTTAGCAAAGTCGCAGGTTATAAGATCAATGTGCAAAAATCAGTAGCATTTCTGTACACCAATAATGAGCAAGATCAGGAGGAAATCAAGAAACAAATACCATTCACAATAGTAAATAAAAAAATCAAACACTTAGGAATAAATTTAACTAAAGAGGTAAAAAACTTATACATCGAGAACTATACAAGATTGTTCAAGGAAATCAAAGAAGACCTAAATAAATGGAAGAATATTCCCTGTTCATGGATAGGAAGACTGAATATTATTAAGATGTCTATCCTACCAAAACTGATCTACACATTCAATGCAATCCCAATAAAAATCAACACAGCCTTCTTTAAGGAACTAGAAAAACTAACTATGAAATTTATTTGGAATAGAAAGAGGCCCTGAATAGCCAGAGACATATTGAAAAAGAAAAACGAAATAGGAGGAATCACACTTCCTGACTTCAAAACATGCTAAAAAGCTACAGTAGTGAAAACAGCATGGTATTGGCATAAGGAGAGACACACAGACCAATGGAATCGAATTGAAAGTTCTGATATAGAACGTCATGTATATAGCCATATAATATTCAATAAAGCCACCAAACCCTCTCAACTGGGAGAGAATGGCCTATTCAACAAATGGTGCCTGGAGAACAGGATAGCCATATGTAGAAGAATGAAAGAGGATTACCATCTCACACCTTATACAAAGATCAACTCAAGATGGACCAAAGACCTAAATATAAGAGCCAAGACCATAAAGACCTTAGAAAGCAGTGTAGGGAAACATCTACAGGACCTTGTAATAGGAAATGGCTTCATGAATATCACACCAAAAGCACGAGCAGCAAAAGAACAAATAGATAAATGGGACTACCTCAAAATTAAAGCCTTCTGCACCTCAAAGGAGTTTGTCAAGAAAGTAAAAAAGGAACCCACACAATGGGAGAAAATATTTGGCAACCATATATCTGATAAGAGACTTATAACTGGCATATATAAAGAACTCATATATCTCGAAAACAAAAAGATAAACAACCCATTTAAAAAATGGGAAAAAGATTTAAACAGACACTTCTCCAAAGAAGAAATACAAATGGCTAAAAAGCACATGAAAAAATGCTCCAAATCTCTAGCTATCAGGGAAATGCAAATCAAAACTACAATGAGATACCATCTTACTCCCATAAGATTGGCAGCCATGAAAAAAACAGTAGAATACAAATGCTGGAGAGGATGTGAAGAAAGGGGAACACTCACCCATTGCTGGTGGGAATGCAGAAGGATCCAACCATTCTGGAGGACAGTTTGGCGGTTTCTCAAAAAATTATCCATAGATTTGCCATATGACCCAGCAATACCACTGCTGGGTATATACCCATCAGATCTGAAAACAAGGACACAAACCGATATATGTACACCAATGTTCATAGCAGCATTGTTCACTATCGCCAAAAGTTGGAATCAATCCAAATGTCCATCAACAGATGAGTGGATCAATAAAATGTGGTATATACACACAATGGAATACTACTCAGCTGTAAGAACCAATACACTACAACCGCACGTGATAACATGGATGAACCTTGAGAATCTTATGTTGAGTGAAGCAACCCAGGCATTGAAGGACAAATACTATATGACCTCAATGATATGAAATAAGTTAACTGCCTCAGAGAGCTAGAGTCTGGAAAAGTGGCTTACAGGAAATCGGGGGGTGGAGGAAGGATGTGAGTTAATGTCTGCAGGGGTGGAATCTGTGATGAGCTGGCGGTAAGTATGAGCACAAAGAAGGGACAAAATGGGGGCAAGGGGTTACCTTCGGGTGGGGTTTTCTGGGTTTGAGGGGGGCTGGGGGTGGGAAGAGGGGTAATATGGTCCAAGAAATCGGTGGGAGGGAGGGGCAACATACAAACATGGGAGAGTGTCAGAAGTTCGTTGAGAACTAAATGTTGAGTAAAACGTATCAAAGTATAAGTAGGAGGGTTACCTGGTTAGGACGCTCAGGGGGTATGGTCTGATGTGGGATGGACTCTGGAGGGAATAGCTGAAGGCTCATTTTGCCAAGGTGGGTTCTACCATTGGGTGGGGTGGACCCATATCCTGGGGAAGACTAATGCCGTCGAATAGAGAGAACTGTATCTCTCGTGAGAAAAGACGGCTCCCAGGGCATTAGATTGGCAGGCGTTGTGGGCCCTAAGGGGAGGGGAAAATGGATGTGCAATGGATGGAACAAAGGTAAATAAGGGGGCAAAATAGGAGTTATGTGAGAGTACACGAGGATGAATATAAAACAGCTAATATTACACCAAAAACATATAGGGGATGACAGACTAATAATGAAAACCATAAGACAAAACATAGGATAACTAAAAAATTTAGAAAACTGTACACCCTAAAGTATGGACCACATAGTAAGCACAAATGTCACCTTGTTTGAAAACTATAGTTTCGGAATCTGTACATCAGTTTCAGGAAATATGATATGAATAAGTTAAAAGATTATTGCTGTGGAAGGGAAAAGGTTCTATGGTGGATCTGGGGAAATACTGTATATTGTATATATGAATTTCAGTGATCTAAGACTCTTCTGAAGCTGACATTATGTTGGGATTCACTTTACGGGAAGTTTTGGATCACAGAGTGATTCAACAATGGCAGCGGAGGAATACTGATATGGGATGTTATTGACAAGATATATATGGTTGACAGGGAGTTATACAGGGCATATACCCAGGGTATATGGTAATGTCTATATATACTCATAGTGGAAACAATTAAAAACAACAGCTGGGGGGGTACTGGGCTCCTGGCTGGGGGGTCACTGTTGTGGACCCTAGGAGAGCAGCGGCAATCCTCCAGGTGCAACGGCAAGAACCAGGAAGGAAGGAGGGCCCAACAGTGGGCTCTTGATACTAATGGCTACACTTTTGAGCCTATACACCTGCAATAAGAACAAGGCCTAGAGTAGCATTGTGCCTGGGGGTTTCCTCCTGACAGCCTTCATGTTACTCAAATGTGGCCACTCTCACAGCCAAACTCAGTGTGTAGATGCGATGCATTCCCCCCAGCGTGGGACACGACACCCGGGGATGAGCCTCCCTGGCACTGAGGGATCACTACCACATACCAGCTGAAGAAGCAACTAGAAAATGACCTTGAATTAAAGATTCAATGCGGAACAGCAGAATATACCTGTCTACATATAATAACATGACTTCAGGAAGCGGTTTGACCTAATGTAAGGGGGAAATGGAAAGGAGAAATGAGATTATAAGGCTGTGAGTCTCTAAAAAAGAGTCTGGAGGTTGTCAGAAGGAATACCCCTATGTACAACTGAACAGAGTCTAAGAGACAGATAAGGTAGATACAACCCCAGGTATTGGTTCTTTTGAGGGATAAAGAGACCCACGGGTTCTATGGTCATGGCAGAAGGGGTTCACTGCCATGACAGATGGCCCTTCTTTGGAGCTGGTGTTTCTGCGTGATGGAATTGAACTCAGAGGGGATCTCTTTTCACAAGACTTGCATGCTACTTTATTGGAATTGTAGTTGGTGCTGGGTTTAAGATATATGTAGGGGATTTGAATCTCTGGACTGATAATATGACACCCAGGCCCAGAGCCTCAACAGACTTCAGCTCCTACACTTTGATTTATTGGACTTAATCCACTCAGCTAACATGGAGTTGAAGAAGGTCAACCACCACAACATGGAGCCTAGAGTGTCTACAACTAGAAGTGGGAGGAGTGCATCCAGTACCCATGTGGAATCTAAGCCCTCACTTGACATAGGTGTGCAATGGATACAACCAATCCAATGTCCACAGAGAAAATGTGGAATGGGTGTGGGAACGGTAGCTATGGGGGCTGCTGGGTGTGGGGAACGGGAGGAAGAGATGAGATGTGGAGGCGTTTTCGGGACGTGGAGTTGTCCTGGATAGTGCTTCACAGACAATTATGGGACACTGTAGATCCCCCCAGGGCCCACTGGATGGAACGTGAGAGAGTCTGGGCTATGATGTGGACCATTGACTATGGGGTGCAGTGATGCTCAGAGATGAACTTCCCAGGTGCAATGGATGTGTCATGATGATGGGAGAGAGTGTTGCTGTGGGGGGAGTGGGGGGCGAGGGCGGTGGGGTTGAATGGGACCTCATATTTTTTTTAATGTAATTTTTAAAAAATAATAAATAAATAATTAAAAAAATAAAATAAAATAAAAAGGAGAATCCTTTAACCCTAGTTAGAAATGTTCTCTAATATTTTCTTCAAGTGATTTCATTTATACTAAGGCCTTTAAAGACTATACTTTCAGGGATCATTTTTCTTTATACAATCTGGATTTTTAAAATTTGGTTTGAGCTAGGAAAGTAATTATTTTTGTTCTTCCACATACTTTATTAAGTTTGTAAGGTTCTGGGGATATTTTCAGGTAGGTAAGTGTATATTTGTCTAATTATTATATTTTTCCCATTATTTAAAAAAATTTCCACTTTTTAATTTTTTAATTTTCTTTTTTAAAAAGATACTTAGATCTCAAAAAATGTTACATTAAATAATATAAGTGGCTCCCATATACCCCGCCCCCACTCCTCCAACATCAACAACCCTTTTCATCATTGGGGAAGGGGGAAGAGGGTTTGATGCTGGATATATGGGAGTCCCCTATATTGTATATGTGACTTTACTGTGATCTAAAACTTTTTGAAGACAAAATTAAAACTTAAAAAAAAAAAGGATGTAGACACTGAGGAAGGAATGAAAGAAATTACTTTGCCACTGTACATACAGGACAACAGCTATTAGAGTGATGGAAGGCAAGACATCAAAAGCAAAGTTTTATGATAGTTTTCATTTTTTTAATACCCCAATTTATTTTTCACTTCATTTTAGTTCTTCTAAATTAGTATGTAATCTATTTCTAATGTTTAAGCCTATCATTACTATTTCATTTCCTACTAACTGGATTTGGCAATGGTTTTGGTTCACTTTTGAAGAAGTTTTGGATAGCGGGGTTCAGCTGCGGCAGGGGAGGAGCTCAGGTGTGGGGTGCTTTTGATGTGGGATGCGTGTTTGGGAGGGAGTTCTCCAGGGCACGTTTATGGGGTACATAAAAATGTTGTGATATTTGTTGGGTATTGCCACCGCAGGTGGAGTTACACAGGACAACAGGGCAGTGCTGAGTTCCTGGGGGGAGCTGTCCCATTCCCCCGGGTGCCGCAGCAACCCCCCGGTGCAAGGGCAAAGGCCAGTTAGGCAGGTGGTCCAAGGAGGAGCCCTTGATAGGACGACACTATCTTTAAATGTGTTTCCTTTACTTGTAAGAGATACACAGATTACATAAAAGGTTATGTAAATCATACAGGGGGAGGCGCTTCGGGTGCGCGTGGGACCCCCTGAGCTACCTCCCTGGCCAGAGCTGCCCTGGCGCCCGTCCCCGCCTCCCGGCCCCGCGCCCCCGTCTAGGAGCTCCTTAGGGAACCTCCCACCGGCAGGAGACGCGCGGCAGGACCCGCCCGCACTGGGCCGGGAGCACCTGGGAGCACCCCTGGGCCACCTGGATGCCCGAGGACCCCAGGCCCCGCCCACCAGGGGCGAGAGGGCGGGCGGGACGGCGGGCAAGATGGCGGGCGGGACGGCGGGCGGGACGGCGGGCGGGACGGCGGGCGGGACGGCGGGCGGGACGGCGGGCAAGATGGCGGGCGGGACGGCGGGCGGGACGGCTGCCCGAGGACCCCAGGCTCCGCCCACCAGGGGCGAGAGGGCGGGCGGGACGGCGGGCGGGACGGCGGGCGGGCGAGATGGCGGGCGAGATGGCGGGCGGGACGGCTGCCCGAGGACCCCAGGCTCCGCCCACCAGGGGCGAGAGGGCGGGCGGGACGGCGGGCAAGATGGCGGGCGGGACGGCGGGCGGGACGGCTGCCCGAGGACCCCAGGCTCCGCCCACCAGGGGCGAGAGGGCGGGCGGGACGGCGGGCGGGACGGCGGGCGGGACGGCTGCCCGAGGACCCCAGGCTCCGCCCACCAGGGGCGAGAGGGCGGGCGGGACGGCGGGCAAGATGGCGGGCGGGCAAGATGGCGGGCGGGACGGCGGGCAAGATGGCGGTCGGGCAAGATGGCGGGCGGGACGGCGGGCAAGATGGCGGGCGGGACGGCGGGCGGGCAAGATGGCGGGCGGGACGGCGGGCGGGCAAGATGGCGGGCGGGACGGCGGGCGGGCAAGACGGCGGGCGGGCAAGACGGCGGGCGGGACGGCGGGCGGGACGGCGGGCAAGACGGCGGGCGGGACGGCGGGCAAGATGGCGGGCGGGCAAGATGGTGGGCGGGACGGCGGGCGGGCGGGACGGCGGGCGGGCAAGACGGCGGGCGGGACGGCGGGCGGGCAAGATGGCGGGCGGGCAAGATGGCGGGCGGGCAAGATGGCGGGCGGGCAAGATGGCGGGCGGGACGGCGGGCGGGCAAGATGGCGGGCGGGCAAGATGGCGGGCGGGACGGCGGGCGGGACGGCGGGCGGGACGGCGGGCAAGATGGCGGGCGGGACGGCGGGCGGGACGGCGGGCAAGATGGCGGCAGGGGCGCCCCCGAGCATGGAGCCGGCAGGGACAGGCTGAGGGGGACAGAGTCCTGCTGGGCGGGCTGTCTGGGGGCCCACTAAGCAGGAGGCATCAATCCCAAGAGAGCGGGGCAAGAGGGGTGACAGGGTTAAGCCGCGCGTTTGCCGTCCCCGGGGCAGGAAGCCTCCGCCTGGCCGCACCTCCCTGGCCGCGCAGACGGGGAGAACCACTCCGGGAGTGGAGGGTTCTGGTGCAGGTGGAGAGGGTCCTGCGCGTGCGGGTTCAGTCACCGGACCCCGCTTTCTGAGCTTCCAGGAGCACAGCAGCCTGAGGAGCAGCCAGGGAGGGGGAGAGGCGACTCTGCCGAGCAGCCCCGCGCCCGCCCTCGTCCACGTGGGGAGAAGGTGGGGCCAGGCGGCGCCTAAGCCTGCGCGGCGCGAGGAGGGCCCGGGGCGCGCTGGGAGGACTCCAGGAGCACATTGGGGTCCCGCAAGGGGGGGCGCTCTCAAGGAGACCGGCACTGCTTATGTGGTGGTCTGGTCACCAGGGTCCCGTCTGCCTGTTGGAGGGGCTCTCACACGGCTTCCTGCTGCCCGGAGAGAGGGAAGGAGAAAGGGAGAAAGGGGAGGGCAGACTCCTACTCAGTGTTTGAGTTGCAAAGAGCCTGTCCTGCCCCTGAAGGGGACTTTTTTTTTTGAGGAGTAGTTTGACCCTGAAGGAGGGTTTGGCTCAGTGGAGGAGTTTCAGCCTTGAATGTGCAAGATCTCTGGTTCAGTTCACAGCTGCCCTTAGAGTAGTGACCCACTGGGATATTAGCTGGTATTTTGAGAAAGGGAAAACATAGATAACATCCTTGTGTTAGCTTCCCTTGGGTCTCTTACTTTGAGGGAAGTCTGTTTTTTTATTGTTTGGTTGACTCCTTCCTTGTGTGTTTTTTTTTTCTTTTCTTGTTATCATGTCTTTCCTTCCTCTTTATCTTCTTTCTTTCTTTCTTTCTTTCTTTCTTTCTTTCTTTCTTTCTTTCTTTCTTTCTTTCTTTCTTTCTTTCTTTCTTTCTTTCTTTCTTTCTTTCTTTCTTTTCCTTTTTAAAATTAGGTGCTAGTGGGTTGTTTATTGTTTGCTGTGTTTCCTCATCCTCAGCCTCCTCTTTTCTGTGTGTACTGATTTTGGCTACCGATGCTATCTCTTTTCCTTTCTACATCTTTCTACGTTCCACATTCTGTTGTTGCTCTTACATTCCTTCTCTTTGTTTGGCCCCCAATTTTTCTGACTTTTTATTTCTAACTTTTATTCTGCTTTCTGTCTTTTATTAACTATTTTATTGCCCTTTCTTTTCTCTTCCTTCTGTCCTGATCATGCTAGCCTTTTAATTCATACTATACTCTTCTCCATATTCAATTTCCCATTTCATTGTAGGCACTCCACTTTCTAATTCCTGTAACTATACACAGCTTACATGAGTTTAATATTCATTCTCCTAGGGCTTATATGGTTCTTCTGCTAACACTTATTACCAATACTACTATTATTATACTTTCTCTTTTCTTACCTCTTTTGCTTTCTCTGGCCCTAATCTTTTTTCTTCAAGGTGACTTAGACAAAAACCAGGTAATAGAATAAGAACACAGTGTCAAAGAGAAAAATTTACACACACAAAAGAGCACCTAAGAAAACTGGAGATTAGAGGGAGAAGCTTATCAACTGAATGAACCCACCAAGATTTTGATGACCAGACAGCAACAAAAAAGTACAAACCAAACCAATAATCAGGAAGAAATGGCATACTCCAATGAATAAATTAAAAACCAGGAAGAGGAAGAGAACATCAAACAACTAATCAAAGGTCTCTAATCAAATATCGTGGATCAACTTAATAAAGTAAAGGAAGAGATTATGGATACTAAGGGAAGTGGTTGTGGCTCAACTGATAGAGCATCTGCCTCCCATATGGAGGGTCCAGGGTTTGATACCCAGGGCCTCCTGACCCATGTGGTGAGCTGGCCCATGAGCAATGCTGCTGCATGCAAGGAATGCCATGCCATGCAGGGGTGTTGCCCATGTAGGGGTGCTCCACGTGCAAGGAGTGCACCCTGAAAGGAGAACCACCCCTCATGAAAAAAGCTGAGCCTGCCCAGGAGCAGCACCACACACGGAAACCTGATGCAGCAAGATGACACAACAACAACAACAACAACAACAAAGCAAAACAGTTTCCCAGTGCCACATGACAAGAATGCAAGCTGACACAGAAGACCACACAGAGGATGGACACAGAGAGCAGACAATGGGGGGGGGGGAAGGGGAGAGAAATAAATAAAATAAATCTTTAAAGAAATGATATTAAGAAAACACTTGGGGAAGTGGACTTGGCCCAATGGATAGGGCATCTGCCTACCACAAGTGAGGTCTGCAGGTCAAACCCCAGGCCTCCTTGACCCGTGTGGAGCTGGCCCATGCGCAGTGCTGATGTGCACAAGGAGTGCCATGCCACGCAGGGGTGTCCCTGCATAGGGGTTCCCCACGCACAAGGAGTGCACCCTATAAGGTGAGCTGCCCAGTACGAAAGAAAGTGCAGCCTGTCCAAGAATGGCACTGCATGCACAGAGAGCTGACACAACAATATGATGCAACAAAAAAGAAACACAGATTCCTGGTACTGCTGATAAGGATAGAGGCAGTCACAAAAGAACACACAGCAAATGGACTAGAGAGCAGACAACTGGGGGCGGGGGGGGCTGGGAAAGGGAGAGAAATAAATAAAAAATATTAATAAATCTTTAAAAGAAAAAAGAAAGCACTTGGAGAGCATAATGAAGAAATTGTAAATATACTAAAAAAGATAACTGATATTATTGTGATGATTGGCTCCATTCAAGAAAAAGAAAAATACTCTCTCAGCAAATAAGAGCAGATTTGAAGAAGCAGAGGAAAGAATTAGTGATGTGGAAGAGAGCACACCTGAAATCAAACAAATTGTAGAATTGTTACATAAAAGGAGAGAAAAAATCCAGCAGGGGCTTAGGGATTTGAATGACAACACAAAATGCACAAACGTACACATTATAGGCATCCAAGAGGAGAAGAGAAGGGAAAGGGGACAGAAGGAGTGTTGGAGGAAATAATGGCTGAAAACTTCCCAAATCTATTGAAGGAGATGGATGTACATGTCAAGGAAGTGCAGCATACCACAAACAGTATAAATCCCAACAGGCCTACCTGAAGACACATCCTTGTCAAATTATCCAATGCTCAAGACAAAGAGAAAATACTGAAAGAAGCATGAGAAAAGAAAACCATCACATACAAGGGATGTTCAATAGGATTAAGTGCTGATTTCTCATCTGAAACCATAGAGGAAGGGGGCAGTGGTATGATGCAGTCAAGGAACTAAAGGAAAAACATTTCCAGCCAAGAATACTCTGTCCAGCAACCTAGCATTCAAAAATAATGGAGACTTCAAAATATTCACAGATAAACAGAAACTGAGAGTATGCCAATAAGAAACCTGCCCTTTAAGAAATCCTAAAGGGAGTTCAGCAGTTGGAAAGGAAAAAACAGGAGAGAGAGTTGGCAGAGAGTATAAGAACAACCAAAAGACAAAAAGAGAAATAAAAACAACATATGACACACAAATCCAAAGAAAATATGGGTAATGTAAGTAATTCCTTGAGAGTAATAACACTGAACGTTAATGGATTAAACTCACCTATCAAGAGACACACAGATGGCAGAATGGGTAAGGAAATAAGACCCATCTATACACCACCTACAAGAAACCCATTTTAGGCTCAGGGATTCAAGGAGGTTGAAAGTGAACAGCTGGAAAACAATCTTATAAGCAAACAATAACCAAAAAAAAAAAAAAAAAAAAAAAAAAAGGACAAGAGTACCCATACTAATATCAGGAAAAATAGATTTTAAATGCAAAACTATTTTGAGAGACAAAGATGGATACTACATATTATTCAAAGGGGTAATCTTTCAAGAACAAAGAACAATCATAAACATTTATACACCTAATCAGGGTGCCTTAAAATACATCAGGCAAACACTGGAAAAACTAAGAATAAATGCCTCTATATTTATAGTGGGGGACTTTAATACACCATTATCACCATTAAACAGAATATCTCAATGAAGAATCAACAAAGAAACAAAGACTTTACTAATATATTAAATGATCTGGATCTAATAGACATATTCAGAACACTACATCCAAATACAACAGGGTACACAAGCTGCTCAACTGTATGTGGATCATTCTCCAAATAAACCACATGCTAGGCCACAGAGAATGTCTCAATGAATTCTGAAAGATTGAAATCCTACAAAATAATTTCTCTGACCACAGTGGACTGAAGCTGGAAATATGCAAGGGCCAGAGACCCAGATTGGGCACAAAGACATGGAAGTTAAGCGACACACTCTTAGACAAACAGTAGGTCAAGGAGGAAATCTCAAAAGAAATCAGTAACTACACTGAAACTAATGAAAATGACAACACAGTATATCAAAACTTATGGGATGCAGCAAAAGCTGTACTGAGGGGAAAATTCATAGCCATTAATTCATACATCAAAAAAGAAGAAAGACCTTAAAATCGAAGACCTAACTGCACACTTGGAGGAATTAATAAAAAAAGAAGAAACAAAACAAAACAAAACAAAAAAACCAACCCCAAAGAAAGAAGAAAAAAAGAAATAACAAAGATCAGAACAGATTTAGATGAAATAGAAAACAAGAAAGCACTGGAAAAAACAAACAAAACAAAGAGTTGGTTCTTTGAGAAGATCAATAAAATTGATAAACCCTTACTTATACAAGCAAAGAAAAAAAGAGATAAGATGCAAATACACAAAATAAGAAATGAGAAAGGGGATATCACCACTGACACCACAGAAATAATGAATTTCATAAGAGGATACTTTGAAAAACTAGATGCCGACAAGAAGGACAATTTAGAGGAAATGAAGAAATTCCTGGAAACACATAAGCAGCCTACATTGATGAAAGAAGAAATTAATGATCTCAACAAACCAATCATAAGAGATAGAATCAGTCGTTAAAACCTCCCAGCTAAGAAGAGCTTGGGGCCAGTCTGCTTTACAGGTGAATTCTACCAAACATTTCAGAAAGAACTAAGACCAAGTCTGCCAGGAGCCTAGGAGGTCCCTCCCTCCTGCCTTACCACCTCCTGAAGGTGGTCACATCAGCTGACTCCACCCTGTTTCTAAATAGACTATCATGGACTCACTAGGTAGAGTTCAGCCCTCTGGAACTTGGGGCACCAGAAAGATGGGGGGATGTGGGCTAGCTGGTGGGGACCAGTCTCAAAAGCTCAGGATTCGCAGGTGACGTCCTGTTCTTTCAGTGGCCTGTGCATGTTGCTCCACCATCTCCTCCATGGATTGAATTACATGTGCCTGATCAGTGACTTGAAAATAATAGGAGAAATACAGGGACCCAGGTTATAGTCAACAAAGGAAGGGAACAGGAGAGCTCAGGCCCTTTGATATAGAGCCTTGGGCTAGTGCTAATTTATGACCCTCAAAGTGGGCTGGACCTGCCCTTTCTGCCCCCAGGGAAGGTGGGCTATATGCCCAGGAGCAACTCCCACACTGAGAGCTAATTACTGGGTCATGCTTGGATCATTAGAGAGTGCTCATTATATCATTTAGGGGGTGCTTGGGGGTGTCCCATCTTGGCTGAAAGGTACAAAGATGCTTTTGTGGAGGCCAGCCCTGGGTCTCAGAACAGATGGTCTAACCATGCCCACGAGGTTGGGATAAGGCACCTTGGTGCCCAGGATGTGGGGTCAGGCTGGCAGCACTCAGCTAGGCACACAGAACACCAGCCAGCATGGGGGCTCCTCAGGGCTCAGGTTACCTGTTCCTCAAAGGAAACAGGGTGCTAGGCTTGTCTTGGTGTACAGGACTCTAGGCTGACAAGGGAGGTGCAGAGCTTTGGGAAGTCGGGGTTCTGGAGGAATGAAATTTAGGGAGTCAAAAAAATCTCTGCCGTGACTGACCATGGACAGCACCAGCTTCTGGATCCCACTCCAGGCAGGAAGGCGGGGACGCCACGTTTAGGGGGCTCATAGTTGCTAGGGACGCCCAGGGCTTCACATGTCACAATAGAACCTCGAAACATCCGCAAAACTGGAATTGATGAATTATTTAAGTCTTAAAGCGATTGCTTAGCTTCTTTTCTCCTCTATGGAGGAATGCTCAATGACCACCTAACACAGACGGGCACCCTTCCCCACAGCAGGGAAGAACCACAGCACTCAAGCCCCCTCGGGGAGTTGAAATTCTCCCAGGGGCAGATGGTAGTGCAGAGGGACACGAGAAAGGAACAAGACGGTCCAGAACCTTTGTGCTCTAAAGGAACTCAGCCCGGCTCAGGGTCCCATCACAGCAGGAGGGTCTGGGAAGCTGCTCTGCGGAGGTGCTGTTTAGACGAAGGCTGGGTCCTAGTCAGAGCCCCCCCCCCCAGGATGGGGTGGGGGGTCCAGCACGGGAAGGGGGGGGCAAACAGAAAGGGGAGAGCTGGGGCTTTGGAAGTTGGCAGTTCTCAGCGAGTGGGAGAACCAGCTTTCTCCAGCCCTAAAGTTCCATCTCTTTAGCATCAGCTGGGGGTGAAACCATGATTTCCCCAGGATCTAGAAGATAAACTTGGCCAGGGGTGCCCCAGAGGCTGAAGGGTGGGAAGGTGGCAGTGGAGCCTTCATTGCAGAAAGCGCGCTGCTCCCCTCCCCACTTCCCCTAGGTAGGAGCGCTCTCTCTCTTCATGGGATTCTGGGGTCATGAGCTTCCCAGGGGAGGTGAAGGGGGCGGCCTTCTGCAGGGTGAGCTCTTTGGTGCACTGAGCTGCTATTCAACAGCTTCCAACAATAACCACCTTCCTCCTGCCCAGTGCAGAGCTGGCCGCTGCTGGTGGTGGGAGGGCTGTGGTCAGCGTCTGCCAAGTGCTTGGGGCTGGGGGCTGAGGGTGTATAAAGAGCAGTGTGTGGGGGCCGGGCACAGCCTCTTAGGACAGCCCTTGGTCACCGCTGGTTGCTGTGAGCCCAGAGCCCTGGCCATGAAGACGCTGCTCTTGACCCTTGGCCTCGGCCTTGTCGCTGCCCTGCCGGCCCAGGACCCCCTCGGCTTGATCTCGGAGCAGCAGGATGTGAGCTGGAGGGGCATGGGGTGGGGAGAGGTAGAGTCTGACTGGGGGCTGCCAGGAAGGTCAGGGGTTCTGCTCCTGTGCTCCAGGAGGAGCTGGTCAGATAGACAGGAGGAGCTGCTCTCCAGCCCTGGGCAGGGGTAGGAGGAGCCTGTGGAACTGATGCCCTGGGGACCCCCGGGCATTTCCAGGGCCCCTGGGATGAGAGTTTCTAGGGGGCCAGGGCTTGTCCCACGAGAGTGGACATGGGGGTCCAGACAATCGCTGCCCAGTGGCAGGAGCCCAGGAGTGGTTTGTCCTAAAGGAGCGTCAGGACTCACTCAAGGTGGGGGTGAAGCCAGGTGCTGAGGGGACCCTGTGCCTCGAGGTCCCTTTGTCCCAGGGACGTGGGCGGGCCTGGGAGAGGGTTTGAGTTGTGCCCCCCGGGGACAAGTGGCTCTTATGCCCTTGGCCCTGCCTCAGTTAACAGGGACGTGGTACATAAAGGCCTTGGTGGACACCAAGGAGATACCAGTGGAGCAGAGACCCGATAAGGTGTCCCCTCAGACGATCACTGCCCTGGAGGGCGGGAACATGGCGGTCACCTTCACCGTCATGTGAGTAGAAAAGGGCTGCTCCCCACCCATCTCTCCCTCTAATAGGGGTCCCCACATGCAGCCAGCGTGGTGGGAAGGGACCAGGGAGCCCCTAAAGCTGGGGTGGGGAGGCCATGCAGGGACAGCGCTCAGGTGTGCAGGTGCCAGGTGAGCTGAGGCTGCAGGTGTGTTCCTGAGGCTGCAGCCCACATGCCTCGTGCTCTCCGGGAAGAAGGGCCAGTGCCACGAGATGAACGTCCTGCTGGAGAAAACAGAGGAGCCAGGAAAATACAGGGCATGTGAGTGCCAAGCCCACCACAGGCTGGTAGAGGGGGGTTGGGGGCTGCTGTGCCACTGACCGAGCCGAGGCTCCCCAGGTGGCCCTCCTCCCTGGGGGTCCCTGCCTGTCCTACCCCAGGAAATGCTGAACTCCCTTCCCAGGGCCCTTGATGTCCCTGGATGAGTTACCTGACAGCAGACGCCAGGGGTGAGGATGTGCATGGCAGGGAAACTAGGGTTAAGGAGCACGAGGGACAGATGGACATTTGCCCCAGATCCCTGAGCTCCCACGCTTGCCATCCTGCCCTGACAGAAAGTGGTCTGTGGGACCCTAACTTGGCTGGGCCCCTTTCTGGAGGAGGCTTCCCCAGGACTTGGGGTCCATGGCTGTGGGGAACAGCCAGGCCTAGGGTCTGGCCAGGCTGGGGCTGGGGGTGCAGGGGGCTCCATGCAGCTAGGAGGCCCCGAAGCCGAAACCTGCCAGACCCGCCCTTACCTGCTCTCAACCTTCTCTGGGAAGAGGACCCTGAAGGCTGTTTTCTCTCTGTCCATCTTCAGTCAATGGGACGAACCTGGTACAAGGAGAGGAGCTGCCCGTGAAAGACCACTACGCCTTTATCATGGAGGGCCAGCACAGAGGGAGACCTTTTCACATGGGAAAACTCATAGGTAAGGGGCCACATCTCCTGAGCTGCCCCCACCCCAAAATCAGCGTCATCCTCTGCCTGCTCCAGGGCAGGAGACCCAGGGCTGCTGAGGGAGGCCTGGTGGTCAGAGCCCTGCAGGGGGCAGCAAGGGGACAGCACTGGACAAGGTCGGCCATGGCTCTACCTGTAGGGGGGATTCCTGCAGCCACCAGCATGGCCTCCCAGGCGCCACTGGGTGTGGGGCTGGGGTCTCCAGGGGGAGGAGAACATTTGCTGGTGAAGCTTTTGTGTCAAGGACCCCCAGGTGGGTGAACTCCAGTATCCTCTGGACACAACTTCTCTTCAATGAGGGTGCCCCAGGTCACAGTGTGATCCTGGAGGTCGGCTTGGCCAGCTGCAAGACCCCCAAGGGTTCTGAGTAGGTGGGGGGCTCCATCCCCTACTCCTGCACACGGGACCTGCTCAGCTGCGGGGGCTCTGTGTGGACGGAGCCCCAGGCTGGACCAGAGCCCTGGGTGGCTTTCTGGGGGTTTCCCCTCTGGTTGCCGCCCCCCAGGGTGAAGCCCCCTCCCACCCCAGGTGCTGGAGCCCCCTCCTCCTCCTGGGGTCTGCTCACTGCGGGGCTTCCCAGCCACTCCCAGACCTGGTCCAGGAAGGGCCTTTCCTCCTGGTCTCTCCACAGGTAGAAATCTGGACGTGAACTTTGAAGCTCTGGAAGAATTTAAGAAATTCGCACAGAGCAAAGGATTCCTTCAGGAGAACATCTTCATCCCTGCCCAGATGGGTAAATGCACTGTGCGGCCGGGGTCCCCCGGGGGAGAAGCTTTAGGAGAGCTCTGGGCAGGTGCAGCCCAGGCTGGGTTTTCCTTTTTTTAAAAATTTTTAAAAATGTAATTATCTTTTTTGAAAAAGAGATAAATAGATCACATAAACCCTTACATTTAAAAACATATGAGGTTCCCATATACTCCACTCCCCACCCCACCCTGCTCCTCCCCAGCAACATCCCCTTTCATCAGTGAGGCACGTTCACTGCCTTTGGTGAATACATCACATCAACAACCTCTTGTCCCCTGTGAGCTGTGGGCAGGGATGGCGTCCATGTCTCCCTGTCCAGGGCGTCTTCACATCCTTGTTTTGTTTCTACAGAAAGCTGCATACCTGAAGGCGACTAGGATAAGTGAGCCCTTGGGAGGATGCTGGAAGCCTCCACAGCCATGCCTCTGGCCCCCTTCCATCCTCACAGCAGCACAGACCCTAGGGGGCAGCAGGTGGCCACTCCTACCCCTGCCCTCAGCTCTCGTCTGTCCCTGGTCATCCCAGGCCCTGCGGGAAGTCCTTTGCGGACCTCAGGACACATGCTGCATCTCCAGGTCCTGCTGGCCCCTGTGAGGCTCCTTCTGGGGTGCTCTGCTCCCCAGCCTGGGAGGGGAGTTTCCTCACTCAGCTCCATCCTCACCAACTGCTTCTGGGTGTGGGAGCTGGGCCGTGTCCACTCGTCCTAACTGCCCCTCAGCCCATCCCCAGCACAGGGAAGGACTTGCAGGGGCCTGCCCCATTGTGGGGTGCTGGATCCCAGTGGGGCCCGACGCTCCCTCAGGGCCCCCGTCTTCCCAGCAGGGACGCCTGCCTGCGGGCCTGTGTGCAGCCAGTGGAGGGATGTGCTCCTGGCCTGGCCTCTGCCCCTGCAGCTCCCCTCCCCCTGCACCCCCAGTGGCCCCAGGGAGTCTCCTCTTCTTTCCATCATGCCCAGCAGCCCAGGTCTGCACCCTGGAGACCCCTGCCTTGCTGCCCCACAGGACCCAGTCCAGCCTGGACCCCTCCCTCCTCCCCCACCCCCTGGTCCCACCCCGTCCTGGCCACTTTCTCCTGCCCCTGAATAAAGAGCTTCAGCATTGGCTCTGGCCTCAGCCTGTGTGTGAAGGGGCCTCGGGGTCTGTTTCCTTGGAGACCTGCTGGGTGACCAGCAGGGGAGGGGGCTGAGGGAGGGAGGTGGGGGTCATTCAACCTATGGGGCCAGACCCCAGCGGGCAGAGCCTCCCACAGGGTGTGTGGCCGAGCCTGGGCCCGTCCAGGTGGCTGAGAGCTCAGCTCAGCTGGGCAGGGCAGGCCTGGCAGGCTGGTGACCTGAGCAGGTGGAAGCCCCTGGGGAGGGGCAGGCAGCAGGAGCCAGAGCGGGGGCTGCAGACCCTTGCCGGGATCAAGGCCAAATGGGACTTAGGGGACCCCCTGGCACCCTGGGTGCCCCCATTTTGAGCAGGTTTGCAGGGAGGGTGCCCAGCCCCTCCCCATCACCTCTCACAGTGAGGCACGGCAGGGGCTTCACCCAGACCTTGACCTGCAGTCTGTCCTGCTCCTGAGAGCTGGCGCTCCTGGAGCACAGGGGGCCCTCCTGATCCCTGGGGGACCGACAGTGTCATGGGGAGGCCGGGCAAAGCCGAGGGGGGGCAACCGTGGGGGGTAAACCCCTGGTCCTGGAACCCGTGCGTCCAGATGGGATGGCCTCTGGAGGGCTCTTGCCAGGCATTGCTGCTCCTGAGATTGCAGGACGGGCCACGAGGGTGCCTTCAGCCCTAGAGCAGGGCGAGCACAGGCCACCCCCCCACCAAGGAGCCCTTGGCCTCTCTGCTTGGTGCCCCCCGACATCCACTTTGGCTCACAATTTTTTTCTTTCAAGCAATTTTATTGAGATAGGTTCATATACTGTACAATCCATTCAACGGTTACCTTCAATGAGTTTTGGTATAATCACAGAATTGTGCATTCTTCACCACAATCAATATTAGAGCATTTTCAATATTATAAGAATAAAAGCCACACTTAGCGTTCCCTTTCAATCCCTCCATCTAGCTTCTGCTATACATATCTGCTTATTTAATTCCATCTCTAAATTTATTATATTTATCCTTCATGCAAATAGAATCATTGTCTGGTTTCTGTCCCCGGTACTTGTTAGTTCCCTCAATTTTGCTAACGCGATTGAAAAATATTACTGTATTACTATTCACTACAGCCCATAGTTTCCTTTAGGGCCATTTTACTTTATTCTATTTTATTTTTTTTAATTGATTTTGTAAAAATATTACATAAAAAAAATATGAGGTCCCATTCAACCCCACCACCCCTACCGCACCACTCCCCCCCAGCAACATTCACTCCCATCATCATGACACATCCATTGCATTTGATAAGTACATCTCTGGGCATCTCTGCACCTCATGGTCAATGGTCCACATCATGGCCCATATTCTCCCCCATTCCATCCAGTGGGCCCTGGGAGGATTTACAATGTCCAGTGATTGCCCCTGAAACACCATCCAGGGCAACTCCAAGTGCCAAAGGTGCCTCCACATCTCATCTCTTCCTGCCACTCCCCATACCCATCAGCCACCATGTCCACTTTTCCCACTCCAATGCCACCTTTTCTCTGTGGACCTTGGATTGGTTGTGTCCGTTGCACCTCTATGTCAAGAGGAGGCTCAGATTTCACATGGATAGTACATGCAATCCTCCTGCTTTCAGTTGTAGGCACTCTAGGCTCCATGGTGTGGTGGTTGTCCTTCTTCAACTCCATCTTAGCTGAGTGAGGTGAGTACAATAAATCAGATTGTAGGAGCTGGAGTCTGTAGAGGCTCAGGGCATGGCTATCATATTGTCAGTCCAGAGATTCAAATCCCCTAAATATATCTTAAACCTCAACACCAATTACAATTCCAGTAAAGTAGCATGAAAGTCTTGTGAAAAGAGATCCCATCTGAGTCCAGTTTCATCACACAGAAACACCAGCTCCAAAGAAGGGCCATCTGACATGGCAGTGAACCCCATCTGCCATGACCATAGAACCCATGGGTCTCTTTAGCCCTCCAAGGAACGAATACCTGGGGATTGTATCTACTTTATCTGTCTCTTAGACTCTGCTCAGTTGTGCATAAAGGCAATCCTTCTGACAGCCTCCAGACTCTTTTAGAGACTCATAGCCATATAAACTCATTTCTCCTTTCCTTTTCCCCCTTACATTAGGTCAAACAGCATTTTAAAGTCATGTTATTATATGTAGACAGGGATATTCTGCTGATCCGCATCGAACCTTCAATTCAAGGTCATTTTCCAGTTGCATCATCAGTTGGTAGTTGATAGTGATCCCTCGGTGCCAGGGAGGCTCATTCCCAGGTGTCATGTCCCACGCTGGGGGGAAGGCATTGCATTTCCATGCTGAGTTTGGCTTTGAGACTGGCCACATTTGAGTAACATGAAGGCTGTCAGGAGGAAATTCCCAGGCACAGTGCTGCTCTAGGCCTTGTTCTTATTTCAGGCATATAGGCTCACAAGCATAGTCATTAGTATCAGGGGCTCACTGTTGGACCCTCATTCCTTCCGGGTCTTTGCCGCTGCACCTGGAGGACTGCTGCTGCTCCCCTAGGGACCACGACAGAGCACCCCCAGCCAGGAACCCAGTACCCCCCCCCAGCTGTAGTTTTTAATTGTTGCCACTATGAGTATATCCAAACATTACCATGCACCCTGGACATATGCCCTGTATAGCTCCCTGTCAGACATATATCACCTGTCAATAGTATCCTATACCAGTATTCCTCCACTGCCATTGTTGAACCACTCTGTGATCCAGAACTTCCTGAAAATTGAATTCCAATATAATGTCAGGATCCCTTACTAGCAAAATGGCATATAGCGATGGGTTTAAAGGTTAGATATAGAATATGTGTTGACTTGGAAAAATTCTACATCCTATCTTTATCTTTTTTCTTTTTTTTTCCCTAATAACTGAACTTCTCTTCACAAGAGCCCCAGACCACAGCAATTCATATATATAATATATAGCACTCCCACACATCCACCACAAAACCTTTTCCCTTCCACAGCGATACTCTTACAACCTATTCACATCATATTTACTTACAGTGATGTACAGAGTCTGAGACAATAGCTTTCAAACAAGGTGACATCTGTGCTTACATTGTGGTGCATACTTTAGGACACACAGTTTTCTAAATTTTTAGTTATCCTATGTTTTACATTATGGTTTACATTCTCAGTCTGTCGTCCCTTATATGTTTATGGTGTAATATTACATGTTTTAGATCCATCCTTGTGTACTCTCATGAAACTCCTCTCTTACCCCACATTTACCTTGGTTCCACAAATTTAACATCCATTTTCCCATCCCCTTGGTGCCCACAGTGACATCCAACCTCCATTTCCCGAGAAGACATGTCCAGAGATTCTTGCAACAGTGTTCAGGGCCTAACTTACTCAACTGCCCCAATGCCCTGGGAGCCAACTTTTCTCTCGAGAGATACAGTTCCCTCTATTTGATGGCATTCATCCTCCCCAGGATGTGGGTCCACCCCCACTCTCACTACTTGGGTCTCTACCCAATGGTACCACCCACTCTGGCACAATGAGCATTCAGACATTTCCCAGGAGCCCGTCCCACATCAGACCATCCCCTCCAAGCATCCTAAACAGGTAACCCTATTAATTATATTTTGATATGATTTTCTCAGCATTTTACTCTCAACCAACACCTGACGCTCTCCTATGTTCGTATGCTACCCCTCACTCCCCCCACTTTTTGGGCAATATTACCCATCCGCCCATCGCCAGCCCCCCTCAAACCCGCAAAGCCCCACCCAAAGGCAACCCCTTACCCCATTTTATCTCTTCTTTGTGTTCATACTTACCGCCAGCTCATCATAAATTCCACCCCTGCAGACGTCGGCTCACATCCTTCCTCCACCCCCCAATTTTCTGTAAGCCTATCGTTCAGTCTCTAGCTCTCTGAGGCAGCTTGCTTATTTCATATCATTGAGGTCATGTAGTATTTGTCCTTCAATGCCTGGGTTGCTTCACTCAACATAAGGTTCTCAAGATTCATCCATGTTATCACATGTGTTTGTAGTGTGTTTGTTCTTACAGCCGAGTAGTATTCCATTGTGTGTATATACCACATTTTATTGATCCACTCATCTCTTGGCATTTGGGCATTTGGGTTGATTCCAACTTTTGGCAATAGTGAACAATGCTGCTATGAACATTGGTGTACATATATCAGTTTGTGTCCTTGTTTTCAGTTCTGCTGGGTATATACCCAGCAGTGGTATTGCTGGATCATATGACAAATCTATGGTTAGTTTTATGAGAAACTGTCAAACTGTCCTCCAGAATAGTTGGATCCTTCTGCATTCCCACCAGCAGTGGATGAGTGTTCCCCTTTCTTCACATCCTCTCCAGCATTTGTGTTCTTCTGTTTTTTTCATAGCTTCCAATCTTACGGGAGTAAGATGGTATCTCATTGTAGTTTTGATTTGCATTTCCCTGATAGCTAGAGATTTGGAACATTTTTTCATGTGCTTTTTAGCCATTTGTATTTCTTCTTTGGAGAAGTGTCTGTTTAAATCTTTTTCCCATTTTTTAAATGCATTATCTTTTTATTTTCAAGATATAGGAGTTCTTTATATATACACGTTATAAGTTTCTTATCAGATATATGGTTGCCAAATATTTTCTCCCACTGTGTGGGCTCCCTTTTTAATTTCTTGACAAACTCCTTTGAGGTGCAGAAGGCTTTAATTTTGACGAAGTCCCATTTATCTATTAGTTCTTTTGCTGCTCGTGCTTTTGGTGTGATATTCATGAAGCCATTTCCTATTACAAGGTCCTGTAGATGTTTCCCTACACTGCTTTCCAAGTTTTTTATGGTCTTGGCTCTTATACTTAGGTCTTTGATCAATCTTGAGTTGATCTTTGTATAAGGTGTGAGATGGTAATCCTCTTTCATTCTTCTACATATGGCTATCCAGTTCTCCAGGCACCATTTGTTGAATAGGCCATTCTCTCCCAGTTGAGAGGGTTTGGTGGCTTTATTGAATATTATATGGCTATATATGTGAGGTTCTATATCAGAGCTTTCAATTCGATTCCATTGGTCTGTGTGTCTCTCCTTATGCCAATACCATGCTGTTTTCACTACTGTAGCTTTGTAGTATGTTTTGAAGTCAGGAAGTGTGATTCCTCCTATTTCGTTTTTCTTTTTCAATATGTCTTTGGCTATTAGGGGTCTCTTCCCTTTCCAAATAAATTTCATAGTTAGTTTTTCTAGTTCCTTAAAGAAGGCTGTGTTGATTCTTATTGGGATTGCATTGAATATGTAGATCAGTTTTGGTAGGATAGACATCTTAATAATATTCAGTCTTCCTATCCATGAACAAGGAATATTCTTCCATTTATTTAGGTCTTCTTTGATTTCCTTGAACAGTCCTGTATAGTTCTCGGTGTATAAGTTTTTTACCTCTTTAGTTAAATTTATTCCTAAGTATTTGATTTTTTTTTTTTACTATTGTGAATGGTATTTGTTTCTTGATTTCCTCCTGATCTTGCTCATTATTGGTGTACAGAAATGCTACTGATTTTTGCACATTGATCTTAGAAGCTGCGACTTTACTAACTCATTTATGAGTTCTAGAAGCTTTGTTGTAGATCTCTCAGGATTTTCTATGTATAGGATCATGTCATCTGCAAATAATGCAATTTTGACTTCTTCCTTTCCAATTTGAATGCCTTTTATATCTGGTTCTTGCCTCAGTGCTTGAGCAAGTACTTCTAAGACAATGTTAAATAGGAGCAGAGACAATGGGCATCCTTGTCTTGTTCCTGAGTTTAGAGTGAAGAATTTTAGGATTTCTCCATTGTAAACAATGTTCGCTTTAGTTTTTTTGTATATACTCTTTATCATGTTCAAAAAGTTTCCTTGTATTCCGATCTTTTGGAGTGTTTTTATCAAGAAAGGGTGCTGTATTTTGTCAAATGTTTTTTCTGCATCTATAGATATAATCATGTGATTTTTTTCCTTCAATCTGTTTATATGGTGTATTACGTTGATTGATTTTCTTATGTTGAGCCATCCTTCCATACCTGGAATAAATCCCACTTGGTCGTGGTGTATAATTCATTTAATGTGTTGTTGAATACGATTAGCAAGTATTTTGTTAAGTAGTTTTGCGTCTAGGTTGATTAGAGAAATTGGTCTGTAATTTTCCTTTCTTTTGGTGTCTTTGTTTGGCTTTGGTACTAGGGTAATGTTGGCATCATAGAATGAGTTAGGCAATGTTCCTTCTGTTTCAATTTTCTGGAATAGTTTCAGCAGAATTGGTGTTAGTTCTTTCTGGAATGTTTTGTAGAATTCACCTGTGAAGCCGTCTGGCCCTGGGCTCTTCTTAGTTGGGAGGTTATTCATGACTGATTTATCTCTTTACTTGTGATTGGTTTGTTAAGATCATCAATTTCTTCTTTCGTCAATATGGGCTGCTTATGTGTTTCTAGGAATTTGTCCATTTCCTCTAAATTGTCATTTTTGTTGGAATATAGATTTTCAAAGTATCCTCTTATGATAGTCTTTATTTCTGTGGGGTCAGTGGTGATATCACCTTTCTCATTTCTTATTTTGTGTATTTGCATCTTCTCTCTTTTTTCTTTGTTAGTCTCACTAAAGGTTTGTCAATTTTGTTGATCTTCTCAAAAAAACCAGCTTTTGGTCTTGTTTACCTTTTCAAGTGCTTTCTTATTTTCTATTTCATTTAGTTCTGCTCTTATCTTTGTTATTTCCTTCCTTCTTCTTCCTGTTGGGTTACTTTGTTGTTGTTTTTCTAATTTCTTCAAATGTGCAGTTAGCTCTTCAATTTCTGTTCTTCTTTTTTGATATATAAATTTATGGCTATAAATTTCCCTCTCAGTACTGCTTTTGCTGCATCCCATAAATTTTGGTATGTTGTGTTATCATTATCATTTGTTTCAAGGTAATCATTGATTTCTTTTGAGATTTCCTCTTTGACCCACTGTTTTTCTAAGAGTGTGCTGTTTAATTTCCAAATCGTGGTGTAAAACCTGGGCCTCTGTCCCTTGCAAATTTCCAGCTTGACTCCACTGTGGTCAGAGATATTGTTTTGTATGATTTCAATCTTTCTGAATTCATTCAGCCTTTCTTTATGGCCTAGCATATGGTCTATCTTGGAGAATGTTCCATGTGCACTTGAGAAAAATGTATATCCTGCTGTGTTTGGGTGTAATGATCTATATATGTCTATTAGATCCAGCTCCTGTAATATACTGTTCAAATGTTTTGTTTCTTTAGTGATTCTCTTTTGAGATGTTCTGTCCAAGGTAGAGAGTGGTGTATTAAAATCCCCCACTATAATTGTAGATGCATCCATTGTTTCACTTAGTTTTTCCAGCATTTGCCTCATGTATTTAGAGGCACCCTTGTTAGGAGCATAAATATTTATGATTGTTCGTTCTTCTTGACAGATTTTCCCTTTCACTAAAATGTAGTATCCTTCTTTGTCTCTCACAATTGTTTCACATTTAAAGTCTATTTTGTCTGATATTAATATAGCTACTCTAGCCTTTTTTTGGTTATTGTTTGCTTTTATGATTGTTTTCCAGCCATTCACTTTCAATCTCCATGCGTCTTTGGGTCTAAGTTGTGTCTCTTGTAGACAGCATACAGATGGGTCATATTTCCTTATCCAATGTCCCAGTCTGAATCTTTTGATAGGTGAGTTTAATCCGTTGACATTCAGTGTTATTACTTTCAAGGAATTATTTGTGTTAGCCATATTTTGACTGGATTTATTTTTGTCATATTTTGTTTGTATTTTTTTCCTTCTATTTTTGTCTTTTGCTGTGGCTCTTATACTCTCCTCCAACTCTGCCTGTCCTGTTTTTTCCTTTCTTCCTGCAGCACTCCCTTTAGAATTTCTTGAAGGGGAGGTTTCTTGTTGGTATACTCTTTCAGTTTCTGTTTATCTGTGAATATTTTGAACTCTCCATCATGTTTGAATGCTAGTTTAGCTGGATAGAGTATTCTTGGTTGGAATTTTTTTTCCTTTAGTACCTTGACTTTATCATACCACTGCCTTCTTGCCTCCATGGTTTCAGATGAGAAATCAGCACTTAATCTTATGGAGCTTCCCTTGTATGTGATGGTTTTCTTTTCTCTTGCTGCTTTTAGAATTTTTTCTTTGTCTTGAGCATTGAATAATTTGACAAGTATATGTCTTGGGGTGGGCCTGTTGGGGTTTATGACTAGTGGAGTGTGCTGTGCTTCTTGGATATGTACATCTGTCTCTTTCAGTAGATTTGGGAAGTTTTCAGCCATTATTCCCTTCAACACTCCTTCTGACCCCTTTCCCTTTTCTTCTCCTTCTGGAATGCCTATTATATGTATGTTTGAGCGTTTTGCATTGTCATTCATGTCCCTAAGTCCTAGCTGGATTTTTTCTATTTTTTTATCGACCCGTTCTACTATCTGTTTGATTTCTGATGTACTGTCTTCCACATCACTAATTCTCTGCTCTGCCTCTTCTAGTCTGCTGATATTTGCTGCAAGTGTATTTTTGATTTCTTGAACTGTGGTGTTCATTCCCATCATATCTGTTTTCTTTTTGCGTATATCTGCAATTTCCCCTCCAAGTGTTGTCTTCATGTTGTTAACCTCTTTCATTACTTCATCAAATTTGTCCGTGATAAATGTTCTGAGATCTTTCTTTGCTTGTGCGAAGTTCTGCTCCCCTTCCTGATCTTTGGTTTGTTGATTGGATTCAGCCATGTTTTCCTGATTTCTGGTATGGTTTGTCGATATTTGTTGCTGTCTGGTCAGCATTTTATCTTGATGGGTTTAATCAGTTCCTGAGCTTCTTTGTCTAGTCTTGGAGATTAATTAGCTGTTGTTTTTGCTTAAGTGTTATATCTTCTCTTTGTCACTTTGTTCTTCTTATTCTAATTTCTTGTTGCTGGTTAAGTTCTCTTTAAAGGAAAGTATTAGTGCCGGGGAAAGGCAATTGTGTAACAAGGAAAAAGTGTAAAGTATTATTGGTGATATATGTTAACAAAGCAAGAATATGAGATCTGGGAGGATGGAGGTTAGATTCATGTATATTGTGTGGAGTTATAACAGTAGGTAGAATACCTATTATGAGGTAGATGACTCAATATGGGAGGAATATGGTATGAGCTAAAAAGCTATTGTTTTCTTGAGAGAGGGAAAGAGAAAAGAAAGGTAATAGTGTCAAGAGTGGATAACAGACAGAAAACAAAACAAAGGTATTAGAAATTAAGAGTTAGACACTTTGTGGATCAAAGAAAGGGAGGCGGGAGGTGGAATATAGGAGAGACAGTAGATGATGGCGGATATCAAGATGTAGGGGAAATGGGATAGTGTAGGTAGCCTAAATCAGTTCACACAGAAATGAGGCAGTGGAGGATGAGAAAACACAGCAAATGTGAGGTGTTCCCTGCCTCACCTATTGTATAATTGAGTTAAAATAAAATAAGTCGAAAATGAGGGACATGAGGGAGAGAGAAAACAGAAAAAGAAAAGAAAAAAAAGAAAGAAGAGAAGAAAGGAAGAAAGAAAAAGGGGGTGGGCAAAGGGTGGGGAACAGGTAGGGGAAAGAAAAAAAACAGATATACACTAACCACAATTGCAACACCAATTACAGCAACAACAAGAAAAAAATACCCTAAATAACTGAATAAAAAAGAGACTTTGGGGGATATGCTGGGAGAAAACACTAGGGGATAATGCAATATTAGCAATCAGGACATTAAAAAAAGTAAAAAAAAAATAAGATAAAATGAAAATAAAAACAAAACAAAATGAAATGATAAAGAAAAAACCCAAACATTGTAGGCTAGGGCATTCAAGTACCTCAGATGGACCTCAGGGCGTGATGGATTCAGGGGTGGAAAGTTTGAGATATTGAAGGCTCAAGAGGTGTGAGACTCTGGAGTGTGGGCCACCAGAGTTTAGGGGATTCAGACCCGGCAACCTCAAATCTGGTCAACAGGAAGCCTAGGAGTCCCGCAGTGTAACACTGCCCTCAGGGATCCCCGCAGCTGGGTGCCAGCCCTATGGGGGAAGTCAGATCTGCAAACTCTATATTATGTCTGAACCCTGCAATTCACTTACTCACTAGGGTTTATCTATGTGGGTAAATTGTCAATTCAGCTTTTGGACAGCTCCCACCCTGTGATTCCATAAAATGGCCACGTGAGGGCACCTCTACAGTGCAGCCAATTTAATGATGCAGATTCGAAGCCCGGCCAGTGGACTGGGCTCCAGTTGGAAATGCCAAAAACAGATTCCAAAACCGGAATTCCCAGGCTTCGCAAAATATTCCCCACTCGGCTTCCAGACGTGTCCCCCTCCCTCGTCGCACCCTGTAACAACCTCGCAATTACGTCCCTTTATTACCCACAATCTAATTCCATTGCAGATCGGCAGCCGGGCTTGTGGGGGCGGGGCTCCAGGCGGAAGTGCTATTATTTGTGTCCGCAATCAAAAATTCCCCCGCTTCACAACAAAACACCGTCTCTCTCCCCAAATCGATCCGCAAAGGCGTCCAGTCCCATCAACCCCCCAACAGCCCGCCCAGGACTCGCGAACTCCCCAGCACCGCAGAGCCACCAAAAAGCGGCGCTGCCACGTCGATACCATGACTCCACCCACCCCCAAAGAGGGAGCAACCCATGTGTAGGTCTCACCTCCAGGCAATAGAACCCAAATTATATCTTATAGACCAATCCTCTCCATTACCTTTCCACCAAATCGATGTCCAGACACTTTCTGCCCTGCAAAAATCCCAAAAAAGCCCGGCCTCGGAGAACCTCCAGCGGCGCTCAGCCACCTCTTCCCAGGAGAGACCGCAAGGCAAGTTCACTCAGCCACCATCTTGATCCACCTCCTCCCATTTTACTTTAGATACCACCTGTATCAGTCTGTCAAAGGGGTGCTCATGCAAAGTAAAAGAAAGTTGTTGGTTTTTATAATGTGTATTTATTTGGGATAAAAGCTTACAGTCACAAGGCCCTAAAGAGCCCAGCCAAAGGCTGCTTTCTCACCAAAGTCAGTTGGCACATGTTGAAGTAAGATGGCGGGCAACGTCTGCGAGGGTTCATTCCTCTCTCTCAGCTATAGGCTGGCATAGGGCTTGTTTCTTTCTGGGCTTTCTCAGCTGCTCAACTGCAAACTATCAGGCTAATGGCTCATCTCTCTCCTTGTGTTTTCTTGAGTGGGTGTCCCTTTATATCAGTCCACCAAGGGGGAGGGACTCAACTCTGAGTCATACCCTACTGACTTGGTCAAACCAAAGCACATAAATTGATTTAATTAAGTAAGCTTAAAACCTTTGACTTTAATACAAACAACAGGTACCACATCCAGAGGAACAGGCCAGTTTAAAAGCATGATCATTCTTTTTGGGGATTCACAACAATAATCTCAAAATGCCACAGCACCCTATTACTAACATCCTGTATAATTAACCTTCACTTGGTCTGCATCATTGAAAAACATTCTTAAATCTGTACTATTAAACACATTCATCATCTGCTGCAGGGTTCACTATTTGTTACAGTCCCTTGTTTCATTCTTTAGGTTTTCTTCTAGTCACACATACAACCTAAACTTTCACTTTCAGCCACAATCTCCCCCCATGTTAAAGCTGCTAATTACCTTCACCCTACTGTGTTGACATCACCGTTGCCCAATTCCAAGTATTTATAATCCAAACTAATTAAAATTCTGCATAAATGAAGCCTCTCTTCCCCATTCTCTGTCTTCATTTTGTCTTCTATTTATTAGTCCCAGGACTTTGCTCATAATAATTAATTTTCAAGTGAGATCGTACAATATTTGTCCTTAGTGTCTTGTTTGTTTCACTCAATCTAATGTCCTCCAGGTTCATCCGCATTGTCATATGCTTCACAACTTTATTTCTTCTTACAGCTGAAAAATACTCCATTGTGTGAGTACACCACATTTTTGTACCCATGCAAACAAACCTGGGTTGTTTCCATCTTCTGCAATTGTGAATAATGCAGCTATGGACATCCTTGTGCAGATGTCTGTTCGTGTCCCTGTTTACAGTTCTTCTGAGCACATGCCTAGTAGTGGGATTGCTGCATCACATGGCATCTCCATAGTCAACTTCCTGAGGAGCCACCATTTAGTCTTCCACAGCAGCTGCACCATTCTTCCACCCAGCAGCAGCGGATCAGTGTTCCTATTTCTCCACATTCTCTCTAACTCTTCTTGTTCTTTGTCTTTTAAATAATGGCCATTCTAATGGGTGTGAAATGATATTTCATTGTGGTTCTTATTTGCATTTCCCTAATACATACTGATGTTGAATGACTTTTCATGTGCTTTGTAAATTTTTTTTTACTTTTATTTGTCCTGTTTGGAAAAATTCTCTTCATGTCTTTTGCCCGATTTTAAATTGGATGGCTTTTCTTTTTATGCTTGATATTTTCAAAATGACTTTTACTGTTAATTGTAGGGTCTTTGGATATTTTTTATTTTATTTATTTTTATTTTTTCACCTTTTCTCTTTTATTGTCTTTTTTTAAAAAGGTATATAGATCACACAAAATGTTACATTAAAAAATATAAGAGGTTCACATATACCCCACTCCCCACCTACCCCCACTCTTCCCACATCAACAACCTCTTTCACCAGTGTGGCATATTCATTGCATTTGATGAGTACATTTTGGAGCACTGCTACGCATCAAGGATTACAGTTTACATTGTAGTTTACACTCTCTCCCAGTCCATTCAGTGGGTTATGACAGGATATATAATGCTCTGCATCTGTCCCTGCAATATTCAGGACAACTGCAAGTCCTGAAAGTGCCCCTATATCACACCTCTTCTTCCCTTTCCCTGCCCTCAGCAAGTCCCGTGGCCACTGTCTCCATATCTACAATACAATTTCTTCCATTGCTAGAGTCACAATAATTGTATAGTAGAATACCAGTAAGTCCACTCTAGTCCGGATTTAATCCTCCATCTTTGGGATTTGTCTGTCTCTTTGCAGTTCTATCAGTTTTTTGCCTCAGGTATTTTGAAGGTGTTATCAGTTTCATACTCATTTACAATCGCTATGCCCTCTTAATGAATTGACCCCTTTACACTATGAAATGACTTTCTGTACCCCTGGTAATATTTCTTGCCTTGAAATGCACTTTGAGAGTAAATGAGGTGAATCACTCCAGCTTTCTTTTGATTAGTGTTAACTTTTTTTTTTTCAAATTCTACTCAATTTATTCATTTTTTAAAAAAGATATTACATTAAAAAAAATGAGGTCCCCATTCGCCCCCACTGCACCCCACCCCACTACTCCCTCCCTCAACAATACTCTCCCCATCATCATGTCACATCCATTGCATCTGGTGAGTACATCTCTGGGCATCGCTGCACCCCATGTCCCGTGTTCCACACCATAGCCCACACTTTCCCACTTTCCATCCAGTGGGCCATGGAAGGACATACAACATCCGGCAATTGTCCCTGGGGCACCACCCAGGACAACTCCAAGTCCCGAGAATGCTTCCACATCTCTTCTCTTCCTCCCCTTCCCGGAACCCAGCAGCCACCATGGCCACTTTTTTCCACATCAATGCCACATTTTCTTGATTATTAACCACAATAGTTCATGAATAGAGTATCATTAGGTCCACTCTGATCCTTACTGTATTCCTCCTTCCTGTGGACCTTGGCTTGGTTGTGTCCATTCCATATCTATGTCAAGAGGGGGTTTAGATTCCACATGGATATTGGATGCAATCCTGCTTTCAGCTGTAGGCACTCTTGGCTCCATGGTGTGGTGGTTGACATTCTTCAACTCGATGTTAGCTGAGTGGAGTAAGTCCAATAAATCAGAGTGTAAGAGCTGAAGTCTGTTGAGGTCAGGGCCTGGCTATCATATTGTCAGTCCAGAGATTCAAATCCCCTGGATATATCTTAAGCCCCAGCACCAACTACAATTCCAGTAACGTAGCATGAAAGGCTTGTGAAAAGAGATCCCATCTGAGTCCAGCTCCATCACGCAGAAACACCTGCTCCAAAGAAGGGCCAACTGACATGGCAGTGAACCCCATCTGCCATGACCATAGAACCCGTAGGTCTCTTTAACCCTCAAAAGGACCAATACCTGGGGTTGTATCTACTTTATCTGTCTCTGAGACTCTGCTCAGATGTGCATAAGGGCAATCCTTCTGACAACCTCCAGACTCTTTTTTAGAGACTCATAGCCATATAAACTCATTTGTCCTTTCCATTTCCCCCTTGATTTAGGTCAAACAACATTTTTAACTCCTGTTATTATATGTAGACAGGGATAGTCTGCTGGTCCACATTGAACCTTTAATTCAAGGTCATTTTCTAGTTGCGTCATCAGCTGGTACTTGGTAGTGATCCCTCAGTGCCAGGGAGGCTCATCCCTGGGTGTCATGTCCCACACTGGGGGGAAGGCATTGCATTTACATGCCGAGTTTGGGTTCGAGACTGGCCACATTTGAATAACACGGAGGCTGTCAGGAGGGAACCCCTAGGCACAGTGCTGCTCTTGGCCTTGTTATTATTTCAGGTGTATAGGCTCACAAGCATAGTCATTCATATCAGGGGCTCACTGTTGGACCCTCATTCCTTTCTGGTCCTTATCGTTGCACCTAGGGGACTGCTGCTGCTCCCCTAGGAACCATGACAGAGCGCCCCCCCAGCCAGTAACCCAGTACCCCCCAAGCTGTTGTTTTTAATTGTTTCCACTATGAGTATATCCAAACATTTCCATGCACCCTGGACATATGCCCTGTATAACTCCCTGTCAACCATATATTGCCTATCAATAACATCCCATACCAATATTCCTCCACTGCCAATTGTTGAACCACTCTGTGATCCAAAACATCCTGAAAAGTGAAGCCCAATATAATGTCAGGTTCCCTTACTAGTAAAATGGAATATAGCAATGAGTTTAAAGGTTAGATCTAGAATACGTATTGATTTGGAAAAATTTCTACATCCTATCTTTTTCTTTTCTTTTTTCCTAATTATTGAGCTTCTCTTCACAAGAGCCCTAGATCCCAGTAATTCATATATACAATATACAGCACTCCCACACATCCACCATAAAACCTTTTCCCTTCCACAGCGATAATCTTTTAACTTATTCATATCATATTTACTGAAACTGATGTACAGACTCCAAGACATTAGCTTTCAAACAAGGTGACATCTGTGCTTACATTGTGGTCCATACTTTAGGATATACAGTTTTCTAAATTTTTAGTTATCCTATGTTTTACATTATGGTTTACATTATTAGTCTGACGTCCCCTATAAGTTTTTGGTGTAATATTACATGTTTTATATCCATCCTTGTGTTCTCTTGCAAAACTCCTCTCTTGCCTACACATTTACCTTAGTTCCATCAAATCAACATCCATTTTCCCCTCTCCTTGGGGCCCACAGCGACAGCCAATCTCCATTTCCTGAGAAGCCACGTCCAGAGATACTTGCAACAGTGTTCAGGGCCTGACTTGCTCAACTGCCCTAATGCCCTGGGAGCCACCCTTTCTCTCGAGAGATACAGTTCCCTCTATTTGATGGCATTAGTCCTCCCCAGGATGTGGGTCCACCCCCACTCTCACTACTTGGGTCTCTACCCACTGGTACAACCCACCCTGGCAAAATGAGCATTCAGACATTCCCCAGGAGTCCTTCCCACGTCAGATCATCCCCTCTGAGCATCCTAAACAGGTAACCCTCCTAATTATATTTTGATACAATTTTCTCGGCATTTTAATCTCAACCAACACCTGACACTCTCCTATGTTTGTATGTTGCCCCTCCCTTCCCCCAATTTTTTGGGCAATATTACCCATCCGCCCGTCGTCAGCCCCCCTCAAACCCGCAAAGCCCCACCCAAAGGCAACCCCTTACCTCCATTTTATCTCTTCTTTGTGCTCATACTTACCGCCAGCTCATCATAGATTCCACCCCTGCAGACGTCAGCTCACATCCTTCCTCCATCCCCCGATTTCCTGTAAGCCTATCTTCCAGTGTCTAGCTCTCTGAGGCAGCTTGCTTATTTCATATCATTGAGGTCATGGAGTATTTGTCCTTCAATGCCTGGGTTGCTTCACTCAACACAAGGTTCTCAAGATTCATCCATGTTATCACATGTGTTTGTAGTGTATTTGTTCTTAAAGCCGAGTAGTATTCCATTGTGTGTATATACCACATTTTATTGATCCACTCATCTGTTGATGGGCTTTTGGGTTGATTCCAACTTTTGGCGATAGTGAACGTTGGTGTGCATAGGGTCTTTGGATATTAAATGCATATCCAATGTGTGGATTCCAAATATACTCTCCCATTGAGTAGGCTGCCTTTTCACCTTCTTCGTGAAGTCCTTTGAAGTAAAAAAGCTTTTCATATTCAGAAGGTCCCATTTATGTATTCTTTTCTTTTGTTGATCATGCTTTTGGCATAAGGTCTGAAAAGCCAACTCATACAACAAGATATTGAAGATGCTTTCTTATATTTTCTTCTAGGAATTTTTGGTTCTGGTTTTTGTATTTAGCTCTTTGATCTTTTTTGAGCTAATTGTTGTATAAGGTGTGAGCTAGGGGTCATCTTTCTTTGTTTTGGGTATGAATGTACAGTTATCCCAACACCATTTTTTGAAGAGACCAGTTGGATAACCTTGTTGAAAATCAATTGATGTAGATTTGAGAGTGTACTTCTGAACTCTCATTTCTAGTCAGTTGATCTACATGTTTATCTTTATGTCATTAGCATGCTGTTTTGACCACTGTAGCGTTGTAATATGCTTTAAAGTCAGGAAGTGTGAAACAACTGACTTCATTCTACTTTTTATAGTAATATTTGGTTATTCAGGGTCCTCTCTCTTCCCAATAATTTTGGTAATTGACTTTCCCATTTCTGTAAACTAGGCTGTTAGAATTTTCATTATGATTGCATTGAATCTATAAATCAGTTTGGATAAAGCTGACATCTTAATGATATTTAGTTTTCCATTCCAAGAAAACTAAGTGTCCTTCCATTTATTTAAGTCTTCTTTGGCTACTTTTAGTAATGATTTTTACTTTTCTGATACAGATCCTTCATATCCTTGGTTAAATTTATTACTAGATATTTGATTTCCTTGTCATATTTATTCATTTTTTGTGTATAAGAACATTACTCGATTTTCATGTGTTGATCTCATATCCACCACTTTGGAGAGTTTGCTTATTAGCTTTAATAACTTTGTTGTTGATTTTTTGGGACATTCTGAATATAGGATCATGCCATCTGCAAATAATGAAAGTTTACTTCTTCCTTTCTATATTACAGTCCTTTTATTTCTTTTTCTGCCTAATTTCTCTAGCTAAAACTTCTAGAAGAATATTGAATAACAGTGGAGAGCATGTGGTCATCCTTGTCTTGTTCCAGATCTTAGAGGGAAAGATTTTCACCATTGATATGGTGTTGGCTGAGGGTTTATATATATGCCCAGTATCTTGTTGAGGAAGTTTCCTTCTCTTCCTATTTTATGAAGTTCTTTTATCAAGAAAGTATGCTGGAATTTTCCAAAAGACTTTTCTGCATTAGGTGAGATGATTGTGTGTTTTCCCCCTACAACTTGATGATGTTGTATATGACATTAATTGATTTTCTTGCATTGAATCACCATTGCATGCCTGGGATAAAACCCACTTGATCGTGGTGTATACTTCTTTTAATGTGATGTTGGATTCCATTTGTGAGCATTTTGTTGAGGACTTTTGCCTCTATATTTCTTTCTTTGTAGTGTCTTCATCTGCCTTTAGTATGAATGTGATGTTGGCTTCATAGAGTGAGTTACGTAGTGTTTCTTCCTCTTCAATATTTTGGAAGTGTTAGAGCAGGATTGGTATTAGTTTTCCTTGGTATGATTGCTAGAATTTACATGTGAGGCTATTTGGTCCTGGGCTTTTATTTGTTAGGAGGCAGTTGATAACTGTTTCAGTCTCTTTACTTGTGATTGGTTTGTTGAGGTCTTCTGTTTCGTCTCACATCAGTGTGGCTAGTTTGTGTGTTTCTATGAAGTTGTCCATTTCATCTGAGTTGTCTAATTTGTTGGTATACAGGTGTTCACCGCCCTTGCAATATCCACAGTGTTCCTTTCTCCCATTCACTCTACCTGCATGCTGGTGTCAGTCGTCTCCTTTGGGGAAGTGCCAGAGGAATCTCTGGCTGTCACCCTGAGGCTTCTTTCTACAAGTGATGTTTTGTTTTTTGGGTCTGGGTACCAGTCAGGTTGAGACATGGGACAGGGATAATGACATTCTATGGAGTGGCTGATGTCCACTTGGCTGACATTCTTGATCTTTATTGGTTATGTGCATCCAGCGAGACCCTTGGTGGCTCATCTACCTTGTCCTGGGAACACTGTGTTCTATTAATTATCGCTGTGGGACCTTGGTGGTCTGGCCCTGGACTTAGCTTCTCAGCAATCCCTTTTAAAAAGAGGGTTCTCCTAGGGCTCACAGGAGGAGGCTGAATTCTGGACCTTAGAAAATGACCCATCTTAGACTTTACCGTTCCCAAGACCTCTGCTTTCCCCATGTTCTGCCAAGGTCGTTCTGGCATCTGCCTCTCAATTAGTGTGGGTTTCATTGTTTTCCAAGGTTCTCAAGCCATCCCAAGAGCCTGTCTGGCTGTTTCCAGAGGCTCTAGCCATGCTGTGAAATCTTGAGCCCTAGGAGAGGACTCCCATATCAACAAACTCTCTCTTATCAAGTGTGTACTCTGATCACAATTCCAGCACCCCTAGGGCCAAGCTTGGTTCCATCAGCCTCTGTGAAACACGCCCTGAAACAGTTTCAGCAAAAAGTCCCCTTCCTACTTTGGCAGGACCAACTCTCCCAGGTGGGCTTACAATGTTTCATCTTGGGTCTTGCTCCAGTGGCCATGAGTGACCAGCACTTTCTCACAGGACTTTGGCCTCATCAAGACCTTAAGGCAGACCTTGTCAAGGGATGTTGCTATGCTCTACCCATGGGTGTCGGGTTCTTCTGACCCAATGTCTTCAAAAGCACCTACCGGAAAGCTCAGTGCCCAGGCTTAGAGTCCCACTGCTGTGGTTCAGGGCTTGGCTTTGGTGGAAGAGACTTGCAGAGGCTGCAGATTCAGCCTCCCTAAAGTTCTGCTCCACGAGTACATCCAGGAAGCCATGTGAAGTTTATTGTCAAGTCCCTGTGGCTCCTTTTGGCTGCATTGGTTTCTCAGACTAATTTCTTATGACCTTGACAGGTTTTTTTTATTTTTATTTTTTTTATTTTTTATTTTTATTTTATTTTATTTTATTATTGACTTTGTAATAATATTACATTAAAAAAAATATATATGAGGTCCCATTCAACCCCACCACCCCCACCCCACCTCTCCCCCCCCCCCCCCCCCCAGCAACACTCATTCCCATCATCATGACACATCCATTGCATTTGGTAAGTACATCTTTGGGCACCTCTGCACCTCATAGTCAATGGTCCACATCATGGCCCATACTCTCCCCCATTCCATCCAGTGGGCCCTGTGAGGATATACAATGTCCGGTGATTGCCCCTGAAGCACCATCCAGGGCAGCTCCATGTCCCAAAGATGCCTCCACCTCTCATCTCTTCCTGCCTTTCCCCATACCCATCAGCCACCATGTCCACTTTTCCCAATCCAATGCCACCTTTTCTATGTGGACAGTGGATTGGTTGTGTCCATTGCACCTCTATGTCAAGAGGAGGCTCAGATTCCACATGGATGCTGGATGCAATCCTCCCACTTTCAGTTGTAATCACTCTAGGCTCCATGGCGTGGTGGTTGTCCTTCTTCAACTCCATCTTAGCTGAGTGTGGTGAGTCCAATGAATCAGATTGTAGGTGCTGGAGTCTGTTGAGGCTCAGGACCTGGCTATCACATTGTCAGTCCAGAGATTCAAATCCCCTAAATATATCTTAAACCCCAACACTAACTGCACCTCCAGCACATTAGCATGAAAGTCTTATGAAGAGAGATCCCATCTGAGTCCAGATTCATCACATATAAACACCATTTCCAAAGAGGGGCCATCTGACCTGGTAGTTAACCCCATCGGCCATGACCATAACTCCCATGGGTCTCTTTAGCCCTCAAAGGAACCAATACCTGGGGGTTGTATCTGCTTTATCTGTCTCTCAGACTCTGCTCAGTTGTGCATAAGGGCAATCCTTCTGACAGCCTCCAGACTCTTTTTTAGAGACTCATAGCCATATAAACTCATTTCTCCTTTCCATTTCCCCCTTACATTAGGTCAAACAGCATTTTAAAGTCATGTTATTTTATGTAGACAGGGATATTCTGCTGATCCGCATTGAACCTTCCGTATAAGGTCATTTTCCAGTTGCATCATCAGTTGGTAGTTGATAGTGGTCCCGACAGTTTTGAGGAGCCCTGGCTGGCATTTCGTAGAAGGAGCCTCAAGTAGGCTGTGACTGGTGCTTTTCTCCAAAATGTCCTGGCCTTTAGAAGGAAGGTCACAGAGGAAAGTGCCATTTTTGCCCCATTTTACCATGAGTCCATCATCTCCCCTGAATTTCATCTATTACCCCTGGCTGACCCACTGGCCTCTCAGGAGGACTGAGTGAAGGAATAATACTTGGAAGGGCCAGGACCTGGGTGTGCCCACTCTGAGGGCCCACAGCCTCTCTGAAGCCTGGAGAAAGGGAGCCTGACCTTTCCTGTACACACGGGGTCTGGACCCTTCTGTCCACCTCTGGCCTGAGATCTTGGGCCCTGCATTTCCCACAGCAGCACTGGCCATGCTGCCCCATGTGGCCCTGCCCAGCAGTCACTGGGGGGAAGGTAATGCATCTACATGCTGAGTTTGGCTTAGAGAGTGGCCACATTTGAGCAACATGGGAGACTCATAATGATAGTCATCAGTATCAAGGGCCCATCACTGGATGATCCTTCTTCACTGGCCTCTTCATTGCACTTGGTGGACTGTTGCTGTTCCATTGGAGAGTGTGACAGCTCCCTGGCTAGGAACTCATCACTCCCTCAGTTGTCATTTGTAACTCTGCCTACTATAGCAATACCCAATGAATAGTTGAACACTTGTATATACCCTATATACATGCCCTGGAGAACTCCCTCCCAACCGTGTGTCCCCCATCAATAACACCCCACCCCAGTGTTCCTCCCCTGCCATAGTTGAACCCCTCTGTGATCCAAAACTTCTTCAAAAATGAAGCCGAAAATATTGCCAAATTCCATTAGCAGGAAAATTAAATAGTAATGACAGGTTTAAAGTTTAGAAATAGAATACATACTAATTTAGAAAAAATAAAAAAAATAAAAAAAATTGAGGTATTAAAAAATGAAAAATATTTTCATGTTTTGCCTTTCATCACTGTGTTCGGTGTTGCCCTGTATGTACAGTGGCAAGTCAATCTCTTTCATTCCTTCCTCAGTGTCTACATCCTTTCTTTTCTTTTCTCTTTTAATTTTGTGTTCAAGAAAGTTTTAGATCACAGTAAAGTCACATATACAATATAGGGGACTCCCATATATCCAACATCAAATCCTTTTCCACCTTCTCCAGTAATGATCTTTTTACATGTTCATGTTATAATGCTACAGCTGATATACAGATATTGAAACATAGCTACTAACCATGGTTCCATGTTCATTTACGTTATGGTTTATATTTAAGACTGTACACTTTTCTAAAATTTTAGTTACATTATGGTTTATGTTATGGTTTATATTTGAGACTATACATTTATAAATTTTTGTTGAAATTTAACACATCCTATATCCATCATTGCATGATTTTCTGGAATACTTCCATTGCCCCTGAGTTACCCTCTTTCCATCTATTCTATTCCTCTCTCCCTTCCCCTAAGGACGCCAGTGACAACCAAGCTTCACTGCTTGAAGGACCAGATTCATAGATACTTGCAACAATGCTGAGGGCTTGATACACCAACAGAATTGATGATGTGAATCAGTGTTCAGTCATATTTAGAAACCACACAGTAAATTGAACAGGGTCTTTCATAAAATGAATGATTAGCTATAAAGATGTAAAGACAACACAAAAGGGTAACCTGGGGCTTCAGGAGAGTAGCTAAGGAAGGATAAACTTTTTATCTTTACAAAGAACTAACTCCATTTTTCATTGATTTTCTCTATTTGATTTTCTGTTTTCAATTTCATTGTCTGCTCTTGTATTCATTACTTCCTCTTTCTTTGGTTTTATTCTGCTCCCTTTCTAAGTTCTTGAGGTGCACATTTAGAGGATTGTTTTTACCCTTTCCTCCCCTTTTAGTGCTATAAATTTCTTGCTCAGAATGGCTTAATTTGTCTCACAAATTGTGATATGCTGTATTTTGATTTTCATTCAGATTTATGTGTTTTCTTTATTTGCTTCATAAGTTACTCTTGGACCCATGGATTATTTAGATATATGTTGTTCTATTTCCACCTGTTTGGAGATTTTCCTATTATCTGTGGTATTGTTCTCTAGTTAGATTACATGTGGACAGAGAACATGCTCTCAATGATTTCGATTCTTCTAAATTTATTGAGGTTTATTTTATGATCTACCATATGGTTTGTCTTGGATAAGTTCTGTGGGCACTTGAAAAGAATGTGTATGTGGCTGTTGTCATAAATAATGTTCTTTAAATGTCAAGCAAATCATGTTGCTCAATGGTGTTGAGTTCTGTGTCCTTCATGGTTTTCCGAGTATTCTGTCATTTTTTGAGAAGAGGTGTTGAAGTCTCCAACTATAATCCTGGGTGTCTGGTTCTCCTTTCAGTTCTATTAGTTTTGATTTGGCATATTGTGAAGCTTTGTTTGCTGCATACACATTAGGACTGCATTTTCTCCTTTCTGGAATGTTCCTTTTATCTTTCCATAATGTCCCTTTCTGTCTCTGGTAATTAATGTTTGTTCTGTAGACTATTTCATCTGTTTATTAAGATAACCACTACTGGCGGCAGACTTGGCCCAGTGGTTACGGCATCCGTCTACCACATGGGAGGTCCGCGGTTCAAATCCCGGGCCTCCTTGACCCATGTGGAGCTGGCCCATGTGCCGTGCTGATGTGCGCAAGGAGTGCCCTGCTACGCAGGGGTGTCCCCTGCATAGGGGAGCCCCATGTGCAAGGAGTGAGCCCCATAAGGGGAGCCACTCAGCACGAAAGAAAGTGCAGCCTGCCCAGGAATGGCGCCGCATACACAGAGACCTGACACAACAAGATGACTCAACAAAAAGAAACTCTCATGCCGCTAACAACAACAGAAGCAGACAAAGAAAACGCAGCAAATAGACACAGAGATTAGACAACCGGGGTGGGAGGGGGGAAGGGGAGAGAAATAAATAAATAAATCTTAAAAAAAAAATAACCACTACTACTTTCTTTTGATTCCTGTTTGTATGATATGTTTTTTCACCTGCTGCTTTCCACTTACCTCTATCATTGTAAGTGAAATGAGAGTATTGTAGGTAGCAGAATTGGGTCATGTTTTGCGATCCACTCTGCCAGTCTCTGTCCTTTAATTTTATATCTAGACCATTCATATTTTTCAGAGAGGTTTTATTGAGATATATTCACATACCACACAAACCATCCAAAGTGTATAATCAATGACTTTTGTATAATCAGATAGTTTTGTATTCATCACTATATTCAATTTTAGAATATTTTCATTACTTCAAATAAGCACCCCCTACCTCTTAGAATTTACCCCTCAGTCTCACTCTGCCCTACATGTCCACTCATCCATTTCTCTTTCTATATGTTTATTTATATTTACATGTTATATAACTTAAATCATACACTATGTAGTACTTTGTGTTTGATTTCTTTCCCTTAGCATAACGATGTTTTTAAAATCATGTTTTGAAAAAAAGTTTTATTGAAGCATAAATTATACACCCTAAAGTTCATTCATTTCAACTGTAGAGTTGAATTTTGTGGCAGTTTGATACTATATGAATTCCAAAAATTGATGTAGGATTATGTTCATAAAGTGATCTGTTCCTCTGGATGCATTAAATTGTATTAGATTCAGAAGTTTCCCTTTTACTTGATGAAATGAAAATTGGGGTTTTGATTCAGCCACTTCAGTAGGACTCTGATTCCCCACCCCTTTGGTAGGCTGGCACTCCAGGAGTAAATGCACGGAGAAGGAAACACAGAGGAAGAGAGACAGCTCGTTAGACAGAACCCTTGGCCCAGGAGGAGAGATGAGCGGTTCACATGAGAGTTTGCAGCTGCATTGACCAGAGCCCTGAGTAGCTGAGCTGAGAGAGAACAAGCCATGGGGAGAGGGATGAGCCCTGTGGGGGCCTACAGCTGAGATCCAGAAAAGCTTGGACCATGGAGCCTTAGGAGCAAGAGAAAGGCTGAACCCTGGCAGAGACCGGCAGCCTCCTCGTTCCAACACGTGGAAACAGACTTTGCTGAGGGATGTAACTGACTCTTTTATGGTCTGGTAACTGCAAGCTTCCTCAAATGAATACCTTTTATAAAAGTCAACAGACTTCTGGTACTTTGGCTGACTAATACAAATGGTTCTTAGTAAATTTATGAGTTCAGCAACCATTACCCAAATCCAGTTTAGTATTATTTCCCTCACCCCAAGATGATGCCTAAAGCAGTTAATCCCTGTTCCTACCTGTGGCCCTAGGCAACCACTAATCTTCATTCTGTCTTTAAGGGACTTCTCTTTTCTGGACCTATCATATAGAGGGACTCATACATTATGTGGCCTTTTGTCACTTCTGTCATACTTTTGTTTCATTCCACACAAAACAATTCATAAAGTGTGCAATCGTTGACTTTCAGTATAATCATAGAATTGTGCCTTCATCACCCCAATCAATTTTATAACATTGTCATTGCCAGAAGAAAAACCCTTTACCCTTATGACCCCCTACTATTGCCGTTTTGCAGTGCTGAGGTAATTTTGGTGAAATTGATGACAGGGTACTAAAATATTACTGCTACCTATATTCCATAGCTTATAGTAGGAAAGTTTTATCCATATACCACCCTATTATCAACACCTCCTAATACTGATGAACAATTGCCCTAGTTCATGGAGGAACATTCTTTTTTCCATTTTTTTTGCTTTATTTATTTATTTTTTAATGTTACATTAAGAAAATATGAGGTCCCCATATACCCCCCACCCCCTCACCACACTCCTCCCACAACAACAACCTCCTCCAACATCATGGGACACTCACTGCACTTGGTGAACACATCTCTGAGCACTGCTGCACCACATGGTCAATGGCCCACATTTAAGTTTACAATCTCCCCCAGTCCACCAGTGGGCCATGGGAGGTCACACAATGTCTAGTAACTGCCCCTGCAGTATGACCCAGGACAACTCCAAGTCCTGAAAGTGCCCCCACATCACATCTCTTCTTCCCACTCCCCACCCCCAGCAGCCATCATGGCCACTTTCTCCATCTAAATGCCACATATACTTCCATCACTAATCACAACAATTCCAGAATAGAGCATCAGCAAGGCCACTCCAATCCATACTCCACTCCTCCATTCTGTGGACCCTGGGATGGCTATGTCCACTCCACCTCTGTGTCAAGAGGGTGCTTAGATTCCACTTGGATGATGGATGAAGTTCTCCTGTTTGCAGTTGTAGGCACTCTTGGCTCCCTGGTGTGGTGGTTGACCTTCTTCACCTTCCTGTTAGCTGGCTGGGGTAAGTCCAATAAACCAGAGCATAGGAGTTGCAAGTCTGTTGAGGCTCAGGGCCTGGCTATCACATGGACAGTCCAGAGATTCAGGTCCTTTGAGTATACACTAAACCCAACTGCCAACCACAGGTCTGGTAAAAGTGACAGGAGAGGCTTGTGAACAAAGGTCACATCTGAGTCCAACTCCATCACACTCAGGAACACATACTCCAAAGTAGGGCCGACTGACTTGGCACTGAACTCCATCTGCCATGACCATAGAAACTGTGGGTCTCTGTAGCCCTCAGAAGAACCAATACCTGGGGTTGTATCTACTTTACCTGTCTCTGGGACTCTGTCGAGATGTGCATAAGGGTGAGCCCTCTGATGACCTCCCTGCTCTTATTTAGAGACTCATAGCCATATAAACTCATTTGTCCTTTCCATTTCCCCCTTTTATCCAAGGTCAAAAAGCATTTTTAACTCCTGATATTACATGTAGTCTGAGATATTCTGCTGATCTGAGTTGACCCTTTTGTTCAAGGTTGTTCTCCAGCCACATCATCAGCTGGTACTTGGTAGTAATCCCTTGGTGCCACAGAGGCTCATCCCCGGGAGTCATGTCCCACACTGGGGGGAAGGCAATGCATTTACATGCTGAGTTTGGCTTCAAGACTGGCCACATTTGAGCAACGTGGAGGCTCCCAGGAGGTAACTCTTAGGCACCCTGCAGCTCTAGGCCTAGTTCTTATTTCAGGCACACAGGCTCACAAGCATAGTCATTAGCATCAAGGGCTCATTGTTGGACCATCCTTCCTTATTGGGCTTAGCCATTGCACTCAGGGGATTGTTGCTGTTCCATTAGGGAAGGTGACAGAGCTCCCTGGCCAGGAACTCAGCACTCCCTCAGCTGTTGGTCCCAACTGTAGCCATTATGAAAATATTCAAACATTTATATGCACCCCGCACATATGCCATGGAGAACTCCCTCCCAATCATGTGCCCCCACCAATAACCCCCCACACCAGTATTCCCCTCCCCACCATCGAAACCCTCTGTGGCCCAAAACCTCCCTGAAAATGAAGCCCAATATATTGCCAGGTTCCATTAGTTGTAAAATGGAATATAGTGAGGGGTTTAAAGGTTAGAAGTATCGAATACATACTAATTTAGAAAAATTAAAGTAAAAATGAATTGGGGTATCAAAAATTAAAAAATGAAAAAGCTTTGCTTTTGATGTTTTGCCTTTCATCACTGTAATAAGTGTTACCCTGTATGCACATTGGCAAGGCAACTTCTTCCATTTCTTCCTCAGTATCTACGTACTTTCCTTTTCTAATTATTAAGTTTGACTTCACAAAAGTTTTAGACCACAGTAATTCACATATACTATATATGGTACTCCCACATATTCAACATCATTCACTTTGTCCCTTGCCCAGCAATAATCTTTTTACATGTTCATACGATATTTACTGCAACTGATGTACAGATATTGAGACAATAGCTTTCAAACGAGGTTACACTTGGGTTTACATTATGGTTTATAATTTAGACTATACAATTTTCTGAATTTTTATTTATCTTATGTTTTACATTATGATTTACATTTTAGCCTATAGGCCCCTATACATTCTTGATGTAATTTAACATGTATTATATCCATCCTTGCATAATCTTGTGGAACACTTCCATTGCCCCACAGTTACACTGATTCCACTTATTCAATATCTCTTTCCCCTCCCCTCAGGGCCCACAGCAACACTCACTCTTCACTGCTTGAAGGGCCATGTTCTGAGATACTTGCAATAATGTTGAGGGCTTGACATGCTCGACTGCCCTAATGCACCGGGAGCCACCATTTCTCTCCAGAGATACAATACCCTGTTTTGAGAACATCAGTCCTCCCCAGGATGTGGGTATACCTTCACTCTCATTGTATGTTTCTCCATCCAATGATATAACCCACTATGACAAAATGAGCACTCACACACTCCCTAGAAGCCTGTCCTGTGTCAGATTCTCTCCTTTAAGCATCTTAAGCAGGTAGCCTTCCTTATTATATTTTTGAAAAAGTTTTCTCAACATTATACTCTCAACCACATACCTGACAATGTCCTATGTTCATATGTTCCCCCACCCTCGCCCCTATTTCCTGGGCCATATTACCGATCCTCCCCTCCCTAGTGCCCCTAAAGCCCACAAAGCCCCACCCAAAGGTATCCCTATGCCCCCATTTTATCCCTTCCCTGTACAAATACTTACCTCCAGCTTATCATAGATTTCACCCAGGTAGGTGTCAGCTTGCATCCTTCCTCTACCTCCCAAATTCCTTTAAGGCTATCATCCAGTCTCTAGCTCTCTGAGGCAGCTTGGTATAATTATTTCATATCACCCAGGTCATGTAGTATTTATCCTTCAATACCTGGGTTGCTTCACTCAACATAAGGTTCTCAAGATTCATCCTTGCTATCACACGTGTTTATAGTGCAATTGTTCTTAAAGCTGAGTAGTATTCCATTGTATGTATATACCACATTTTTTTATCCCTTCATCTGTTGATGGGCATTTGGGTTTATTCCAACTTTTGGCAATAGTGAACAATGCTGCTATGAACATTGGTGTGCATTTATCAGTTTGTGTCCTTGTTTTCAGTTCTACTAGGTATATATCCAGCAGTGGAATTGCTGGGTCATATGGCAAATTTATAGCTAGTTTTTTGAGAAACCGCCAAACTGTCCTCCAGAATGGCTGGATCCTTCTGCATTCCCAACAGCAGTGGATAAGTGTTCCCATTCCTCCACATCCTCTCCAGCACTTGCTCTTCTGGTTTTTTTCATAGCTGCCAATCTTATGGGAGTAAGATGGTATCTCATTGTAGTTTTGATTTGCATTTCCCTGATAGCTAGATGTATTTCTTCTTTGGAGAAGTGTCTGTTTAAATCTTTTTCCCATTTTTTAAATAGCTTGTTTGTCTTTTTATTTTCAAGATATAGGAGTTCTTTATATATGTAGGATATAAGTCTCCTATCAGATGTATGATTCCCAAATATTTTCTCCCATTGTGTAGCTTCTCTTTTCACTTTTATGATAAACTCCTTTGAGGTGCAGAAGGCTTTAATTCTGAGGAAGTCCCATTTATCTATTTGTTCTTTTGCTGCTCGTGCTTTTGGTGTGAAGTTCATGAAGCCAGTTCCTATTACAAGGTCCTGTAGATGGTTCCCAAAATTGCTTTCCAAAGTCTTTATGGTCTTAGCTCTTATATTTAGTCTTTGACCAATCTTGAGTTGATTTTTGTGTAAGGTGTGAGTTGGCAATCCTCTTTCATTCTTTTATATATGGATATCTAGTTCTCCTGACACCATTTTTTGAAGAGGCCATTTTCTCCCAGTTGAGAGGGTTTGGTGGCCTTATAAAATATATATGACTGTATAAATGAGGATCTATATCAGAACTCTCAATTCGGTTCCATTGGTCAGTGTGTCTGTCCTTGTACCAATACCATACTGTTTTCACTACTGTAGCTTTGTAGTATGTTTTGAAGTCAGATAGTGTGATTCTTCCAATTTCATTTCTCTTTTTCAATATGTCTTTGACTATTTTGGGGCCTCTTTCCTTTCCAAATAAATTTCACAGCTAGTTTTTCCAGTTCATTAAAGAATGCTGTGCTGATTTTTATTGGGATTGCATTGAATGTGTAGATCACTTTTGGTAGGGTGAACATCTAAATAATATTTAATCTTCCTATCCATGAACAGGGAATATTCTTCCATTTATTTAGGTTTAATTTGATTTCCTTGAACAATGTTGTGTAGTTTTCTGTGTATAAATCTTTTACTTCTTTGATTAAATTTATTCCTAGGTATTTGATTTTTTTATTCACTATTGTAAATGGTATTTGTTTCTTGATTTCCTCCTGAGATTGTTCATTATTGGTGTACAGAAATGCTACTGATTATTTCACATTGATCTTATAACCTGTGACTTTACTGAACTCATTTATGAGTTCTAGAAGCTTTTTGTAGACTTCTCAGGGATTTCTATGTATAGGATCATGTTACCTGCAAATAATGAAATTTTGACTTCTTCCTTTCCAGTTTGGATGCTTTTATATCTGGTTCTTGCCTCACTGCTTGAGTAAGTACTTCTAAGACAATGTTAAATAGAAGAGGTTATTGTGGGCATCCTGGTCTTGTTCCTGATCTTAGAGGGAAAGATTTTAGGATTTCACCATTTTAAATGATGTTGGCTGTGGGTTTTTCATATATGCTCTTTATCATGTTCAGAAAATTTCCTTGTATTCCAATCTTTTGCAGTGTTTTTATCAAGAAAGGGTGCTGTATTTTGTCAAATGCTTTTCCTGCATCTATAGGTATGATCATGTGATTTTTTTCCTTCAATCTGTTTATATGGTGTATTACATTGATTGATTTTCTTATTGAACCATCCTTGCATACACAGAATGAGTCCCACAGGTCATAGTGTATAATTCACTTAATGCATTCATTTAATGTGTTGTTGAATACAAATTAGCAAGTATTTTGTTGAGGATTTTCGCATCTAGTTTCATTCGATAAATTGGTCTGTAATTTTCCTTTCTTGTAGTGTCTTTGTTTGGCTTTGGTACTAGGGTAATGTTGGCATCATAGAATGAGTTAGGCAATGTTCCTTCGATTTCAATTTTTTGGAAGAGTTTCAGCAAGATTGGCGTTTGTTCATTCTAGAATGTTTCGTAGAATTCACCTCTGAAGCCATCTGGCATAGGGCTCTTCTAAGTTGGGAGGTTTTTAATGACTGATTCTATCTCTTCACTTGTGATTGGTTTGTTGAGATCATCAATTTCTTCTTTTGTCAAGAGATGTTGCTTATGGGTTTCTAGGAATTTGTCCATTTCTTCTAAATTGTCCTTCTTGTTGGAATATAGTTTTTCAAAGTATCCCCTTATGGTAGTCTTTATTTCTTTGGGGTCAGTGGTGATATCTCCTTTCTCATTTCTTACTTAGAGTATTTGCATCTTCTCTTTTTTTTTCTTTGTTAGTCTAGCTAAGGGTGTGTCAATTTTATTGATCCTCTCAAAGAACCAACTCTTGGTTTTGTTTATCTTTTCACGTGCTTTCTTATTTTCTATTTAGTTCTGCTCTTATCTTTGTTCTTTCTTTCTTTCTTCTTTCTGTGAGGTTACTTTGTTGTTGTTTTTAACAAATTCCACCAAGTGTGTAGTTAGTTCTTCAATTTTTGTTCTTTCTTCTTTTTTGATGTATGAATTTATGGCTATAAATTTCCTTCTTAGTACTGCGATCAATGCATTCCATAAGTTTTGATATGTTGTGTTATCATTTTCATTAGTTTCAAGGTAGTTATTAATTTCGTTTGCGATTTCCTCCATGACCCAATGTTTTTCTAAGAGTGTGCTGTTTAATTTTCTTTTTTTTTTAACAAAAATCTATATTTATTGATATGAAAACCTCACCATGATATATTATTGAGTGAAATAATGTACAGAAAGAATACAATGGGTGAGTCTACTTATGCAAAATTGTACACATTATTTTTAGAGGTGTCTGAAATTAAAATTAAATTTATTTATTTATTTATTTATTTACTTTTTAAAAATTCATTTTTAAAAAATATTACATTAAAAAAATATGAAGTCCCATTCAACCCCACCACCCCCACCCCCACTCCCCCCACAGCAACACTCTCTCCCGTCATCATGACACATCCATTGCATTTGGTAAGTACATCTCTGGGCATTGCTGCACCTCATGGTCAATGATCCACATCATAGCCCATACTCTCCCATGTTCCATCCAGTGGGCCCTGGGGGGATCTGCAATGTCCCGTAATTGTCCGTGAAGCACCACCCAGGACAACTCCAAGTCCCGAAAACGCCTCCCCATCTCATCTCTTACTCTCATTCCCCACACCCAGCAGCCACCATGGCCACCCTTCCCAAATCAATGCCACATTTTCTCTGTGGGCATTGGATTGGTTGTGTCCATTGCACTTCTATGTCAAGAGGGGGCTTAGATTCCACATGGATACTGGATGTAATCCTCCTGCTTTCAGTTGTAGGCACTCTAGGCTCCATGGTGTGGGGTTGACATTCTTCAACTCCATGTTAGCTGAGTGGGGTAAGTACAATAAATCAGAGTGTAGGAGTTGAAGTCTGTTGAGGTTCAGGGTGTGGCTATCATATTGTCAGTCCAGAGATTCACATCCCCTAGATATATCTTAAACCCCAGCACCAACTACAATTCCAGTAAAGTAGCATAAAATCTTGTGAAAAGAGATCCCATCTGAGTCCAGCTCCATCATGCAGAAACACCAGCTCCAAAGAAGGGCCAACTGACATGGCAGTGAACTCCATCTGCCATGACCATAGAACCCGTGGGTCTCTTTAGCCCTCAAAAGAACCAATATCTGGGGTTGTATCTACTTTATCTGTCTCTGAGACTCTGCTCAGGTGTGCATAAGGGCAATTCTTCTGACAACCTCCAGACTCTTTTTTATAGACTCATAGCCATATAAACTCATTTCTCCTTTCCATTTCCCCCTTACTTTAGGTCGAACAGCATTTTAAACTCCTGTTATTATATGTAGACAGGGATATTCTGCTGGTCCACATTGAACCTTTAATTCAAGGTCATTTTCTAGTTGCATCATCAGCTGGTATTTGGTAGTGATCCCTCAGTGCCAGGGAGGCTCATCCCCAGTTGTCATGTCCCATGCTGGGGGAATGCACTGCATCTACATGCTGAGTTTGGCTTTGAGACTGGCCACATTTGAGTAGCATGAAGGCTGTCAGGAGGAAACTCCCAGGCACAAGGCTGCTCTAGGCCTTGTTCTTATTTCAGGTGTATAGGCTCACAAGCATAGTCATTAGTATCAGGGGCTCACTGTTGGACCCTCATTCCTTCCTGGTTCTTACCGTTGCACCTGGGGGACTGCCGCTACTCCCCTAGGGACCATGACAGAGCGCCCCCGGCCAGGAACCCAGTACACCCCCAGCTGTTGTTTTTAATTGTTTCCACTATGAGTATATCCAAACATTACCAGGCACCCTGGACATATGCCCTGTATAACTCCCTGTCAACCATATATCGCCTGTCAATAACATCCCATACCAGTATTCCTCCGCTGCCATTGTTGAACCACTCTGTGATCCAAAACTTCCTGAAAAGTGATGCCCAATATAATGTCAGGTTCCCTTACTAGTAAAATGGAATACACTGATGAGTTTAAAGGTTAGATCTAGAATATGTATTGATTTGGAAAAATTTCTACATCCTTTTTCTTTTCTTTTTTCCTAATTATTGAGCTTCTCTTCACAAGAGCCTTAGATCACAGTAATTCATATATACAATATACAGCACTCCCACACATCCACCATAAAACCTTTTCCCTTCCACAGCGATAATCTTATAACTTATTCATATCATATTTACTGAAACTGATGTACAGACTCTGAGACAATAGCTTTCAAACAAGGTGACATCTGTGCTTACATTGTGATCCATACTTTAGGATATACAGTTTTCTAAATTTTTAGTTATCCTATGTTTTACATTATGGTTTACATTATTAGTCTGACGTCCCCTATATGTTTTTGGTGTAATATTACATGTTTTATATCCATCCTTAAGTACTCTCATGAAACTCCTCTCTTACCCCCACATTTACCTTGGTTCCATCAATTCAACATTCATTTTCCCCTTCCCTTGGGGCCCACAGCGACAGCCAATCTCCATTTCCCGAGGAGCCACGTCCAGAGATACTTGCAACAGTGTTCAGGGCCTGACTTGCTCAACTGCCATAATGCCCTGGGAGCCACCCTTTCTTTCGAGAGATACAGTTCCCTCTATTTGATGGCATTAGTCCTCCCCAGGATGTGGGTCCACCCCCACTCTCACTACTTGGGTCTCTACCCACTGGTACAACCCACCCTGGCAAAATGAGCATTCAGACATTCCCCAGGAGTCCTTCCCACATCAGATCATCCCCTCTGAGCATCCTAAACAGATAACCCTCCTAATTATATTTTGATACAATTTTCTCAGCATTTTAATCTCAACCAACACCTGACACTCTCCTATGTTTGTATGTTGCCCCTCCCTTCCCCCAATTTTTTGGGCAATATTACCCATCTGCCCATCCTCAGCCCCCCTCACAACCGCAAAGCCCCACCCAAACGCAACCTCTTGCCCCCATTTTATCTCTTCTTTGTGCTCATACTTACCGCCAGCTCATCATAGATTCCAACCCTGCAGACGTCGGCTCACATCCTTCCCCCATCCCCCAATTTCCTGTAACCCTATCTTCCAGACTCTAGCTCTCTGAGGCAGCTTGTTTATTTCATATCATTGAGGTCATTGAGGAGTATTTGTCCTTCAATGCCTGGGTTGCTTCACTCAACATAAGGTTCTCAAGATTCATCCATGTTATCATGTGTGTTTGTAGTGTATTTGTTCTTACAGCTGAGTAGTATTCCATTGTATGTATATAGCACATTTTATTGATCCACTCATCTGTTGATGGGCATTTGGGTTGATTCCAACTTTTGGCGATAGTGAACAATGCTGCTATGAACATTGGTGCGCATATATCAGTTTGTGTCCTTGTTTTCAGTTCTGCTGGGTATATACCCAGCAGTGGTATTGGTATTGCTGGGTCATATGGCAAATCTATGGTTATTTTTTTGAGAAACAGCCAAACTGTCCTCCAGAATGGTTGGATCCTTCTGCATTCCCACCAGCAGTGGATGAGTGTTCCCATTTCTTCACATCCTCTCCAGCATTTGTATTCTTCTGTTTTTTTCATAGCTGCCAATCTTACGGGAGTAAGATGGTATCTCATTGTAGTTTTGATTTGCATTTCCCTGATAGCTAGATTTTTGGAGCATTTTTTCATGTGCTTTTTAGCCATTTGTATTTCTTCTTTGGAGAAGTGTCTGTTTAAATCTTTTTCCCATTTATTAAGTGGGTTGATTATCTTTTTATTTTCAAGATATAGGAGTTCTTTATATGTGCAAGTTATAAGTCTCTTATCAGATATATCGTTGGCAAATATTTTCTCCCATTGTGTGGGTTCCCTTTTTACTTTCTTGACAAACTCCTTTGAGGTGCAGAAGGCTTTAATTTTGAGGAAGTCCCATTTATCTATTTGTTCTTTTGCTGCTCATGCTTTTGGTGTGATATTCATGAAGCCATTTCCTATTACAAGGTCCTGTAGATGTTTCCCTACACTGCTTTCCAAGGTCTTTATGGTCTTGGCTCTTATATTTAGGTCTTTGATCAATCTTGAGTTGATCTTTGTATAAGGTGTGAGATGGTAATCCTCTTTCATTCTTTGACATATGGATATCCAGTTCTCCAGGCACCATTTGTTGAATAAGCCATTCTCTCCCAGTTGGGAGGGTTTGGTGGCTTTATTGAATATTATATGGCTATATACCTGAGGTTCTATATCAGAACTTTCAATTCAATTCCATTGGTCTGTGTGTCTCTCCTTATGCCAATACCATGCTGTTTTCACTACTGTAGCTTTGTAGTATGTTTTGAAGTCAGGTAGTGTGATTCCTCCAATTTCGTTTTTCTTTTTCAATATGTCTTTGGGTATTTGGGACCTTTTTCCTTTCCAAATAAATTTCATAGTTAGTTTTTCTAGTTCCTTAAAGAATGCTGTGTTGATTTTTATTGGGATTGCATTGAATGTGTAGATCAGTTTTGGTAGGAGAGACATCTTAATAATATTCAGTCTTCCTATCCATGAACAAGGAATATTCTTCCATTTATTTAGGTCTTCTTTGATTTCCTTGAACAGTCTTGCATAGTTCTTAGTGTATAAGTTTTTTACATCTTTAGTTAAATTTATTCCTAAATATTTGATTTTTTAATTTACTATTGTGAATGGTATTTGTTTCTTGATTTCCTCCTGATCTTGCTCATTATTGGTGTACAGAAATGCTACTGATTTTTGCCCATTGATCTTATAACCTGCGACTTTACTAAACTCATTTATGAGTTCTAGAAGCTTTGTTGTAGATCTCTCAGGGTTTTCTATGCATAGGATCATGTCATCTGAAAATAATGCAATTTTGACTTCTTCCTTTCCAATTGGAATGCCTTTTATATCTGGTTCTTGCCTCAGTGCACAAGCAAGTACTTCTAAGACAATGTTAAATAGAAGGGGAGACAATGGGCGTCCTTGTCTTGTTCCTGAGTTTAGAGAGAAGAATTTTAGGATTTCTCAATTGTAAACAATGTTGGCTGTAGGTTTTTCATATATACTCTTTATCATGTTCAAAAAATTTCCTTGTATTCCGATCTTTTGGAGTGTTTTTATCAAGAAAGGGTGCTGGATTTTGTCAAATGCTTTTTCTGCATCTGTAGATATAATCGTGTTTTTTTCCTTCAATCTGTTTATATGGTGCATTACATTGATTGATTTTCTTATGTTAAACCACCCTTGCATACCTGGAATAAATCCCACTTGGTTGTGGTGTTTAATTTATTTAATGTGTTGTTGAATACGATTAGCAAGTATTTTGTTAAGTATTTTTGCGTCTAGATTCATTAGAGAAATTGGTGTGTAATTTTCCTTTCTTGTGGTGTCTTTGTTTGTCTTTGGTACTAGGGTAATGTTGGCATCATAGAAGGAGTTAGGCAATGTTCCTTTTGTTTCGATTTTTTGTAACAGTTTCAGCAGGATTGGTGTTAGTTCTTTCTGGAATGTTTTGTAGAATTCACCTGTGAAGCCATCTGGCCCTGGGCTCTTCTTAGGTGGGAGGTTTTTAATGACTGATTCTATCTCTTTACTTGTGATTGGTTTGTTGAGATCATCAGTTTCTTCTTTCATCCATGTGGGCTGCTTATGTGTTTCTAGGAATTTGTCCATTTCCTCTGAATTGTCATTTTTGTTGGAATATCATGTTTCAAAGTATCCTCTTATGATAGTCTTTATTTCTGTGGGGTCAGTTGTGATATCACATGTCTCATTTCTTATTTTGTGTATTTGCGTCTTCTCTCTTTTTATCTTTGTTAGCCTTGCTAACCAGCTCTTGGTCTTGTTTATCTTTTCAAGTGCTTTCTTATTTTCTATTTCATTTAGTTCTGCTCTTATCCTTGTTATTTCCTTCCTTCTTCTTCCTGTTGGATTACTTTGTTGTTTTTTTCCTAATTCCTCCAAATGTGCAGTTAGTTCTTCAATTTTTGCTCTTTCTTCTTTTTTAATACATGAATTTATGGCTATAAATTTTCCTCTCAGTACTGCTTTTGCTGCATCCCATAAATTTTTGTATGTTGTGTTGTCATTTTCATTTGTTTCAAGGTAGTCGTTGATTTCTTTTGAGATTTCCTCTTTGACCCACTGTTTTTCTAAGAGTGTGCTGTTTAATTTCCAAATCGGGGTGTCAAGTCTGGGCCTCTGTCCCTTGCAAATTTCCAGCTTCACTCCACTGTGGTCAGAGATATTATTTTGTATGATTTTGATCTTTCTGAATTAATTAAGCCTTTCTTTGTGGCCTAACATATGATATATCTTGGAGAATGATCCATGTGTGTTTGAGAAAAATGTATATCCTGCTATGTTTGGGTGTAATGATCTATATATGTCTATTAGATCCAGCTCCTCTAATATACTGTTCAAATGTTTTGTTTCTTTAGTGATTCTCTTTTGAGATGTTCTGTCCAGAGTTGATAGTGGTATATTAAAATCCCCCACTGTAATTGTAGATGCATCTGTTCTTTCACTTAGTTTTTTCAGCGTTTGCCTCACGTATTTAGAGGTGCCCTTGTTAGGAGCATAAATATTTCTGATTGTTTGTTCTTCTTGACAGATTGTCCCTTTCACTAAAATGTAGTATCCTTCTTTGTCTCTCACAATTGTTTTGCATTTAAAGTCTATTTTGTCTGATATTAATATAGCTACTCCTGCCTTTTTTTCATTATTGTTTGCTTGTATGATTGTTTTCCAGCCATTCACTTTCATCCGCCATGAGTGTCTGGGTCTAAGATGTGTCTCTGGTAGACATCATATAGATGGGTCATATTTCCTTATCCAATGTCCCAGTCTGAATCTTTTGATAGGTGAGTTTAATCCATTGACATTCAGTGTTATTACTTTCAGGAATTATTTATGTTAGCCATATTTTGATTGGACTTGTGTTTGTCATATTTTGTTTGTATTTTTTTTCTTCTCTTTTTGTCTTTTTTGTTGCTCTTACACTCTCCTCCAACTCTGCCTGTCCTGTTTTTTTCCTTTCATCCTGCAGAACTCCCTTTAGAATTTCTTGAAGGTGTGTTTTCTTTTTGACATACTCTTTCAGTTTCTGTTTATCTGAGAATATTTTGAACTCTCCATCATTTTTGAATGCTAGTTTAGCTGGATAGAGTATTCTTGGTTGGAATTTTTTTCCTTTAGTACCTTGACTATATCATACCACTGCCTTCTTGCCTCCATGGTTTCCAATGAGAAATCAGCACTTAATCTTATGGAGCTTCCCTTGTATGTGATGGTTTTCTTTTCTCTTGCTGCTTTTAGAATTTTCTCTTTGTCTCGAGCATTGGATAATTTGACAAGTATATGTCTTGGGGTGAGCCTGTTGGGGTTTATGATGATTGGGGTGCACTGTGCTTCTTGAATATGTACATCTGTCTTTTTCAGTAGATTTGGGAAGTTTACAGCCATTATTTCCTGCAACACTCCTTCTGACCCCTTTCCCTTCTCTTCTCCTTCTGGAATGCCTATAATACGTATGTTTGAGTGTTTTGCATTATCATTCACGTCCCTAAGTCTTAGCTGGAGTTTTTCTATCTTTTTATGGACCAATTCTACTATCCATTTGATTTCTGGTGTACTGTCTTCCACATCACTAATTCTCTGCTCTGCCTCTTCTAGTCTGCTGATATTTGCTGCAAGTGTATTTTTGATTTCTTGAACTGTGGTGTTCATTCCCATCATATCTGTTATCTTTTTGCATATGTCTGCAATTTCCCCACCAAGTGTTGTCTTCATGTTGTTAACCTCTTCCTTTACTTCATTAAATTTGTCGGTGATAAATGTTCTGAGATCTTTCGTTACTTGTGCGAAGTTCTGCTCCCCTTCCTGGTTTTTAGTTTGTTCATTGGATTTAGCCATGTTTTCCTGATTACTGGTTTGGTTTGTAGATTTTTGTTGCTGTCTGGTCATCATTTTATCTTGACGGGTTTAATCAGTTCCTTAGCTTCTTTGTCTAGTCTTGGGGATTAATTAGCTGCTGTTTTTGCATAAGTGTTATATCTTCTCTTTGTCACTTTGTTCTTCTTATTCTAATTTCTTCTTGCTGGTTGAGTTTACTTTAAAGGAAAGTATTAGTTCTGGGGAAAGGCAATTGTGTAAGCAAGGAAAAAGTGTAAAGTAGTATTGGTGATATATGTTAAGAGAGCAACAATATGAGATCTGGGAGGATGGATGTTAGATTCATGTAAGTTGTGTAGAGTTATAGCAGTAGGTAGAGTAACTATAATGAGGTAGTCAACTGAATATGGGAAGAATATGGTATGAATTAAAAAGCTATTGTTTTCATGAGAGAGGGAAAGAGAAAAGAAAGGCAATAGTTTCAAGAGTGGATAACAGAGAGAAAATGAAACAAAGGTATTAGATATTAATAGTTAGACACTTTGTGGATCAAATAAAGGGAGGTGGAATATAGGAGAGACAGTAGATGATGGAGGATATCAAGATGTAGGGGAAAAGGGATAGTGTATGTAGCCAAAGTCTATTCACACAGAAATGATGTAGTGGAGGATGAGGAAACCCAGCAAATGTGAGGTGTTCCCTGCAGCACCTGTTGTATAGTTAAGATAAAATAAAATAAGAAGAAAATGAGAGATGAGAGAGAGAGAAAAAAAAATAGAGAAGAAAGGAAGAAAGAAAAAGCGGGTGGGTAAAGGGTGGGGAACAGGTAGGGAAAAGAAAAAAAAGATATACACCAACCACAACAGCCACAACAACAATAAAAAAAAAAACCCTAAATAACTGAAAAAAAAGACTTTGGGGGATACACTGGGAGAAAAGACTAGGGGATAATGCAATGTTAGCAATCAGGACATTACAAAAATAATAAAATAGAATAAATATAAAAACAAAACAAAACAAAACAAAAAAGAAAAGACACAAACATTGAGGGGTAGGACATTCAAGGACCTCAGATGGACCTCAAGGCATGATGGATTCAGGGATGGAAAGTCTGAGATATTGAAGACTCAAGAGGTGTGAGTCTCTGGGGTGTGGGCCACCAGGGTTTAGGGGACTCAGACTTGGCAACCTCAAGTCTGGTTAACAGGGAACCTGGGAGCACTGCAGTGCATCACAGCCTTCAGGGATCCCTGCAGCTGGGTGCCAGCCCTATGGGTGAGGTCACATCTGCAAACTCTATCCTGTGTGTCTTTACCCCACAATTCACTCACTCACTGGGGTCTATTCTGTGGATGTATCACCAATTTGACTTCAGGACCCCTCCCACCCTGTAATCCCCTGGAACGGCCACCTGGGGGTGCCTCTACACTGCAGCCAATTTAATGATGCAGATCAATAGCCAGGCCCAGGGTGGGGCTCCTGCTGGAAATGCTAATAACAGAGTCCATACCCGAAATTCCCATGCTTCGCAAAATATTCCCCTAATCAGCTTCCAAATGTCTCCCACCCTGCCAGACCCTGGTGGCGTCTCTTTTTTGCTATCAATTTAAGTCCACTGGAGATTGGCAGCCGGACTTGGGGGGGCGGGGCTCTAGGCGGAAGCACTATTGTTTGTGTCTGCAATCAAAAATTCCCCCACTTCACAATAAAATTCCTGTTTGTCTCCCCAAATCAGTCTGCAAGTGCCTCCTGTCCTATTAATGCCCCAATAGGCCACTCAGGGCTTATGAATTCCCCAGTACTGCAGAGCCTCCAAAAAAAAACAAAGCAAAAAAAAAAAATGCCGTGGCAGCGCCCGGTGCCATGGCTCCGCCCACCCTAGGAGGGAGCATTCTGCGTGCAGCCCGGACCTTCGTGTAAAGAGTCTCAATTATATTTTATAGACGTATTTTCTGTTACCTTCCCACCAAATCGATGTCCAGACACCTCCTGTCCTGCAAAAATCGTGAAACAGCCTGGTCCCAAAGAATGTCCAATGCTGCCCAGCCACTTCTTTGCAGGAGATATTATCAGGTAAGCTCACTCAGCCACCATCTTGCCCCTTCTCTCTCGCTGTTTAATTTTCATGTCTTGTTGCAAAATCTGGGCCTCTAGCCCTTGCAGATTTCCAGCTTCACTCCACTGTGGTCAGAGAAATTATTTCATATGATTTTGATCTTTCTGAATTCGTTGAGACTTTGTGGCCTAGCATATGGTCTATCTTGGAGAATGATCTATGCACACTTGAGAAAAATGTATATCCTGCTGTATTCGGGTGTAATGTTCTGTATATGTCTTTTAGGTCCAGCTCCGCAAATGTACTGTTCAAAGTTTTTGTTTCTTTATTGATTCTCTTTTGTGGTATTCTGTCCAAAGTTGATAGTGTTGTATTAAAATCCCCCACTATAATTGTAGAGGCATCTATTCTTTCACTTAGTTTTTCCAGTGTTTGCCTCATGTATTTGGAGGTGCCCTTGTTAGGGCATAAGTACTTATGATTTTTCGTTCTTCTTCTTCTTTTTTTTTTTTTTAAGATTTACTTTATTTATTTATTTCTCTCTCCTTCCCCCACCACCCCGGTTGTCTGTTCTCTGTGTCTATTTGCTGCATCTTCTTTGTCCGCTTCTGTTGTTGTCAGAGGCATGGGAATCTGTGTTTCTTTTTGTTGCATCATCTTGTTGTGTCAGCTCTCCATGTGTGTGGCACCATTCCTGCGCAGGCTGCACTTTCTTTCGCACTGGGCGGCTTTCCTTATGTGGTGCGCTCCTTGTGCATGGGGCTCCTCTATGCAGAACCAGCACTTTGTGGCATGGTACTCCTTGCATGCATTGTCATTGGGCATGGGCCAGCTCCACACGGGTCAAGGAGGCCTGGGTTTGAACTGCAGACCTCCCATGTGGTAGATGGATGCCCTAACCACTGGGCCAAGTCCGCTGCCTGTTCGTTCTTCTTTAAATATTATCCCTTTCACTAATATGTAGTGTCCATCTTTGTCTCTGACAATTGTTTTGCATTTAAATTCTATTTTGTCTAATATTAATATAGCTACTCCTGCCCTTTTTTTGGTTATTGTTTGCTTGTAAGCTTGTTTTCCAGCCATTCACTTTCAACCTCCTTGAATCCTGGGTCTAAAATGAGTTTCTTGTAGACAACATATAGATGGGTCATATTTCCTTATCCAATCTTCCAATCTGTGTCTCTTAACAGGTAAATTCAATCTATTGACATTTAGTTTTTTTACTTTCAAGGAATTACTTATATTAGCCATATTTTCTTTGGATTTGTGTTTGTCTTATATTTTTTATTTTTTTCTCTTTTTGTAGTTTTAGTTGTTCTTACACTCTCCGCCAACTCTGTCTCTCCTGTTTGTTTCTTTCCTCTTGCAGAACTCCCTTTAGTATTTCATGAAGGGCAGGTTTCTTGTTGGTGTACTCTGTTAGTTTCTGTTTATCTGTGAATATTTTGTACTCTACATCATTTTTCAATGCTAGCCTTGCTGGGTGGAGTATTCTTGGTTGGAAACTCTTTTCTTTTAGTACCTTGACTATGTCATACCACTGCCTTCTTGCCTCCCTGATTTCACATGAGAGATCAGAACTTAATCTTATGGAGTCTCCCTTGTATGGGATGGTTCTCCTTGCCTTTGTTGCTTTTAGTATTTTCTTTTTGTCTTGTGCATTGGATAATTTTACAAATAAATATCTTGGGGCTTGTTGGGATTCATGCTGTTTGGGGTGCATTGTCCTTCCTGGATATGTGTATCCATCTCCCTCAATAGGTTTGGGAAGGTTTCAGCCATTATTTCCTCCAACATCACTTCTGTCCCCTTTCCCTTCTTTCTCCTTCTGGGATGCCTATAATGTATATGTTTGTTTGTTTTGCATTGTCATTCAGGTCCCTAAGTCCCTGCTGGATTTTTTCTCTTTTTATTGATTAATTCTACTATCTGTTTGATTTCAGATGTACTGTCTTCCACATCACTAATTCTTTCCTCTGCCTCTTCAAATCTGCTGTTATTTGCTGGGAGTGTGTTTTTGATTTTTTGGATTGTGCTATTGATCCCCATCATCTCTGTGATCTTTTTGTGCAGGATCATAATTTCTTCTGTATGCTCTATGAGTGTTTTCTTAATATGCTTAATGTCTTCCTTCACTTCATTGAATTGGTCCATGATACATGTTTTGAGATCTTTAATTACTTGTTCAGTGTTCCACTTCTCTTCCTGGTTTTTAGTTTGTTCATTGTATTGGGCCATGTTTTCCTGATTATTGGTATGGTCTGTAGTTTTTTATTGCTGTTTGGTCATCATTGTATCTTGTTGGGTTTATTTTGTTGGTTATATTCTTATTCTAGCCTTGGGGTTTAATTAGTTGTTGTTTTTGCGTGTGTGTTAAGTCTTTTCTTTGTCACTTTTTCTTCTTATTCTATTTCCTTTTTGTTGGGTAAGTTCCCGCAAAGGAAAATATTAGGTTCAGAGAAAGCAAAAGGGGTAAGAAAAGAAAAATCTAATAATAGTATTGATAGTGAGTGCTTGTAGAAGAACCATGTGAGATCTAGGAGAATGTATATAGAACTCATGGAAGCTGTGTAGTTATGATCTTAAAAGGGTGGAGTACATATAATGAGATATTAAACTGAATATGGGGGGGAATATACTATGAATTAAAAGGTCAGTGTCATCAGGGGAGAGGAAAAAAGAAAAGAGGGGACAATAACATAAAGAGTGAATAAATGATGTAAAACAGATTAGGGATATTAGAGATAAAAAGTCAGAAATATTGGGGGTTAAACAGAGAGAGGTGGAGTGTAAGAGAAACAATAAATGATGGAGGAGAGATTGATGTAAAGGAAAGGGGATAGCGTTCATAGCCAAAATCAGTGCACACAAAAAAGTGAAAATTGAGGATAAGGAAGCAGAGCAAATAAGAAATATTGCCTGCAGCACTAATATAAAAAAGGAAAAAAGGGGAAAAATAGAGAAAGAAAAAGAGAAGAAAAATACAAGCAGAGAGAGGGGAGGGAAAAGAAAAAGAAAAAGAAAAAAAGGGCAGTGGGGGGGGGGATAAAGAGGAAGAAAAAAAAGGAAAACAGACCAACAGAAAAGACCAGTCAAGGCCCCAGGCAAAGAATCCTCTTTGCAATTGAATAAACTGCTAAGGAGTCTGACCTTCCCCCTTTCTCCCTTCCTCACTTCCTTCTCTCCCAGGGCAGCAGGAAGGCTGCATGAAGGCTCCTGTAGGAAATTCAAATGGGTCCCTGGTCAATCAACTCACCTGAGAAGATAATGACTCTTAATTTCTCAAGAGAGCACCCACCCCTTGCCAGGAACCCTAAATACTCTATTGGAAGTTGTATAGCATGTCCTACTGTCCCTCTCCCTTAGATGTGCTACAAGGGGGCTGGTTAATTTTCTGACTCCACCGTCTCCCAGACCAAGTTTCCTATCCCAGGGCGTTTAGGTACATCAGGCTCTCTCACCAGATTTGCCTCTTCTCTATTCCCAAGCTCTTCCCAAGTCAGCTAATATCTCCTCCAAACTCAATAAAAGGGGGGGACCAGAAAATTGAATCTGCACTCCTTGGCCCCTCTGCACCTCCCACCTAAACTCTCCCACTTCCGTAGTTAGTCCACATCTGGAGGGGTAGGGGAATGCCGGATTTCTGGGAGTGTTGGGCTCGGGAAACAGTGGCCTGGGAGAATGTGGACTAGAGGTATTCAGTGTGGCTGCGGGGGTTCAGGGGACACAGGCTTGGGGTTCATGCATTTGGGGGACACAGGGCTTGGAAACTCCATCCCACAACTACCAGTTCTCAGTGAACGCTGCGGCTCTTAATCCTGGGGGTGAGGGATTTACTTTCCCATGGCTTCCATGTTCAGTGTTAGAAACTTGCAGTTCTACCTTGAGCAAACACCAAATCTGCTGCAGTCTTGCCAGATCGATGTCCGGACACCTCCCACCCTGTAGGTTCCCAAAACAGCCTGCTCCAGTAGGACTCCATCACCACACAGCCAGTCTTTTGTAAGAGAGATGACTATGGTGTACTTAATCAGATGCCATCTTGCCCCACCTCAAGGAACATTCTTATACTTGTACTATTCATCACATTCATTTTCCACAATAAGGTTCACTGTGTTATAAATTACCAAGTTTCTTCCTCTAGGTTTCCTTCTTGTGACATACACAACCTTAAATTTTCTCTTTTAACACAGTACATGCATGATTTATCATTGTTAATTACCCCAAAATTAATGTGCTACCATCACCTCTATCCATTTCCAAACATTTACAATCAAAGTCCTTCAAAATTCTGTGCAAATTAAGCATCACAAATTAAGCATTCTCTACCATCTTTTGACTTTCTGGTAGCTTATGTTTTAGATATTATCTCCATGACTTTGCTCATTATACTTAGTTCATATTTGTGAGCTCATACATTTTTGTCCTTTTTGTGTCTTGTGTAGTGCATTTAACATATTGTCCTCAAGGGTCATCCCTGTACCTGGACTTCACTTCTTAGAGCTGAATAATATTCCATCATATGCATATACCACATTTTATTTACCCATACATATGTTGATGGACATGGGTTGTTTCCATCTTTTGGCAGTAATGACTAATGCTGCTGTGAACGTTGATGTGCAAATATCTATTCCCATCCCTTCTTTCAGTTCTTCTGAGGACAAACCTAGAAGTGGGATTGCTAGATCATATGGCAATTCTATACTTAGCTCCCAGGGAAACAAACAAACTGTCTTCCACAGGGGGTGTACCATTCAACATTCACACATCAGTGAATAAATGTTCCTATTTCTAAACAGCCTCTCCAACACTTATAATTTTCAGATTAAAAAAAAAATAGTGGCCATTATTGCAGATGTGAAATGATCCTATTATCATTCATTTTTGCATTTCCCTAATAGCTAGTGATTTTGAGACTCTGATAGCATAGTGATGTTGTGCTTTTTTAGCCCTGTTGATTTGTACTTTGGGACTCTATTTAAGTCTGGACTTTTAAAAGTTATGTTGACTCTTTATTGCAGAGTTGTAGGATTCCTTTTTATATTCTGCATTTTATGCCCTTACTGGATATGGGGTTTCTTACTTTGATATGGCTGCCTTTTCACCTGTTTGACAAATCCTTTACCTTGCCTTTTATCTTTGAGTCCCCACCCCTTCATGAGTGGGGACTCAATGCCCCAATGATGTGGCCCAATCAAAGTCATAGTTATAACTTACTCATGCCCAGGTACAGAACATATTACAAACATAATCCAACATCTATTTTTGGAATTCATAACCATATCAAACTGCTACATCATGGATGCTAATATCCTCAACAAAATACTTTCATATAGTATTTGGTAACATATCAAACAAATTATATACCATGACCAAGTAGGTTTCATCCCTAGCATGCAAGGATGTTTCCATATAAGAAAATCCATCAATGTAATGTACCACATTAACAGGTTGAAAGAAAGAAATCATATGATAATCTCTATTGTTACAAAAAGAGCATTTGACAAAAACTCAATAAAAACACTTACAAAGATGGAATAGAAAGGTCATGAAGAATAATTCTAATGCCCTAAAAATGTCCTTTGTTCCATCACTCTATTCTTCTCTCCCACTCCCCTTGGAACCTTTGTTAACCACTACGTTTCAATTTTTGCAGAATGTCATTCATAGTTACTTGCAATAATAATGAGAGCTTGACATATTAGACTGTTTTCTTTTTTGGGGAACTGCCTATGTTCTCGAGGATTAATTGTCCCTCTGATTGAGAACATAGTAGGACTCCCTGGGATGGGAGTTTAATATTTTCTCATTTATCATGTTAGTCTCCCCACACTGAGATAGCACACTGTGACAAAATGAACACTTACATGTTTCATAGAGGCATGCTCCAGTGTACCCTATCCTGCATATCTCCCCACTCCCCAGTGCCTTTCACCAGAAGCCCCTTCAGCCATATTTGACAAAGTAACATTTGCATCTTTTATAGTCTTAACCACAGACCTGCAAATCCCCCAAGTTCATCTACTCATTCTACCTGCACTTCTCTAAGTTCCACGATTCATCCAATCCAACTCGTATACCCTACTCTGCCCCACAGACAAGCACCACCAAGCCCAATCATGTCATTCTCACCCCATCCACTGCCAAATTACCCCTTCCACCTCATATTAGATTTTGCCCATAGGACATGGGCTCACCCCCTTCTGCTATTGTTAACCTATCTTCCAAACTCTATTTATGTGAGTCTCTCAAATTGTTTAAGTCATATCAGTGAGGTCATTTAATATTTGTCCTTCAGTGACTGGCCTACTTCACTCAACATAAGGTCTTCAAGATTTATCCATTTTATCCTGTGTGTTAATACTACATTCCTTCTTACAGCTGAGTAATATTCCATTGTATGCACATACCACAATTTACTTATCCATTCATCTGTTGATGGATACTTGGGTTGATTTCAATTTTTGAGAATAAGGAGTAATGCTGTGATCAACATTGGTGTGTATATATCTGTTGCTTCTCAGCTCTTGATTCTTTTGGGTATACACCCAGAATTGGGATTGCTGGATCATATGACAGTTCTATAGTTAGCTTCCTGAGGAACCGTCAAACTGTCCTCCACAATGGCTGCACCAATCTTCATTCCCACCAGCAGTAGATAAGAGTTCCCTTTCCTTCACATCCTCTCCAACACTTGTAATTCTCTGTTTGTTTTTTAATAGCCAGCAATCTAATATGTGTAAGATGGTATCTCACTGAATTTTTGATTTGCATTTCCCTAATAGCTAGTGATGTTGAACAACTTTTCAAGTGCTTTTTAAGCTATTTGCATTTCTTCTTTGGAGAAACGTCTATTCAAATCTCTTGCCCAAGTTTTAAATGGGTTGTTTGTCTCTTTATTTTTGAGATGTAAGGATTTTTTCTTTATATATGCCAGATCTTAAGCCTTTATTGGATATATGGTTAGCAAATAATTTCTCCCATTGAGTAGGCTTACTTTTCACTTTCGTTTCTGTGCTAAAAGACAAAAACAGTCAGCCAAGAATTCTGTACTGTGCAAAGTTGGCAGTGAAAAGTGTGAGAGAGCTAAAAATATTCACAGATAAAGAGATATTAAGAGAGTTTGTCAACAAGAAATCTGTTCTTCAAGAAAATATAAAGGGACTTCTGAAGATTGAATGGAAAAAACATGAGAGAAGTTTAGAGGAGCATGTTGGAAGGAAGATTATAGGTAAGAATGACTAAAAAAAATAAAAACAGAAATAAAAATGTAAGTGACATATGAAATCCTAAAGAAAATATGGCTATGAGAGTAACAGCTTACTACTAAAAACACTGCATGTTAATGGGTTAAACTTTCCCACTATGAGACATAGATTGGCAGAATGGATAAGGAAATATGACCCATCTATATGCTGTCCACAAGAAACTCACCTTACAACCTGGGACTCAAGGAGGTTGAAAACGAAGGGTTGAAAATGTTTTTATGTACAAAGAATAACCAGAAAAGGGCATGAGTAGCTAGACTAATGTTGGACAAAATAGACTTTAAATGCAAAACTATTGTAGAGACAAAGAAGGTCATGATATATTACTGAAAGAGGTAATCAGTCAAGAAGAAAGAATCATCATAAACATTTATGTAGCTAAGTATGGTGCCTCAAGATACATATGGAAAACTTTGGGAAAACCTTGTGAAGAAATAACTGTTTCTGCAGTTTTCATGAGGGAATTTTTTTTTTGACACTGCTTTTCTTTAATTGAAATAAGAACAAAAGCTGGTCACATTCAGAGACAAATGGGTATCATCATGATGGCTAAGACAAACCATGTTCTTTCTTATCATGAGGGAATTTAATACAATATAATCATGATTAGACAGAACTTCTTGAAAGAGGATGAATAAAGAAACAGAGATCTTGAGTAATATATTAGAGTAGCTAGACCTAAAAGACATATGCAGAATATTACACCCAAATAAATTGGGTGTACATTCCTCTTGATTGCACATAGATCATTCTCCAGGATAGACTACATGCTAGGCCTCAGAACAACTCTCAATGAATTAAGAAAGATTGAAATTATGCAATGTAATTTCTCTGGCCACAATGGGATGAAGCTGGAAATCAGTAAGGAGTAGAGAAGCAGACTAGGCAGAATTATATGGAAGTTAACACAGTCTTTGACAGTCAGTGGGTCAAAGAGGAAATTGCAAAAGAAATCAGTAAACAACTGGAAACAATTGAAAATGAGAACAAAGTGTATCAAAACCTATGGAATGCAGCAAAACAGGACTGAGAGGGAAACTTATACCCATAAATACCTGTATTTAAAAAGATGAAAGTTCTAAAATCAAAGACCTAACTGCACACCTGGAGGAACTAGACAAAGAACAACAAACTAACCCCAAAGCAAGTAGAAAGAAGGAAATAACAAAGATGAGAGCAGAACTAAATGAAATAGAAAATAAGAAAGCACTAGAAAAAATAAAACCAAAAGCTTGTTCTTTGGGAAGATTAATAAAATTGACAAACTTTTAGCTAGACTAACAGAGAAACAAAGAGAGTAGATGCAAATACATAAAGAAAAAAAAAGAACTGAGGAAGGGAATATCACCACTGAATCCACAGAAATAAAGATTATCATAAGAGGATACTTTGAAAAATTGTATGCCAGCAAGACGGATAACTTTGATGAAATGGTGAAATTCCTAGAAACACACAAGAGGCCTACATTGATGAACGTGAATTTGATGAACTTAAAAAGCAAACCAGTCACAACTAAAGAGATTGAATTAGGCATCCAAAACCTCCCAACTAAGAAGAGCCCAGGACCAGATGTATTCAAAGGTGAATTAGCACTGCAGAAAGAACTAACACCAATTCTGATTAAACTCTTCCCAGAAATAGAAGTGAAGGGAACATTGCCTAACTCACTACATGATTCCAACATGCCCTTAATACCAAAGCCACATAAAGACATCAAAAGAAAGGCATTGCAAGCAGGAGAATTGCATCCAGCATCCAAGTGAAATCTAAGCCCCCTCTTGATATAGAGGTGGAGTGGACATAACCACCCCAGGGTCCACAAGATGGAGGAATAGAGTATGGATTAGAGTAACTTGCTGATATTCTATTCTATTATGAATAGTAATGGAGGAAAATGTAGCATTGATGTGGAGAGGGTGGCCATGGTAGCTCCTGAGGGTAGGGAGAGAGAAGAGGAGATGTAATGTGGGGGCATTTTCAGGACTTGGATTTGTCCTGGGTAGTACTGCAGGGACAGTTGCTGGACATTGTCTGTCCTGCCATGGCCCACTGGGTGGACTGGGGAGAGTGTAGACTATAGTGCTGACCATTGTCCATGTGGTGCAGCGATGTTCAGAGATGTGTTCACCAAGTGCAATGAATGTCCCATGATGGTGGAGGAGGATGTTGATATGGGAGGAGTGGGGTGAGGGGGTGGGGGATCTATGGGAACCTCATAATTTTTTAATGTAACACTAAAAAAGACAAAAAAAAAAAAAAAAAGAAAGGCAAAGTACAGACCAATCTGTCTAATGAACCTGGATGCTAAAATCCCCCCAAAATACTTTCCTATAGTTTTCAAAATCAAATCAAACAAATTATACACCATGATCAAGTAGGTTTCATCACTAGCATGCCAGGATGGCTCCATATAAGAAAGTCCATCAATAAATGTACCACATTAACATATTGAAAGAAAGAAATCATATAATAATCTCTATTGCTGCAAAAAGAGCATTTGACGAAATACAGCATGCTTTCTTGAAAAAACACTTCAAAAGATGGAATAGAAGGCAACTTACGCTACATGACAAAAGACATATATGAAAATCCCCACAGCTAGCATCATATTCAATGGTGGAATGATAATCGTTTTCCCTCTAAGATCTGGGACAAGACAAGGATGCCCACTGTGACTGCTTTCATTTATCATTGTGTTAGAAGCACTCGTTTGAGCACTTAGGTAAGAAAACATAAAAAGGCATTCAAATTGGAAGGAAGAAGTACAAATTTCATTATTTGCAGATGGCATGAAAGCCCTGAAAAATTTACAAATTTTCTAGAGCTGATAAATAAATTCAGTGATGTGTCAGGATATAAGATCAATATGGAGGGGGTGGGGCAAGATGGTGGCTGAGTGAGTGCACCTGATAATCTCTCCTGCAAAGAAGCAGCTGGACAGCATTGGAAATTCTTTGGGACCAGGTTGTTTCAGGATTTTGCAGGGCAGGAGGTGTCTGGACATTGATTTGGTGGGAAGGTGACAGAGAAAATTCATGTATAAGATAAAATTGAGGCTCTATTACATGGAGGTGGGGGCTGTGCATGGGATGCTCCCTCCTGGGGTGGGCGGAGCCATGGCACTGGCACCGCAGTGGTGATTCCTAGAGGCTCTGCGGTACTGGGGAATTCATAAGCCCTGAGCAGGCTATTGGGGGGCTAACAGGGCAGGAGGCCTTTGCAGACTGATTTGGGGAGACAAACAGGAGTTTTATTGTGAGGCAGGGAATTTTTGATTGCGGACACTAATAATAGCACTTCCAGCTAGAGCCCCGCCCCCAAGGCCGGCTGCTGATCTGCAGCGGCCTTAAATTGCTTGCAGTAAAGAGATGTCACCAGGAGGCTGTTTCAGGGACTGGCAGGGTGGGAGACATCTGGAAGTCCATCAGGGAAATATTTTGCGAAGCATGGGAATTTCGATTTTGGACTCTGATATCAGCATTTCCAGCTTGAGCCTCTCCCCCTGGGCCTGGCTACTGATCTGCGTCATTAAATTGGTTGCAGGGTAGAGGCACCCCCAGGTGGCCGTTTTGGGGGCTTACAGGGCAGGAGGTATCCTGAAGTCGAATTGGTGATACAGCCACAGAAGAGACCTGAGTGAGAGGGTGAATTACGGGGTTCTGACACATAGGTCAGAGTTTGCGGATGTGACCTCCCCCATAGGGCTGGCACACAGCTGCGGGGATCCCTGAAGGCTGTGCTGCACTGCGGTGATACCAGGCTCCCTGTTAACCAGATCTGAGGTTGCCAGGTCTGAGTCCCCTAAACCCTGGTGGCCCACACCCCAGAGACTCACATGTCTTGAGTCTTCAATATCTCAGACTTTCCATCCCTGAATCCATCAAGCCATGAGGTCCATCTGAGGTCCTTAAATGTCCTAGACCTCAACGTTTGCGTTTTTCCTTTTGTTTTTTTTTTAATTTTTATTTTACTTTTTATTTTTTACTGTCCTGATTGCTAACATTGCATTATCTCCTAGTCTTTTCTCCCATCGTATCCTCCAAAGTCTTTTTTTTCCTTTCTCTCTGGTCCCTCATTTTCTTCTTATTTTATTTTATCTTAATTATACAATAGGTGCTGCAGGGAACACCTCACATTTGCTGGGTTTCCTCATTCTCCGTTGCCTTATTTCTGTGTGAACTGATTTTGGCTACCTACACTATCCCCTTTCCCCCACATCTTGATATCCTCCATCATCTACTGTCTCTCCTATATTCCACCTCCCTTTCTTTGATCCACAAAGTGTCTAAATCTTAATTTCTAATACCTTTGTTTTGTTTTCTGTCTTTCATCCACTCTTGAAACTATTGCCTTTCTTTTCTCCTTCCCTCTCTCACGAAAAAAATAGCTTTTTAATTCATACCATATTCCTCCCATATTCAGTCGACAACCTCATTAGGTACTCTACCTACTGCTATAACTCTACACAACTTACATGAATCTAATATCCATCCTCCCAGATCTCATATTGTTGCTCTGTTAACATTTATTACCAATATTACTTTACACATTTTCCTTGCTTACACAATTGCCTTTCCCTGGCCCTAATACTTTCCTTCAAAGTGAACTCAGCCAGCAAGAAGAAATTAGAATAAGAAGAACAAAGTGACAAAGAGAAGATATAACACTTACGCAAAAACAGCAGCTAATTAATCCTCAAGACTAGACAAAGAAGCTAAGGAACTGATTAAACCCGTCAAGATAAAATGATGACAGCAACAAAAATCTACAAACCAAACCAGTAATCAGGAAAACATGGCTGAATCCAATGAACAAACTAAAAACCAGGAAAGGGAGAGAACTTTGCACAAGTAATTAAAGATCTCAGAACATATATCACAGAAATATTTAATGAAGTAAAGGAAGAGGTTAACAACATGAAGACAACACTTGGTGGGGAAATTGCAGACATACGCAAAAAGATAACAGATATGATGGGAATGAACACCACAGTTCAAGAAATAAAAAATACACTCACAGCAAATAACAGCAGATTAGAAGAGGCAGAGCAGAGAATTAGTGATGTGGAAGACAGTATATCGGAAATCAAAGAGATAGTAGAATTGGTCGATAAAAAGATAGAAAAAATCCAGCTAGAACTTAGGGACCTGAATGATAATGCAAAACACTCAAACATACATATTATAGGCATTCCAGAAGGAGAAGAGAAGGGAAAGGGGTCAGAAGGAGTGTTGCAGGAAATAATGGCTGAAAACTTCCCAAATCTACTGAAAGAGACAGATGTACATATCCGAGAAGCACAGCACACTCCACTAGTCATAAACCCCAACAGGCCCACCCCAAGATATATACTTGTCAAATTATCCAATGCTCAAGACAAACGGAAAATTCTAAAAGCAGCAAGAGAAAAGAAAACCATCACATACAAGGGGAAGCACCATAAGATTAAGTGCTGATTTCTCATCTGAAACCATGGAGGCAAGAAGGCAGTGGTATGATATAGTCAAGGTACTAAAAGAAAAAAACTCCGACCAAGAATACTCTATCAAGCTAAACTAGCATTCAAAAATGATGGAGAGTTCAAAATATTCACAGATAAACAGAAACTGAAAGAGTATGCCAACAAGAAACCTCCCCTTCAAGAAATTCTAAAGGGAGTTCTGCAGGAAGAAAGGAAAAAACAGGACAGGCAGAGTTGGAGGAGAGTGTAAGAGCAACAAAAAAGACAAAGAGAAAAGAAAACCAACCAACAAACAAAATATGACAAACACAAGCCCAATCAAAATATGGCTAACATAAATAATTCCTTGAGAGTAATAACACTGAATGTCAATGGATTAAACTCACCTATCAAAAGATTCAGACTGGGACATTGGATAAGGAAATATGACCCATCTATATGCTGTCTACAAGAGACACATCTTAGACCCAGAGACTCATGGAGGCTGAAAGTGAATCATTGGAAAACAATCTTACAAGCAAACAATAACCAAAAAAAGGCAGGAGTAGCTATATTAATATCAGACAAAATAGACTTTAAATGCAAAACAATTGTGAGAGACAAAGAAGGATACTACATATTAGTGAAAGGGACAATCTGTCAAGAAGAACAAACAATCATAAATATTTATGCTTCTAAGAAGGGCGCCTCTAAATATGTGAGGCAAATGCTGGAAAAACTAAGTGAAAGAATAGATGCATCTACAATTATAGTGGGGGATTTTAATGCACCACTATCAACTCTGGACAGAACATCGCAAAAGAGAAAAATTAAAGAAATGAAATATTTGTACAGTATATTAGATGAGCTCGATCTAATAGACATATACAGATCATTACACCCAAACACAGCAGGACATACATTTTTCTCAAGTGCACATGGATCATTCTCCAAGATAGACCATATGCTAGGCCACAAAGAAAGGCTCAATGAATTCAGAAAGATCAAAATCATACAAAATAATATCTCTGACCACAGTGGAGTGAAGCTGGAAATCAGCAAGGGCCAGAGGCCCTGATTTCACACCAAGATATGGAAATTAAACAGCACACTCTTAGAAAAACAGTGGGTCAAAGAGGAAGTCTCAAAAGAAATCAACAACTACCTTGAAACAAATGATAATGATAACACAACATACCAAAATTTATGGGAGGCAGCAAAAGCAGTACTGAGAGGGAAATTTATAGCCATAAATTCATACATCAAAACAGAAGAAAGAGCAAAATTTGAAGAACTAACTGCACATTTGGAGGAATTAGAAAAAAACAACAAAGTAATCCAACAGGAAGAAGAGGGAAGGAATTAACAAAGATAAGAGCAGAACTAAATGAAATAGAAAATAAGAAAACAGTAGAAAAGATAAACAAGACCAAGAGCTGGTTCTTTGAGAAGATCAATAAAATTGACAAACCCTTTGATTAGATTAACAAAGAAAAAAAGAGAGAAGATGCAAATACACAAAATAAGAAATGAGAAAGGAGATATCACCACTGACCCCCACAGAAATAAAGACTATCATAAAAGGAAACTTTGAAAAACTATATTCCAACAAAAATGACAATTCAGAGGAAATGGACAAATTCCTAGAAACACATAAGCAGCCTATATTGATGAAAGAAGAAATTGATGATCTCAACAAACCACAAGTAAAGAGATAGAATCAGTCATTAAAAACCTCCCAACTAAGAAGAGCCCAGGGCCAGATGGCTTCACAGGTGAATTCTACAAAACATTCCAGAAAGAATTAACACCAATGCTGCTGAAACTCTTCCAAAAAATTGAAACAGAAGGAACATTGCCTAACTCCTTCTATGATGCCAACATTACCCTAGTACCAAAGCCAAACAAAGACACCGCAAGAAAGAAAAATTACAGACCAATTTCTCTAATGAACGTAGATGCAAAAATACTTAACAAAATACTTGCTAATCATATTCAACAACCCATTAAACGAATTAAACACCACGACCAAGTGGTATTCATTCCAGGTATGCAAGGATGGTTCAACATAAGAAAATCAATCAGGAAAACAGACGTGGCCCAGTGGTTAGGGCGTCCGTCTACCACATAGGAGGTCTGTGGTTCAAGCCCCGGGCCTCCTTGACCCGTGTGGAGCTGGCCCATGCACAGTGCTGATGCATGCAGGGAGTGCCGCACCACACAGGGGTGTTCCCTGCGTAGGGAAGCCCCACGCACAAGGAGTGCACCTGTAAGGGAGCCGCCCAGTGCAAAAGAAAGAGCAGCCTGCCCAGGAATGGCGCTGCCCACACTTCCCATGCTACTGATGACAACAGAAGCGGACAAAGAAACAAGACGCAGCAAATGGACACAGAGAACAGACAACCGGGGGGGGGGGGGGAGGGGGAATTAAATAAATAAATAAATCTTTAAAAAAAAAAAGAAAGAAAATCAATCAATGTAATACACCATATAAGCAGATTGAAGGAAAAAAATCACATGATTATGTATATAGATGCAGAAAAAGATTTGACAAATACAGCACCCTTTCTTGATAAAAACACTCCAAAAGATCGGAATACAAGGAAATTTTTTGAACATGATAAAGAGTATATATGAAAAACCCACATCCAAGATTGTTTACAATGGAGAAATCCTAAAATCCTTCCCCCTAAAGTCAGGAACAAGACAAGGATGCCCATTCTCTCCCCTTCTATTTAACATTGTTTTAGAAGTACTTGTTCGTGCACTGAGGCAAGAACCAGATATAAAAGGCATTCAAATTGGAAAGGAAGAAGTCAAAATTGCATTATTTGCAGATGACATGATCCTATACATAGAAAACCCTGAGAAATCTACAACAAAGCTTCTAGAACTCATAAATGAGTTTAGTAAAGTCGCAGGTTTTAAGATCAATGCGCAAAAATCAGTAGCATTTCTGTACACCAATAATGAGCAAGCTCAGGAGGAAATCAAGAAACAAATACCATTCACAATAGTAAATTAAAAAATCAAATATTTAGGAATAAATTTAACCAAAGATGTAAAAAACATATACACCGAGAACTATACAAGACTGTTCAAGGAAATCAAAGAAGACCTAAATAAATGGAAGGATATTCCCTGTTCATGGATAGGAAGACTGAATATTATTAAGATGTCTATCCTACCAAAACTGATCTACACATTCAATGCAATCCCAATAAAAATCAACACAGCCTTCTTTAAGGAACTAGAAAAACTAACTATGAAATTTATTTGGAAAGGAAAGAGGCCCCGAATAGCCAAAGACATATTGAAAAAGAAAAACGAAATTGGAGGAATCACACTACCTGACTTCAAAACATACTACAAAGCTACAGTAGTGAAAACAGCATGGTATTGGCATAAGGAGAGACACACAGACCAATGGAATTGAATGGAAAGTTCTGATATAGAACCTCATATATATAGCCATATAATATTCAATAAAGCCACCAAACCCTCTCAACTGGGAGAGAATGGCCTATTCAACAAATGGTGCCTGGAGAACTGGATATTCATATGTAGAAGAATGAAAGAGGATTACCATCTCACACCTTATACAAAGATCAACTCAAGATGGATCAAAGACCTAAATCTAAGAGCCAAGACCATAAAGGCCTTGGAAAGCAGTGTAGGGAAACATCTACAAGACCTTATACTAGGAAATGGCTTCATGAACTTCACACCAAAAGCACGAGCAGCAAAATAACAAATAGATAAATGGGACTTCCTCAAAATTAAAGCCTTCTGCACCTCAAAGGAGTTTGTCAAGAAAGTAAAAAGGGAACCTACACAATGGGAGAAAATATTTGGCAACCATATTTCCTATAAGAGACTTATAACCTGCATGTATAAAGAACTCCTATATCTTGAAAATAAAAAGATAAACAACCCATTTAAAAAATGGGAAAAAGATTTAAACAGACACTTCTCCAAAGAAGAAATACAAATGGCTAAAAAGCACATGAAAAAATGCTCCAAATCTTTAGCTATCAGGGAAATGCATATCAAAACTGCAATGAGATACCATCTTTCTCCCATAATATTGGCAATTATGAAAAAAACAGTAGAATACAAATGCTGGAGAGGAGGTGAAGAAAGGGGAACACTCATCCACTGCTGGTGGGAATGCAGAAGGATCCAACCATTCTGGAGGACAGTTTGGCTGTTTCTCAAAAAACTAACCATAGATTTGCCATATGACCCAGCAATACCACTGCTGGGTATATACCCAGCAGAACTGAAAACAAGGACACAAACCGATATCTGCACACCAATGTTCATAGCAGCATTGTTCACTATCGCCAAAAGTTGGAATCAACCCAAATGCCCATCAACAGATGAGTGGATCAATAAAATGTGGTATATACATACAATGGAATACTACTCGGCTTTAAGAACAAATACACTACAAACACACGTGATAACATGGATGAATCTTGAGAACCTTATGTTGAGTGAAGCAACCCAGGCATTGAAGGAGAAATACTATATGACCTCAATGATATGAAATAAGCAAGCTGCCTCCGAGAGCTAGAGACTGGAAGATAGGCTTACAGGAAATCGGGGGGTAGAGGAAGGATGTAAGCTGACATCTACATGGGTGAAATCTATGATAACCTGGCCGTAAGTATGTGCACAAGGAAGAGATAAAATGGGGGCATAGGGTTACCTTTGGGTGGGGCTTTGCAGGTTTGAGGCGGGGGCTAGGGATGGGTGGATGGGTAATATTGCCCAAGAAATTGGGGGGAGGGAGTGGCAACATACGAACATAGGAGAATGTCAGGTGTGGGTTGAAAGTAAAATGCTGAGAAAACCTTTTCAAAATATAATTAGGAGAGTTACCTCTTTAAGATACTCAAAGGGGATAATCTGATGCAGGACAGACTCCTAGGGAATATCTGAATGCTCTTTTTGCCAGAGTGGGTTATACCATTGTGTAGAGACCCATATAATGAGAGTGAAGGTAGACCCACATCCTGGGGAGGACTAATGCCATCAAATAGAGGGAACTGTATCTCTCAAGAGAAAGGGTGGCTCCCAGGGCATTAGGGAAGTTGAACAAGTCAAGCCCTCAACACTGTTGCAAGTATATCTGAACATGGCTCCTCAAGAAATGAAGATTGGTTGTCACTGTGGGGCCCAAGGGGAGGGGGAAATAGATATTGAATAGATGGAACCAAAGTAAATGGGAGGGCAAAAGAAGTGTTTCACAAGAGGACACAAGGATGGATATAAAACATGTAATATTACACCAAAAACATATAAGGGATGACAGACTAATAATGTAAACTATAACGTAAAACATAGGATAACTAAAAAATTTAGAGAACTGTATAGCCTAAGGTATGAACCACAATGTAAACACAAATGTTACCTTGTTTGAAAGCTATTGTTTCAATATCTGTACTTTTGTTTCAGTAAGTATGATATGAATAAGTTAAAAGATTATCACTGTGGAAGGGAAAAGGTTTTATAATGGATATGTGGCAGTACTGTATAGTGTATATATGAATTACTGTGATCTATGGCTCTTGTGAAGAGAAGCTCAATAATTAGGAAAAAAGAAAAGAAAAAGATAGGATGTAGAATTTTTCCAAATCAATATGTATTCTATATCTAAGCTTTAAACTCATTGTTATATTCCATTTTACTAGTAAGGGAACCTGACATTATATTGGGCTTCACTTTTCAGGATGTTTTGGATCACAGAGTGGTTCAACAATGGCAGTGGAGGAATATTGGTATGGGATGTTATTGACAAGCGATATATGGTTGACAGGGAATTATACAAGGGATGTGTCCAGGGTGCATGGAAATGTTTGGATATACTCATAGTGGAAACAACTAAATACAAAAGCTGGGGGGCGGGTACTGGGTTACTGGCCAGGGGGGTCTCTGTCATGGTCCCTAGGGGAGCAGTGGCAGTCCCCCAGGTGCAACGGTAAGAACCAGGAAGGAATGAGGGTCCAACAGTGATCCCCTGATACTAATGACTATGCTTGTGAGCCTATACGCCTGAAATAAGAAGGCCTAGAGCAGCACTGTGCCTAGGAGTTTCCTCCTGACAGCCTCCGTGTTACTCAAATGTGGCCAGTCTTGAAGTCAAACTCAGCATGTAAATGCAATGCCTTCCCCCCGGTGTGGGACATAACACCCAGGGATGAGCCTCCCTGGCACTGAGGGATCACCCCCAAGTACCAGCTGATGACGTAACTAGAAAATGACCTTGAATTAAAGGTTAAACGCGGTCCAGCAGAATATCCCTGTCTACATATAATAACAGGATTTAAAAATGCTGTTTGACCTAAAATAAGGGGGAAATGGAAAGGACAAATGAGTTCATATGACTATGAGTCTCTAGAAAAGAGTCTGGAGGTTGTCAGAAGGATTACCCTTATGCACACCTGAGCAGAGTCTCAGAGACAGATAAAGTAGATACAACCCCAGGTATTGGTCCTTTTGAGGGCTAAAGAGATCCACAGGCTCTATGGTCATGGCAGATGGAGTTCACTGCCATGTCAGTTGGCCCTTCTTTGGAGCTGGTGTTTCTGCGTGATGGAGCTGGACTCAGATGGGATCTCTTTTCACAAGCCTTTCATGCTACTTTACTGGAATTGTAGTTGGTGCTGGGGTTTAAGATATATCTAGGGGATGTGAATCTCTGGACTGACAATATGATAGCCAGGCCCTGACCTCAACAGACCTCAGCTCCTACACTCTGATTTATTGGACTTACTGCACTCAGCTAACATGGAGTTGAAGAATGTCAACCACCACAACATGGAGCCTAGAGTGCCTACAACTGAAAGTGGGAGGATTGCATCCAGTATCCACGTGGAATCTAAACCCCCTCTTGACATAGATGTGGAATGGACACAACCAAACCAAGGTCCACAGGAAGGAGGAATACAGTAAGGATTAGAGCAGACTTAATGATATCCTATTCATGAACTATTGTGGTTAATAATCGAGAAAATGTGGCATTGGTGTGGAAAACGTGGCCATGGTGGCTGCCGGGTGTGGGGAATGGGAGGAAGAGATGAGATGTGGAGGCATTTTTGGGACTTGGAGTTGTCCGGGGTGGTGTTCCAGGGACAATTGCCGGACATTGTATGTCCTCCCATGGCCCACTGGATGGAATGTGGGATAGTGTGGCCTATGGTGTGGACCATAAGCCATGGGGTGCAGTGGTGCCCAGAGATGTACTCACCAGATGCAATGGATGTGTCATGATGAGGGGGGAGTGTTACTGTGGGGGGAGTGTTACTGTGGGGGCAGTGGGGGTGAATGGGGAAGCCATATTTTTTGAATGTAATATTTTTTAAAAAATCAATAAATTGAGTAGAATTTGGAAAAAAAATAAACAGCATTTTCAAAATAAAAAAAATCAATATGTAAAAATCAGTAGCATTTCTGTACACCAATAATGAGTAATATGAGGAGGATTTCAAGAAAATAAATTTCCATTTACAATAGCGACTAAAAGAATTAGATATCTAGGACCAAACTTAAGTAATGAGGTAAAGGATATGTACACAGAAAAGTACACGACGTAGTTAAGGGAATTCATGAAGACCTGAACTGACGGAAGAATATTTCATGTTCATGAATTGAAAAACTAGACATCATTAAGAGGCTTGTCCTATGGAAATTGATTTGTTCACTTAATTCAAACCCAATAAAAATTACAACAGCATTTTTTATTGATTTAGAAAAACTACTTTTGAAATTTATTTGAAATGGCAAGGGACCCAGAATAGCCAAAGACATTGAAAAAGTTAAACAAAATTGGAGGAATCACTCTTTGATCTTAAAACCTACTGCGAGGCTAGAGTGATAAAAACTGCAGGATATTGGTGCTAGGTGCATAAGTATTTAAGCTTACTGTTTTTTTCTTGGTGTATGACCCTTTAATTAATATATAATATCTTTCTTTGTCTCTTATAACAGCTTTGCATTTAAAGTCTATTTTTCCTGATATTAGTATAGTTACCCCGGGTCTTTTTTGCTACTGTTGGCATAGAATATCTTTTTCCAACTTTTCAATTTCATGCTGTTTATATTCGAGGGTCTAAGGTAAGCCTTTTGTAGACAGTACATAGATGCCTCATTTAAAAAAGCCATTCTGCCAGTCTTTGTCCTTTGGCTGGGGAGTTGAATCCATTAACACTCAACCATGTTACTGTCAAGGCGGTATTTACTTTAACCATTTTATTTTTGGCTTTCATCTGTCATGTCTTATTTTGTCTCTTTTTACCCTTTAGTTACCCTTACAGATGATTTTCTTTTCTAGACTCCCCTCCAAGTCTCTCTTCTGTCTTTTCCTTTCAGTGTGTAGAACTCCCATTAGTATTTCTTGTAGGACAGGCCAATTTTAATGAACTCCTTCAATTTCTGTTTATCTGTGAATATTTTAACCACCCCCATTTCAAAGGACTATTTTGTGTGATAAAGAATTCATGGCTGGCCTTTTTCCTGTGTCTTAAACATATCATACCAGTGGCTTCTCGCCTCCTTAGTTTCTCCATCATTTCTGAGAAGTCGGCATTTAGTCTTATCAAACATCCCATCTATGTTATGGATCTCTTTTCTCTTTCAGTTTTCAGAACTCTCTTCTTATCTTTAGCATTTGGCATTCTTATTAGTATGTTTCTTGCAGTAGTCCTATTCAGATTTTTTTCTGTTTGGAATGTTTTATATATCTTGGATATGGATATCTATATCTTTCATATGAGTTGGGAAATTTTCAGCCATTATTTCCTCAATTATACTTTATGGTCCATTGTTCTACTCTTCTCCTTTTGGGACATCCATGACATACGTGTTTGTGTGCTTCATGTTGTCATTCAGTTCCCTGAGTCTGTCTTCAATTGTTCTTTCATTTGCTTTCTCTAATCATTCTTCTGTCTTTTTAATTTCAGTTTTCTTGTCCTTTATCTTACTGATATTTTCTTCTGCCTGTTCAAATCAGCTATTGTATGCTTTTCATTTATTTTAAATCTCATTGATGGTGTGTTTCATTCCCATAAGTTCTATTACTTTTTTCTTTGCATGCTTTCAAATTCTTTATACTCACCTCTTGTCTTCATAATATCTATTCTCTCTTTCACCACGTTTTCCTTCATCTCCTTGAATTGGTTATGAAATTGTTTTGAAAATCATTATTTGTTTCAAATCCAAAATTTTAATTTTTCCTTTGACTAGGTGACATAGTCCTGTTTCTTAGTTTGGCTTTTATTGTTTGCTGATATCTAGCATCTGATTATCTTGATGAATTGATTCTTTCAGTTAGTTTCTCTCTTTTGCCTAAGGATTTATTATTGATTGGTGTTGTGCCATGGCTCTATTTGGACTCCTGGTTCAACTTATTCTAGATCGTTAGAACTGCCCATGTTTAACAAATAAAAATAGAGCCCAGTACCATGACTGGGTCACTGACCAGTAGCCTTGGGAGCAGGGCAGGAAAAATGCTAATGAGCATCTTTTTTTTTTCCCTTTTCATTTTTTTAAAAAGATTTATTTATTTCTCCACCCTCCCCCCCCAGTTGTCTGCTCTCTGTGTCCATTCACTCTGTGTTCTTCTGTGACTGCTTCAATCCTTATCAGTGACACCAGGAATCTGTGCTTCTTTTTGTTGCGTCATCTTGCTGTGTCAGCTCTGTGTGTGTGTGGTGCCATTCCTGGGCAGGCTGCACTTTCTTTCGCACTGGGCAGCTCTCCTTACAGGGTGCACTCCTTGCGCATGGGGCTCCCCTTTGTGGGGGACACCCCTGTGAGGCACGACACTCCTTGCATGCATCAGCACTGCACATAGGCCGGCTCCATAAGGGTCAAGGAGGCCCGGGGTTTAAACCTGGGACCTCTCATGTGGTAGGCAGATGTCCTATACATTGGGCCAAGTCCACTTCCCTCTTTTTTCTCTTGAACTCCCCACTTGTGAATTCCGTGTTGAACAGGAGATGGCACTCTTCAGAAAACCTTTCCGTTCAGCAGAGGGATGTGTTTTTTCAATCTCCTTATTGGGTGATGAAACAATGGCTTTGGGAACCCATTTTCCAAGCAAAAGAACAAAGCTTCAGAGCCAGAACCTGGCAGTCAGAACGTAACTAGTCAGATGCCACACTTGGCCCTCGGCCATGAGCCTACTTTTCTCAGTGAGGTGGCCTTCACTCAGTTGTCCTTTTGCACATCCAGGCATGGACCTTCCCCAAGGCAAGCCTGGAGGGTGGAGGATGGGCACCATTGGTGCTGTGGTGAGAGTCACCCAGTTTCTGCTGCAGCCTCTTAGACTCCTGCTCTTGCTCTTCCCTGGGTGCTGCTCAGTGCTCCCCGTCTTGAAACCCAGGAATGACTGACACAGACACTTCCTGTTTGTCTGTGAGCGGTTTTTATTGGTAGGAGCAATGTGTCCGGTCACTCCCTGTGGTGATAATTTCCCCGAAACTCTCTAAACCATTCTCTTTTAATCTAATTAAAAGATAATGCCATTTTAGATATTAATTCTGCCATTTTATTGTTTTCTTTTCCTTTTTATCTGTATCTTTTCCCTCTGATGACAAATCTCCTGTCACTACCATTGTTCCCCCAATGGACAAACTGCTATCAATCTTTTGCTGCTTTCCAGATTATCTTTTGTAAATAATCTTCCGTATTTTATGTATGGTGTGTATTGTTTTGGATTTATTTGCGTTTGTTCTACTTGAGGTTTGCTCAGCTTTTTGTTTCTGACGGTTTATGTGTTTTTGCAAAAATTGACTGCATTCAATGTTGCAAGGTGGGATTGGGAGTTCTAGTTGCCTGCACTTCCCTGGCAGGCAAGGGTAGAGGTTTCCCCTTACAGTTCCACATGTGGCTTCTTCTGACACCATAGGGATTGATGAGTGATGGTGGCCCCTCCACCACAGAGTGGTGGTGAAAATCCTGACTCCCAAGAGGCCTACTTTACACACTGAACATTGGAGTTTGAAGATGTTTGGCTGGGCAAGACTGGCAATCCAGTCTCTCCACATGGGCTCCACTGACGCTCCAGGGACAATCTCCTTAGCTCTGGCAGGAATGAAAGTCCTGGCTCTCTACCTGGCCATGTCAGACATCACCCTAAAAGGAGGTTGGGTGTTTTATTTCAGCTTGTTGGGGGTATAAGTCTAAGCTCCCCGATCTGCCTTGGCTTGTATGAGTGAGTGTGGGGCCTCAGTACTTTCTGTAGTGTTTGGCTGGAACACAGATGGTATTGTTAAACAATTTTCTGTCTTGCTGGGATGCTCATCTTCTACTCCTTTGACTAGAAAGAGCAGGCATCTGTTTGGGCTTTTTCCTTTTGTTTTGTTCTGCAATGGTTGGCATTTCTATGTTGATAGATTCTTCATCAATAAATCTATAAAGTATATGGTAAAGTGAAACCCAAGGAATGTTACCACTATTTTACTCATTTGCTCCCAAATTCACTAGCAGGTCTGCCTTCTCTCCACCTTTTAGAGCCTTACATATTTTTTTCTTATATGTAAAATATGCAATGTTTTTAGTTATCCTGAGTAGGAGGAATTGGGAAACACATGCCTACTCCTTCGTCCCAGAAGTTGAAGTTTTTTTTTTTCGCTATGTAGTGTTTTGATTTTTAATGGATAACACTAATAGGTCCCATTTCCATTATCCTAGTTAATATTGGATGTAATCCAATATAATTATTTACTCATTGTTTGATCAGGTTTCCCATTGATTGATGGCTTTGAAATGGTGTGTTACACTGATACACATTTCCCTAATTTGTGGTGAATTTTCACATTACTCAAGTATTACTTGTTTACCTCTGTTTCCTATCCTGTGGGTTGTTTCTTTATTAATTTTGACCATGTTCTTTTCTTATGATGCCAGGTGTTCTTTATATAGTTTGGATAATAAGCTTTTATTCTATGTGAGGGTAATATTTTCTACAGTTGGATTATCTCCTTTTATTTTGTATATTAGTTATTTTAATAAGGTGTTTTTTATTTTGGTGTAGTCATGTTTACCTACCATTTTCTCTATTGTTTTTATATATTTTTAAAAGAGAATCCTTTACCCCTAGTTAGAGATATGCTCTAATATTTTCTTCAGTTGATTTCATTTATACTTAGGTCTTTATTCAATCTGCATTTTTAAAATTTGGTTTGAGCTAGGAAACTAAATTTTGTTTGTTCTTCCACATATCTTATTAAGCTTGTAAGATTTTAGAGATCTTTTCAGGTAGGTAAATATATATTTCTCTCATTGTATTTTTCCCATTATTTTTTAAAAATACATTTTTATTTATTTTTAAAAGATACACAGATTACTTAAAATGTTACATAAAAAATATACGGGATTCCCATATGCTCCGCTACCCAGACTTCACACTTTTCTCACATTAACAACTCTTTTCATTACTGTGGTATATTCATTGCAATTTATGAATATATTTTGAAGCATTGCCACATAGTGTGGATTATAGTTTATTTTTTTCTCTCTCTTTTTTTATTGATTTTGTAATAATATTACATTAAAAAATATATATATATGAGGTCCCATTCAACCCCACCACCCCCACCCCACCTCTCCCCCCCCAGCAACACTCATTCCCATCATCATGACACATCCATTGCATTTGGTAAGTACATCTTTGGGCACCTCTGCACCTCATGGTCAATGGTCCACATCATGGTCCATACTCTCCCCCAGTCCATCCAGTGGACCCTGTGAGGATATACAGTGTCCAGTGATTGCCCCTGAAGCACCATCCAGGGCAGCTCCATGTCCCAAAGACACCTCCACCTCTCATCTCTTCCTGCCTTTCCCCATACCCATCAGCCACCATGTCCACTTTTCCCAATCCAATGCCACCTTTTCTATGTGGACATTGGATTGGTTGTGTCCATTGCACCTCTATGTCAAGAGGAGGCTCAGATTCCACATGGATGCTGGATGCAATCCTCCCACTTTCAGTTGTAATCACTCTAGGCTCCATGGTGTGGTGGTTGTCCTTCTTCAACTCCATCTTAGCTGAGTGTGGTGAGTCCAATGAATCAGATTGTAGGTGCTGGAGTCTGTTGAGGCTCAGGACCTGGCTATCACATTGTCAGTCCAGAGATTCAAATCCCCTAAATATATCTTAAACCCCAACACTAACTGCACCTCCAGCACATTAGCATGAAAGTCTTATGAAGAGAGATCCCATCTGAGTCCAGATTCATCACACATAAACACCAGTTCCAAAGAGGGGCCATCTGACCTGGTAGTTAAACCCATCTGCCATAACCATAACTCCCATGGGTCTCTTTAGCCCTCAAAGGAACCAATACCTGGGGGTTGTATCTGCTTTATCTGTCTCTCAGACTCTGCTCAGTTGTGCATAAGGGCAATCCTTCTGACAGCCTCCAGACTCTTTTTTAGAGACTCGTAGCCATATAAACTCATTTCTCCTTTCCATTTCCCCCTTACATTAGGTCAAACAGCATTTTAAAGTCATGTTATTTTATGTAGACAGGGATATTCTGCTGATCCACATTGAACCTTCCGTGTAAGGTCATTTTCCAGTTGCATCATCAGTTGGTAGTTGATAGTGGTCCCTCGGTGCCAGGGAGGCTCATCCCCGGGTGTCATGTCCCACGCTGGGGGGAAGGCATTACATTTACATGCTGAGTTTGGCTTCGAGACTGGCCACATTTGAGTAACATGAAGGCTGACAGGAGGAAATTCCCAGGCACAATGCTGCTCTAGGCCTTGTTCTCATTTTAGGCTTATCAGCTCACAAGCATAGTCATTAGCATCAGGGGCTCATTGTTGAACCCTCACTCCCTCCCGGTCCCCACCGCTGCACCTGGGAGACTGTCGCTGCTCCCCTAGGGACCATGACAGAGCACCACTGGCCAGGAACCCAGTACCCCCCCTGCTGTGGTTTTTAATTGTTGCCACTATGAGTATATCCAAACATTACCATGCACCCTGTACATATGTTCTGTACAGCTCCCTGTCAGCCATATATCACCTGTCAATGGTATCCTATACCAGTATTCCTCTGCTGCCATTGTTGAACCACTCTGTGATCCAGAACTCCCTGAAATTTGAAGCCCAATATAATGTCAGGGTCCCTTACTAGGAAATGGCATATAGCGATGGGTTTAAAGGCTAGATAAAGAATATGTGTTGACTTGGAAAAACTTCTACATCCTATCTTTTTCTTTTTTTTTTTTCCCCTAATTATTGAACTCCTCTTCACAGGAGCCCTAGACCATAGCAATGCATATATATAATATACAGCACTCCCATACATCCACCACAAAACCTTTTCCCTTCCACAGCGATACTCTTACACCCTATTCACATCATATTCACTTAATGTGATGTACAGAGTCTGAGACAATAGCTTTCAAACAAGGTGACATCTGTGCTTACATTGTGGTGCATACTTTAGGATACACAGTTTTTAAAATTCTTAGTTATCCTATGTTTTACATTATGGTTTACATTATCAGTCTGTCATCTCCTATATGTTATGGTGTAATATTACATGTTTTAATATCCATCCTTGTGTACTCTCACGAAACTCCTCTCTTACCCCCCATTTACCTTGGTTCCACACATTTTTGTTTGTTTTTTTTGTTTTGTTTTTTAAAATTATTTATTTATTTATTTTTTAATTTACATTAAAAAAAATATGAGGTCCCATTCAACCCCACCGCCCCCGCCCCCCACTCCCCCCACAGCAACACTCTCTCCCATCATCATGACACATCCATTGCACCTGGTAAGTTCATCTCTGAGCATCACTGCACCCCATAGTCAATGGTCCACATCATAGCCCAGACTCTCTCACGTTCCATCCAGTGGGCCCTGGGGGGATCTACAGTGTCCCATAATTGTCCGTGAAGCACTATCCAGGACAACTCCACGTCCCGAAAATGCCTCCACATCTCATCTCTTCCTCCCATTCCCCACACCCAGCAGCCACCATGGCTACCGTTCCCACACCCATTCCACATTTTCTCTGTGGACATTGGATTGGTTGTGTCCATTGCACACCTATGTCAAGTGAGGGCTTAGATTCCACATGGGTACTGGATGCACTCCTTCCGCTTCTAGTTGTAGACACTCTAGGCTCCATGTTGTGGTGGTTGACCTTCTTCAACTCCATGTTAGCTGAGTGGAGTAAGTCCAATAAATCAAAGTGTAGGAGCTGAAGTCTGTTGAGGCTCTGGGCCTGGGTGTCATATTATCAGTCCAGAGATTCAAATCCCCTACATATATCTCAAACCCAGCACCAACTACAATTCCAATAAAGTAGCATGCAAGTCTTGTGAAAAGAGATCCCCTCTGAGTCCAATTCCATCACGCAGACTCAAAAGAACCAATACCTGGGGTTGTATCTACCTTATCTGTCTCTTAGACTCTGTTCAGTTGTACATAGGGGTATTCCTTGTGACAACCTCCAGACTCTTTTTTAGAGACTCACAGCCTTATAATCTCATTTCTCCTTTCCATTTCCCCCTTACATTAGGTCAAACCGCTTCCCGAAGTCATGTTATTATATGTAGACAGGTATATTCTGCTGTTCCGCATTGAATCTTTAATTCAAGGTCATTTTCTAGTTGCTTCTTCAGCTGGTATGTGGTAGTGATCCCTCGGTGCCAGGGAGGCTCATCCCCGGGTGTCGTGTCCCACGCTGGGGGGAATGCATCACATCTACACGCTGAGTTTGGCTGTGAGAGTGGCCACATTTGAGTAACATGAAGGCTGTCAGGAGGAAACCCCCAGGCACAATGCTACTCTAGGCCTTGTTCTTATTGCAGGTGTATAGGCTCAAAAGTGTAGCCATTAGTATCAAGAGCCCACTGTTGGGCCCTCCTTCCTTCCTGGTTCTTGCCGTTGCACCTGGAGGATTGCCGCTGCTCTCCCAGGGCCCACAACAGTGACCCCCCAGCCAGGAGCCCAGTACCCCCCCAGCTGTAGTTTTTAATTGTTTCCACTATGAGTATATATAGACATTACCATATACCCTGGGCATATGCCCTGTATAACTCCCTGTCAACCATATATATCTTGTCAATAACATCCCATATCAGTATTCCTCCGCTGCCATTGTTGAACCACTCTGTGATCCAAAACTTCCCGTAAAATGAATCCCAACATAATGTCAGCTTCAGAAGAGTCTTAGATCACCAAAATTCATATATACAATATACAGTATTTCCCCAGATCCACCATAAAACCTTTTCCCTTGCACAGCAATAATCTTTTAACTTATTCATATCATATTTCCTGAAACTGATGTACAGATTCCGAAACTATAGTTTTCAAACAAGGTAACATTTGTGCTTACTATGTGGTCCATACTTTAGGTTGTACAGTTTTCTAAATTTTTTAGTTATCCTATGTTTTGTCTTATGGATTTCATTATTAGTCTGTCATCCCCTGCGGTCACCCCTCGGGCTGAAGTGTGGTTTGCTGGCCTGGCAGGGGAGCGGCCGCGGTAGGCCTAATTCCGCTGCCCCCATAATAGGGTGGTTGGTCGGGCCCACCGCCACCCCTGAAGGAAGCTCGGCATGGGCGCAGAGTGCCCTCGGGTCTCCCCTTCTCGGCAGCCATGCTTCCGCGGCCACCCCTCCTCCCAGATGGCGCCACCCGATGCCTTGTGGGGCGGCACCCTTCTTCTTCCTTCTCCCTGCGCAGGCGCAGGGCAGAAAATTCCAGTCTGCCCTTTTCCCCTCCCCCGACAGCAGCAACAGCCAGGTGTGGGCGGAAAAATCCAGCCCGCCCTTTTCCCTTCCCCCGACAGCAGCAACAGCCAGGCGTGGGCGGGAAACTCAAGTCTGCCCTCCACCCCAGCAACAGCAGCCACCAATCCCTAAACCCTGCCCCTTCCCCCAGCAATAGCGACAGCCAATCCCTAACCACCACCCCTCCCCCATCCAGTACCGCCCACTGACCTTTCGCCGGCAACCAATCAGAACAGGGCGTGGCTTCGACCAATCAGCCTTCCCCAGCCCCTATAAAACTGTTGCCTCTCCCTCAGTAAAGTGGACTTGCGTGTTTACCTTGTCTCCGTGGTAGTTCTTCTGCCGTGCCCCCTCCAGTCCTGAGAGCCCCCGACAAGGGCCTGGCCTCCCTTGTCCCCAGTTCGTCGCCTGCTTCTCCGGGCGACCCCTTCGTCGCCTGCTTCTCCGGGCGACCCCTTCGTCGCCGGCTTCGCCGGGCGGCCCCGTCAGCCGAACCGCGCAACCCCTTGTGAGACCGATCCCTCGTCTGCTGCCGGACCGACCCCTCGTCCCAAGCGGGACCGACCCCTCGTCCAGAGCTGGACCGACCCCTCGTCCGCAGCCAGACCCCACCTCTACCGACCGAGCTAGCCGCCGCAGCTGGCGCCCAACGTGGGGCAAGGCAACCCCACCACAGCCTCACTCCATAACCTGGCAGCCCCCCCCCCTCCTCTCTTCTCACCTTGGGACTTCTCTCGTGCAACATTGCTGCTACCTGAGCCTTGGCTACCTCATACGATCCACGGCGGTCTGGGAGAATCGCTGGATGGCTTTCTCCTTCCATGTCGGGGGCTTATACCGACCCGCTATGATTAAGAGGAGCCTTGGATTTCTTGGGAGCGTGCGCTTGCACGTCTGAAGTAATCCTACCACAGCCCTACGCCCTCCTCTCTTCTCACCTTGGGACTTCTCTCGTGCAACATTGCTGCTACCTATGCCTTGGCTACCTCATATGATCCACGGCGGTCTGGGAGAATCGCTGGATGGCTTTCTCCTTCCATGTTGGGGGCTTATACCGACCCGCTATGATTAAGAGGAGCCTTGGATTTCTCGGGAGCGCGCGCTTGCACGTCTGAAGTAATCCTACCACAGCCCTACCCCCTCCTCTCTTCTCACCTTGGGACTTCTCTCGTGCAACATTGCTGCTACCTGAGCCTTGGCTACCTCATACGATCCACGGCGGTCTGGGAGAATCGCTGGATGGCTTTCTCCTTCCATGTCGGGGGCTTATACCGACCCGCTATGATTAAGAGGAGCCTTGGATTTCTCGGGAGCACACGCTTCCACGTCTGAAGTAACCCTACCATAGCCCTACGCTCTCCTCTCTTCTCACCCCTATCTTTTCGCTCTGCATTGCTGCTCCTGAACCTTGGTGACCTCATATGATCCACGGCTGTCTGGGAGAATCACTGGATGGCTTTCTCCTTCCATGTCGGGGGCTTATACCGACCCGCTATGATTAAGAGGCACCAATAAAACTCTCAGGAGCACGTGCCTGAGCACCTCCACCCCTGCCTTCACCTCTGCCTCTTCCCCTCTGTGCTTGCTCCCCTTTGCCTTGCTCCACTGCTCGTCGTCCCGCCCTCCCCTCGTCGGGGCCTTCTCTTGGCCCGCGACCACCGTCGGAGCCCCACCGGCTCCGACCCCTCGTCTCACCGCGCACCTCGGCTCCCATCGCCGCGCTCTCAAGGTAAGGGCCCCTTTTCTTATCGGCTCCAAAAGGCCATTAGCAATGGGTAACATCCTATCTGCTAAGCAAGCCCCACAAGTTCGGGCCCTCACCGGTCTCCTAGACACTCACCGGTGTAAGATCTCTTTCAAACAGCTTCAAGTATATTGGGACCTTCTTCTCCCCTTTAATCCATGGCTTACCACGTGTCAGCTTTGGGACCCGGACACCTATACTCGCCTTATAGATAGGGTCACTTTTGCTGTGGAGCAGGAAGGTAAAAGATTCCCTCCTGGCTTATTACAGGCAACATGAAGTCCACAAGAAATCTTGAAGGGTATAATCTATGATATGCTATATAAAAAAAGATTTAAAAGCAGCTATACCAAGAAAGTAAGAATTATGAGTCAACTGTAAATAAATTATATATTTCTGTTAATGTGTTGTAATTGTTCTGTGTTTGTCTGTCTGTTCGTTCAATGTCAACGTATATTGTGATACCTCCGGATGGTAAATATAAATTACTAGAAATCTTTAAAAGAGCTCTATTCAAATGGCCAAAAATTAAATAAGTGCTTATATTAATACTTAAGTTTATTATATTAATACATAAGTTTAAATGTTAATAAGATATCTACAATTTAAAAAAAAATTGTAAGTCTTAATTAACAAAATTAACTGTACGTCTTCATAAAAAGTTGTTCTTGCCTAGATTAAAATGAATAACTTATTTTTCTTCACAGGATAATATAAAGAATGTAAAACTTATATGAATATTAAAAAGGTTAAAAGTTTGTAAAAATGCTAACGGAAATGTAATAAGTTTTGCAAAAAGACGTATTTTGTCCTAAAGTAAGATGGCTAATTTTTCATAAACTCTTGAAATTTAATTTGCATGCGGCAAGTGTAAAAGGTATTGTGATAACTTTATGTAAGGGAATGTGTTCTGTAAAGATAAAATTTATCTTCAATAGCTTACATTAAGGTATTAAATGGCTAATTCCAAAAGGTCATTCTTAAATATATATATATAAAACTGAATTGATGATAATAATAATAAAAGGTAATTTTATAACAGGAAAGATTAACAGCAACCAAGCTCTCCTACCAACTTGCTTTTAGGAAACGGTTTCTAATATTGCATGCTACTAAGTATTTAAAGAAAAGTTATTTTTGAGGAAACAGAAGATGATTTTGTCTTTGCAGCCATTGTCTATTTAGCAACACCCCTCGCTATCGGCCTAGCCACTGTTGCGCCGGACGATTGGAACCTTAAACAAAGACGACTCCTCACTGTCATCTTCCTATCTATCGTTACTATATTTACTGCCCTCATTCTCCTTCGTTTATAAAGCAGTCTCCTACAAACCACAAAGTTTCTGTCTTAAACATACCATTCTCAACCCTATCCTCTAAATGATCTTCTCACTTCCCCCACAGCCTTTAATACTCTATTTCTTCCTCATAACCTTTGCTTTCTTGATAATATTTTCCGCCATCTGTCTAGCCACTACCACCCCAGAAGATTGTAACCACGGCCCCCCATGCCGCCATCGCTCTCAAGCAGCTCCAGCCCCGCGAAACGGCCCGCAACCTGCTTTCCCCAGCCTGTGGCCTGCTTTCTAGCATCTAATAACGTTTCTGCTTTTAACAGCTCCCCATACTTCTGCGGAGCTTCCTCCTGTCTCGACCTCACTCCTCTTCTCAGCCATCTAAAGCGTCCTTTCTCGTCCCCCGCCCCCCTCCTTTTTTCGCTTGAACCCCTACTGCGTTGCAGATTGGGCCGCCCCATGTCGGCCCGCCCCATTAACATCGGCCTCTCTCGCGCCTGTGAAGACTTTGGCCTTCTTATTGTCCTCGCCTACGTCTCCACCACTCCCGACGCTGCCGCCACCACCATCGCTGGTGCCCTGACGCGACTTGTCCTCACCGCTGCGATCCTCCAGACCATCACACAGTCTGCCTCTACCGCTCCTCGCCGCCAAGAAGAGATCAACTACCTGTAACGCGCTGTCATCCTGGACTTTTAACAAGCAGATGGACCTTATAGCCACCGAGATCAACAAGAATTGGACATTGGCCACCCTTGCTTGCAACGGCAAGATACTGCCCCCCAAATTGTACATTTGTATCCCCATCATACTCACCTCCCTCTTCAGCCCCGCTTCCCTCATTGCTTACTGCCTCTTGGGCCTCGGCTACTTGTTGCTGCTGCCATCCTGGCCCTTATTTGAAAAGAAGGGGGAAATGCGGTCACCCCTCGGGCTGAAGTGTGGTTTGCTGGCCTGGCAGGGGAGCGGCCGCAGTAGGCCTAATTCCGCTGCCCCCATAATAGGGTGGTTGGTCGGGCCCACCGCCACCCCTGAAGGAAGCTCGGCATGGGCGCAGAGTGCCCTCGGGTCTCCCCTTCTCGGCAGCCATGCTTCCGCGGCCACCCCTCCTCCCAGATGGCGCCACCCGATGCCTTGTGGGGCGGCACCCTTCTTCTTCCTTCTCCCTGCGCAGGCGCAGGGCAGAAAATTCCAGTCTGCCCTTTTCCCCTCCCCCGACAGCAGCAACAGCCAGGTGTGGGCGGAAAAATCCAGCCCGCCCTTTTCCCTTCCCCCGACAGCAGCAACAGCCAGGCGTGGGCGGGAAACTCAAGTCTGCCCTCCACCCCAGCAACAGCAGCCACCAATCCCTAAACCCTGCCCCTTCCCCCAGCAATAGCGACAGCCAATCCCTAACCACCACCCCTCCCCCGTCCAGTACCGCCCACTGACCTTTCGCCGGCAACCAATCAGAACAGGGCGTGGCTTCGACCAATCAGCCTTCCCCAGCCCCTATAAAACTGTTGCCTCTCCCTCAGTAAAGTGGACTTGCATGTTTACCTTGTCTCTGCGGTAGTTCTTCTGCCGTGCGCCCTCCAGTCCTGAGAGCCCCCGACAAGGGCCTGGCCTCCCTTGTCCCCAGTTCGTCGCCTGCTTCTCCGGGCGACCCCTTCGTCGCCTGCTTCTCCGGGCGACCCCTTCGTCGCCGGCTTCGCCGGGCGACCCCGTCAGCCGAACCGCGCAACCCCTTGTGAGACCGATCCCTCGTCTGCTGCCGGACCGACCCCTCGTCCCAAGTGGGACCGACCCCTCGTCCCAAGCGGGACCGACCCCTCGTCCAGAGCTGGACCGACCCCTCGTCCGCAGCCAGACCCCACCTCTACCGACCGAGCTTGCCGCCGCAATCCCCTATATGTTTTTGGTGTAATATTAGCTGTTTTATATTCATCCTCGTGTACTCTCACATAACTCCTCTTTTGTCCCCTTATTTACCTTTGTTCCATCCATTGCACATCCATTTTCCCCTCCCCTTAGGGCCCACAACACCTGCTAATCTAATGCCCTGGGAGCCATCCTTTCTCACGAGAGATACAGCTCTCTCTATTCGACGGCATTAGTCTTCCCCAGGATATGGGTCCACCCCACCCAATGGTAGAACCCACCTTGGCAAAATGAGCCTTCAGCCATTCCCTCCGGAGTCCGTGCCGCATCAGACCATACCCCCTGAGCGTCCTAACCAGGTAACCCTCCTACTTATACTTTGATACGTTTTACTCAGCATTTAGTTCTCAATGAACTTCTGACACTCTCCCATGTTTGTATGTTGCCCCTCCCTCCCACCTATTTCTTGGACCATATTACCCCTCTTCCCATCCCCAACCCCCCTCAAACCTAGAAAACCCCACCCGAAGGTAACCCCTTGCCCCCATTTTGTCCCTTCTTTGTGCTCATACTTACCACCAGCTCATCACAGATTCCACCCCTGCAAACATTAACTCACATCCTTCCTCCACCCCCCGATTTCCAGTAAGCCGCTTTTCCAGACTCTAGCTCTCTGAGGCAGTTAACTTATTTCATATCATTTGAGGTCATATAGTATTTGTCCTTCAATGCCTGGGTTGCTTCACTCAACATAAGATTCTCAAGGTTCATCCATGTTATCACATGCGATTGTAGTGTATTGGTTCTTACAGCTGAGTAGTATTCCATTGTGTGTATATACCACATTTTATTGATCCACTCATCTGTTGATGGACATTTGGATTGATTCCAACTTTTGGCGATAGTGAACAATGCTGCTATGAACATTGGTGTACATATATCGGTTTGTGTCCTTGTTTTCAGATCTGATGGGTATATACCCAGCAGTGGTATTGCTGGGTCATATGGCAAATCTATGGATAATTTTTTGAGAAACTGCCAAACTGTCCTCCAGAATGGTTGGATCCTTCTGCATTCCCACCAGCAATGGATGAGTGTTCCCCTTTCTTCACATCCTCTCCAGCATTTGTATTCTACTGTTTTTTTCATGGCTGCCAATCTTATGGGAGTAAGATGGTATCTCATTGTAGTTTTGATTTGCATTTCCCTGATAGCTAGATTTTTGGAGAATTTTTTCATGTGCTTTTTAGCCATTTGTATTTCTTCTTTGGAGAAGTGTCTGTTTAAATCTTTTTCCCATTTTTTAAATGGGTTGTTTATCTTTTTGTTTTCGAGATCTATGAGTTCTTTATATATGTAAGTTATAAGTCTCTTATCAGATATATGGTTGCCAAATATTTTCTCCCATTGTGTGGGCTCCCTTTTTACTTTCTTGACAAACTCCTTTGAGGTGCAGAAGGCTTTAATTTTGAGGTAGTCCCATTTATCTATTTGTTCTTTTGCTGCTTGTGCTTTTGGTGTGATATTCATGAAGCCATTTCCTATTACAAGGTCCTGTAGATGTTTCCCTACACTGCTTTCTAAGGTCTTTATGGTCTTGGCTCTTATATTTAGGTCTTTGATCCATCTTGAGTTGATCTTTGTATAAGGTGTGAGATGGTAATCCTCTTTCATTCTTTGATATATGGATATCCAGTTCTCCAGGCACCATTTGTAGAATAGGCCATTCTCTCCCAGTTGAGAGGGTTTGGTGGCTTTATCGAATATTATATGGCTATATACATGAGGTTCTATATCTGAACTTTCAATTCGATTCCATTGGTCTGTGTGTCTCTCCTTATGCCAGTACCATGCTGTTTTCACTACTGTAGCTTTGTAGTATGTTTTGAAGTCAGGAAGTGTGATTCCTCCTATTTCGTTTTTCTTTTTCAATATGTCTTTGGCTATTCGGGGCCTCTTTTTATTCCAAATAAATTTCATAGTTAGTTTTTCTAGTTCCTTAAAGAAGGCTGTGTTGATTTTTATTGGGATTGCATTGAATGTGTAGATCAGTTTTGGTAGGATAGACATCTTAATAATATTCAGTCTTCCTATCCATGAACAGGGAATATTCTTCCATTTATTTAGGTCTTCTTTGATTTCCTTGAACAATCTTGTATAGTTCTCGATGTATAAGTTTTTTACCTCTTTAGTTAAATTTATTCCTAAGTATTTGATTTTTTAAATTTACTATTGTGAATGGTATTTGTTTCTTGATTTCCTCCTGAGCTTGCTCATTATTGGTGTACAGAAATGCTACTGATTTTTGCGCATTGATCTTATAACCTGCGACTTTGCTAAACTCATTTATGAGTTCTCGGAGCTTTGTTGTAGATCTCTCAGGGTTTTCTACATATAGGATTATGTCATCTGCAAATAATGAAATTTTGACTTCTTCCCTTCCAATTTGAATGCCTTTTATATCTGGTTCTTGTCTCAGTGCTCGAGCAAGTACTTCCAAGACAATGTTAAATAGGAGCGGAGACAGTGGGCATCCTTGTCTTGTTCCTGAGTTTAGAGGGAAGGATTTCAGGATTTCGCCATTTTAAACAATGTTGGCTTTAGGTTTTTCATATATACTCTTTATCATGTTCAAAAAGTTTCCTTGTATTCCGATCTTTTGGAGTGTTTTTATCAGGAAGGGGTGCTGTATTTTGTCAAATGCCTTTTCTGCATCTATAGATATAATCATGTGGTTTTTTTCTCTCAATCTGTTTATATGGTGTATTACATTGATTGATTTTCTTATGTTGAACCATCCTTGCATACCTGGAATAAATCCCACTTGGTCATGGTGTATAATTCGTTTAATGTGTTGTTGAATACGATTAGCAAGTATTTTGTTAAGTATTTTTGAGTCTAGGTTCATTAGAGAAATTGGTCTGTAATTTTCCTTTCTTGTGGTGTCTTTGTTTGGCTTTGGTACTAGGGTAATGTTGGCATCATAGAAGGAATTAGGCAGTGTTCCTTCTGTTTCGATTTTTTGGAATAGTTTCAACAGGATTGGTGTTAGTTCTTTCCGGAATGTTTTGTAGAATTCACCTGTGAAGCCGTCTGGCCCTGGGCTCTTCTTAGTTGGGAGATTTTTAATGACTGATTCTATCTCTTTGCTTGTGATTGGTTTGTTAAGATCATCAATTTCTTCTTTCGTCAGTATGGGCTGCTTATGTATTTCCAAGAATTTGTCGATTTCCTCTAAATTGTCATTTTTGTTGGAATATAGTTTTTCAAAGTATCCTCTTATGATAGTCTTATTTCTGTGGGGTCAGTGGTGATATCACCTTTCTCATTTCTTATTTTGTGTATTTGCATCTTTTCTCTTTTTTTCTTTGTTAGTCTCGCTAAAGGTTTGTCAATTTTGTTGATCTTCTCAAAAAACCAGCTCTCTGTCTTGTTTATTTTTTCAAGTGCTTTCTTATTTTCTATTTCATTTAGTTCTGCTCTTATCTTTGTTATTTCCTTCCTTCTTCTTCCTGTTGGGTTACTTTGTTGTTGTTTTTCTAATTCCGTCAAAAGTGCAGTTAGTTCTCCAATTTTTGCTCTTTCTTCTTTTTTGATATATGAATTTATGGCTATAAATTTTCCTCTCAGTACCGCTTTTGCTGCATCCCATAAATTCTGGTATGTTGTGTTATCATTATCATTTGTTTCAAGGCAGTCATTGATTTCTTTTGAGATTTCCTCTTTGACCCACTGTTTTTCTAAGAGTGTGCTGTTTAATTTCCAAATTGTCATGTGAAGTCTGGGTCTCTGTCCCTTGCAAATTTCCAGCTTGACTCCACTGTGGTCAGAGATACTGTTTTGTATGATTTCGATCTTTCTGAATTCATTAAGCCTTTCTTTGTGGCCTAGCATATGGTCAATCTTGGAGAATGTTCCATGTGCGCTTGAGAAAAATGTATATCCTGCTGTGTTTGGGTGTAATGATCTATATATGTCTATTAGATCCAGCTCTTCTAATATACTGTTCAAATGTTTTGTTTCTTTAGTGATTCTCTTTTGAGATGTTCTGTCCAGAGTTGATAGTGGTGTATTAAAATCCCCCACTATAATTGTAGATGCATCTATTCTTTCACTTAGTTTTTCCAGCGTTTGCCTCACATATTTAGAGGCGCCCTTGTTAGGAGCATAAACATTTATGGTTGTTCAAACTTCTTGACAGATTGTCCCTTTCACTAAAATATAGTATCCTTCTTTGTCTCTCACAATTGTTTCGCATTTAAAGTCTATTTTGTCTGATATTAATATAGCTACTCCTGCCTTTTTTTGGTTGTTGTTTGCTTGTATGATTGTTTTCCAGCCATTCACTTTCAACCTCCATGAGTCTCTGGGTCTAAGATGTGTCTCTTGTAGGCAGCATATAGATGGGTCGTATTTCCTTATCCAGTGTCCCAGTCTGAATCTTTTGATAGGTGAGTTTAATCCGTTGACATTCAGTGTTATTACGTTTAGAGAGTTATTTATGGTAGCCATATTTTGGTTGGATTTGTGTTTGTTATATTTTGTTTGTATTATTTTATTTTCCCCTTCTATTTTTGTCTTTCTTGTTGCTTTTACACTCTCCTCCATCTCTGACTGTCCTGTTTTTTCTTTTCTTCCTGCAGAACTCCCTTAAGAATTTCTTGAAGGGGAGGTTTCTTGTTGATATACTCTTTCAGTTTCTGTTTATCTGTGAATATTTTGAACGCTCCATCATTTTTGAATGCTAGTTTAGCTGGATAGAGTATTCTTGGTTGGAAATTTTTTTCCCTTAGTACCTTGACTATATCATACCACTGTCTTCTTGCCTCCATCGTTTCAGATGAGAAATCAGCACTTAATCTTATGGAGTTTCCCTTGTATATGAAGGTTTTCTTTTCTCTTGCTGCTTTTAGAATTTTTTCTTTGTCTTGAGCATTGGATAATTTGACAAGTATATGTCTTGGGGTGGGCCTGTTGGGGTTTATGACCAGTGGAGTGCGCTGTGCTTCTTGGATATGTACATCTGTCTCTTTCAGTAGATTTGGGAAGTTTTCATTCATTATTTCCTGCAACACTCCTTCTGACCCCTTTCCCTTCTCTTCTCCTTCTGGAATGCCTATAATACATATGTTTGAGCGTTTTGCGTTATCATTCAGGTCCCTAAGTCCTATCTGGATTTTTTCTACATTTTATTGACCACTTCTACTATCTGTTTGATTTCCAATGCACTGTCTTCCACATCACTGATTCTCTTCTCTGCCTCTTCTAGTCTGCTGATATTTGCTGCAAGTGTATTTTTGATTTCTTGAATTGTGGTGTTCATTTCCATCATATCTGTTATTTTTTTGCGCATGTCTGCAATTTCCCCTCCAAGTGTTGTCTTCACGCTGTTAACCTCTTTCATTACTTCATCAAATTTGTCAGTGATAAATGTTCTGAGATCTTTCATTGCTTGTGCGAAGTCCTGCCCCCCTTCCTTATTTTTAGTTTGTTCATTGGATTCAGCCATGTTTTCCTGATTACTGGTTTGGTTTGTAGATTTTTGTTGCTGTCTTGTCAACATTTTTTCTTGACGGGTTTAATCAGTTCCTTAGCTTCTTTGTCTAATCTTGGAGATTAATTAGCTGTTCTTTTTGCGTAAGTGTTATATCTTCTCTTCGTCACTTTGTTCTTCTTATTCCAATTTCTTATTGCTAGTTACGCTCACTTTAAAGGAAAGTATTAGTGCTGGGGAAAGGCAATTGTGTAAGGAAGGAAAAAGTGTGAAGTAGTATTGGTGATATATGTTAACAAAGCAACAATATGAGTTCTGGGAGGATGGAGGTTAGATCATGTAAATTGTGTAGAGTTATAGTAGTAGGAAAGTACCTATAATGAGGTAGATGACTGAATATGGGAGGAATGTGGTACGTACTAAGAGGCTATTGTTTTCGTGAGAGAGGGAAAGAGAAAAGAAAGGTAATAGTTTCAGGGACGAATACCAGATGGAAAACTAAACAAAGGTATTAGAAATTAAGAGTTAAACACTTTGTGGATCAAAGAAAGGGAGATGGAATATAGGAGAGATAGCAGATGGTGGAGGATATCAGGTTGTAGGGGAAAGGGGATAGTGTAGATAGGCTAAATCTATTCACAGAGAAATGAGGCAGTGGAGGGTGAGGAAACCCAGCAAATGTGAGGTATTTCCTGCAGGACCTATTGTATTGTTAAGGTAAAATAGTATAAGAAGAATATTGGGGACAAGAAAGAGAGGATTAAAAAAAAAAAAAAGAACAACAACAACAAAAAATAAAAAATAAAAAATAAAAAATAAAAAAAAACAAAAAACAAAGAACAGAAACCCCGCTGCCAGGCTCGGCTGGGCTCGGCTGGGCTCCGGTCCCCCACCCACCACCCCCCGCGGCTCGGCTGGGCTTGGCTGGGCTCAGCTGGGCTCGGCTGGGCTCCGGTCCCCCGCCCGCTGCCCGCCGCGGCTCGGCTGGGCTCGGCTGGGCTCGGCTTCCCGCCCGCCGCGGCTCAGCTGGGCTCGGCTGGGCTCGGCTTCCCCGCCCGCCGCGGCTCGGCTGGGCTCGGCTGGGCCCGGCTTCCCCGCCCGCCACTGCCGCGGCACAGCGCGACTCGGCTCTCCCGCTCGCCGCCCGCCGCAGCGCGGCTGGGCTCGACTGAGCTCAGCTGGGCCCGGCCCCCCCGCCCGCCGCGGCTCAGCTGGGCTCGGCCAGACCCGGCCTCCCCGCCCACCGCCCACCGCGGCGCAGCGCGGCTCGGCTCTCCCGCCCGCCGCCCACCGTGGCCTGGCTCGGATCCCCCGCCCGCTGCCCACAGCGGCCCAGCTAGGCTATCCTGGCCGCCACCCGCCGGGGCTCAGTGCGGTGCTAGCTGCCTCGGCTCCGCCTACCCAAGGAGGGAATCCTCCACACGTAGCTGGGATCTCCGTGTATATTTCACAGATGGATCCTCTCTGTTACCGTCCCTCAAAATCGATGTCCAGACACCTCCGGACCAGGAAAAATCCCGAAACAGCCCAGTCCCAAAGAGTCTCCTACGCCTCCCAGCCGATTCCCCCCAGGAGCTAGTAACCGGGAAGTTCACTCAGCCACCATTTTGTCTCCCTCTTCTCGGTTCCACACATTTAACGTCCATTTTCCCTTCCACCTTGGTGCCCACAGTGACAGCCAACCTCCGTTTCCCGAGGAGCCACTTCCAGAGATAGATGGAATAGTGTTCAGGGCCTAACTTGCTCAACTGCCCCAATGCCCTGGGAGCCACCCTTTCTCTCGAGGGATACAGTTCCCTCTATTTGATGGCATTAGTCCTCCCCAGGATGTGGGTCCACCCCCATTCTCACTACTTGGGTTTCTATCCCATGGTATCACCCACTCTGGCAGAATGAGCATTTAGACATTCCCCAGGAGCCCGTCCTGCATCAGACCCTCCCCTCCGAGCATTCTAAACAGGTAACCCTCTTTTTAATATTTTGATATGATTTTCTCGGCATTTTACTCTCCACCAACACCTGACACTCTCCTGTGTTCGTATGCTACCCCTCCCACCCCCCACTTTTGGGCAATGTTACCCATTCGCCCATCCCAGCCACCCTCAAACCCGCAAAGCCCCAACCAAAGGCAACCCCTTGCCCCCATTTTATCTCTTCTTTGTGTCCATACTTACCACCATCTCGTCTTAAGTTCAACCCCTGCAGACATCGGCTCACATCCTTCCTCCACCCTCCGATTTCCTGTAAGCCTATTGTTCAGTCTCTTGCTATCTAGGGCAGCTTGGTTATTTCATATCATTGAGGTCATGTAGTATTTGTCCTTCAATGTCTGGGTTGCTTCACTCAACATAAGGTTCTCAAGATTCATCCATGTTATAACATGTGTTTGTAGTGTGTTTGTTCTTACAGCTGAGTAGTATTCCATTGTGTGTATATACCACATTTTATTGATCCACTCATCTGTTGATGGGCATTTGGGTTGATTCCAACTTTTGGCGATAGTGAACAATGCTGCTATGAACATTGGTGTACATATATTGGTTTGTGTCCTTGTTTTCAGATCTGATGGGTATATACCCAGCAGTGGTATTGCTGGGTCATATGGCAAATCTATGGCTAGTTTTTTGAGAAACCGCCATACTGTCCTCCAGAATGGTTGGATCCTTCTGCATTCCCACCAGCAGTGGATGAGTGTTCCCCTTTCTCCACATCCTCTCCAGCACTTGTATTCTTCTGTTTTTTTCATAGCTGCCAATCTTATGGGTGTAAGATGTTATCTCATTGTGGGTTTGATTTGCATTTCCCTGATAGCTAGAGATTTGGAACATTTTTTCATGTGCTTTTTTGCCATTTGTATTTCTTCTTTGGAGAAGTGTCTGTTTAAGTCTTTTTCCCATTTTTTAAATGGGTTGTTTATCTTTTTATTTTCAAGATATAGGAGTTCTTTATATATGCAAGTTATAAGTTTCTTATCAGATATATGGTTGCCAAATATTTTCTCCCATTGTGTGGGCTCCCTTTTTATTTTCTTGACAAACTCCTTTGAGGTGCAGAAGGCTTTAATTTTGACGAAGTCCCATTTATCTATTAGTTCTTTTGCTGCTCGTGCTTTTGGTGAGATATTCATAAATCCATTTCCTATTACAAGGTTCTGTAGATGTTTCCCTACACTGCTTTCTAAGGTTTTTATGGTCTTGGCTCTTATATTTAGGTCTTTGATCCATCTTGAGTTGGTCTTTGTATAAGGTGTGAGATGGTAATCCTCTTTCATTCTTCTACATATGGATATCCAGTTCTCCAGACACCATTTGTTGAATAGGCCACTCTCTCCCAGTTGAGAGGGTTTGGTGGCTTTATCGAATATTATGTGGCTATATATGTGAGGTTCTATATCAGAGGTTTCAATTCGATTCCATTGGTCTGTGTGTCTCTCCTTATGCCAATACCATGCTGTTTTCACCACCATAGCTTTGTAGTATGTTTTGAAGTCAGGAAGTGTGATTCCTCCAATTTCGTTTTTCTTTTTCAGTATGTCTTTGGCTATTCGGGGTCTCTTTCCTTTCCAAATAAATTTCATAGTTAGTTTTTCTAGTTCCTTAAAGAAGGCTGTGTTGACTTTTATTGGGATTGCATTGAATGTGTAGATCAGTTTTTGTAGGATAGACATCTTAATAATGTTCAGTCTTCCTATCCATGAACAAGGAATAGTCTTCCATTTATTTAGGTCTTCTTTGATTTCCTTGAACAATCTTGTATAGTTCTCAGTGTATAACTTCTTTACCTCTTTAGTTAAATTTATTCCTAAGTATTTGATTTTTTTATTTACTATTTTGAATGGTATTTGTTTCTTGATTTCCTCCTGAGCTTGCTCATTATTGGTGTACAGAAATGCTACTGATTTTTGCGCATTGATCTTATAACCTGCGACTTTACTAAACTCATTTATGAGTTCTAGAAGCTTTGTTGTAGATCTCTCAGGGTTTTCTATGTATAGGATCATGTCATCAGCAAATAATGAAATTTTGACTTCTTCCTTTCCAATTTGAATGCCTTTTATTTCTGGTTCTTGCCTCAGTGCTCGAGCAAGTACTTCTAAGACAATGTTAAATAGGAGCGGAGACAGTGGGCATCCTTGTCTTGTTCCTGAGTTTAGAGGGAAGGAGTCTAGGATTTCTCCATTGTAAACAATATTGGCTTAAGGTTTTTCATATATACTCTTTATCATGTTCAAAAAATTTCCTTGTATTCCATTCTTTTGGAGTGTTTTTATCAAGAAAGGGTGCTGTATTTTGTCAAATGCTTTTTCTGCATCTATAGATATAATCATGTGATTTTTTTCGTTCAATCTGTTTATATGGTGTATTATGTTGATTGATTTTCTTATGTTGGACCATCCTTGCATACCTGGGATGAATCCCACTTGGTCGTGTTGTATAATTTGTTTAATGTGCTGTTGAATACGATTAGCAAGTATTTTGTTAAGTATTTTTGCGTCTAGGTTCATTAGAGAAATTGGTCTGTAATTTTCCTTTCTTGTGATGTCTTTGTTTGGCTTTGGTACTAGGGTAATGTTGGCATCATAGAAGGAGTTGGGTAATGTTCTTTCTGTTTCAATTTTTTGGAATAGTTTCAGCAGGATTGGTGTCAGTTCTTTCCAGAATGTTTTGTAGAATTCACCTGTGAAGCCATCTGGCCCTGGGCTCTTCTTAGTTGGGAGATTTTTAATAACTGATTCTATCTCTCTGCTTGTGATTGGTTTGTTAAGATCATCAATTTCTTCTTTTGTCAATATGGGCTGCTTATGTGTTTCTAGGAATTTGTCCATTTCCTCTAGATTGTCATTTTTGTTGGAATATAGTTTTCAAAGTATCCTCTTATGATTGTCTTTATTTTTGTGGGGTCAGTGGTGATATTGCCTTTCTCATTTCTTATTTTGTGTATTTGCATCTTCTCTCTTTTTTTCTTTGTTAGTCTCGCTAAAGGTTTGTCAATTTTGTTGATCTTCTCAAAAAACTAGCTCTTGGTCTTGTTTATCTTTTCAAGTGCTTTCTTATTTTCTATTTCATTTAGTTCTGCTCTTATCTTTGTTATTTCCTTCCTTCTTCTTCCTGTTGGGTTACTTTGTTGTTGTTTTTCTAATTCTTTCAAATGTGCAGTTAGTTCTTCAATTTTTGCTCTTTCTTCTTTTTTGATATATGAATTTATGGCTATAATTTTTCCTCTCAGTACTGCTTTTGCTGCATCCCATAAATTTTGGTATGTTGCGTTATCATTATCACTTGATTCAAGGTAGTCATTGATTTCTTTTGAGATTTCCTCTTTGACCCACTGTTTTTCTAAGAGTGTGCTGTTTAATTTCCAAATCATGGTGTGAAATCTGGGCTTCTGTCCCTTGCAAATTTCCAGTTTGACTCCATTTTGGTCAGAGATATTGTTTTGTATGATTTCAATCTTTCTGAATTCATTCAGCCTTTCTTTGTGGCCTAGTATATGGTCTATCTTGGAGAATGATCCATGTGCACTTGAGAAAAATGTATATCCTGCTGTGTTTGGGTGTAGCGATCTATATATGTCCATTAGATCCAGCTCCTCTAATATACTGTTCAGATGTTTTGTTTCTTTGGTGATTCTCTTTTGAGATGTTCTGTCCAGAGTTGATAGTGGTGTATTAAAATCCCCCACTATAATTGTAGATGTATCTATTGTTTCACTTAGTTTTTCCAGCATTTGCCTCACGTATTTAGAGGCACCCTTGTTAGGGGCATAAATATTTATGATTGTTCGATCTTCTTGACAGATTGTTCCTTTCACTAAAGTGTAGTATCCTTCTTTGTCTCTCACAATTGTTTCACATTTAAAGTCTATTTTGTCTGATATTAATATAGGTACTCCTGCCTTTTTTTGGTTATTGTTAGCTTGTATGATTGTTTTCCAGCCATTCACTTTCAATCTCCATGCGTCTCTGGGTCTAAGATGTGTCTCTTGTAGACAGCATACAGATGGGTCATATTTCCTTATCCAATGTCTCAGTCTGAATCTTTTGATAGGTGAGTTTAATCCGTTGACATTCAGTGTTATTACTTTCAAGGAATTATTTGTGTTAGCCATATTTTGATTGGATTTGTGTTTGTCATATTTTGTTTGTATTATTTTTGTTTTTTTTTTTTTTTGTTGCTCTTATACTCTCCTCCAACTCTGCCTTTCCTGTTTTTTCCTTTCTTCCTGCAGAACTCCCTTTAGAATTTCTTGAAGGGGAGGTTTCTTGTTGGCATACTCTTTCAGTTTCTGTTTGTCTGTGAATATTTTGAACTCTCCATCATGTTTGAATGCTAGTTTAGCTGGATAGAGTATTCTTGGTTGGAAATTTTTTTCCTTTAGAACCTTGACTATATCATACCACTGCCTTCTTGCCTCCATGGTTTCAGATGAGAAATCAGCACTTAATGTAATTGAGCTTCCCTTGTATGTGATGGTTTTCTTTTCTCTTGCTGCTTTTAGAATTTTCTGTTTGTCTTGAGCATTCGATAATTTGACAAGTATATGTCTTGGGGTGGGGCCTGTTGGGGTTTATGACTAGTGGAGTGCGCTGTGCTTCTCAGATATGTACATCTGTCTCTTTCAGTAGATTTGGGAAGTTTTCAGCCATTATTTCCTGCAACACTCCTTCTGACCCCTTTCCCTTCTCTTCACCTCCTGGAATGCCTATAATACATATGTTTGATCGTTTTGCATTGTCATTCAGGTCCCTAAGTCCTAACTGGAATTTTTCTATCTTCTTATTGACCCCTTCTACTATCTGTTTGATTTCTGATGTACTGTCTTCCACATCACTAATTCTCTGCTCTGTCTCTTCTAGTCTGCTGATATTTGCTGCATGTGCATTTTTTATTTCTTGAACTGTGGTGTTCATTCCCATCATATCTGTTATCTTTTTGCGTATGTCTGCAATTTCCCTTCCAAGTGATGTCTTCATGTTGTTAACCTCTTTCATTACTTCGTCAAATTTGTCAGTGATAAATGTTCTGAGATCTTTCATTTCTTTTGCCAAGTTTTGCTCCCCTTCACGATTTTTGGTTTGTTGATTGGATTCAGCCATGTTTTCCTGATTACTGGTTTGGTTTGTAGACTTTTGTTGCTTTCTGGTCATCTCTTTATCTTGACGGATTTAATCAGTTCCTTAGCTTCTTTGTCTACTCTTGGAGGTTAATTAGCTGTTATTTTTGCATAGGCATTATATCTTCTCTTTGTCACTTTTTTCTTCTTATTCTAATTTCTTGTTGTTGGTTAAGTTCACTTTAAAGGAAAGTATTAGTGTTGGGGAAAGGCAATTGTGTAAGCAAGGGAAAAGTGTAAAGTAGTATTGGTGATATATGTTAACAAAGCAAGAATATGAAATCTGGGAGGATGGAGGTTAGATTCATGTAAATTGTGTAGAGTTATAGCAGTAGGTAGAGTACCTATTATGAGGTAGATGATTGAATATGGGAGGAATATGGTATGAGCTAAAAAGCTATTGTTTTCGGGAGAGAGGGAAAGAAAAGAAAGGTAATAGTTTCAAGAGTGGATAACAGACAGAAAACAAAACAAAGGTATTAGAAATCAGACTTAGACCCTTCATGGATCGAAGAAAGTGAGGTGGGAGGTGGAATATAGGAGAGACAGTAGATGGTGGTGGATATCAAGATGTAGGGGAAAGAGGATAGTGTAGGTAGCCTAAATCAGTTCACACAGAAATGAGGCAGTGGAGGATGAGAAAACCCAGTGACTGTGAGGTGTTTCTTGCTGCACCTAGTGTATAATTGAGTAAAAATAAACTAAGTAGAATATGAGGGACAAGAGGGAGAGAGACAACAGAAAAAAAGAAAAAAAAAGGGGGGGGGAAGGGACTAGAGGAAGAAAGGAAAAGGGGGTGGGCAAAGGGTGGGGAACAGGTAGGGGAAAGAAAAAAAAAAAACAGATATACACAAACCAGAATTGAAACACCCACTACACAACACCTACCACAAAAAAAAACCTTAAATAACTGAGTAAAAAAAGACTTTGGGGGATACGCTGTGAGAGAAGGTTAGGGGATAATGTGGTGTTAGCAATCAGGAAATTGATAAAAGTAAAGAATAAGTCAAAATGTAAATAAAAACAAAACAAAATGAAACAATAAAGAAAAAATGCCAACATTGAAGGCTAGGGCATTTAAGGACCTCAGATGGACCTCAGTGCGTGATGGATTCAGGGATGGAAAGTCTGAGATATTGAGGACTCAAGAGGTGTGAGTCTCTGTGGTGTGGGCCACCAGAGTTTAGGTAATTCAGACCTGGCAACCTCCAATCTGGTCAACAGGAAGCCTGGGAGCCCCACAGTGTAACACAGCCCTCAGGGATCCCCACAGCTGGGTGCCAGCCCTATGGGGGAAGTCAGATCCGCAAACTCTATATTATGACTGAACCCTGCAATTCAATTACTTAGCAGGGCTCATTAGTGTGGGTATCTCTCACTTCAGCTTTTGGACAGCTCCCGCCCTGTGATTCCAAAATACTGCCACTAGAGTGCGCCTCTACACCACAGCCACTTCACTGGTACAGATCGAAGCCCGGCCTGTGACACCGAAAACAGATTCCAAAACCGGAATTCCCAAGCTTCGCAAAATACTCCCCAATCGGCTTCCAGACATGTCCCCCTCCCTTGCCGCAGCCCAAAACAACCTTCCAATTATGTCCCTTTATTGCCTACAGCCTATTTGGGTTAGAGATCGGCTGCCGGGCTTTTGGGGGCGGGGCTTCAGGCGGAAGCTCTACTGTTTGTGTTCGCAATCAAAAGTTTCTCCCGCTTCACAACAAAACACCGTCTATCTTCCCAAATCGATCCGCAAAGGCAACCCGTCGCATCAACCCACCAACAGTCCACCCAGAACTCGCGAACTCCTTAGCAACTCAGAGCCATCTAAAAGCGGAGCTGCCAGGCAGGACCGCGGCTCCCCCCACCCCCAATAGGGAGGAACCCATGTGGGGATCTCACCTGCGGGCAATAGAACCCAAATTATATCTTCTAGACCAATCCTCTCTGTTACCTTTCCACCCAATCGATGTCCAGGCACCTCTGCCCTGCAAAAATCCCGAAAAAGCCCCACCTTGGAGAACCTGCAGCTGTGCCCAGCCATCTCTTCCCGGGACAGACCACAAAGGCAAGTTCACTCAGCGACCATCTTGCCTCCTCCTATAGTTTAAATTGTAGTTTACATTCTCTCCCACTCCATTTTGTAGCTTAAGGCAGGATACATAATGTCTTGTATCTGTCTAGGCAATGACATTCAGGACAATTCCAAGTCCCAAAAATGCACCTATATTACACCTCCTTTTACCTCTTCCTGTCTTCAGCAACTCCAGTGGCCACTGTCTCCACATCAATGATCTAATTTTTTCCATTGCTAGTATCACAATAAGTCTATAGTAAAATACTAGTAAGTCCACTCTTTTCCACATTTTATACCCCATTCCTGAGGATGCTCGATGGAGATGCCCACTCCACCTCCTATTGAGAGGGGGCTTCCATCCCATCTGGCTGTTGGATGGGGCTATATTGCTTGAAGTTGTGTACTCTCTTGGTTTCTTGGTGTGGTGGTTGTCATACTCACCTCCTTGTTAGTTGCTCTAGGTGAGTCCAATGAACTGGACAGTAGATGTTCAAATTCCCTGAGGCTTAGGGTCCAGCTGGCACAAGAACAGCCCAGAGATTCAAGTCTCTTGGGCATACACCTATGAACTCCAGGCCAAATATAGGTTCAATAAAAGGGACAGAATAGGGAAGCAGATGTGGCTCAAGCAATTGGGCTCTCATCTACCATATAGGAGGACCAGGGTTTGATGCCCAGGGGCTGCTGGTGAAGGTAAGCTGACCTGTGTGGTGAGCTGCCCCACACAGATCCTGGCCTGTGTAGAGTGCTGGTCTACACAGAGTAGTTCATTGTGCTGGAGTGCTGCCTTGTGCAGGAGTGCTGGCCCATGTAGAGAGCTTGCTCAGCCAGATGACACAATATAAAGAGACACAGAGAAGAGATAATAAGAGACGGAGCAGATCAGGGAGCTAAGGTGGCGCAAGAGAATGATCGCCACTCTTCCAATCCTGAAGGTCTCAGAATCGGTTCCCAGAGCTGTCTAATGAGAATACAAGCAGACACAGAAGAGCACACTGTGAATGGACACAGAGAGAGGACAATGGGGATGGAGGGGGGAAAATAAATAAATGAAATAAATCTTAAAAAAAGGGACAGTAAAGGCATATGTAGAGAAACTACATCTGAGTCTACTCTGTCACATTTGGTAGCACAAACTCCAATGAAGGGCCCGCTGTAAAGGCATCAAACTCTGGAGCTATCTACCATGACCACAGGACCTGGATGTCTCCATCACCCTCAGGAGACCCACTATTTGTGGTAGTATGTACTTTGGTTATGAGATCCTCGAGAGGTGTGCATATGTACTCTGGCTGTCTAAGAGATCAGAAGTGTTACCTCTCTGATGATCTCCTGACTTATTTTGCAGTCTCTTAGCCATATAAACTCATTTGTTTTAAACATTTCCACATTCTATTCCAGGTTTCTTTCCAATTGCATAATGTGCCCGTGCTTAGTAGTAATCACTGGGTGCCAGGGAAGTTCATCCCTGGAAGTCATGTCCCAAGTTGGGGCAAAGGCAATGTGTAATACACTTATATGCTGAGATTGGCTTAGAGAATGGACACATGTGAGCTCTCAGGAGGTAACTCTCAGGCAGCCTACAACACTAAGGTTAAATTGCAATTTCAAGAGCAACAGGCTCATGAGCATAGTTGTCAATATCAAGGAACTCTCAATGGACCATCTTTAACTGGTCATTTTCCCTATACTTGGGGGATTGTTGCTGTTCTATTAGAGAATATGGCAGAGCTCACCGGGATGGGAATTCAGTATTCTTTCAGTTGTGTGAATCTCTACCCACTGAAGCAATGCCCCAGGAACATTTGAACATATTTATATACCTTATATGTATGCCCAGGTGACATTCTTCTCATGTATCTCCCATCACTCACACCCCACACCAATGCTCCCACCTTTGCCATAGTTGAACCCTTCTGTGATCCAAAACTTCTTAAAAAATGAAGCCAAGTATAATGCCAAATTGAATTAATGGGAAAACGAGATAGTAATGATACGTTGAAACATAAGAAATAAAATACACAAAAATTTAGAAAAACTGAAAGTAAAATTTGCAAATCAAAACTACAATGAGATACCATCTTGCTCCCATAAGATTGGCAGCTATGAAAAAAACAGAAGACTACAAATGCTAGAGAGGATGTGAAGAAATGGGGACACTCATCCACTGCTGGTGGGAATGCAGAAGGATCCAACCATTCTGGAGGACAGTATGGCGGTTTCTCAAAAAACTAGCCATAGATTTGCCATATGACCCAGCAATACCACTGCTGGGTATATACCCAGCAGAACTGAAAACAAGAACACAAACCGATATATGTACACCAATGTTCATAGCAGCATTGTTCACTATTGCCAAAAGTTGGAATCAACCCAAATGCCCATCAACAGATGAGTGGATCAATAAAATGTGGTATATACACACAATGGAATACTACTCGGCTGTAAGAACAAACACACTACAAACACATGTGATAACATGGATGAATCTTGAGAACCTTATGTTGAGTGAAGCAACCCAGACATTGAAGGACAAATACTACATGACCTCAATGATATGAAATAAACAAGCTGCCCTAGATAGCAAGAGACTGAACGATAGGCTTACAGGAAATCGGAGGGTGGAGGAAGGATATGAGCCGATGTCTGCAGGGGTCGAATTTAAGATGAGATGGTGGTAAGTGTGAACACAAAGAAGAGATAAAAGGGGGGCAAGGGGTTGCCTTTGCTTGGGGCTTTGCGGGTTTGAGGGTGGCTGGGGAGGGACGGATGGGTAACGTTGCCCAAAAGTGGGGAGAGGGAGGGGTAGCATACGAACCAGGAGAGGGTCAGGTGTTGGTGGAGAGTAAAATGCCGAGAAAATCATATCAAAATATAATAAAGAGGGTTACCTGTTTAGAATGCTCGGAGGGGAGGGTCTGATGCAGGACGGGCTCCTGGGGAATGTCTAAATGCTCATTCTGCCAGAGTGGGTGACACCATGGGGTAGAAACCCAAGTAGTGAGAGTGGGGGTGGACCCACATCCTGGGGAGGACTAATGCCATCAAATAGAGGGAACTGTATCCCTCGAGAGAAAGGGTGGCTCCCAGGGCATTGGGGCAGTTGAGTAAGTTAGGACCTGAACACTATTCCATCTATCTCTGGAAGTGGCTCCTCAGGAAACGGAGGTTGGCTATCACTGAGGACACCAAGGTGGAAGGGAAAATGGACGTTAAATGTGTGGAACCAAAGTAAATGGGGGGTAACAGAGGAGTTTCTTGAGAGTACACAAGGATGGATATAAAACATGTAATATTACACTATAACATATAGGAGATGACAGACTGATAATGTAAACCATAATGTAAAACATAGGATAACTAAAAATGTAAAGAACTGTGTATCCTAAAGTATGCACCACAATGTAAGCACAGATGTCACCTTGTTAGAAAGCTAATGTCTCAGACTCTGTACATCACTTTAAGTAAATATGATATGAATAGGGCGTAAGAGTATCACTGTGGAAGGGAAAAGGTTTTCTGGTGGATGTGTGGGAGTGCTGTATATTATATATATACATTGCTGTGGTCTAGGACTCCTGTGAAGAAAAGCTGAATAATTAGGGGGTGGGGGGGAAAAAAAGAAAAAGATAGGATGTGGAATTTTTTCAAGTCAACATTCTTTATCTAAGTTCTTTATCTAACTTTATCCAAGTTCTTTATCTATCCTTTAAACTCATCGCTATATGCCATTCCCTAGTAAGGGACCATGAAATTATATTGGGCTTCAAATTTCGGGGAGTTCTGGATCACAGAGTGTTTCAACAATGGCAATGGAGGGATACTGGTATGGGGTACCAATGACAGGTGATATATGGCTGACAGGGAGCTGTACAGAACATATGTCCAGGGTGCATGGTAATGTTTGGATATACTCATAGTGGCAACAATTAAAAACCACAGTAGGGGGGGTACTGGGTTCCTGGCCAGTGGTGCTCTGTCGTGGTCCCTAGGGGAGCAGCAACAGTCTCCCAGGTACAGTGGCGTGGACCGGGAGGGAGTGAGGGTTCAACAGTGAGCCCCTGATGCTAATGACTATGCTTGTGAGCTGATAAACCCAAAATAAGAACAAGGCCTAGAACAACTTTGTGCCTGGGAATTTCCTCCTGTCAGCCTTCATGTTACTCAAATGTGGCCAGTCTCGAAGCCAAACTCAGCATGTAAATGCAATGCCTTTCCCCCAGCGTGGGACATGACACCCGGGGATGAGCCTCCCTGGCACCAAGGGACCACTATCAACTACCAACTGATGATGCAACTGGAAAATGACCTTATACGGAAGGTTCAATGCGGATCAGCAGAATATCCATGTCTACATAAAATACCATGACTTTAAAATGCTGTTTGACTTAAAGTAAGGGGGAAATGGAAAGGAGAAATGAGTTTATATGGCTACGAGTTTCTAAAAAAGAGTCTGGAGGCTGGCAGAAGGTTTGCCCTCATGCACAACTGAGCAGAGTCAGAGAGACAGATAAAGCAGATACAACCCCCAGATATTGGTTCCTTTGAGGGCTAAAGAGACCCATGGGAGTTATGGTCATGGCCGATGGGGTTAACTACCAGGGCAGATGGCCCCTCTTTAGAAATAGTGTTTATGTGTGATGAATCTGGACTCAGATGGGATCTCCCTTCATAAGACTTTCATGCCAATGTGCTGGAGGTGCAGTTAATGTTGGGGTTTAAGATATATTTAGGGGATTTGAATCTCTGGACTGACAATGTGATAGCCAGATCCTGAGCCTCAACAGACTCCAGCACCTACAATCTGATTTATTGGACTTACCACACTCAGCTAAGATGGAGTTGAAGAAGGACAACCACCACACCATGGAGCCTAGAGTGATTACAACTGAAAATGGGAGGATTGCATCCAGCATCCAGGTGGAATCTGAGCCTCCTCTTGACATAGAGGTGCAATGGACACAACCAATCCAATGTCCACATAGAAGAGGTGGCATTGGAATGGGAAAAGTGGACATAGTGGACGAAGGGTATGGGGAAAGGCAGGAAGAGATGAGAGGTGGAGGCGTCTTTGGGACATGGAGCTGCCCTGGATGGTACTTCAGAGGCAATCACCGGACATTGTAAATCCTCACAGGGCCCACTGGATGGAATGGAGGAGAGTATGGGCTATGATGTGAACCAATGTATATGAGGTGCAGAGGTGCCCAAAGATGTACTTACCAAATCCAATGGATGTGTCATGATGATGGGAACGAGCGTTGTTGGGGGGGGAGAGAGGGGGGGTGGGGGGATGGAGTTGAATGGGACCTCACATATATATCTTTAATGTAATATTATTACAAAGTCAATAAAAAATAAAAAAATTAAAAAAAAATGGGGGCATAGGGTTACCTTTGGGTGGGACTTTGCAGGTTTGAGGGAGTCTAGGGATGGGCAGATGGGTAATATTGCCCAAGAAATTTGGGGGAGTGTGGGGTAACATACGAACATAGGAGATTGTCAGGTGTTGGTTGAAAGTAAAATGCTGAGAAAACCTTTTCAAAATATAATTAGGAAAGTTACCTGTTTAAGATACTCAAAGGGGATAATCTGATGCAGGACAGACTCCTAGGGAATATCTGAATGCTCATTTTGCCAGAGTGGGTTATACCATTGTGTAGAGACCCATATAATGAGAGTGAAAGTAGACCCACCTCCTGGGGAGGACTAATGCCATCAAATAGAGGGAACTGTATCTCTCAAGAGAAAGGGTGGCTCCCAGGGCATTAGAGCAGTTGAACAAGTCAAGCCCTCAACACTGTTGCAAGTATCTCTGAACATGACTCCTCAAGAAATGAAGACTGACTGCCACTGTGGGCCCCAAGGGGAGGGGGATTTAGATATTGAATAGATGGAACAAAAGTAAATGTGAGGGCAAAAGAAGTGTTTCACAAGAATACACAAGGATGGATATAAAACATGTAATATTACACCAAAAACATATAGGGGACAACAGACTAATAATGTAAACCATGATATAAAACATAGGATAACTAAAAAATTTAGAGAACTGTATAGCCTAACGTATAAACCACAATGTAAACACAAATGTTACCTTGTTTGAAAGCTATTTTCTCAATATCTGTACATCAGTTTCAGTAAATATGATATGAATAAGTTAAAAGATTATCGCTGTGGAAGGGAAAAGGTTTTATAATGGATATGTGGGAGTACTGTATAGTGTATATATGAATTACTGTGATCTATGGCTCTTGTGAAGAGAAGCTAATAATTAGGAAAAAAGAAAAGAAAAAGATAGGATGTAGAATTTTTCCAAATCAATATGTATTCTATATCTAACCTTTAAACTCATTGCTATATTCCATTTTACTAGTAAGGGAACCTGGCATTATATTGGGCTTCACTTTTCAGGAAGTTTTGGATCACAGAGTGGTTCAACAATGGCAGCGGAGGAATACTGGTATGGGATGTTATTGACATATGGTTGACAGGGAGTTATACAGGGCATGTGTCCAGGGTGCATGGAAATGTTTGGATATACTGATAGTGGAAACAATTAAAAACAACAGCTGGGGGGGTACTGGGTTCCTGGTTGGGGGGGGGGCTCTGTTGTGGTCCCTAGGGGAGCAGCGGCAGTCCCCCAGGTGCAACGGCAAGGACTAGGAAGGAATGAGGGTCCAACAGTGAGACCCTGATACTAATGACTATGCTTGCAAGCCTATATATCTGAAATAAGAGCAAGGCCTAGAACAGCACTGTGCCTAAGAGTTCCCTCCTGACAGCCTCCGTGTTACTCAAATGTGGCCAGTCTCGAAGCCAAACTCAGCATGTAAATGCAATGCCTTTCCCCCAGCATGGGACATGACACCCAGGGATGAGCCTCCCTGGCACCAAGGGATCACTACCAAGTACCAGCTGATGATGCAACTAGAAAATGACCTTGAATTAAAGGTTCAACGCAGACCAGCAGAATATCCCTGTCTACATATAATAACAGGAGTTAAAAATGCTGTTTGACCTAAAGTAAGGTGAAAATGGAAAGGACAAATGAGTTAATATGGCTATGAGTCTCTAAAAAATAGTCTGGAGGTTGTCAGAAGGATTGCCCTTATGCACACCTGAGCAGAGTCTCAGAGACAGATAAAGTAGATACAACCCCAGGAATTGGTTCTTTTGAGGGCTAAAGAGATCCACAGGCTCTATGGTCATGGCAGATGGAGTTCACTGCCATGTCAGTTGGCCCTTCTTTGGAGCTGTGTTTCTGCGTGATGGAGCTGGACTCAGATGGGATCTCTTTTCACAAGCCTTTCATGCTACTTTACTGGAATTGTAGTTGGTGCTGGGGTTTAAGATATATCTAGGGGATCTGAATCTCTGGACTGACAATATGATAGCCAGGCCCTGAGCCTCAACAGACTTCAGCTCCTACACTCTGATTTATTGGACTTACTCCACTCAGCTAACATGGAGTTGAAGAATGTCAACCAGCACAACATGGAGCCTAGAGTGCCTACAACTGAAAGTGTGAGGATTGCATCCAGTATCCATGTGGAATATAAGCCCCCTCTTGACATAGATGTGGAATGGACACAACCAAGCCAAGGTCCACAGGAAGGAGGAATACAGTAAGGATTAGAGTGGACTTAATGGTATTCTATTCATGAACTATTGTGGTTAATAATCGAGAAAATGTGGCATTGGTGTGGAAAAAGTGGCCATAGTGGTTGCTGGGTGTGGGGAATGGGAGGAAGAGATGAGATGTGGAGGCATTTTCGGGACTTGGAGTTGTCCGGGGTGGTGCTCCAGGGACAATTGCCGGACATTGTATGTCCTCCCATGGCCCACTGGATGGAACGTTGGAAAGTGTGGGCTATGGTGTGGACCACAGGTCATGGCTTGCAGCGATGCCCAGAGATGTACTCACCAGATGCAATGGATGTGTCATGATGATGCAGGAGGGTGTTACTGTGGGGGGAGTGGTGGGGTGGGGGTGGTGGGGGTGAATGGGGACCTCATAATTTTTGAATGTAATATTTTTAAAAAAATCAATAAATTGAGTAGAATTTGAAAAAAAATACAAAGAAAAAAACAAATAAAAAGCAGTTCACTAAAAAAAAATTGTGGCATTAAAAAAATGAAACTGGGAAGTGGATGTGGCTTAAGTGATAGAGCTTCCACCTACCATATAGGAAGGAGGTTCAGGGTTTGATATATAGGGCTTCCTGTCTCATGTGGTGAACTGGCCAACATGGAGTGTTGCCACACACAACAATTGTTGCCCCGCACTGCATTTCCCCTATGCAAGGAGTGCTCTCCACATAAGGAGTGCAGCCCACCCAAGAGTGGTGCTGTCCACATGGACAGCTGATGCAGCAAGATGACACAATAAAAAAGAGACACAGAGAAGAGACAATATGAGATGAAGCAAACTAAGGAGCTGAGAAGATGCAAAAGAATGATCACCTCTCTCCCACACTGGAAGTTCCCAGGATGGGTTCCAAAAACCACCTAATGAAAATAAAACAGACACAGACAAACAGACAGTGAATGGGCACAGGGAACTATCAATGGATTGGGGGAGAGGGGTGAAATAAGAAAAAAAAATGAAACACGTTAAAATTTTTTTTTGATGTTTTGCATTTCATCGCTGTAATAACTTGTCCTGTATGTACAGTGGCAATTTCTTCCATTTCTTCCTCAGTGTCTTACTATTTTTTCATATGTCTTCAAAGAAATTTTAGGTCACAATAAAGTCACCTACAGGATATAGGGGATTTCCATATACCCAACATTTCCCCCTTTGCCCCTTCCCTAATAATGATAGTTTTACAGGTGGATGGCACATTTGTTACAACTGATGTATAAATATTGAAACATAGCTACTAACCATATCAGTAGTTTACATTATGGTGTACAATTTAGACTATACATTTTTTTTTAAATTTCTGTAAGTTTATTTTTTTGTCTTTATTTTTTTAATGTTACATTCAAAAATTACGAGGTCCCCCTATATCCCCCATCCCCCTCACCCCACTCCTCCCATAACAACAACCTCCTCCATCATCATGGAACATTCATTGCACTTGGTGAGTACATCTCTGAGCACTGCTGCACCACATGGGCAATGGTCCACATTATAGTTTACACTCTCCCCCAGTCCACACAGTGGGCCATTGGAGGACAAATAATGTCCGGTAACTGTCCCTGCAGTACCACCCAGGACAACTCCAAGTCCTGAAAATGCCCCCACATCACATCTCTTCTTCCCGCTCCCTACCCTCAGCAGTTACCATATAAGTTTTTGATGAAAGTTACCATGACCTGTATCCATCATTGCAAGATCATTACATTGCCCCCTGACTACCTGCTCTCCATCTATTCTATTCCTTTCTGCCCTTCCCCTCAAGCCCACAGGAACCATCAGTCTTCACTGCTTGAAGGACAAGATTCATACACACATGCAAAATGTCAAGGGCTTGACAAACTTGACTGTCCTCCCCTATTAGGAATGACCCATGCTCTCAAGGGACACCCTCCCATCTGTTGAGAACATATCTGGCCTCCCCAGGATGGTAGCACAAAACCTTCCTGATGATTATATGGGTCTCCAACCACTGATATAACACACTATGACAAGAAGAACACTCACACACTCCCTAGAAGTCTGCCCCATGTGGATCCTGTGCTGAATGACTCCCCATCCACCACCCTAAACAAGTTATCTTTTCTTGTTGTATTGCCAAGAGAGTTTTCTCAACATTATAGTTTCAACCACATACCTGCCAGTCCCCAGTGTTTACATGCTACCTCCCACAACCCACCCCCAATTCCATGGACCATCCAACACATGCTCCCCACCCTAGCCTCCAGTCAAGCTTGCACCACCCAACCCAATATTATGCCTACACCTCTGACATATCCCTTCACTGCCCAACTACTCACTTTCACCTTATCAGAGATTTCTCCCTGTGGACATTGACTCATAACCTTCTTCTTTCCATTTCCTGTAAACCTGTCTTCCAGACTTGAGCTCTCTGAGACAGCTCAATTTGCTAAATTCATATCAGAGAGGTCATGTAGTGTTTGTCCTTCATTCCTGGCTTGCTTCACTCAACATAATGTCCTCAAGATTCATCCACATTATCCCGTGTGTTAGTACTGTGTTTCCCTTTTACAGCTGAGTATTATTCCATTGTCATGTATATACTACATTTTGTTTATCCATTTATCTGTTGATGGGCATTTGGGTTGATTCCAACTTTTGGCAATATTGAATAATGCCATTATGAACATTGGTGTGCATATATCTGTTCATGTCTTTGTTTACAGTTCTTCTGGGTATATACCCAAAGTGAATTTGCTCAGTTAAGTGGTAGATCTACATGCAGTTTTTCAAGAAACTGCCAAACTGTCCTCCACAATGGCTGAACAGTTCTACATTCCCACTGGCAGTGGAGGTGTGTTCATATTTCTTCACATCCTCTCCAACACTTGTGCTCTTTTTTTTTCAATAGGCATCAATCTAAATTGTGTAAGAGGGTATTCCATTGTAGTTTTGCTTTGCATTTCCCTGATAGCTTGTGTTGTTGAACACATTTTCATGTGTTTTTTAGCCATTTGTATTTCTTCTTTGGAGAAGTGTCTGTTCAAATCACTTGCCCATTTTTTAAATGGGTTTTTTGACTTTTTATTTTTGAGATACAGGATTTCTTTATATGTGCTAGATATAAGGTTCCTTTCAGCTATAAGGTTACCAACCATTTTCTCCCATTGGGTAGGCTGTCTTCACTTTCTTGACAAACTCGTTTGATGTGCAAAAGTTTTTAATTTTGAGGAGCTCCCATTCATCTATTTTTTCTTTCACTGCTCATGCTTTGGGTGTAAAGTTCACAAAGCCATTTCCTATTATAAGGTCCTGTAAATGTTTCCCTACATTATCTTCCAAGGTCTTTATGTTCTTGGCTCTTATATTTAGATCTTTGATCCATGGTGAGCTGATTTTTGCAAAAGGTGTGAGATGGTGTTCCTCTCTTATTGTTTCAGATATGGATATCCAGTTCTCCAAGCACCATTTGTTGAAAAAGCCATTCTCTCCAAGTTAAATGGGCTTGGTGGCCTTGTTGAATATCAGATGACTGAATATGGGAAGATCTATCTATATTGGAACTCCCAGTTCGGTTCCATTGGTCAGTATGTCTGTCCTTGTGCCATTACCATGCAGATTTGAGCACTGTAGCCTTGTAGTATGTTATAAAGTCAGGCAGTGTGATTCTTCTGATTTCATTTATCTTTTTCAGTATGTCTGTGGCTATTTGAGTCCTCTTGCCCTTCCAAATTACTTTCTTAGTTAGTTTTTCCAATTCAAGAAACAATGTTGTGTTGATTTTTACTGGGATTACATTAAACCTGTAGATTAGTTTCGGTAGGATAGACATCTTAATGGTATGTAGTCTTCCTATCCATGAACAGGAAAGATTCTTCCACTTATTTAAGACTTCTTGATTTCCTTTACCTGTGTTCTGTAGTTTTCCGTGTATAAGTCATTTACATCTTTAGTTAAATATATTTGTTGGTACTTGATTTTTCAGGTACTATTGTAAATGGTATTTTTTAAATTGATTTCCTCCTGAGATTGCTCATTATTGGTGTACAGAAATGCTACTGACTTTTGTGCATTGATGTTATAGCTTGCGCCTTTATTGAGCTCATTTATAAGTTGTAGAAACTTTGTTGTAGATTTCTCAGGACTTTCTATTTTGTCTGTAAGTAGTGTAATTTTAACTTCCTACTTTCCGATTTGAAATCTTTATATCTTTTTCATGTCTCAGTACAGGAGCATATACTTCTAGCACAATGTTCAATAGGAGGGGTGACAGTGAGCATCCTTGTCTTGTTCCTGATCTTAGAAGGAAAGAATTTAGGATTTAATCATTGTATATGATATTAGCTGTGGGTTGTTCATATATATCCTTTTTTAAAAATTGATTTTGTAAAAATATTACATTAAAAAAAATATGAGGTCCCATTCAACCCCACCACCCCCACCCCACCACTCCCCCCCCCCCCCCCAGCAACACTCACTCCCATCATCATGACACATCCATTGCATTTGGTAAGTACATCTCTGGGCATCTCTGCACCTCATGGTCAATGGTCCACATCATGGCCCATACTCTCCCACATTCCATCCAGTGGGCCCTGGGAGGATTTACAATGTCCGATGATTGCCCCTGAAGCACCATCCAGGGAAACTCTAAGTCCCAAAGGCACCTCCACATCTCATCTCTTCCTGCCATTCCCCATACCCATCAGCCACCATGTCCACTTTTCCCACTCCAATGCCTCCTTTTCTCTGTGGACCTTGGATTGGTTGTGTCAGTTGCACCTCTATGTCAAGAGGAGGCTCAGATTCCACATGGATACTGGATGTAATCCTCCTGCTTTCAGTTGTAGGCACACTAGGCTCCATGGTGTGGTGGTTGTCCTTCTTCAACTCCATCTTAGCTGAGTGAGGTGAGTCCAATAAATCAATTGTAGGAGCTGAAGTCTGTTGAGGCTCAGGGCCTGGCTATCATATTGTCAGTCCAGAGCTTCAAATCCCCTAAATATATCTTAAACCCCAACATCAACTACAATTCCAGTAAAGTAGCATGAAAGTCTTGTGAAAAGAGATCCCATCTGAGTCTGATTTCATCATGCTGAAACACCATCTCCAAAGAAGGGCCATCTGACATGGCAGTGAACCCCATCTGCCATGACCATAGAACCCGTGGGTCTCTTTAGCCCTCAAAGGAATGAATATCTGGGGTTGTAGCTACTTTATCTGTCTCTTAGACTCTGCTCAGTTGTGCATAAGGGCAATCCTTCTGACAGCCTCCAGACTCTTTTTTAGAGACTCGTAGCCATATAAACTCATTTCTCCTTTCCATTTCCCCCTTACATTAGGTCAAACAGCATTTTAAAATCATGTTATTATATGTAGACTGGGATATTCTGCTGATCCGCATTGAACCTTTAATTCAAGGTCATTTTCCAGTTGCATCATCAGTTGATACTTGGTAGTGATCCCTTGGTGCCAGGGAGGCTCATCCCCGGGTGTCATGTCCCATGCTGGGGGAAGGCATTGCATTTACATGATGAGTTTGGCTTCAAGACTGGCCACATTTGAGTAACATGAAGGCTGTCAGGAGGAACCTCCCAGGCACAGTGCTGCTCTAGGCCTTGTTCTTATTTCAGGCATATAGGCTCACAAGCATAGTCATTAGTATCAGGGTCTCACTGTTGGACCCTCATTCCTTCCTAGTCCTTACCGTTGCACCTGGGGGACTGCTGCTGCTCCCCTAGGGACCATGACAGAGCACCCCCTGCCAGGAACCCAGTACCCCCTCAGCTGTAGTTTTTAATTGTTGCCACTATGAGTATATCCAAACATTACCATGCACCCTGGGCATATGCCCTGATAGCTCCCTGTCAGCCATATATCACTTGTCGATAGTGTCCTATACCAGTATTCCTCTGCTGCCATTGTTGAACCACTCTGTTGATCCAAAACTTCCTGAAAATTGAAGCCCCATATAATGTCAGGATCCCTTACTAGTAAAATGGCATATAGCAAAGGGTTTAAAGGTTAGATATAGAATATGTGTTAACTTGGAAAAATTCTACATCCTATCTTTTTCTTTTTTTTCCCCCTAATTATTGAACTTCTCTTCACAAGAGCCCTAGACCGCAGTAATTCATATATACAATATACAGTACTCCCACACATCTACCATAAAACCTTTTCCCTTCCATGGCGATATTCTTATAACTTATTCATATCATATTTACTTAAAGTGATGTACAGACTCTGAGACAATAGCTTTTATCATGTTCAGAAAGTTTCCTTCTATTCCTATCTTGTAGTGTTTTTGTCAGGAAAGGGTGCTGTATTTTGTTGCATGCTTTTTCTACATCTATGGAGATGATTATGTGATTTTTTCCTTTTGATCTGTTATGTGGTGTATTACATGGGTTGATTTTCTTATCTTGAACCATCCTTGCATGTCACGGATGAAACCCACTTGGTCCTGGTGTATAATTCATTTGATATGTTCTTGACCATGATTAGCAATTTGTTTGTTGAGGATTCTAGCATCTAGGTTCATTAGAGATTGGTCTGTAATTTTCCTTTCTTGTGGCATCAGATTGAGGGGCAAGATGATGTCGATTTAATTGCACACTCATCATCTCTCTGGTGAAAAACAGATGAATGGGGCAAGATCCTGCCTAAGTGAGCTGTTTTGGGAACCCACAGAGCAGGAGGCTTCAGGGCATCGTTCCAGAGGAGTTCGACAAATAGATCAATTGCTCAAGATAAAACCCTGATTTTCTTTCCCTTGAGTCTGGAACTGTGGGATGGCTAATCTGACTCCCACCATTCACCCAGCTGGAGAAAATGTTCTCTGAGAGTGGGAGGGTTCTGGTGAAGGGTGGAGAGGAGTTTCCCTTCTGTGTGTTTGATTGCCTGGACCCCCTTTTTGAGCATTGAGGAGCATACAAGCTGACTTGAGGTGGCACCAGGAAGAGGGGAGTGTCAAATCTGCTGAGGAAGCCTGATTTACCTAACTGCCCTGGAATAGAGAAAATTGTCCTGGGAGAGTGCAGAGTCAGGCAATTAAGTAGTCTGGTGCAGAAACTATCAGAATTCAACTCCCACAAGGGAGGCAGGTTGTAGGAAGTGCTTAATAAGCTTCCAAGAGCCTATTTAGGGTTCCCTCGAGGAGGTGGTGCTCTTGAAGAGGATTGAGAGTATTTTTTCCTGTGGTGAGTTAAGTCACCAAGGTACCTCTGAATTTCAAAAGGGATTGCTCACTCAGGGCATTGTGCCCTGCTTTCCTGGAAGAGAAAGCAAAAGAATAGAAAGGGGCAAGGACAACTCCTAATCAGCAGGAGTTTCCCCAACTGCTGATTCCCGGCTCCTCTTTGAGTAGTGACCACTAGGATATTAAACATCTAGCTGATACTTTAGGACAGGGAAAACATATACATTATTCTTGTATTAGTTTCTCTTGGGTCTTTATCCGCCCCCTCCCCCAGATAAGATTGCTTTGGTTTTAAAATTGAACTTAACTTACTCACTAAAACCCACTTCAAAACCTGCAGAGGGAAGGCTGCAGAGTAATTGATTGATGAATCACCGGCAGACTGAAGCTCCACAGTGACCTAGGAGGGAAAGCTGTTTTTCCTTAGTTTGTATTGGACTGCTCGCTTGTGGTTTTGTTTGTTTTTCTCTTTTCTTGTCTTTCTTTCCTCTTTCTCCACCCCCTCCTTTATTTTTAAATTAAATGCTGCTGGCTTGATTCTTGTTTGCCATGTTTCTTCTTCCTCAATTTCCCCTTTTCTGTGTATGCCTATTTTGGCTACCAATAGTATCTCTTTTCCTTCCTTCATCTTTTCTGTTGTTTGCTTTCTATTGCTGTTCTTACATTCCACCTCTCTGTTTAGTACTCAATTTTTCTGTTTTTTTTTATTTCTACCTCTTCTATTCTGTTTTCTGTTTTTCATTAACTTTTTTCCTTTTGCCCTTTCTTTTCTCTTTCACTCTCTCCTTATATACTGACCTTGAAATTCATTCTATATACTTCTCTACATTCAGTTTCCCATTTCATTGTAGGTAATCCACTTTTTAAATTCCCATTGCTCTACACTGCTTTCATTAGTTAAATATTCATTTTCATAGGTTTTATATCATTCCCCTTCTAACGTCTACTACTATTATTTAAATTATCATTTTTCTTTTGTGACCCCTTTTGCTTTCTCTGCCCTTGATCTTTTTCATTTATGGGAACATAGACAACAAAAAGAAATGGAATAAGAACAAAGTGTAAAAAGAAATCTTGAAACACACAAAGAAACAGCAACTAAATAAAATCCTAGATACAGAGACAAGCTAATCAACAGAATAAACTCATCAAGATAAAAAGATGACCAGATAGCCACAAAAAAATTGAGACCATAGAAAGAAACAGGAAGACTTGACCCAGTGCAATGAACAAACAAAAAATCTGGAAGAGAAGCAGACTATCAAACAACTAATCAAGGCTGTGCAAACAAATATCATGGGCCAACTTAATGATGTGAAGAAAGAAATTAAGGCTATTAAGGAAACACTGGAAGAATATACTGAAGAAATTGGAAACATACCTAATAAGATAAGAGATATGGTGGTGATAAATGGCACATTGCAAGAAATAAAAAATATGCTTTTGGGAAGCAGACTTGGCCCAATGGATAGGGCATCTTTCTACCACATGGGAATCTGTGGTTCAAACTCTGGGCCTCCTTGACCTGTGTGGAGCTGAGCCATGCACAGTGCTAGTGCATGCAAGGAGTGCCATGCCATGCAGGAGTGTCCCCCACTTAGGGGAGCCCAGTGTGCAAGGAAAGCGCCCTGTACGGAGACCTGCCCAGATGAAAGAAAGTGCAGCCTGCCCAAGAATGGCACCACACATGTGGAGAGCTGACACAACAAAAAGAAACACAGATTCCAGGTGCCGCTGATAAGGATAGAAGTAGTCACAGAAGAACACACAGTGAATGGACACAGAGAGCAGACAACTGGCGGGGGGTGGGGTGGGGGAAGAGTAGAGAAATAAATTAAAAAAAAATCTTAAAAAAATGCTCTCATCACAATAGCAGATTGGAACAGGCAGAGGAAAGAACCAGTGATGTGGAAGACAGTATATCTGACACCAAACAGATATTAGAACAGATAGATAAAGAGATAGAAAAAATCCAGCAGGAACTTGAGGATTTGAACAACAAAACAAATGCACAAACATACACTATATAATGAATCCCTGAGTGAGAAGAAGAGGGAAAGGAGACCAAAGGAGTTGGAGGAAATGGTGGCTGAAAACTTCCCAACACTATTGAGGGAGATGGATGTACATGTCCAGGAAGCACAGCACACCCCAAACAGTATAAATTCCAAGAGGACAACTCCAAGACATATTCTTGTGAAGCTGTCCAATATTCAAGACAAAGGGAAAATACTGAAGGCAGCAATTGAAAAGAGAACCATTACATACAAGGAAAGCTCTAAAAGATTAAGTGCTGATTTCTCATCTGAAACCACAGAGGCAAAAAGGCAAGCTGGGAAGATTAGGTGAGCTGATGCTTGCATAGCCTTTAAACAAGGCCTGGCATGTGCCGAGGGCCCCATCAGTGGTGCTGTCATTACCGGTGGGGCTGGCAGCCGGCTGCTGTCAGGTGAGCCAGCAGTGGGGCCAATTTTGGGCAAAGTAAAGGTATTAAAGGAAAAAAACTTCCAACCAAAATTCTCTATCCAGTACAGCTGATACTCAAAAATGGAGAGGTCAAAATATTCACAAATAAACCAACACTAAGAGAATATGCCAAAAATCAACCTGCCCTTCAAGAAATACTAAAGAGAGTTGTGCAGGTTGAAAGGAAAAAATATGGGAAAGAGAGTTGGAGGAGCATGTAAGAAAAACTAAAAAGACAAAAAGAGAAATAAAAACAACATATGACATATATAAAACTAAAGAAAATATGGCTAATGAAAGTAAACCCTTGAGAATAATAAACCTGAATGTTAATGGAGTAAACTCACCTGTCCAGAGACACAGATTGTCAGAATGGATAAGGAAATATGATCCATCTTTATGCTGTCTATAAGAAACCCACCATAGTCCCAGAGATTCAAGAAGGCTGAAAGTGAATGGCTAGAAAATAGTCTTACAAGTAAACAATAACCAAAAAAGGGCCAGAGTAGCTGTACTAATTTCAGACAAAATAGACGTAAATGCAACACTTTTGTAAGAGGCAAAGATAGACACTATATATTAGTAAAAGAGGTAATCTACAAGAAGAAAGACCAATCATAAACATTTATGCACCTAACCAGGGTACCTCAAAACACATGACACGAACACTGGAAAAACTAATTGGAGAAATAGATGCCTCTTCAGTTATAGTGTGGGACTCTCATACACCATTATCAACATTAGACAGAACATCTTGACAGAGAATCAGTAAAGAAACAAGACTTTAAATAATGCATTAGAGGATCTGGACCTAATAGACACATATAGAACACTACACCCAAACGCAGCAGGATATACATTCTTCTCTAGTGCACATGGGTCATTCTTCAAGAAAGACCACACGCTAGGTCACAGAGAAAGTCTCAATGAACTCACAAAGATGGAAATCATACAAAGTAATTTCTCTGATCCCAATGGAAGGAAGCTGGAAATCTGTAAGGGCCAGAGGACCAGAGGAGAGACAAAGATATGAAAGTTAAACCACACATTGTTAGACAAACAGTGGGTCAAGGAGGAAATTTCAGAAGACATCAGTAACTACCTTGAAATGAAAGAAAATGAGAACACACTATATCAATACTTATGGGATGCAGCAAAAGCTGTATGGAGGATAGTCATAACCAAAAATTCATATATGCAAAAAGAAGGAAGAGCTAAACTCAAAGACTTAAGCTCACTCCTGGAGGAATTAGAAAAAGAACAACAAAGCAGCCCCAAAGGTAACTAATTTTTAAAAAGTAGATATGGTTTTTTTCTTGATTTGCAATCATGTCAGAATACCATAGTGGACCATGGGGCAAGGAATTTTGTTCTAGGATTTAACATTGAAGTTGATTCCAAGAATCCAAATTCATGGCATGAGGAAAGGGATCCAGGGG